>NC_134418.1:2660933-3280616 GCF_030867145.1 Opisthocomus hoazin | reverse complement strand
GCATGAAAAGCACACGAGGCCAAGGACAGCAGGCATCATCCTTCAGTGCTGCAGGAACGAAGTCAACTCCTCACCCTGTGCAGCCACAAGTAGCACATGCCTTGACCCCAAGTCTCCCTGCACCCTCAGCCCATCCTATGCAACACGAAAATAAGCCATCCTCCCTTATTTACGCAGATGTTGGGAAGAAAAAAGCAGCAACTTCTCTAGCCATTCCCCTCTAAAGCATCACCCCTTCCCTTATAATTCATGCCTGGCCCAAGCCTGTCTTGCTCCAATAGCTCAATATCCACCCCCAGCCTTCTCTCCTTACTCTCATCACCTTCTCAGGCCCACTTCTCCCCGGTCCTGCTGCTATCAACCCCCACACAACTTTGACAAAGGTGCTTGCCCTGCAGCTATTCTGCTTTTGAGCTGAGTTTGAAGAGCCCAGGGCTCTGTCTGGAAGAGCAGTGAATCGAGCTGCAGCAATCAGAGGCAGCATTACCTCTCCCTTAGTGGCACCTGGGGTAAGAAAATCAGCCGAGCAGTAGTTTGCAGGAAGGACAACTTCAACCACATCATATATGTTCCCTAGAAAAGCTTAATTGCTCCGTGGGAGCAGCAGTCACAGCCCAGGGGCTGCAGACTTCTCCAAGAAAGACAAAATCTTAATCAAACTCAGTTTCCTGAGAGAAAAGCAGCTATATTACTAACAACATCATCTCACAACCCAGGTTATGAGACTTATGCCAGACACAGCCCCAGCATAACCTCTCTGTGTGCCTCAGAAGACAAAACCAACCATGGTATTTTCATCAACATCTGCAAGCACGCACACTGACCAGGAGGTTAGGAGTGCAAACGCATCTCTCCACACTTCGCTACAGACTCAGTTTAGCACAGCAAGCCAGAGTTTTTTTGGGGGGAGACTGGGCATTTTTCCTTTTGGCATTACCCAGATGTTACACAGTTCTGGGCATGTGCATGCCACAAGTTTTTTTGTTTAGGCAGATATATTGCTGTGACGGTTTTAGCAAAAAAAGTTACACGGATGAGATAAAGTACATATCCATGTAGCTAGATTACCAGGGCAAAATAGGAAAGCCAAGATCAAAGCTTGTCAAAAGTTATCGACCTCTGCCAAGTCTCTGCAAGAACTGCTGGCTTTATTTCTGAAGGACCACATATGTTACGTTAACACTCTAAACACTCCAAGCAGTTTTCTGGAAACCACTGATTTTACCCTGAACTTCCAAGGCAGTCTGCACTACAAGTCTGGAAAAGTGTTCACATCCACAGCACCTGTTTGCGCAGCAACGCCTATTCCCTCGGCCAAATCCAAGGCCCAGATTCCAGAATCATGGGGTGGCATCTGCTCTTCTTCACAAGCAGTCGTTCCCCCCCTCCCATAAAATCTCTTCAAAAAGCCAGAAAGCTAAAGTTACATGGAAAGAGTTCTTCTGAGCTCATATGATTGGCAATCCAACACTATCAGCGAGCCATGCTAAAAGCCATCCGGGATTCCTCAAGTGCATTTTTAGGCACAGAAGGCAGCAAATGGCAGGACAGTCCTTTCTACTGGTTTTGCAGAACAGCACTTGTGGTCACCTCACCAGAACGTAGGAGCGACAGTATGCACTGCGCTCCTGCCAGATTCAGCCTCCTCAGACATTTCACCCCGAGAAAAGCAAAGGCTTGCCTCTAACATTGCTGCTTCAGATGTTTTTGTCACCGATCCTGATCCATTCAGAACTGAAATCCAGCAGCTGGCCCCACTCTCAGCCTTGCAAGCCATAAACCTCACACAGCCAAACAGCCAACTCTGCTGCAGTCAGACAGTCAAGTGCAGGAGTTGGCAAGGTCTTGTTTTGGAAGAGCCCAAGAGTTATTTGCATCCACTTTCTCAGAAGAATTACAGGTCAAGTACAGAAGGACAACTGAAGCAAAAATAACACGTATTCAATTGCTTTTAAAGGTAAGGGGGCATCAACTGGGACATGGGTATTACCCTAAAATCAGGTCTGTTTTTTTGGGCATGACAGAGCTCAGCTGTAATATAGTGTTAAAGAACTCGATAGAAATAATTAAGCCATGTATCTACTTAAAAAAACTAATCATAATACTGGCATTAACTTAAAGTCTGCTTCATCTGATTTTTCCACTCATGGATTTTCAACTTGCTCTAACCAACAGCAGACACTAATTTTCTAAAAAGGCGTGAAGTTTTAATTAACCTGAGCTAAAGCGATCAGCCTGAGCTTTAAGCTGTTGGTGGGCTTGCTTTGTTCCCCAAGTACTGCAGTCACTGCGTCGCTCAGAAAATACCCAAATCCCCAAACACTGGGTGCAAAAGGAAACTCAATTAATCATGGAGCCTCCACCACCATTTTGACCTTTACACTCTGCACAAAACCACAGACTCCTGTTGCCTCCAAAGATTAGATAACCTTACAGTTAGTTAATATTGGCAGGGATAAAGCAATCGAAGGATTCAGGAGAGACTAGGAAGAACTTTGTACAGGTGTTATCGGTTCTCCAATCCGCACAGTGTTCTAGAAAAAAAAGGGTTTAAACAGCATCCTACTCACACACACCAAGGCAAGCTTCTGGTCACATCTCATATGCCAATTTCAGCATAATCACCCACTTACCAAAATAGTCCTCCTTTTTCAGACAAAAATAGAGCAATTGTATTAATAGAACAGCATCTTTTAGGTAAATATTTGCCTAAATTCTACACGTTCATGCTAAGATTAAACTTCAAAGTTAGGGGGTTTACTTATTGTTTTGAATAAGGAGCCTGAAAAGCAGTCATGAAAAATTCCTCCCTTCCTAACGAATTACTCCATTTCACAGACAAGAACAATTGCAGTGCTGCAACCACCGAGCAACATCCTCCAAAGGCCGCTATCAAGTCACATTTTGCAAAGCTGTCTCCCACAAAATTAAAAATTTAAGCCACCCTGATTAAATAAAGCAGTTCAGCATACAGCTGGATACTTGCTAGAATTTTAAGCTTTTCCTTTGGTTCACTGTCGAGAGATTCCCTGGCCAGGCTCACTATTTTTGTCCTAAGGAGATTTACCCATCGTGTGGCAGGCAGCCACGTGGATGTGGTTTATGCCAGCCCAGGAGAAGACAACTCGGGGCAGTAGAGGTTGTCCACAGACTGCGCTGTTGGACTGCTGATGGTTTGCTGCTGGCAGCTAACTGACTAGAGCGGTCCAGAGCTTATCTCCTGTGCTTCTGCTAGATGACCTCCCCTTTATTAAGCCAAATATTATGGGGTGGCACATAAAGACTAATGACTTTTCTGGCTCATGTAGGTGGGATTTAGAGAAGTGTCCTCCAATCCCAGCCCCTCCACAGGTCACTTTAGGGGCAGAGGAGCTGGACAAGTGTTGGGTGATACTGCTTGGCTCTTGAGCAGTCACTGAGAGCCCATTGGAAATGGGTTTGCAGCCTCTTGGAATAATGACCACCTGCTATGGAGATGTCAATCCACTACCTAGGCTTTCAGAGTGCTTTAAGACCACTGATTCAACAACAACCTCCTCTTGTAAAAAGAAAAAATAACCACAGAGGTAGAAAGAGAGCAACCAAGACCAGAGCCGCATCCTTCAAGTAACAGATCCCTCCACTACTGGCTAGCCATAACTTCAGTCGCATGTTTCCAACCTTATTTCGAGTCAGTCTTTTGTCACGAAGAGCCAGATGGAAACCTAAAGCTTCCCCTGCCACTTCAGTAATAATTCATAACAGAGCTGAAAGAACTGATCTGCTACAAAAAAAACACAGGCACTTTTGAATTAATTCCAGTATTGTATTTTGCAGCCAGATTTCTAGGAAATGTTGTGAATAATCCAAGTAATTCAGTGGGGCTTTGTTTTTATTTTTTTTTTGTTTTGTTTTTACAAAACACAGCAGCACGTGGAATTTCAGTTCTCTACCAGAACCCAGGAGTCTGGAGTGTTCACTTTATTGCAGGCCTCCTGACAAGCAGTTTCTCAGAAACAAAAGTCTAGAAGAGACCTGCAAGCCACCCCTTTGGGCTCTCCATAGGTAGCAGCAGCACATCTCCTGCTCGTGAACTGAGCATCTCATAGGGGGAAACCCATTGCGAAAGGACTCCCCCCCCCCCCCCCCGCCCCGAGACATCCAGATTAACCTCCTAGTTAGGCAAACAATTCCAAGACAGATAAAGGCAAATCTGAAAAAGAAAACAAGCCCACAGCACACATACCAAACTGAACTGCA
The DNA here is from genome assembly GCF_030867145.1 of Opisthocomus hoazin. Taxonomy (NCBI): domain Eukaryota; kingdom Metazoa; phylum Chordata; class Aves; order Opisthocomiformes; family Opisthocomidae; genus Opisthocomus; species Opisthocomus hoazin. The sequence continues at coordinate 3,276,377 of NC_134418.1, read as the reverse complement.
AACTGAAAAACAAAACAAGCAGATAAAATACATCCAAACATCCCAAGCCAGACTGGGGCCTTGGGGCCCTTCAACACAACTGCAGTTTATTGTGCCAGCAAAACCGATTAATAAGTCAGAGGAGACCCAGCAGTGAGGGATTTGCTCTGGAAGACAAAGACTTATGCTGCAATATCTGTTGAGCTAGCTTTAAAACAATGCAACAATTCAGATATCCCCAGCACTGTACTGGGACTCCTTCCTCTGGATTTTGCAAGAGAAACTAGAAAGCCTCCGGTTTTGTGTCTTATCAGGGAAAGTTCCTGGGTCAATTAAAAAGCTCATCACACACTGGCAGAATTTAATCACTTGCAGCTAATACCAGTGCCTTTAGAGCTAATGCACTCGTAGCAGGCACTGGATACTCCCCCACCACACCAAGGAGGGTGCAGGAGGTCAACAGCCAAGAGACAACGTGGGGTCTGAGGAGCAGTTATCCTGAACACTGATTGCCAAGATGCATTTCATCAGGACTCCAATTATCTTCAGGTTTGGATTGGGTCTACACAATCATCTCATTAGTTACTTAAATTTGCCAGGAAGAAAACTGATTTAACAAAACAGCCTTGCTGAAGATTCAAGTGACCCAACGCACAGCCTGCTGATGGGGTAGGTAGGGGGACCCCAAGTATTACTGGGCCATGCCAGATTTTGTTTGCTTGCTTGTGCAAGAGGCTTGTTCCACAGACTCCAAAGAACGGGCAAAATCCTGGGTTTTCATCAGCAAGATACGTCAGAGGACAACTATTAAAACTGACAGCGTACATGGGTTGAAAACAGAATGTGCCCAACAGCTGCCATCGTACCTGCTGCCACCACGCTCTCCATCAAACGCTTAACTGGGCAGACACAAACTTCCTTATTTTTCCTTTCAATGTTGCCTCTACAGAGCAAGCTACTGCACAGATTTCCACCCTCCCCCCTACTCCCCCCATCGTATCGCATGCATTTACCTTCTGCAATGCACTGAAGGCCACAAAAGCAGCTTTCAGTGAAGTTCTTCCAGCAACAGGGGAAACCTAGAGAATTCTGGAAACTAGAACTTGTAGCTAAAGACATGGGGTCCTTCGATTAACTTTCCAGATTTTTAGCCAGTTAAGGAGTTATCAAATAGGCTGCTACATAGTTGGGACCATTACAACACTCTGAGCTTCCAGAATAGTCGTACGTTCGCATCCATTCACTAGCACATCCTTCCTGGGCTTTCCTCAGCTCCTCAGTAATAACAGAGCTACAAATGATTAAATACTTCGGTAAGTTTTGTTTTGTGGGTTCTGTTATTTTGAAATTAACAGTAAATATCCAGGAGATTCTTACAAAGCACTGCTTTGGTGCTGCAGCCAAGACTACCCTCACTACAACAATTTAAACTAAAACTGAAGTCTCAACTTATAAGTTTTAACGTTGCTGCAGCTGCTATTGAGAACACAACAAGGTTAAGAAAAAAGTTAGCTGGCAAAGACAGACACAGTCTCTGAACAGAGCCTCAGATACAGTCAGAAACAAAAACATCCTAATTACTAAGGATACAGAAAACCATATGTATATACAAGATCTTGGGAGGAGATAAGGAAAAAGCTCGACTGTGCAAAGAGCAATAGTATCAAAAGATGTTTCTCTACTGAGAAGCGGAGAAAATGTTAGCGCTAAGGGAATGAAAGGAAGAGGTGTTTTTTTTTTTTTTTTTTTATTCCTCCCCTCAACACACAGCTTAGGGTTTGTGTTTCTTTTATTATTTTAAAGCTGGGGCAAGAGCATCTCTCAGTCTCCATCACTGGCAGATCCAAACAAGTGGTGCCAAGAAACAGCTTAATGATTACGTAGCTCCATTTCAGAACAAGCCATTTTGAAACCATGTGAAAAGGTAACTTCTTTCTCTGCGGTTTCCTCTAGCCCCGATTAAGTTTTTTGGGTAAGTCTTCAAGAATCTGAGTGCATGAAACTTCTGTGCAGAGCGCACCAAAGCGCTGCCTCGCAGAGGAATGTGAATATTCACACTGGCAACCCCCAAGATGTGCTGTCGACGTATTCTGTGCAGAAACACACAATCCCTCGGTTAAACCAGGCAGTAGAAGGTGACTCATCCCCTCAACAGCAACTGAACTTTTGAAAAAGGTCAGTTTGCAATGAGGAACAAGACTGACAGCAGATTTGAGCATGAAGTAATGAAGTAATCCACTGTATTTTCAAACAATTAATACAGCATTCAATACGGCATGCAGGCTGAAGAGGAACTTGCAAGCAATCTTCCCTCCTTCCTCCAAACCATGCAAAAACATACACAGTTTCATGAAGTCCTTCATGGTAGCTCTAAGGTGCTTCTTAAGACAAAGGAGGAAGCTGAGTAATAACACAAACAAAGCAGAAATAAATGCTCACTGCCATGGGCACCAAGCTGCATACCTCAGAGAGCTTTGCACAGGGAATGCCACAGCTACAAACATGTGCTCTAAAAACATCCAGATATCTGCTTTTTTTAGTTTGTTTAGACAACTCGAGGAAGAAAAGAGATATGTAGAGCCTTTCCACATAAGGTGCCAGGACAGACAGCTGTGCTTCTGTTCCCTGTGGCAGGAGGGCTTCGGATGAAATAGGTGGCTCTAGAAGACAGCTGCCTTTGTCCTTCCTCCAAATCACACAGTAGCCTTTCTCACCGAGCCCTTACGCTGCTCCCAGCCAGAAGCTGGAGGCTCAGTCATCTCTCCAGGTCCCAACCTGGACCTTCTACACTGCCTTCCTTCCCCTCTACACTGCCCTGGTGAGGCCCCATCTGGAGTACTGTGTCCAGTTCTGGGCTCCCCAGTTCAAGAAAGATGAAGAGCTACTGGAGAGAGTCCAGCGAAGGGCTACGAGGATGATGAGGGGACAGGAACATCTCTCCTACGAGGAGAGGCTGAGGGAGCTGGGCTTGTTCAGCCTGAAGAAGAGAAGGCTGCGAGGGGACCTAATAAATGCTTACAAATATCTGAAGGGTGGGTGTCAGGAGGATGGGGCCAAGCTCTTTCCAGTGGTGCCCAGTGACAGGACAAGGGGCAATGGGCACAAACTGAGGCACAGGAAGTTCCGTCTGAACATGAGGAAGAACTTCTTCCCTCTGAGGGTGACGGAGCCCTGGAACAGGCTGCCCAGGAAGGCTGTGGAGTCTCCTTCTCTGGAGATATTCAAGACCCACCTGGACAAGGTCCTGTGCAGCCTGCTGTAGGTGACCCTCCTTCAGCAGGAGGGTTGGACTAGATGACCCACAGAGGTCCCTTCCAACCCCTACTATTCTGTGATTCTGTGACCTCCCTCTCACACGCCCAGTCCTCAAGAAAGCACCAACCACATCCCATGGGGCCATAAACAAGCCAGATAAGGTAGGAGCAGGGCTACTCATGCCCCACATGACCTCAGAAAACCTGTAAATACCAAAGAAATAAAACCTCCCTGAGGTCAAGCATAATTTCTGCCCTCTTGCAACTCAATCCAGCCTTCAGAAAAGACCTCTTGCTAGAGATGAGAGTACTTGATTCTAGTTTCAGCCTTTCACTGCTAGAAATTGGCTCCATTCCACTTTCAGAGAAGGCAAGCAAGCTAGTGCCAAAGGAAGTGCTGTCAATAGCAATGCTGGATCTACTGCCGCTGACATCTGGCAGACAGTCAGCTTCCCCTTTCCAGATGTTAACCTAAGACTTATCCCCCTGGAACAAGAAAGATGAGCCTTGTGACAGTTACAAGCATCCATGGGCCTAAATAACGGGAGCATTTTAGTCTTCTGCTCTCACCATTTGGAAGTCCTGAACACTCCAAGCACTGGCACCTTCTCAGGGGCAAGAAGCCCCAGGCCCTTAGAGACTACATCCCAAAGATGGTGGTCTTGAGTTGAAATCTCAAGATGATCTCCCCCTAACAACCCCTGCACACGCCATTTCTCCAAAGCCAGCAGGGAAGTTGGGAAGTTTCTGAACAGCACAACTTAATCTTGGTTGAACGACAAATCTTTGAGGGCACTTTGCACCGAGCAACACGTTTATCAGAGCCATCCAACATTTGCCTGATGCTCTTGGCAGGATATCTCCAAAAGGCTCCAACACCTACACATGATCTCCACTCCAGAAAAAGACAAGCAAATACACCTGTCAGTCTGCATTACAGGAAAACGTCATGAAAACTTGGAAAACAAGGAGCCACCCAGAATAGTCACTGATGACAACGTGAAGATGATTATTTACTGCTTTGAATATCTAGAACATCTACAGGATTTAAAAAAACAGAGTCTGCTTCCAGGACAAGATTACACAACCACCATGCAAGGCTGTCTTCGCATGCTGCTTAAGCTCAATGGATTTTGTACCGCCTGTTTCAAGTTCTCAGCTAACCCTGCAGTGCAGCTCCCCCTCCAATAAGGCGATCCTATGCGCAAAGAAGTCAAATAATACTTGCCTGTCTCTTCAAAGAAGTATCCATTTCTTGACATCGCTGCTGGTGGAGACTCTAAAAAACAGAAAAAAGGAAACATAAGAATCATCAAGCTGCTGAATGTCTTCACCTTACCACTAAACTCGCTGTAAGCCTGGATTACAGCAGAAAGCCAGCCCCAAAATACTGCCACATTCAGGAAGATCTGATGCCTGCAATTTTAACCTTTTGTTTATTGACTTTAACATTTACCGGAATATCCTACGCAGTCCCCGCTTGAAAAAAGTTAAGCTGTCTCAGACATCCTGGGCTGGGACCACAAAACAGCAAGACTAAAGACTGGGACAAGCCTGATCATCTCAGCGACCCATCAAACCTGAACAAGCGCATCCAAAAATAATACAAGCTAAGCATCTACAAGGCTTTTATAAAAAATAAAAGCTGTAACGGAGTCTAGATTGTAGCTTATACTCAGATAAGAACAACCTGTTTCATGTAGAAAAAGCAACTCGCTTCAGATGAGAAGGGGATTTCACATCCTATTCTGCTGCTCCTAATCATTAGGATATCCCAAAGCAGCACTTGGCGCTTGAAGATAAGCACCAGAACGCTGCAGCCTTCCTTGGCCCGCTTCCTGAGCGGGGGTCCTGCAGCAAACACCATCTGCACCAACGGGGCAGGCGGGAAATGACGCTGACCCGGAGCAAACCCACAAACGCAGCAGCACCGGGACCGAATCCCCACGATTCATCCTGGAACATACTTTGTTTGTCAGTGAGTCAGCTCTGCCATCAACTGCTGGCAAATTGGGCATTTACCACACAAAGAGATGTTCAAACAGCACAGGAGCACCTGCTTTCAGGTGTGATCAATGGCTGGTACCCAAGCCCAGCCTGGCTGTTTTTAATACCAATGGTATTTGACAGTTCAGACTGCGTGGGCTAGAAGCACCAGCTTTTCCATACAGCTGCATGCCGCGTTTCACGGTGAGCTAACAGAGCTCTTTATCTCAAGCCTTGAGCAAGCGTCACCCAAGCAGTCCCTTAGAAAGTTGCTGCTAGATGCTGCCTCTTCGTATGATCCTCCCCAGCCAAAACGCAATCAGAAAGAGGAATAGATTTGCTCTGTCTTTCCCCACTTCATTAGGCTAATCAAACATTGCCTACGCAAGCCTGGGATGAATTTGGGCCAACAAGGAAAGAGGTTTTGCCTGCTTTATTGTTCTACAGATTAAGCTTCCTGCTTTTCGTTTGAGGTATGAGACCGCTTCCCAAAGACCCTTTCTCTACCCCATAACTTTTACCTCTATCCTTTTACAGTGTGCCACGCTTTCAAGAATCATAATTTATCCTGGTCCACCGGGAGCCTTTGTGTGTGAGACGGATACAAGTCACACCACTGACGGCAGCACCTTCCAGCCTTAACGCTTGTCACAGCCCAGCGTGGCTCAGACCTTTCAGAGCAGACAGCACTGGGCTGAACAGGTTCCTGGAGGGACATCCTGATGACCATTTAGAAAAACAAACCACAAAACACCACACAAACCCGAGGGCAATTCAAGTGTCTGGTCCAAGAGAGAAACACGATGTTCCAAGTTCCATCCCAGAACAATGGGTTGGAGGAACAAATGCACCGTGGCCAAGGGGCACCCATTACACGAGTCAATTGTTTCCCTCCACCTGGAAGGGAAGGAGAAGATCCATCCAGACCGATTAGCATGCTAATGATCAAAGGAAAAATTTTTTTTGAAGAGGCTCTTATTGTGTAATGATTGCATTTACGTATTTCAGAGAAATAAACAAAATACGCCTCGGCAGATGGATTACCCAAGGACTTGACATTCCCACCAGGATGGTATATCAGCTTCTCATTTCTATTATGGCTTCTGAGGGAGCCCGAGGCAACACGTTCAACCCTTCACAAGGCAAAATGAGACATTGTTTGCTTTCTCTAACTGAACACACCTATTACTATGGGTCGATAATGCCTAACAAAACAGGAATTCAGAGGTGGTCGGTTTCTTCATTAGAAACAGCTTCCAACTGCAGCGTCGCCCGGGTTGACATCGTACCTTTACAGAAGACTCTGGTTCGGTCACTGCTTGGACTAGGCATGAAAAGGGCAAGGCTGGGGGACTGCAGCAGGCAGTGCCATTTCATTAGGTGGCACTCGTTCCTCTGAGTCACTAATGAGCGATAGTCCCCTAGGCAACACGCTCAGGCAATTATGTTGGAGGTGCTGTTTTTTCAGATGAGTCATAAAAGAGAGGTCTTAACCTTGTAATTAAAGATGCAATGGCACGTTTATGAAAAAAAAAAAAAAAAAAAACAGTCAGGCATTCACACTACTATGTCTTGGCTAAAGTCCAGCCCTGGTAATTTGTCTTCTCTCTACGCAAGGCTGTCCCACAGCGCCAAGGGGATTCAGACTTCAAAACAGTCTGGTGGGAGCCTTTCAAAAAGCTGTTACAACCCCCACGGAAGGGGCTACGCACGTTAACATCAGGAACGGTGTGTAATGTGCCCAGGAGGTAAAAGGCAATGGGGTGTTTACGCAAGTCCAGACACACAGGGAGCTACAAGTCCAGCCTAAAGGTCAGTGTATTAGCAGAAGCGGAGGTAGGAAGGGTAACTTGGGGGCTGCATCATCTGCACCTCTGAAAACCTAGAGAGAGTAGCATCCATCTTTTTAACTGAGCTGAACATAGGAGACAGATTTGGGGGAGAGAGCCATTAATTTTTCCTTCTTAGGCATCAGTCCCCTTCTCTCCACATTTCCCCAACCCGTTTAGCACTAAGCAAGCACAGCTTATGTTTATGGGATGCTAGCTAAGGACGAGGCCAGCTAGACTGCGCTTAAGCACATCCTCAGTAGCGGTCAGCAGGGCAAACGTACCAGCAGGCTCCCCGTGTCTCTCCTTTCATGAGGCTCGTGGGATTTTAACATCCCAGATGTCAGCTCCTTAGTCACGTTTTGCTGAAGACAGGAGCAACAGATTCGAGTTGTACACAGCTGACAGCAAGGCAGAATCCTCTTTTCTCTGGCAATAAGGGGCATGCCCACAGCCTGACGCACACACCCCTACCTGCATTTCCTCTCCTCATCTCACCTCCGCTCTTCAAGAGCTCAATCAAGGGGCAGTTATGAAACACAGCAGTAATCGATGCAATTGTTTATCTTAGGGAAGCCTGGGCAGGAATACAAGTCTCCAAATACATTAGAGATTAATATTACAATGCTCCAGAGTTTGCCTGAAGTTGCACAAGTGTTCCCGTTAAGTATAAAGCAGCCCCTGCACTGGCCCTTTGCAGAGTGGAGGAGGAGACCTACAGTCAGGGGAGCACTTTATTACCACAGGGTGAGAGTTCCCTGTCTCCACACCAGCACACCACTTCCCCCGGATCCCCCAAACCCCCATTGCTAGCTCCCTTGCCCCAGGTTTTCTGTCAGAGACTTCAGCAATTAAAAAAATCCACGCTGTTTTGGTTTCGGCTGCCGCCGGCAACAAAAGCGCCACGCGGCCGCCCCTCCCCCCGCCAGTGTGCGGAGGAGAATGGAAAGAAAAAGGCAGAAACTGGTGGGTCGGGATAAGGGCAGTTTAACAGAACAGCAGACAGAGGGAAACAGGAACAACAACGATACAGATAAGGAGAAAACACGACAAAAACAGACCCGGTCTCTCGGACCGCACCGGCGCCGCACGCTCCCGAGCCGCGAGAGAGTTCCCGCCACGCCACCCCCCCCCACCGGAACCCAGCGTGACGTCACAGGGTATGGAATACCGGGCTCTGTTTGGCCAGGTGGTGTCAGCCCCCACCCCCCGGCTGTGCCCCTTCCTGGAGTCCAGTGAAAATTAACCCTGTCCTAGCCAAACCCAGGACATTATCCACCCCTTATTCCATACCATCTACGTCATGCCCAGGTCCCCCATGGTCCAGTTGATCACCACCACTTCTCCTGTCTCCAGATATCATTCCCTTAGTCTATGGATCATCACTCTAAAGTGTCCGTTGAGTTCATTTAATCCATGACTTTGTGCTCCATCTGTCGTAATGGTCTTCCGTGGCAGGAGAGGTGATGTGTGGTGATGGGCGGTCACTTACTGCATCCGGAGCTCACGGCTGATGTATCTGGTGCGGCCCGTGCCCACAGTCTGCAGGAGATGTTGATCTTGATGAAGTTGCTGGATGCCAGTTGTCAAAAACCAGGTCCAGTTCCATCATTGCTGTGCTCTGCTAGGTTTTCATCGAAAAAGTCCATCCTTCTTTAATCTGGAGAATTCTTACTATGCTACTACTGGTACAAAATATAACAATTATAACAGTGATAACAGAGAGTGACAGGGTTATTTAACAATTAACTTCATACAATTTATTTATGGACTATTCTCGCCCAAAATTAAATCCCCATGAGGTACACATCGGACTTCCCCATCCTTCCGCATTACCCACCAGGTACACCCAGGTCCTTGAGCAAAAGCAATCCCCCGGATGGGCTTGCCTTTGCCCGAGGCAGGACTAACCCAAACTGTCTTCCCTAACACGTTCCGCATGTGCACTACAGGGACTTTATCCCCTTCTACGGGGCGCTGAGGTTTTGACTGGGCAGGACCAGCCCGGTTGGTGGACCCTCTGGTGTTACCCATTTAGCAAAGGCCACCTGGTTGGTTATCCCAATTTTTGAAAGTTCCACCCCCCATTGCCCTCAAAGTGGTTTTTAGCAGCCCATTGTAACGTTCGATCTTTCCAGAGGCTAGTGCATGGTAGGGGATGTGATACACCCATTCAATACCGTGTTCTTTCGCCCAGGTGTCTATGAGGCTGTTGCGAAAATGAGTCCCGTTGTCCGACTCGATTCTTTCGGGAGTGCCATGTCGCCACAGGACTTGTTTTTCCAGGCCCAGGATGGTATTCCGGGTGGTGGCATGGGGCACAGGGTAGGTTTCCAGCCATCCGGTGGTGGCCTCCACCATTGTGAGTACATAGCGCTTGCCTTGGCGGGTTTGTGGCAGTGTGATGTAGTCAATCTGCCAAGCCTCTCCATATTTATATTTTAGCCATCGTCCTCCATACCACTGAGGCTTTACCCACTTGGCTTGCTTGATTGCAGCGCATGTTTCACATTCATGGATAACCTGTGCGATGGTATCCATGGTCAATTCCACCCCTCGGTCATGAGCCCATCTGTATGTCGCGTCTCTTCCTTGGTGGCCCGAGGTGTCATGGGCCCACCGAGCTATAAACAGTTCACCCTTATGTTGCCAGTCCAGATCCACCTGAGCCACTTCCATCTTAGCAGCCTGATCTACCTGGTGGTTGTTTTGATGTTCTTCAGTGGCCCGACTCTTAGGGACGTGGGCGTCCACGTGACAGACTTTTACAGCCAGCTGTTCTAGCCGGGCAGCAATATCTTGCCACAATGGGGCAGCCCAGATAGGTTTGCCTCTGCGCTGCCAGTTGTTCTTCTTCCATTGCTGCAGCCACCCCCACAAGGCATTGGCCACCATCCAAGAGTCGGTGTAAAGACAGAGCACTGGCCACTTCTCTTGACTGGCAATGTCTAAAGCCAGCTGGATGGCTTTCACCTCTGCAAACTGGCTGGACTCACCTTCTCCCTCAGCAGTTTCCGCGACTTGTCGTGTAGGCCTCCATACAGCAGCCTTCCACCTCTGCTGCTTCCCCACAATGCGACAGGACCCATCCGTGAACAGGGCATACTGTTTCTTATCTTCTGGCAGCTGGTTATACAGTGGGGCCTCTTCAGCACGTGTCACCTCCTCCTCTGGCGATGCTCCAAAACCTTTGCCTTCTGGCCAGTCCATGATTACCTCCAGAATTCCTGGGCGACTGGGGTTTCCCATTCGGGTGCGCTGGGTGATCAGCATGACCCACTTACTCCACGTAGCGTCAGTGGCATGATGCGTAGAGGGGACCCTCTCTTTGAACATCCAGCCCAGGACCGGCAATCGTGGTGCTAGGAGGAGCTGTGCTTCAGTGCCAACCACTTCTGAAGCAGCTCGAACGCCTTCATATGCTGCCAGAATCTCTTTTTCAGTGGGAGTATAGCAGGCCTCGGATCCTTTGTATCCCCGGCTCCAGAACCCCAGGGGTCGACCTCGAGTCTCCCCTGGTGCTTTCTGCCAGAGACTCCAGGTTGGGCCATTCTCCCCGGCTGCGGTGTAGAGCACGTTTTTAACATCTTGCCCTGACCGGACTGGACCAAGGGCTACAGCATGAACTATCTCCTGTTTAATCTATTCAAATGCCTGTCGTTGCTCAGGGCCCCATTCAAAATCATTCTTCTTCCAGGTCACGTGGTACAGAGGACTCAATTTGGCTGTAATTTGGGATGTGCATCCTCCAAAAACCCACAACACCCAGGAAGGCCTGTGCTTCCTTTTTGCTGGTTGGTGGAGACATAGCTGCTATTTTGTTGATGACATCCATTGGGATTTGATGGCGCCCATCCTGCCATTTTATTCCCAAAAACTGGATCTCTTGAGCAGGTCCCTTGACTTTACTTCGCTTAATGGCGAAACGGGCTTTCAGAAGGATCTGAACTATTTTCTCCCCTTTCTCAAAAACCTCCTCCGCTGTGTCGCCCCATACAACGATGTCGTCGATGTACTGCAGATGTTCTGGAGCTTCACCCTTTTCCAGTGCAGTCCGGATGAGTCCATGGCAAATGGTAGGACTGTGTTTCCACCCCTGGGGCAGTCGATTCCAGGTGTACTGGATGCCCCTCCAGGTGAAAGCAAACTGTGGCCTGCACTCTGCTGCCAAAGGGATGGAGAAGAATGCATTAGCGATGTCAATTGTAGCGTACCACTTGGCTGCCTTTGACTCCAACTGATATTGAAGTTCTAGCATGTCTGGCACGGCAGCACTCAGCGGTGGTGTGACTTCATTCAGGCCACGGTAGTCTATTGTCAGTCTCCACTCTCCAGTAGATTTTCTCACTGGCCATATGGGACTGTTAAAGGGTGAGTGAGTTTTGCTGATCACTCCTTGACTCTCCAGCTGGTGGATCAGCTGATGAATGGGGAGAAGGGAGTCTTGGTTGCTACGATACTGTCACCGGTGCACCGTTGTGGTTGCGATGGGTACCTGTTGTTCTTCAACCCTCAGCAACCCCACAATGGAAGGGTCCTCCGAGAGACCAGGCAAAATGGACAGCTGTTTAATTTCTTCCGTCTCCACAGCAGCTATACCAAAAGCCCACTGATACCCCCTTGGGTCCTTGAAATAGACTATCTTAGGAGAGGCTATCCCAAGGATGCACGGAGCCTCGGGGCCAGTTACAATGGGGTACTTCTGCCAGTTCTGCCCAGTGAGGCTCACTTCAGCCTCCAGTACACTCAGCTCTTGGGACCCCCCTGTCACTCCCGAAATGCAAATGGACTCTGACCCTTGGAAATCTGATGGCATTAAAGTACACTGTGCACCAGTGTCCACCAGAGCTTTATACTCTTGTGGATCTGACGTGCCAGGCCACCGAATCCACACCGTCCAGTAAACACGGTTGTCCCTTTCCTCCACCTGGCTGGAGGCAGGGCCCCTCTAATCCTCATCAGAGAATTTGCTGCTCACCTGCTGTAAAAATGACTTGGAGGTCCCCTCCAGAGGATCGGAATCAAGGTCAAACTGTCTACCTGGTCTGGAGAGCTGGCTTCTGGAAACTGGAGCGGCACTTTTCCTAACAGAATCCCCTTTTGTGATTGTTTTACCTCGCAACTCACGGACTTGTGCCTCTAGACTTGAGGTGGGTTTTCCATCCCACTTCCTCATGTCCTCTCCGTGGTCACGCAGGTAAAACCACAGGGTGCCCCGGGGTGTATAGCCTCTATATTCCCTCTCCTGAGCAGAGAAACGCTTGCCCCTAATAGCTGAGACACTGGCCCGTACGGGTGGGGAGTAGGACATGTTCTCTTTGATTTGCCACACCTCCCGGGCCAGTTTCTCCACAGCTGAGACAAGGGAGGAAGAGAGACTTTCCTCATATTGCCGGAGTCTGACAGCCACCTCATCCGCTGTTGGTGCCTCCTTACCCTTCCAGTTTACAACTGCCAGTGAGTTGGCATATGAGGAGGGTGCGCTCCGCACAAACTTCCTCCACATGGATTGTGAGCACTGGAGTTCATCTGGGTCTGTGGGTACCTGCTCATCGTCTGTGTCACAGTAAACCAGCTCCCGCACAGCCAATTCCCTCAAGTACTGAATACCCCTTTCCATATTGGTCCACTTGCCAGGATAGCATACAAAATCATCACTGAAGGGGTACCTCTCCCTCACCCCTGACAGAAGTCTCCTCCAGAGGCTGAGGATTTGTTCCTTTTTCCCAATGGCCTTGTCAATGCCCCCGTCCCTGGCCAGGGATCCCAGCTGCTTGGCTTCCTTGCCCTCTAATTCCAAGCTGCTGGCCCCGTTATCCCAGCACCGCAGCAGCCAGGTGGCAATGTGCTCTCCTGGGTGGCAGCTGAAGTCTTTCCGCATGTCTCGCAGCTCGCCCAGGGACAGGGACTGGGTGATGATCTCTGTCTCTGTCTCCCGCGATGACCCTGGCTCATTGTCATCCCTCCCGGAGCGATCTGCTCTCTTTGCGTCTTTCTTTAGTTTTACGGGGGCGACTGCTACCGGCACAGGTTGGTCATTGGGCTCAGCCGCGCTGCCTGCAGCTGGAGCTGGGGCTGGAGCAGCTGCCGTGCCCGCTAGGGAAACCGAGGCAGACCCTGCAGCTGTGGCTGCAGCAGCCGTGGTGCCGGTCGGGGGGGCTGGGACTGCCTGCTGGGCTGGAGGGGCTGCAGGGCCGGCTGGGGGGGCAGCGCCAGCCGCTTCGTTTCCCCCCCCTTTCCCCTTTAAGGCACTGAACAGTGTTGAACAGGGCTCGGTAGGCGTGGGCTAGACCCCAGCACGTTGCAGTGATCTGTGTCTCTCTGGAGTTCCCAGGGTGGCAGCACACTTTTTGCAGATATTTTACTAGTTTGTCCGGATCCTGCACGTGTTCAGGGGTGAGTTTAAAAAACATCGGGGGTGTCCACTGCCCTAGGTACTTGCCCATGCTGTCCCACACACCCAGCCACTCACAGCTATCCGGCCCCGGGGCAGGTCTCTGCGCGATGTTCTTAACGACTTGCTTAACCCTAAACAAAACCCAAAACCCATTCAGGAGGCAGAACAAAAGGAGAGTGCTGGCCTGAGCATCCCACGGGTACTCGAAATTCTCAAAAGCAGTCAGGACCAGCCTGAGGGAGAAAGGGGGGGCGAAAGAGTAGGGGAAGGTATCCCCTTCGGTTTTCCCCACAGATTGGGTTTGATTACTAACAAATTCTAAGACATAGGATCCGAGGTACGGAAATGACCGCAGTGCCGCATGCAAACACAAGCCTAATTTCATGCTCAGTGATGTTATCATATCTTAAGTCGATATCATACAGTACAGCAAAATCATTATCCTGATCTTTTTTCCCAAGGTAACATACAGCACAGCAGTGAATACATACTGCAAGTAAGGATTGAGATACCAGAGCCATCTGAACAAAGTCGGGAAACATTTTTACCGGCGACTATTCTGACACAGAAAAATGCGTATAACAAAATTTAACAAAATGTAAGAAAGCAGTTTTAACACCCGCTGCTCAGCCCTGCCGTTATCCCCGCCCCACGCTTGGGCACCAAATTAAATGTTCTGGTTTCGGCTGCCGCCGGCAACAAGAGCGCCACGTGGCCGTCCCTCCCCCCGCCGGCGTGCGGAGGAGAATGGAAAGAAAGAGGCAGAAACTGGTGGGTCGGGATAAGGGCAGTTTAACAGAACAGCAAACAGAGGGAAACAGGAACAACAACGATACAGATAAGGAGAAAACACGACAAAAACAGACCCGCTCTCTCGGACCGCACCGGCGCTGCATGCTGCCAAGCCGCGAGTGCGTTCCCGCTGCGCCGCCCCCCCCCCCCCCCGGAACCCAGCGTGACGGCACATGGTATGGAATACCCGGCTCTGTTTGGCCAGGTGGGGTCAGCCCCCACCCCCTGGCTGTGCCCCTTCCTGGAGTCCGGTGAAAATTAACCCTGTCCTGGACAAACCCAGGACACACGCAAACCAATTTCAGGAGGACATAAGGTCAGGCTTCAAGAGACAAAGCTGGAAAGCATTACCCTGAGGAGCTAAGATACACCAACAGAGCAAATTCACTCTCATGCCTCTAGTATCTCTCAGGGGTCCATGTCCTCACTCTCCAGGGTCTGCTTTCTCATCCAAAATCTACGAGGACAACCAGACTCTTCAATTGCTCTCCCTGTCCAAATGCAGGACAAGGTGTCATCTTCCATTATCCACCAAAAAGCACATGGTATAGCTCCTTTGACAATTTAAGCAGTACTTTTAATTTTTAAGAGCTAATTTATTCCAGCAAATAAGTTTCTACTGCCATTCCACCTTATTCCCTACAGAGATGTCTATTAGAGGAGACCAAATTGGACAGGCATTAGAAGTGCCACCATTAGTTGCTTTTTCAAAGAAGAGCTTCTGACCAGTTCCTCATCCCTTTATGAGCACTGAATTCAAAGGTAAAAGTGAAGAGCTGAAGTGCCGCAAAATGGAAAACAAAGCCTATTTCTCTGGACTCAGAGATACAGCTGAAGATTTCAAAATTAAGCCACTGCCCTTTGACTTGAAGTGATGGCAGTGACTCCAAGAGCCACCAACGGGGAGATAAATGAAGTTTACTTGCTAACTGGTAGGACAGCCAAGTTTGCTGTAGTTTAAGGTTCTTGGTCTTTGGACTAGGACAAATCAGATGATCTGCAGTGGAAAGCATCAGACAAGAAGTGGGTATACTTCCCGATTTCTTACATTCTTACCATTTTTACATTTGCATTTAGCATAAACAGAACAAACTCTACCGTGCCATCCTCCATTATTAAATTCCTGTGGGAAACGTGTCTCGGATCTAATAACCCATTTTAACTCTCTTGTTTTAAGGTTAGTAATAAGTTCTCTTGAGCCTTGCAATATTAGGGGATTACAAATAAAAACACATTCTCTGGATACTTCAGTAACTCAATTACAACGTTCTGCTGCTGGCATCTTCCAAGCAAACAGCCCTCTGCAGCACAAGCCTTATATTGAAGCAAAACATAGTGCTCTCACAAGCTCTATACAAGCGGTGCTACAGAATTCATTTTTATGACTTCCCTCCAGCAAATCTCTCCAAGTTCTACTGTCTTGATATTTAATTTGAGTTTACTTTGAGACAACACCATTTTGAAAGAGTTATCAACAAGATAGTTTTTCATTTACAGACCCTTGAATGTTGGCTGCTCTTGGGTTGTCTCTGAACATGGGCAACCTGTACATCTGGAGCATTTGGTTACCCTTTAGGTACTGATGGGAAAGCCCTGGGTACCTTCATGTTCTACACCGGTCATGCTCCAATATCGCAATTTCCACCACCTTCTTCAACATTGCTTTGCTGAAGCTCTGAAGACATTTCTGAAGTTCATCAACAAATACATCGTCTTGACTTAAAGTTGATAAGGCAAAATATTTGAGCAACTTGAGCAATACTTCTCTGAACAAGAAATTAAAACAAAATCACCTGTCCAGCTGAAAAAGCCTTTAGACATTCCCAGTTTCCTCCCAGGAGGAATTACCAGTTCTCAGCATGACAGACTGAACTGCCTGGTTATCTGGAAAGAAATGTACTTTCCAGAAGACACTGAGAGCTTTAGCTTTGAAACAAGGTTTTGGCCACTTCAAGACGACTTCCAGGAGTTTTTCGGTCAGTGCTAAAAGCACCCATCATTACCATTAAATAGTTGGGTACCAGCTTCCCTACTTGATGCCATCCAGAAGGACCTGGACAAGCTGGAGAAGTGGGCCTGTCTGAACCTCATCAAGTTCAACAGGACCAAGGGCAGGGTCCTGCATCTTGGTCAGAGCAACCCTCGTTATCCGTACAGGCTGGGGGATGCAGGGATGGAGAGCAGTCCTGAGCAGAAGAACGTGGGGGTGCTGGGGGATGAGAAGCTCAGTATGACCCAGCGATGTGCAACTTGCAGCCCAGAAAGCCAACCATGGCCTGGGCTGCATGGCCAGCAGCATGGGCAGCAGGGTGAGGGAAGGAATTATGCTCCTCTGCCCCACTCTGCTGAGACCCCCCCCCGGGAGTCCTGCATCCAGCTCTGGAGCCCTTGGCACAGGACAGACCTAGAGCTGTTGGAGTGGGACCAGAGGAGGCCCCAGCAATGATCCGAGGGCTGGAACCTCTCTGCTGGGAGGAAAGGCTGGGAGAGCTGGGGCTGTTCAACCTGGGGAAGAGAAGGCTCCGGGGAGACCTTAGAGCAGCCTTTCAGTACATATAGGGGGCATATGAGAAAGATGGGGACAAGTGTTTTAGCAGGGCCTGTTGCAATAGGAGAAGGGCTAATGGTTTTAGACTAAAAGAGGGGAGATTCACACTAGACATACAGCAGAGATTTTTTTTACAGTATGGGTGGCGAAACCCTGGCATAGATTGCCCAGAGAGGTGGGAGATGCCCCATCCCTGAAAACATTCAAGGCCAGGTTGGACAGGACTCTGATCAACCTCATCCAGTTGAAGATGGCCCTGCTCATTGCAGGTGGGCTGGACTAGATGACAGCCCAAACTATTCTATGATGGGTAACACTGCTGTTAATTGCACTACCTCAAAACAGATCTAGGGCCAAGTCCAGCTTTAACAAGTGTATTGTCTCATCTAAGGCTTAGATATGGAGGGAAGATGACAAAGTTAACCCTATCCAAAGCTCCATCAGACCTGTATTTAATATCAAACTGTGAGCTCACTTATTCTTTATTCTCTCCACCTTGCCATGAATTATCATCACAGTACATGTCACCAGGGACCTACACCCAGGTTCAGGCTATTTGGGACAGGAGGAGAGAGAGAGAATTTATGTGCTGCACATACTTCATAACCAAATGATGCTGCTCCCCTCCTTCACCTAAAGTCAGCAGAAAACCAGACAGACTTAAGAGAAGAACCCCACACATGAGCAATAACATCCCAAGGGAAACCCGCAGGTAAGATTTTTATTTTAATTATGCAGAACATTGACTGAAAGGAGCTTGCAACTGCGAGTCTACGAAAATCTCTGTATGCAACAAGAAGATGAGGAAGCCTCAAACACCCTTCATAACACAAAACTTCATCATTCCAGAAGAACAGGAAAAGAGTTTGACAGGCAACAAATCTGATCACACTGACTATCTGATCAGGTCCAAATATACCAATATTGCAGCATTCTCCCACATAGCATCGCTTGCGCTCCAAAAGCATGAGATTTTGGCAGTTTTCAGGGAAGAACCAAGCAGCAGGGTCTCCTGGTGGAGAAATCTGCTGCAAATTATTTAAAGCCATTCAAGTCAGCAAGAACAAATGGACAGCAGCATGTGAAAAGCTATTTTGCCTTAAGTCACCAGTTCTCATTTCTATCTACACCTTAGGCAGCTGACGCCTTCCCACAGCCCCGCATACTGGAAAACACTGGTGAAAGCACGGCTCATACTGGCACAGAGATGAGAAGCGTGCCCCTACGCTGCTGTTCTGGGCAATAACAACTGACATACAGGACAAGAGCTTGAGATTTTACCTGTTTTTCTCTACACCTAGACAAAAAAAGAAAACACAAAACCACGCAACTCATGGTTTCAAAACCGACCACTGCAATTCAAGGAAGTGTAAGATGAGTAAGGCATGTTTGTTAATACTTGGGCAGGAGAGTGCCCGGTAAATGCGGCGTATGAGCACTGCTGCCAGTGACAAGCCCAAACACAGACCTTTCCCCAGAAAGCACTGGTTTGGATCGATAAAAGCAAAGGAAAACATAATAGAAGGAAACTCAAGAGGGGTAAAAAAGACCTTTTGTAAGTTGTTAAATGGAAAATAACAGCACTCTGCTACCTTCCAGGGAGTTCTGTCTTGAAGGGTAAGAGTCAAGATCAACTGAAGGACTCTTCTTCAGTGCAGCTTTGCAGCCCCACATCCCCTGCAAGCATGACACGTGCTTTCTCAGTGCAGACACACATCCATCCACGTTTCATCCCAAGCAGAGGCTGAGTGGGATAAACCCTTCTTTTACAAGGCACACCAGAGCCCTATCCCTCCTCAACTTACCCTTCATTCATCTCAGTGGCATAGCTGCAGCGAAGGGCTACGCACAGCCCCATGACAAGGTACCCAGCTTCACAAAGGACCAGCTGTGTCCCTCCTCACCCCGAATACATCCACTTGCCCATCACACATCTAAATATCTTCCCAATACTGCTTTCTGCAGCACTATTTGAAGAGTAAAGAGTTAGCAACATACAAGTCATCACAGTGAAAGCCTAAGGGCACGCTCCAGCCATGCTCACGGGAAGAACAGACTCCCCTCTGTCTACATTCCCCTTCTGCACTGCTGCCCCTCCACTTTTCTTCTCTGCATATCCTCCTCCTGAAGCTATCAAGCCTTTGAAAAAAACACTGCCAAACACTGAAGGATGGATGAGGGACTCATGTGGCATGTCTAGAAGTTCCATGCAGGCAGCAGTATGGTCTACCAGCAGGTGCTGGCACCACTTTGTAATAAAGCGGGGATTTCTGTTGGAGAGCTTTACCTAAAATGGGTTAACACATTGCCTGCATGCAAACACCTACAAAAAATCAACTTCAGAGGTCTTGAAAACAGTCTAGAAGACAGCCAAGACCCAGGAAGGTTTAAATCTACTCCAAAGCCCTTCACCTTGGTAAGCTTTTAGAAGATACATGTTGGCCAGAGCAGCCAATGAGAAGGAAGGTGCTTTTAAGTAGGCCAATCCAACAGCAAATTGCTGCTTTAGCCAAGAGACTTTAGACCCACAGGGACACAAGCTTTGCCCTCCTTACACGTAGGCATGGCCAAGACCTCTAGCAGTCCTTACAAAACGATGTTTCTGTTAGTAAAGAGCACTTTTTAAAAGCTGCGTATATTTAACATACTCTTCTTGGACAGAATTGCACAGATGTGTCGCTTGTCTTTCCTGCCTCCCTCCCAGAAGTATCACTGAAGGATTTTCACCACCTCTTTGCCTCCCACAAGGGTTTCATTGCTCAAAAACTCCCATTTTTAGGACTAAGAGGTTTGAATTACCCCAAGCTAAACATCTCTAACATCTGGGAAGCATCCCATTTCTCTGATTTTTGGAGGATGTGACACAGCCCTCTGACATTTCCTAGGCTATCCCAACAGTGCACTAACCACTTTGACGTAAGGCTTTGCTCCACGGACCTATATGAACAGTGTCCTCCATCACAGTGTGACCACCCCAGGGATGCCAGTCCCAATCCAGTTGGAAAACACAACTTCATAGCTTCACGGCTCAGCGGGCATTAAAGTTTCGAATGAGGGATTATATGCAAGGAGCTGGATATTCTTCTGATGAAGGGAAATGGTGTGAGGAGGTCTTAAATTGTGCCACGGTCACTCTGGTAAATGAAACCTCAGAACTAATTTTCAGTCACTGGCTGTGAAAATAGAAAGCATCACATTGAAAGGATAAAGCAGGAAGCATCCTCCTGTCTGCTCACTCCCAGGCAAGCAAACACCCACACACGAGCTCAGGGTTCAGACATGTCTGCTTTCAAAACATTTCCCTCGCTGCATTGAACAATTCCCTTCTTCGCCCCCTCCCCAGCTTCCTCCAGAGCACCCACCACAATAAAACCATCTCAAAGATCGCTGGCTGCAGCGGTGACAGCTACCAGAGATAACCCCCCAAAAACAACCCCCGATGCGCACTGCAGGTCGGTGTCTGCCGTGCTTGGATTCACCAGCAGCACCAGCCTGTCCAGGTTGACTCATCCCCATTTAGCCCACCCAAGCAATCAATATCCAAGGGTGCCTCCCAGAGGAGAGCCGCAAGAGGAAGCGACCCTGTAAATCGAGAGCCACGTAGCTGCTTCACTAACGGGACAGCTTTTCCTCCTCCGCCGGGATTCTTGGCTAGCGTTTTGTAGGTGAGCAGGACAAGCCGAAAAGTGGGGGAACGACAGCACCTCGGGATTTGGCTGGTGAACACACAACTTGGGCTATTTGCCCCTTTTTCTTTTTTAAGGGGTTGAAGGGGGGGGATTTCATTTTCTTGGGCCCTCTAAAAAAAATTATTTAAGACTTGCAAGGATTTCTTGCATAAGTGCTATGTGGAGAGGAGCGAAAGCAAATACCTCCAGAGATCCCACAAGCTGGCAAAGGCCCAAGAACAAACCAGTTGAGGCTTTACAGTAGACTTTTCCTGAAACATTTAAATAATTTAGAAAGCATTAACTCTTACTGACAGCTTTTCAGACAGCTCTTTCACTTGCAGGGCCCTACCAAAAACCTCGTAACTCTTAATCAAAGAAAAAAAAGATACTGCAATGGCCCCACATCTCGGTCGGGGTTGAACACAGATTCAAAAAGGTGCTTTAGATAATTTTCTTTGCTGAAATCCTTTCCTTCTACAGGCAGGTCTTCCAGAGGCCACCACCTGCCACTTCTCTGCAGTGGTACTGTGTAAAACATGTCAAAACGGTTAAGAAACACTCTATCAACCTTTCACTTGCTTGGGGCTGTTCGGAGGAAAGGAGCTGTTCCCTGCAGTGGTTCGGTTGTGTTAAATACTGCAAAAATTAAGTGGCTGCAAGGTGTAAACTAGTTGCTCTAGGACCTCTTTCTCTGGGGTTCGGTGGAAGAGATGCTCCAGTAGCACCAGTCTCACACTCCAGCATCCCCCCAGGGTACCAGGATCATGTTTTGGAACACAAAGTGCATTACTACAACTTTTTCATCCCCTATCTTATTGCCGCCAGAAATGACAACGGCCACTAAACAGGCAGCAGTGGCTGGGCCAAGCTTCACAGCAAAGTTACTCCTGCACCTCTCTCCCACCACCCTCCCCCAAAAGGCATCTAGATGAGACAGGCGACGAGCTCTAATTCACCCATAACCAGAATTTAGGCCAAAAAGCAAGGTCTACACTGGAAACATGGAAAGACACAGAAGCAGAGCAGCAAACCCAGCCACCTAATCACCAAACACATTTTCACTTGTGGTTCCAGGCAAGACACCGAAAGAAACACCTCCCTCCTTGCCATTAAAAGTGAACACTGTCCAAAGAATCCCCAAATGGCAGCCCAGCTGCCCTCCCCAGCCTCAACCCTCCCTGCAGAAACAGCGATTTAAAAATCACGACAGGCTTGGCAGGATAACACAAATCACCCCATACAGTTTCTACGTCTAGGAGCCACGAAACAGCAGCAGTGACAACAACACTGCAGGTGGGGGGAGAGCCAGCAGCACCACATCTGATTTTGCTGTCCATCATCGACCCAAAATAAAAATGCCCTGGTCCAGGAGTGAAATAACTGCAGACTGACAGTCCGTGATCGAGTGTTATTCATTAGGACATTGTTTATGGTTCGTCTACATGGCTTCCATGGCTACAGCAACAGGGATGATGTTTGCTAGCATTTCAGATGGATTACATACATGCATTTTGTTTTCACTCAGCACTCCACTTTCCCCACGTGAAACATCAGTATGTAAAGCCTCGCAGACAGGCTGTTAGGATGTTTTAGCATTAATTAGAGAAAAACCAGAACAGGTAAGATCTCTTGTGCTCATCTCCCCATGCATATCTTAAAACTAAACTCAAACCCTGAAAGACAGCACTCTGGTTAATGTAAATTGAATTCAAAAAGGTATTCTCCATCCTCAAGCACAACAGCACAGAGACATCTGGCACAGGCAATAGATAGCATCACTAAGCAGCAAAGCCCATTGAAAACACATCAAGTACTGCCTTACTTTAGTGAATTAAATAATTAAAGAGCTGGCAAAGCTGGTTTTCTAGATTTCCTGTTCAAATGCATCGCCCAGCAACAGTAGTGCTTCAGTTTTGCTTGTTTTCGGGTTTTTTCCTCCAAGACCACAACTTACCTGCGCTAGTTCTTTAATAGAGATGCTGTTCAGACAGCCTCCGCTCCCCTCCCGGCTGCTCCCCCCGAGCCACCACACTCCTTCCCCAATGCCCCCCGCTCAGGTGGCCGAGGCGGCAATGGCTCGTGCTTTTTCAATGGCTCCAATATTAATCCATCCACAGCATCTTTCTCCCTCACTTCCAATTGGCGAGCAGCGAATGGGTGGAGTGAGAACGCGACCCATTAGCTCCCAGATGGGCACCTCCAACCCAGCTCTCCCAACCGGAGCAGCGATGCCGGCGAGCCGCGAACTTCACGCCTGCCCAGCACCGCTCCGCATGCCACCGCAGCCCCGGCCAAGGCTGGGCTTTGAGGTGGCTCCTCCAGCCAGCCCAGATCCCACCGCTTCTCCCAGCTATTTGCCTCTGGGAGCAAGGAGGAAAAAAAAAAAATAGAATAATTAAAGTGACCCTGCGCTTTGGAGCCAGCGAATTTTGCTAGATGGTGTACAGAGAAAGCTTGTGTGCCTCCTTAAAAAGAAAAAAAAAGCTTTGTGGCAGCTAGGCTGAACTGAAGTGAGAAGATACTGTACCTCACAGACAGAAGTACGGGGAAAACAAGAGGATGCGAAGATGCAGGAAGAAGAGAGGGAGGGGGGAAAAAAACCTGCTGCCCAGAGGTAGATAAAGCAAATTTCTTAAAGATATAGCTGCCGCACTCTGCGAGCACGGTGCCTGCCCCAACGCGGGGCTGGGCGCTGATGCTTTTTCCACGCTACCCAGTGTGACAGTTCAGCTGTAGGGGCAGCAGCAGCGCAAGGGTTAACGCATGCGTTCAGTGAGGAGCCTGCAAAAGGGAACGAGAAACACGGCGGTAAGCCTGCGTTCTAACAGCAAGTTGTAGAAAATAGAGCTGAAGAGACCTCACCTTACCCGAGGAGATTTAAATCCAAGCCTCTCTGCCCAGCGCTGACTATGCGGTGCTTAAAAAGCTTTGGAAGGATGATGCCCCATCCTCCCCCCCCAGCCTATTCTACTGCTTCACTTTCCTCACAGTTCGAGATTTTCATAACAATAAGTGAAGTCTCCCCTCAGCTGGATATCTGAAGCCTAGAGGAATGGTCTTGTGCTGGCCAAAAAGAAAAAAAGAGGAAAAAACCTTAACTCCCCAAAGCAACATCAAGTCAGCCTCAGAAAAAAGTCAGAACCCTAAAAAAAAAAAAAGTCAGAAATAAATGACAAGTTCTCCCAACGCTGGCAAGGCTGGCTCACTTCCATTTCCGAGTCCCTGATGCTAACTCAGACAATTACTGCGACTCCAGTAAAACATTTCCCAGCGATCGCATTTACCAGGAGGCAGCAGGCGAGGTTTCCCAGCGCGCGGTAAGGCGAGGCAGGGCACGGCGCGGGCAGAGGCATCGCTCGGAGCAGGGGGATTCGCAGTCAGAGCCGCATCGCCCCGCTTTCAGTCCCTGCTACAGACTTGTTTCCGCCGCACGAAACCACAGGCAATGCATGTTTTTAAACACCTCCCACGCATTTTCTCTGCTGAGACTGCTCATCCAGTCTCCTCCATTCTTATTTTTTTTTCCTCGCGTGCCACCTGACGAGCTTTTCCAGGTAAGGCACATCACGTTCGGACTGTTAATAACATGTAAAGGAGCTACACCATGCTTCATAAAGCACTCGAGGGTGGAGGAAACCCGTGGAGGTGTCAAGCCCCGCTCCTTGCCCCAGGCAGGACCACCTTCAAAGCTACATCATGATGCTCAGGACCTCATCTCATCAAGCCCAATACCTGCCCCAAAAGAGTTTTGCAGTCAAGACTCCTGTCCCTGGGATCAGTGCTGACAGAAGGGCTCAGCTCCTGAAACAGCAGGATTTACTCAGTTTCCCCATATAGATTCTTTGCAGTAATGCAACGCATAAGATTGTGAACCAGGCTGATACTTTCAAAGTACCTCCTTGTAGCGAGATAAACCTGCAAGAGAGGATCTTAACACCTTCCCCTATACCCACACTTGATACCTTTAATAGAAGTCTGGAGGACAGAGTTGACAGCATCACAACCCTTAAGGTGAAACAAGCCCGCCAAGCCTCCAGCAGGTATTTCAGGTTTCATTTCAGCAAGTGAAAAAGCTTATGAAATAAAAGACTGCCTAAGATCAGTTTCTATTTTTACTTTTTTCCCCATGCTGATGTTGTTGATCAGCTCTCCCCGGCCAGCCTGCCTGGGCACGAGGGTGTAGCAGAGACAGAAGCTGCTCCTTGGTGGAGATGACAGCGGCCAAGCGAGCATCACCAGGAGAGCTCCAAGAGAAGAGTGCATCAACACCAATGCATCCACCAAGTCCTACCTGCATTGCCTCCCTCCTCAACCACCGTCTCCAAAGCCCCCCCAAATCTCGGTGGGCTTCTCTGCTACCCCACAGCACCCCTCTCCGGTCCCCAACCCTTTCATCCCCAGGTCACGCACCATCCACCGGCCCGGTCCACCTCTGCGTCACCAAACGTTGCGGCCACGGGGCCAAATCCTGCGAAGAGTCAGTGCTCGCCCCGAACTGGCCATAGGGCGAGCGGAGAAAGGTGAGCCGAGGGTAGCAAAAAGAAGCCGGCTCCATTAAGACGGAGAAGAGAGGAGAGCCAGGTACGAAGCAAACCGCGTCTCCCTTCACCTCCTTCAGCGGGTACTGTTGGGACATGCAGTCTCAGAGCCTTCTCCTTGAGAAGTTCCTTTTCGGAGAGGAATTGGTGCAAAAAAAAGAAAAAAGCCGCTTCAGCAGCCCCACTGCTGCTGTCACAGCCCAGCAGAGCACACTGGAAAGGCTGCGTCTCCAGCCTGTATTTAAACGCCCCTCTCAGAAAGCAGAGATGCAGCACAGGAAGAGACAAATTCCAGCTCTGCGTCGGGCTGATAAGCCAGGTTTATAATATTCAAGAAGTATTGGCATTACTACAATTTCCCCCCCCCACCCCCCCAGCGAATATCTTGTGCAGTAGCTTGTTGTGCACAATAAGCAAAAAAAAAAAAAAGCCCAGTCCCCAAAAAAATCAGCCTGTTCCGGTGGGAACAGCCAACACGTTGAATAAAACAAACACACGCGTGTTAAACCCTGGGGATGCAATTAGGCTTGGAGCAGGGGGAAGAGGCGTTTAATTCCTGGCGAAGGAGATGGCAGCGGGCGAGAGGAAAAGGAGAACAAACCTGATGCCCGACACTGTGCCCCGTGGGGTGCTTTATCCCCAGGAGGGTGAGCCCGAACACCAAAAGGGGAGAAATCCCACCTCATCCTCAGCCCCCAGATTACCTCTTCCTAATTTTCCACTCCTTATCTGCCCCCACGAGCGGGTAAGCACCCAGCAGTAACTCACTCCATCACCTTCACTGTTGAAAACCCACCCGCAGCATCTCGAGACAAAGGGTGCCCAGCTCCAGGCACTGACGGACTGAGACATTCTCTCCACCAGCCTCAAATCTGAGTTCTCCTCCCTGCCATAGCCCACGTTCTTGCTAGTGGAAAAAGCGCCCGTGGGGAAGAAAGCTCCTGCTCGGCACAAGTATAAAGTCAGTGTCACCCACTCCAGGTTTTCATGCTTTGCTCCCCATCCTCTCGCAGTTTCTCAGCGGCGCATGCATGAGGGAAACTGGACTCTATTCCCATCGTGTCCTCCCCAAATCACCGCTCCCACTGGTCCATCAGAGCCTGCAGATCCTTCTTCAATAATCAAGTTCAATTGAAGCCCTTTGTGCTGCCTTTTAATTGCAAGTCAGAGCCAGGGATGAATTTAGAAAGGGAGAATAGAAAAACCCACGGAGTTATAAGTGACAGCTAAGCGCTTTGATATCAAAGCCAGCACTGACAGATGCAGAAGCCTGCAGTGCTCTGCTCCAGGCCAGCATGTCACCGTGCTCTGCAGAAAGGCTTTACGGGGAGCTTATCCTAGATCAGATTTAGGAAGTTATATTGCATTAAAAAAAAAAATACGAGAAGAGTTTTTCAGTTTCACCGGGTCCCACCACCAACTCCTGAAGGAGCCAATTTGCAGACTTCATGATCACAAAACGCTGCTCAGATTCAAACTAGGATGAACTTCAAGGAATCGCATCAGCATTCCCAGTTTTTAACCTCCCTGCGCTGCATCCTTCACAGCGGACTCCTTAACCCCTTTCGGCAGCGAAGGCACCACACCATGCCTCAACTACTGCCAACAGCAAAGGTAGTGTGGATTAAACATACACGGGATAGCTGCTGGTGTGCTTGGCAGTAATTTGCATATTTAGAGGGGAGATGACAGTTTCATGATGATGAGTCATTAAAGCGTCCCAGAGAGTTGTTTACTTCCAGCGAAAGCCTACATAAGGAAACAGGACTTTTCCAGAAGTGGTTTTGCATGAGGAAGAGGTAACTCCAGCACCACCCAAACTGCAGCAACAGCAAGCTTTGGGACAGCAAACACTGTGGCCTCCCAGAAACACCTACAGAGCTGTATGAGCATTACTGGGGGAAAAAAGAACGGCTTCACCCCAAGGTAATGGGATTTAGCACCCATCTTCAGGCATAAAAGCACACACGCGGAGCATCACCGCAGTTCTGCAAGGACAAGGTTTGATGTTCCAGTCTTATACGGGCAAATAAACCAGCACCAAGCTAAGTCAAGTAAGTCTGGACTAAAACCCAGCTTTGCAGCTAACCTCAGGCTCCCTTTCTGTAAAAAATTAACTTTTCACTGACACTGCCTTTTTTAAAGACACTGCCTTTTTTAAAGACAACCTAGAAAGCTTCCATCTCAGATCCTTTTACTTTTAAAACCAAGACATCTTTGTTGTCACATTGACTCAGCATAAAAACAAAGCTTGCTTTAACAACTGTTTACAGCCTTAAATGATTTACCACACCTTTACTAGAAGTCAAGACACACTAGGAGTTCACACACAGATATCTTCTGCCACTGAGGGAGTCAGGCGACGGCTCCAACTCTGACTTCTAGCTGTGTTCATTTAAACAAGCTGAAGCATTCAAACTGCCAAGGAATAACACGAGAGCCGGAGAGGAACTTCCTCTGCGGTCCGTAACTCTTACAGAGCGGCAACTGCCTCAAAGCCACAGATATTTCAAAACGGGAGGGCTCTGGCTGAGATGGATTAGCCGACACATCTCGGTTGTAGCAGGGAAGCGACGATGCGCGGGTGGGAGCAACAACTGAGGTCGCAGTGTAGACAGAACTTCGGCATTTGCATCCCTATTTCCTTCCAGCCTCCAAAAAACCAGGCAGAAAACCAACTCCAGCAGCAGCCCAGGTGAGAAGACTGAAATGCCGCTGGATTTATCCAGCCCTGCATCAAGCGGTTTAATCCCACGCTTCGGCTACAGCATCTGAGAAGCAGTAATTCTGCAAAGGTGGAACCAAGGCTGTGTTCACACCTAGACAAAACCACACGAGAAGCCCTGCAAACGCTGCATTTTGGGGGGTGGAGGAGTGGGGAAATAGTTCAATGTTCCTGCTAGAGATTGTTCACCCGTGGCTTGCTGGTGGACAGCCAGCCCACAGCATCAGGTCTCAAGAGGGAGAACAGTCCCGAACGCAAAAAACAGCAGCGCAGAAGAAAGCTTTGAGGAAGAACATCGGGTCCAAAGCAAAAAAATTTTTCATAAAACCCGGAGGGGAATAACCAAGAGCACAATCCTCCCCGAATAAAAAGAGACCCTCCGGAGAAGTTGGAGGACCAAGCCTCCCGCTCGCTGCTTCGCCGGCAAAGCTGTTGTGCCACCTACAGTTGTTTTCACTCCAGAACAAAAAACAACTCCTCCACGAACCCAAGTCCCTGTCACTGAATGTGGTGTCAAACCAGCGCTCCGCAGCCATGCTGATTGAGGAAGTGCTGCCTTGGGTGAGGCGCTTCAGAAAATAACTTTTAAAGTTTAGGGGCAATCACAAAGCGCGTTCAAACCCACCTTCTCCCGGCTCTTCAAAATAAAACCCAAACCACATCGCTGGGGTTTTTGCCAATGCATGCGACTTCCCAAGCCCTTTACAGTAGTTCAGCTTGAGCCACAGAGTTTCACTTTTTTTTTTCTCTCCTCTTTCTCCTTTTTATTGCGGCTTTTACACCATCACGAAGCCAGGCAACCGCATCCGCGAGCGAAGCTGAACATCGCTCCCTGCCCTCCACCCCTAGTTAGGTATAAACAAGTACCAGAAAGGGTGGGAAATCACCCCAAAACAGCAAGCCACGAAGTTCATATCGCTCCTTTATCCCGACGGTGCTTCTTTCCCGACACATCTGCGCTCTCGGGGCTGGGAGATCCGACTGCTGCCCCAGGAGCCCCAGATTTTGGGGGTGGTCCCCCCCACCCACCCAGACAGCAACAGGCTTCTGAGCAAAAAGCCGGGAGCAATGATGTAAAGTGAAGATTTCCCAGATTTATGCCCCCCCATCCCCTCCCTTTTCCGAGGGGGGAAAGCGAGATGCATCCCCATCCCCTCCCCACCGCATCCCAGCACCGACCCCTCCCCGCTGCTGCAAGAGGCAAAACTGCGGTGAAGGGAGGGAAAGGGGGGCACAGGGGCACCCCGCAAGCTGCCGGCAGAACTCATCGCACTTGTGGTCCCCCCCACCCCGAGCCAGCCTGGCCGCTCACCGCAGGGCTGGAGGTGAAACACCCGCCTGGCTGCCATGGCTGCCCGGGCTTCTCCTCTCATCCCGTCTTCATCTCGACACTTGCCGGGCTTTCCTGGGGTTTGAGGGGTTTCTAGTTATTTGTTTTCCCCGCCAAAATAAAGAAAAAAAAAAAAACACCCCAAAGCCACGCAGCTCGGTAAAAAAAAAATTAATAAAAATAAACCACCCCACAGAAACTCCCGGTGCGGGGAGCGGGCTGGAAGGGGCAGGGCCGGCGCGGTGCCGGGTCCTAGCGCCCGCCCCGCAGCCCCTGCCTCGCCGCCTCCGCACATCGCCTGCTGCGCTCGAAAGAGTTAAACTCCGTTCCCCACCACCACCCTTCTCTACAGCAGCTCATCGCTCCAATTATAACAGAAAACAATCAGTTTTCACTTTTGTAAGGGCGCGAGGCTGCTGGGAAGAGTTAGCAGGTGAGGTGCTGCTAGTAACTTCAGAGCTGGGGGGGGGGGGGGGGGAGGAAAAAAAGCATCGAGCTGACAATTCTTAAACGGGGGTCCCATCAACCACACCGGTTGTCTCTGCCCTTCAAAACCTCCTCTGAAGTCACCTGGCACAGGTACATTCAAGGCAAAAGCAGCCAGCTGGGATGCAAAATAAATCCCTTGGGCACGGCACAGTGACCTACCTCGAGTTTCTTTACAAAACCAAGCGGCAACAGCAATAAAGGTTTTAGAAGCAGGTGCAGAGTGACCATCTCCAACCTGCAGCCTGTGTCCATTTCTTAAGTTCTTATAGACTTCACTGCCTTTTTTTTTTTTTTTTTTTGTGAGTTTTCACCAGCCGCTGCCACCTTGTTTGCTCACAACCTGAGCAAACCTTAGTGGGTTTCAGTTTTTTGCCTCCCTGCTCCAACCACTCTCCCCAGGAGGAGGTAGGTGCCAACACCAGGAACACAGAATCACAGAATGGTAGGGGTTGGAAGGGACCTCTGTGGGTCATCTAGTCCAGTCCTCCTGCTGAAGCAGGGTCACCTACAGTAGGTTGTAGAGGACCTTGTCCAGGTGGGTCTTGAATATCTCCAGAGAAGGAGACTCCACAACCTCCCTGGGCAGCCTGTTCCAGTGCTCCGTCACCCTCAGAGGGAAGAAATTCTTCCTCATACTCAGATGGAACTTCCTGTGCTTCAGTTTGTGCCCATTGCCCCTTGTCCTGTCGCTGGACACCACTGAAAAGAGCTTGGCCCCATCCTCCTGACACCCACCCTGCAGATATTTGTAGGCATTTATAAGGTCCCCTCTCAGCCTTCTCTTCTCCAGGCTGGAAAAGCCCAGAAGCTCAGAACACTGAGCACAAAGCAGTTGGGGAAGCAGTGAACAAAGTTTAACACTCCTCTAATGAATTAAAAGTAAGGTAGCAATTAGAGACAAGCAAGAGGACGTTTGCATCACTTCCAGCGTGTACATGATATCATATTAGGATAAATAGCTATACTACCATGAAAGGCTGACTCGGACTGTTTTACTTCTGCATTTCCCCACCTTTCCTTCCTCCAGAAGGGTCTCCGAGCTGATTCGGCTGCAGCGAGCAACTCGGGAGGTTTGAAAGTTAAGGGTGAAGGGGGTTTAAAGAAAGCTTAAAGGCATCTTGGCTTTTGAGTGCTACAGATCTTGGTCTCAAGGCAGCATATCCAAGGCAAACCTTCCCCCATCCTCTAAATCAGTGAACCACATCGAGAAAAAGCACCTAGAAAACCATTTGACACCATTTCAGCTGAAGGTGGGAAACCCCCTGCCGAAATTTGAGAGCTTAAGCTACTGTATAGATCCAGCAGCTACTCGAGAAAAGAGCATTCATGCTGATTTAGCACACAGATTAACTTCAAGGAATCAACTTATTTTCCAGTTTCAAATGCTAAGTGCCACCTCCTTCAGCTCACAAGTGACACCCATTCCCACTCCAAAATTATCGCAGAAAGAGCGAGGAGATCTGGCTTTAACCCACTTACGTTACTTTGGAAGATGCATACATTGCAGAAGTTAATTGTTTTAGTGGTTTAAACCGTATAAACACAACATTGAACTCCTTGCACAAGTTGAATGCATGGCACCCAGTTGCACCAGGTGATTGGGAGCCCAGTCTCCCAAGTGGTGACCTCACCAGCTCCTCCTGGAAGGAGAGGGCTACAGGAATACAGGTGAGAGCATGCAAGGAGAACTTTGCAGGGCTGTGTTTCATACAAGTCTCCTGCAGGGCTTTGTAGGATTCCTTCAAGACCTTCATCCTATGGTCACACAGCCAATGCTGGAAAACTGTGCCCTGTATTAATTTCCTTTTATAGGTCAAATTGTATTTCCCTGTGATGAAAAGAATTATTCTAGCAGTGGGTGTCCCCTGCTAGAAACATTATCATCATCACCAGTACAGCTTGCTGGAAGGTATCAGCTTATCCGACATAATGCCAGGCCCCAGAGAAGGTATCAGATGCCTTTTGTCTGGCGCTATCTGGTCTATCCCAGTGTCTCCAGCCCTGTTCTTTGCAAGCAGTCTCTGCTGGCCCAGCTCAGCACAGTCACCCCGAGGCAGCTGGATCCAAGGAGCAGGAGTTACACTCTACCCTGGGCCCTTCAGCTTGAGGAGCCTCATCTGAGTATTCCGCTATAGCGAGTAACAAGCATTACACACAAAGACAACCTCTCTTCAAGGCAGATGTTCATCATCCTCTCTTAGCAAGTTATTTCTTATTGACTGTCCGATTGGCATCAAGTAGTTCTTTGTACCTAAGCTGGTTTGGAAACCCAGTAGGATTTTTGCTTGCCTTCACAACCAGATCATACATGACCCAACCACCTGGTCCAGCAGGATCAGCCACGTATCTGAGCAGAAGAGACTTGGGTCTCCTCCAGCCCAGGGAGGGATACCAAATACATTTGCTTTCTAGGAGGACGTTTTCACCAAGACAGTGATTTTTCTGGTGGGCTGGCATTAGAGGCTGCGAGAGTTTGAAGCCCAGAAAGAACCACTACATAGACCCAAACATTGCAGGTAAATTCTTATCCAATACTCATGCATGAAGTACTGCTGGGATTCCCACGCCTGTGACACAGCCGAGGCTTTAAATGAAAGCCAAGAAGTTGCTCATAGGATCAAAAAAATATTGAAGTACCGCCACAGCTGCAGCCCGAGTTGTTTTATTCTGTTTTAATCATGCCCTGTACTCCTTAAATCCTGTCCTACCTCCTGTGCTTTGACTGCAACTCAAGTGGAAAGTCAGTTTGCTCCACAAATCGAGCGCCTGTAGTCCAACCTGCTTGATGCAGGACAGTGCAATAAATGCTGCAGCACAGCAGAGGGAGCACAGTGTCCTGCTGGGAACCCCCTCCGAGGGGGGGAACCACCAGGGAACAGCTCCCCTTTGAGGTCTTGCCCTTTGGAAGGGGTTTAAGTGTTTATCCCACCATCATACGGTCTTTGGTCTCATCCCTGGAGCCGAATCCCACAGGTCTCAACCACAGCACTAAGGATCCCATTTCGGGACACACGTTTGAAGTTGCTCTGTAGAGACCCAGATCTGGTCTGAGGACTCAGATTTGTTAAGAGCCATGGAAGTTCAGTAAGGTAACTGGTGACTACACAGTCTGAGCAGTTGCAGACTGAGACACTGGGGCGAGTTTAGCAACTATCACCTTTTTTTGGTGCCTGTCCTCCAGCCCACAGCAAAGGCACAAACAAACATCAGGCAGCACTGGATCAGTACCTCCAGATGGAAGGGCATCTCAAGTTACTCCTCCCAAGAAACTCGTCCAAATAGGAGAGAGAAGATCACAGCAACAGCCACAAAACCACTCCAAGAAAAGGCACAACAGCCCCTTTCGCACGAGGCGGGGATCAGGGGAGTTTGAGAGGCAGCAGCACAAGGAGCTGACGCAGAAGCTGGATGGTTTCAGGCAAACAAAGACACAATGTTCTGCTGCTTCTCCTTGCTCATGTCCACAGCTGAGAAGAGAGCCAGTCATGTCTGACAAAAGGGGGAATTAGTTCTATTTGATTAAGAGGTACATAAATACTCATTCCTTTTTCTCCCTCTGGTATTTTTTTTTCCCCTCCCCTCCAGTTTCCCCACAACTCCTCAAGCACTGCTGGCTCTCTCCTGCAGCTGCTTGGAGCTACGCAGGGCCGGTGCTCAGGCCGAGGGCTGCCGGGAAGGTCAGAGACCTTTAGAGACAGATTGCACCCAGATGGTGATTTCCTCCTGTCACTGGTAGGAGTTGGGGAAGGCAGCCACTCTCACCAGCACGCTCTGCCAGAGCTAGAGGCAGAAACTCCCTGGCAAAAGTCACGCCAGCATGCAGGTTTTATTAGGCCAGGACCATGCAAGCCATCTTGTGTTACCACCAGCTAGAACAGGGAGATGCAAGCAGGACTGACTGCTCAAACATCGTAACTGTGTTTGCTGCATAGTCCTTGTGTTGAACACAGATCCCTCCCCATGCCCCAAAAGGGGATTCGTTTTTATAGGGACAAAGATGCTCTCACCTCCAGGAAGTATTTACGGGTCCCTTGCAAGCACCCCTCATAAGGGGAGCAACTGTCACCCAACCATTGTCTTCTTGGAGAGGAGCTTAATACCACATGAAGAACTGCAGCTTGGAGAGGATCTGACTACATAGTCCCTGCTGAAGCCCTTCTAAGCAGCATGCATTCAGGACAGGGGATAGCAGCAGGAATAAATCTTTTCCTCTCTGGAGGAGTTTTCCAAGTATATCTCGCCTCTCCAGGAGCAGCAGGAACAAGGTGTACCTAACAAAACCTGGACATCCTGACTGGAAGGTCTTGTAAGTGTGAAGATCCCACCTGACAGCATAGCAGGAGCCACCATGGCTAGAAACCTGCAATACGAAGCTGTGGTTCAGCTGAGGGACACCAATGCTGCCTGAGCTTTTGTCTCCTGACCACATTGGTTAGCGGGGACTGAATGAACCCTGTTCTTGTCTGGGGCCCCAAGGACCAAAACATTACCTATGGACTACTTGGCCATCCCTGGAAACTGCCTAGACAGCAGGGTGAGCAAGCCATCCCCTTTACCTTGTGTCCAGGAACAGGGGATGCTCAGACCTTCTCCTCAGTAGGGACATTAAGAAGTTGCTCCTCATCCAGCCACATATTTTTACAAGACATTTCACAAGCAGCTTTTGAGATCAGGCAGTCCAAAACCAGCCAAGCTCACACCTTACTAGAAAGATGGGGTCACAACACGCTAAGACAAAACTTAGTCAGACTTCAGTCCCCACTAGCTGGGCTTATCTTGGAAACAAAAGGAAAAAGAGGGACATTTGGTGGTCTGCGAAAAAGTTTAGTTAGCAGAAGATTTGTCTAGAGATACCAACAGGCAGTAACCAGTGAGCTGTAAGTTTGGCATGGACTCATGGCCACCGAAAGCTTCCACTAGACAGTGCATCCCTATGCACTCGCCTTGGCTAACTGATTAAATCATCCCATACAGCTCAGCACATCGCAGGGCCTCCCAGGCTCCCTGTAAGATAGGTGTGCAAAGCAAGAGAGATATTTCCCCAGGGAAGCACCAACACAAAACCTGATCTAAATCTAATCCAGACTTTGGAGCCCTACAACACAGACTCCATCAGAAGCCTTTCCACCTCTTGTAGGAAAGGAGAGGTGCATCATGCCCAAACAGGGTAGGAGATCTGAAGTGGGTAAAGGGAGATGATGTAAAGGGAGCAGCTCTAGAGGAGCAATGGCACGTGGACTTCGGTGGTCTTACAGCTATGGTCTGTCTGCAGGCTCCTGAGCAAGATTGGAAGCAAAGTTTGAAGGAACATTGCTCATGGTTATTTTGGTATACAGGAAAAAGTTACATGTTAGGGAGCGTGGGATTGAAGCCCATCTCTCAACCAGTAGCTTAAACTCTGGCCTGACACTTCAATCCCCGAGTGTCAGTTTACCTTTCTGTAGCAATTAAGCAGACAACATCTCCACGGAGCTCAAAGCACATCTCCATTTCATGGCTCATTAACAATAGGACACAGTGTCTCTGTATCATTGCTCCCGGACCCTGTAGCAGCAGCCAGCCGAGGACCAGAGAGCTCAGACTCCATCTCCCTGCTGCCAGCACACGCCTGAGGACCAACACATCTCATCATTATGGCCCATAACACACACCGGCGCAGCAGGATTGCTGAGCCCCAGCCATGCCACTGAAGTCACCGAAGAGCTAACATTCAAAGAGATGATTTTCCCTTTGCTCTGGTTTCTGCGTGGGTAAGATCATGGGAAAAGCCCACCCTTAAATGATGTTACAGCTGTACAGAGAGGCCTGCTAGCTGAATGAGTAGGTCTTGGGCAGAGATAGACACATAACAGATTTGCAGAGCCACAGGTGAATAGCTGACTTCAGCCTTAGTTTAGCCTCAGAGCATTAGGAGATTCTTGATTCCAGTAAAGAACACACTTGCCAGCCTTTTATACACAATTTAAAGAACCCCCCCCCCCCAGTAACTAGTCCAGCCCCTGGGAACCCCAGCCTCTCCTCTGCAGTTAGCAGAGGCTCAAACAATGTGAATATTTTCACTGCTGCTGGAGGCAACGCGCTGGCGATAAGGAGTTTAGCATGGTGTTTATTTAGTTATTTTCAGAACGCTAATGGATTTAGAAATAAATGATGGTCCTCACCCAGGACTCAGCTGAACATGTTATGAAGCTCAGAACAGACTCGCACAGCAGATCCAGATGATGTCATGCAATAGAGCAATAAAGGATTACACAACTGAGGGCAATAGATAAAAAACAGGAACACTCAGCAACATCGAAAGATGTAATAAGAAATAACCTTAAACCTTAGCTGGGCACGCTTGCAAAGCCCCTTGCCTAACAC
The DNA here is from genome assembly GCF_030867145.1 of Opisthocomus hoazin. Lineage (NCBI taxonomy): Eukaryota > Metazoa > Chordata > Aves > Opisthocomiformes > Opisthocomidae > Opisthocomus > Opisthocomus hoazin. Next base: position 3,240,476 of record NC_134418.1, on the reverse strand, counting down.
ATCCAGTTAGATCACATGTGGATGTAAATATTTACCCGAAACCTTCACGATCAAGAAGAGGAGGGCACCAGGTGCCAGTGCAGTTTCGTACCAAGCAAAAACACACGGGAACAGTGGAGACAAAAACAAGCCTAACAAAGACCAACATTTTCCAGGCAATGAGTAGTTTTTAATCAAACTTGGCAGCAGGTTCACGAGGACTTGCGGCAGAGAGGCACTAGTAGTCAGGGTTGTAACAGCTTCCAGACAAGCTAAAAACCCCACTTTTAACATAGAAAGGGATCATTTGCTGGGATGCAGTTGTGAAGATTCTTCACACTTTGGGATGACGACTTTCATCTCACTGAGCAGATACAATCGCTGGCAGCAAACACACAAGAACAGAAAAAAGCCCCTCAAGTTCCACAACAAGCTTCAAAGCCCAATAGTGTTTTACTAGCTGCTACAATAGATTCAGAGTTTGCATGCTTGGTTAACTTCGAGTTGCATGAAAAGCCTCTTGCTTTTCTCTCCTTGAAGTGCTATCCTCCCTCTGTGATGGGATGGAAGGGTACAAGTAACAGGGATGCACTGGTTTTCCAAGTTAAGTGGTTATAACATGACATCTCTAGCATTGACACTGCAGACTGGGATCAAAACCGGATATTTGGTAAAAGGATGTAGTAGAAGCAGCGTTTTAGAGAAATGCGTCAAGTCCAAGTAGCCAACAAAGAGTTTGAGTGTGAGAAACACAGCATCCCTGCTCAGGTTGTCTTAGAGAAGGGGCATCGTTACCTTCTGCAGATTGTCCAAGAGCAAAGAGTCTCCACATACCCATGTGTTATCACATCTGCTCAGGTTGGAGAGCCCATCACTTCAAAGCAAAATCAATTTTAAGGAGACAGCTGCCCTCTGAAATGAGTAAAAGTGACAGTAAAAGCTGATACAACAGCACAAGCCAACAGTGGAACAACACTTTGGGGCTCAGCTTTTCTGTTTGAAAAGGAATACGGATGCCAGCACCTGGTCCCTGCATGGGCTGGAAGGCCTCTTGGCCAGCCAAATACAGAAGGCTATGGTGAGCTGAAGGCCCCACCAGCAATAAAGCTGTTAGAACTAAGCTTAGAAATAGATGCTCAGATTAAGCCAAGATATTCTACAAGCTTAGTCTTATCTCAGGACACACCAATTCATGTCTTCAACTACCCACCGTTAGTACAAACACAACTTCCAGGCTGCAATAAGAACGCAACAAGGGGATCTGGTTTTCCACTGTTAAGTAAGAGCCTGTAGTAGTTACCAACGCACCTCAACAGGACAGATGGGATGAAACACTTTTGACAGCTGTTTCAGGTTGGTTGGGGGCACCAAGGGACAAGCATAGAGCTGTCTAGCTTGCAGTTCCCTACCCCACCAGGGAATGGAGGGACACACTTTGGATCTGTCCTGTAAATGACCAAGGAGGCATTAGCCACCTTCACCACCTTCCTCGGTATGAAATGCTCTAGCACTGAGAGCCCAGACAGCATTTACCTCCTTAAAATAAAAAACCAAAATCACTCAAGTTACAATTATAAAAGATTTTCATACTATTCCAGCCCTACAGATATGGATAAAAATTCTCCCATTTACAAGTGAACCTTTCAGAGCTAACTAGAGCATGAAACCAGTAGCCTGGTATGCACATATTGAAGCACAAACCATTAAAATAACGCTCCCATTAATCAAAACCTTCATCTGCTGCTTGATGGTCAGTAGCATAACAGACTGCCTGAAGATACTGCCACAGTTTTGCCATATTTCCACACACAGGCAGACAACGTGGTTGCAGAGGGACCATCTCCTGGCATAGTTTGAGACACTGGTACACAAACCTCGCCATTACTCCAGCATAAGCACTAGTAACACCTCTCAACAGCAAATTCAAGATTTTGTAATCCAACTCCCAGACAAGGAGAGAGTTACTCTCCCTACTGACAGATTAAACAAAACCAAGCTCTTTTGATGCTAAAAGCCCAGCTGACTCAAATATGCACACTGTTAGATAGCACTTGTTCTTTAAAACTAGTTTGCAACCGTAGCATTCCCACCACCTAGACAACTGGATGAATAAAGCCCTCGATACTATTATGAAGCAGCTCAGTACCCATATAATTATATTTTTCCATTAAATGCCTTTGACTCTTGATGCCATCAATGGCTTTCCTGCTCTCTGTGAACAGTGACACAGATAAGGCCAAGTAGGAAAGCGTCTGAAAGCATTGCAAATACTCATCTTTCCTGTTCAAGCACACGCTCACATTTCTGTTCTGTCAGTTAATGCAAATAGTCACGCTGAGCAGCTGTATCTTAAGTGTGGGTGGAGTTAACACTCAGGGCCTTCCTTCTCAACCTTGCATTTCAGTCCACCATTCCACCACAAGTGATCCATGGCCTGTGTGGAAAAATCCGGTTTTCATGCAGCCCAGGGCTTTCCTAAACATTAAGCAATAAGCTTCTTCCCAGCAAGGCCAAGCTCGCTTTAAGAAGAGACCTTCTGCAGGAGCTCCGAAGGTCTACAAACAAACAGGTCTACCTAGCTGAGGCTGGGCCGTGTCCATCTTCACCTTCCCCACCACCAACCACCACCTCACTGGTGGGTTTTTTTTTTTCCTCCCTCTTTAATGCCAGCCACACTTCTACATTTTCCGTGGGAGGAAAGAAAGAACAAACAGTTGGACAGGCCATTCTTGAGATGGAAGAGAATATTTTCGGTTGGAAGGAGCCTACAATAATCATCGAAGTCCACTTGTGAGATGATTAAGCCTGCTTTCTGCAACCCTTTTGATAAGAAACTATTTGAGTGATTTGGATGCTTTGAGCTTTCTTTTCAATCTTTGCAAGTCAAAGGGAAACACTTAAGCAGGTGGCACCTCAGTAGCAAGCTTGAAATCACTTAGTAGTCTACAAAGGGTTAAAGGAGAAACCGTTCCATAGAACTTACAGGTGGAGTGTAAGGTTTCCATGTCTTACAGCTCATGCTCTGTGGCTTACATTTGTCTCATTCATATTCGTAATCAAGCAGTAGCATTGACAGTCAGTGTTTTCGTAATTCAGCACCATTGCTTGGTGTGAAGCATTGGGCAGGTAGGTTTAGAGCCTGTAGCTGGAATCACTCAGGCCAGTGCTGTTGGCAGAGCTAAACAGGATCCTAAGAGTGAACAATAAAATGATTACAGTTTCTCAGAAGACTGACCTGCGAGGAAAGCAACTGTGGACAGGCTTTGAGACAAAGAAACCTGAAAGGAACAGAACAAAACCAAGCAAGGTAAATTTTGGCTCACTATCAGGAAAGATTTCGACAATTAAGCCAGTTAGACTGCAGTCTATCATCCTCTCCCAGGAGAGTAATATTCCTGCACAAACTGGAAAAACACAAAAGTTGCTGTATAGCAAGCACGGTTTTGTTTTGTTTTTAATAGCAGAGGGTTAGAAATAAAAACAAATGGGTCTTATCTCTGAATTCAGTGTCTTACCATCAGTGCTGTGCCAGAAGAATATAAAATTACTTCTTGTCACAGGAAAGATCCCTACATGTACAGGGATGCAAGACGTTCAGTGTAGCATTGATTTCTGAATTCTGTTGCAACTGCACACAACCGCATTCATACGCGCAGCCACCTGCAAGTTTTTCTTACCTAGACAAGAGTTCATAACCCATCCAGACAGTCTCAACTCATACAGATGGGAATGGGCACATTCAGCCTCAGTGCACAACACTGAGCCCATGAAATGTCTAGCCAAGCTTGAAAGAGAGAGTCAAATGTTTCCGGGGCTCCACCACTTCAATTTCTATTCATTTTTGAGATGGCTGAGCCATACTTCATGGATTGTCCCCTGCCCCCTTCTCCACCTGAGGCTGCAGAATTATACGAAATGTTTAAGTACTGCTGTTAAGAGGGCTCTTACCCCAACAGTGAGCAGAAACAAGTTTTATACATCAAACGATCAGAAACCACCCCGATGTGCCAGTCTGAGAGCTGCAGAGTTGTTCACCATGACAGACTGATGTATGCCAAGCTGCAGATCCTGTTCTGCAGACAGCTGCAATTACAACACCTAACCCCTGTCCTTCACATCTTGATTTTTTTGTGTGTCCTAGCTGAAGATGACAAGGAGGCTTCAAAAAGCCACCTACAGAAGTGCTGGCACGCCATTGTCTATTCAGATGGTTTCCTCTTGCAGACAGACTGGCTCCTGGCTAGGAATCCTGAGGAAGTAGGTAGAAAAGACTGAAATTAAAGCAGAGAGTGGCTTGTCGGTAATTTCTTTCTCTGGGGAGCTCTCACATGCCCTGCCCTCTTGCCAGCCTTCCAGTGAGAAAGGTGGCACTGGGGTCCTAGAAGATAGCAAGTGATTACACACAGAGACCAAGTAAAGCATGTCAGAAGCAGAACTCTTTCATCACAACACTATGTCCTTCCCTTTTTTTTTTTTTTTGGGGGGGTGGGGGGGGTGGGATGTTGCTCATATTCCAAGAGTTCAACCAGTTTGAAGTATCCACAAGGATGTGTTTGTTGAAGGAGCCTTGATGCCATTTCTGATCTTAACACCAGGACAGCCAAAACTAGGGCTTCTTTTATTGAAGGGGAATATTCCCTTGCACTGGTTCAACATCCACCACAGAACAACCTTTTGGCCTCTAAATGAAGTCAAATATTCTCAGTAGTCTAGAGGTTTTTCTCACTCCCATGATGAAAAAAAAGACTTCTGAGAAAGATCACGCATCGTCAATCTGCTGAAAGCCTCTAATGTCTGAGAAACTCTAACAGACTGATATGAAGAAAGGCAGCTAGATTCAGCTCAGACTGGTCTGCAATTGCTATTCCCACAGGAGAATATGTTTACACCCTGTTGAGCTAGACAGCAGTTTGATTTTGGGAACATTTTAGTTCAGAGCTAGAAACAAGCCATCTATTCACAGCATTTTCTTTCCTCAAGACAGTGCCAGCCTCAGATCATTTTGTCTTTGAACATTGAGATCTTGAACTTGAGGCCTGTTGGGAACCAGAATCGGAGTCACAGAGTTGATATTATTAAACAAACTAATGCACGATGCTGCTGAGTGGAGGTTATCCTTAAGTGATCAAATCTACCATAAACTCCATACTGTTCTAAGCTTTAGGGAAGAGAGGTCCAGCAATGCCTGTCCCGGAGCAACACTCCTGCAGAGCACCAAGAGGTTGGCCTTCCATCCCCTTCCAGGTACCCAATATGCAGATCCATGAAAGATACCTTCTCAAAAACCACTAAGTCCCACAAGTATATTTGCCTTTATACACAAACATAACAAGAACTCATGGTGTGCATTAAGGAGCTAGCAGTACCTTCCCCTAAACCAACACAGAAATGTTTAGGTAAGAAGTTGCATTGCATATGCTTCATCTCCTCAACTGCGCAGCTATTTCAAGACAGTTGTCCATCTCTCCCCACCCAGGTCACCGTTGACATTAACTTTCTTCCATCAAACATTTCTCTCACTTTCAGACCAAGCTACCAACAGGCTCTGTACTGCTGTCAGCTGGCAAAAACAGAGAGGAGCAAGTCAAGGTAGCATTTGAAGGGAGCGACGCTCTCACACTGTTCTGATTTCAGCCTGGAGATACAAAGCAGATACCCACAGTGCATTTGAATACAGGGCCTGCATGCCATTGCAAGTATTTTATTAGCTATATACTGAGAACACCACAGCAGTTAACTGCCAGCCACCTTCTGTCAACATGTGCGCCAGGACTCCCCTCTAGTTTAGTCAGGCCATTTTGATGATTGCTACCTGAACTACCACAGTCAAAATACTTTACTGTATTCTGAAGAAATGCTACGTAGATTACTGAGAACTGAGAGCCAGTTGTGGTCATATTGGTTGAGCAATACCATCTCCCCAGGCCTTTTGTCACCTCCTCAGTACATAGACATTCCGTGCCCAGATTGGGCACCCAATCCATCTTGGTCCACACCAATAAATTAAGTGCTCTTGTTTAGTTCTCGCAAGAAGTCTTCACTAAAGGTTTGAACTGAGCTTGCTACCCAGCTTTGTGCATCTTCACCATGAGCAACCCTCCATGAGACAGCCTGTGTAGACATCACATCTCTGGTTTCGTTCCCCCAGCAGCACACTGGAGAAGCAATTTGTGTCCTCACTAGAGGCAGGCTGGTTCTATCTCAATACCAAAACCAATTCAAGCTCTACCCCAAGCAACCTGAATGAGATCTGACAGCCCTAGAGAAGTTGAAAGCCTTAATCCTTATTGCCCAAGGTACATGCTCCAGCTCAAAACACTTTAGTACAATTCCCAGTTTATTTCAGTCTATATCAAACTTATCACTGCCTAGATCTGGTGTGGGTTGAGTCACCAGACTGCTTTCAACCTCACTCATGAAAAAGGTTGATGTCACTAACTAGCAGTGTCCCAATCGCACAAAGCATACTGAAGTGCTGAGAGCACCATTCTAGCCAGGTTCAAGGTTGTTATCTGACTTTCTGCAAGACTAAAAGGTTCACCTGGTACATTTCCTCTGCAAGAAGCGGTGTGATCATCAACAAACAACAGAAACTATGAGGAAAGAATTTAGCAAGCCTTATGAAAAACATAAGGAACAGCTTAGTAAGAACTGGGGAAGAGAGCACAATGCAGACAGCTAAAGACACAGCCTATCTCCTGACAACGTCCACACACAGACTGCGTGTTTCTGGCCACGCTTCCTACACAAACATCCCACTGAGGCTTTGGTCCTGCAGAACTATTGCTATCAGTACATTAGCTTTGAACATAATGGAATTGCTGGTGATGGTACAGTACAAAGCAAGAGCATCTCAGGAGCTCAAGAACAGCTCCTTCCAGTGATCAACAAAATGTGCATCCAGCTTAGTCTCCTCAACTGGATAACAGCTACCAACAAACCTCTAAATCAGAGCTTTAGCACCAGCCCAGCCTGCAATGAGGCCTCCTAGGGCATGTTCCAACAAGTCTAGATACCAAGGATTTTCAGAGTTAGAGGTGGGTCTCTGCTCCATAACCTGCACCCCATGTCCCTTCTGCAGAAGGGCTTACTCATTCTTGGAGATGCTGAAATGCAGATGACCTCAAAATACCCTGCAGCAGGGAGCTCCACAGCTTAGGACGTGGTCACAAGAACAGTTTCCTTCTGCTAGATTTTTAAGCAGAAATCTTGCATAATGTGCCTTCATTTCTCACCTTTGTCTGCACTCCTCATCCTCTTTCCTTGTGACCTTTTCCAGGTTGGAGATAATATTTTTGTTATTTCTTGTACAGAAGCTGTTTTTGACCTTGGCCCTCACTGTTGCCTTTCTGACCATCCAGTGATGCCTAGGGCTGCTTGCACGGCAGCACAGGCACCTCTGCATTTTGGAGCACTGCACTTCAGAGGAAGACAAGCCAGATTTCAAGGAACAAGGGGAGCAAGGATACATGAGGACACCCTCTCCTTGCCTGCCAGAGGTCACAGTGCTTTTCCTCCATCATTGTCTGGGTAAGCCAGAAACTTCTCACTGCACTTTCAGTAAGCAAGAGGCCTTAAATCAAGGGAAGATCAGCTCACACAGTATCATTCTGGTCTTCAGCAGCACAAGCAGAATTATTGGTGGCCTGGAGGAACACAACTTTGACAGACTATTTTAGGTAGGTTAAGCAAACTTGCCTTAGTAACACAAGTTTATGCTCCACTTCGCTCTGTGAATTATGCTCCAGTAGTGACACTGGAAGAGTTTAATGAAGATAGAGTTGATTAACAGTACAAAAGAGAGCACCACAGAGCTAAAGTTGGGAGCTAAATAATTGTCCAGTTAGTATCCTAACAGAATACATGCTGTGAACATGAAAGGCTTTGAAAAGTTTGGTACTGGGTGAAGTGGCAGCAAGTCTGCTCCAAAGCAAGGTAATTTGCACAGTGATTTCATCCATCTAGAAGAGTTTTTTTGGAAGGCACAAAGTATGGCAGCCCAGAAAAACAGAACGGGGAGCTCTAGGGGAAGCAGCTGAGGTGCTTTGAAGCAGGCATCCTGCAGGTAAAGGCTTCCCTAATTAGAGGGAGATACACACAGACAAGTTTTCAGTCAACCCTCCCTGAGAGCAGGCTGAGTAGGGGGTGGATCAGGACAGGACAAGCGACGAACCTTCCCACAGACCATAAAACTTCTACACTTTACAGCAGCGACTTTTGTATGCTCTGAGCAAAGACAGTGCCCTCAGAGGAGTATTCCTATTGCCAGACCACCGAGCTGGTGCGAGGTGGGTGCTGGAGTCCAGGAAAGTGGCTGGGGACACCACATCTGTCCGAGATGACCAGGTAGCCCCCAATATCCAGCAGACCCCAAGGCTGCCAAAAGCTCCTCTTAACACCATTAAAATGTCAGAACATGGTTTGTTGGCACAGAAAAACATAAAAGTAACCCTTTTCTACCTGCATCCTTTGGAGCCAGCTCCTCAGAGCTGGAAGCTTTTCAAAGTTTAAGACCAGCATTTTCAGGGTGGGTTCCACTTACTTTTCACAAACATCTCCTGGCTAACCCAAACTCCCAAGAGTTGGTGAGGGCTAGTAATCCCAGACATGACCAACCTGGGCTGCTGCCTGCGTACCTGTGCTAGGAACATGAATGAAGCTGCAGGACCAGCTGCTGGAGCTACCCAGGATATTCCCAAAGGCTCCTCCATCCACCCTGCAGCCCTGCAATGAGACAATCTCATCCCCAAGTACGTGCTCCACCATGTAGCAACCTGTCTGATCCACAGGGCACTCACCATTCAGATACACCTATTTTTCTCTTTTATCTTTGCCAGGCTAATAGTGAGTTTCAATGCACCAAGAGCCAACTTGCACTAGGGTGAGCTCTCACCATCTGCTTCACAGCCTGCTCAGGACCTCTCAACCCAAGGGAGAGGCAGAAAGACACAAGCAGATCAGATTTCCTAGGGCAAGCCTTGCCTCCAGCCTCACCACCCAAAAATCAGCACTAGTGATCAGCCCTGCCATCACCACCGCTGCTGGGGGGAGGCAGACCACGGCCACGGGCCACTCCACCACCTTGCAACCACCTTGTCTCCTGCAGACCTGCTGCTTTATTCTAACCCAGAAGTGGGGTTTTTTATTTTTCCCCTCCTTCACCACTGCAGCCCAAGGCTAGACCGATGCTGCAAGAGTTACACAGGGCTGTGCCGCATGGGTCCTCCAAATCCAGCCAGGAAGGCTCCCTGCCTCCGGAAGGAGCTCCGAGGGGAAGCGCTCGCTCGGCAGCTTCCTGGCTCAGCCGGCCAGGGAAGCTGTTTGTGCTGGCAAACCCCACCGCCTTTCGTCTCAGCTTGTTACAATCACCCACGTCCAGGGACAGCCCCAAGGGCTGCGCTCCGGCACCAGGAACAGAGCCACGAGAACAGATAATAGTGTCCAAAAATGGTTCGGCCTTTCAGCATCTCCTGAGTAACCCCTACTCCTGCAGGGGCTTCCCCCTGCCCCCAGGCTTCAAAGGAAAAAGGGTTGGAGAACGTTGAAGCAGAGATAAAGCTGCCTGCCCGAGTTCAAGAGGGGAATAGAGCAACAGGAGCAAAATTTATGCCTCTTCTGTCCCAGCCATACATCTGGGTGATCCTTCCTCCTCTTCTCAATGCCCCGTGGCTCACTCCTTGATCGGATAAGCCCAGCACCCTCACCCCTGTTCCTTTATTGCCCACCGAGGAGCCGTGGCTTGGACAGAGACTATACCCACCTGCAGCAGCAGGGAAGAAAGCTCAGAACAGCACATTCACTTTAAGCTTCCTGGCTCAGGGGGATGGGAGGAAAAACAAAAATAAAAAGATTTGCATGCAAGAAATGCTGTATTTTATTACTGAACAAGTTTGGCTGTAAGGCAGATCCTAATGAAGGGTGTCACTTCTTACAATCACAGTATTCCCAGCACAAACACGCTCTGCTCACAGCATTCAGTTCTTAGAAATACGAAAGTAGCTGGCACGGGAGCATGCCTTCAAAGCCTACTCTCTAGGTTTTCAGCTATCTGGAGGAAGCCAGAGGCACACAAAGCAAGCGAATCTGCTGCATTTAAGCATGTATGTATATGTAACAGGCTTTCTTAAAGTGCCAAAAAAAAAAAAAATATAAGGAGTTTGAGCAATCTCCAAATGTTTCCTAGATCCAAAAAAGGTCTAACCAGGTGTATGCAGAAGCAAGTGCTCTGCAGAAAGACAATCTACAACTAGCTCGTCTTCATTTAAAATTGCTCTCTGGATTTCTCCCAATTTCCGTAGCCTTTAATTCAACACCACAGCACTAGCTGACCTTGGAGAAATCATGTGGGCTTCTGCTTGTCTCCTCCAGAGCAAGGGACACCAGGGCTGCCAACAGCTGTCTTGACTCCTGGTTATAACCTTACATCTGCATGGATCTCCTCCACCTCCACAGGTGTGTTTCACTTCTCTAGCTGGATCCAGAGAAGCTGTCTGGTTATTTTCCTCTTGGTAGGGTTTCAGGAGAAACCAGAAGGCTCTTAGACAACCTGAGAGTTTTTATTCTAGAAGTAGGAAACACTTTGTTTAGTGCAGTCTGTTTTGCTCCCTAACTTTGTTAGTGAGAAGTGTTTCCCATCCCCTGCCCACTTCACCCTGGCACGCACACCCTCGCTCCTGGGGTGGTCAAAGCCAAGCTGGTGACCGAGGCCATTTCAGTAGGTAGCTGCACTTTAATACAGTCAGTAGCGAGGTCACACACTATAAACATCTTGAATTTCTCAAAATGGACTTTGCTACATCTAAAAGACCCCTACAGTAGCATTAGAGTTTCTCTTTAGAGATAAGCACTCTGGAAAACCACCGAGAAAGCCACCCTCTAAGCAAATGGATTTCCACGTTGCACTCAATGCAGTCATTCTGCTGTGCTGGATTGTTTTTGTGCTGCAAAGTTAACTCTTCCAGACAAAAGAGGGAACACTGAGCGGGTTATGACTTCCTTCTGTTAAGTCATTTAATAAGAAAGGAAGCCCCAGCAGAATACACAGCACAGCATGCCCTGCACCATAGGAATCCTGCTCCGCACATCTTGAATTTGACTGAATCTAATTGCAGAGTTCTGCTTTTTTTTTTCCTAAAAGAATATTTCAGAGCTGACATCTCCCAGCATGAGCGCCTTTGAGTGTCAGAGGCTTTTCTAGGGACATCATGTTTATATAGCCATAAACAAGGACAGTGCGAGGAAGAACTCCGACCACCATGCAGCAGCCATGCTTTTGTGAGCCAACAAAATGAAGTCCAGAATAGGTACGTATGGTCTGCTCCGCTCAGTTCTGGCTAGCATTCCTCTTGGCCTTGCTATGACATCTGTTGTTCCATAGCAAAGTCTCCTGTGAGATTACACACATGATTTAGCCCTTGCAACCTCGCCAACCTCACACATCATTATCACAGCCACTTCTCATGCCACCTCTACACCACTACCTTCGCCTGCAGGCTTGCAGTATGATTTGGCCACCCAACCCATAAGGAGAAGGGCTCGACTAAAAGCCCTCTGAAGTGGGCCTGAACTCCTGCCCTTTTGGATTGTGGATGGATAAGTTCTGAATTTGTTTTCACACACCCCGAGTTAATAATTTGTCAGATGTGAAACTGGCCATTTAGCCAAAAAAAAGTTGCTGTAGCCCAAGTTCAAAACTCTCTCACATCTGCTATAATTTGCCAGGCCATGTCTCAAGGGAGAGAGACATGAGGAATTAAACACTCAGAAAAAGATAAATTTGTTCTCCAGTTGTAACATGGGGTGTTTATCACAGGGGTTAATTTTAGGTTTTTTTTTTAATAATCAGAATTTACTCACATGGGAGACTTCTTAAGGGGATTTTGCAGGCACAGACCTATCTTTCAATCCAACATGACTTTTGCAGTGCTTTAACCTTAAGAAGCTTTGATTTCAAAGAGCTGTTTTGCATTTCTTCTCAAAGTTCATTTGGATTGAAAGAAACACCACTGCCAGAAGGGTGGAAGGAATGCTTTAGGTGCACTAACTGAAGGCTCACGCAAGATGAGCGACCACATATAGCGCATCCCTCTTGTACTCTGCGAAGGAGATGCCCTGTTACAGAAAAACCTTCCTCAACACAGTCATCCTCCCTCATTTTGCAGGTGAAGGGTGCTGACAGAGCAGAACAGAACATCCCAAAGCCACACCAGCACTGCCAGCAGAGAGGAAAATAGGGAACCCCTCTGGTCTGCAACACTGCAACACTGATGGTACACAAGCCACAGTGCTGATCCTTTCTCCCCAGCTTTCTCAGAAGATGAGGGAACAGAAGGTCACACCTATTATTCAAGAGAGGGAGAGCCCCAAAAGGCTGATGACATTGAGGGAAGAGCTGATCTAAGTGGGTCGGGCTGATTTTGGTTAACAGATTCTTGCTGCAATGACCCACAGGATGAGCCAAAGGCTCAGCTACCTGTAGGGAATTTCAGACACCCAAGAGAGGTTATTTTTGCTGTGTAATAGATATGGCATTACCCTGGAGGGACTCTTAAGTAAAATTTAATGGTAAATGATCAGATGATACCAGTATTTTTACATTAAGATAATGCCTGGTAATATAAGCAAGTATTAGAATGCTGTTTTAAATGCCAACTGCCCCTTACTTTTCCACTGGCAAACACACTCACTAAGGTCATCGCTAGCGGTCATTTAACACAAAGCTTACACCACAATCCCCCAGGAAGTCATCTCGTGAGCATAAGGCTTTCCTAGTTTTGGAAGCATTGTTACCTCAGATACAAGTGACCAGAGCAACAAGAATGGTTTTAACTTCAGACTTCTAAACCCACTCTCACAGAGGGACCTACAAGCAGCGACAGAGCGGGGTTTGGGCAGACAGACTAGCTGGTGGACGTTATTCACCTTTTCCTGTCAAGGGCATCCACGGACCTGAAGCTGAGTGCTCCGGATTGTCCACCGTTTGTGCACAAGTCAAAAAGATATTGGAGATATTAAAGATGTTTTTTCTTCCCATCCACTCTCATCTGCAGTGAAACTAGATTTGTAAATAGTTCAGTCTATCATGCAGCAATATTTAGCTTGTAAGAGGTTTTCAGACAAAATAGGGCGGGTGTTGACTTTTTTTATCTCTTGCTCCGCTTTTGCTCGCTCTTGGATAGAGAAGACCAATTGTATTTATTCATAGTAAGGCAGCGTACAAAAAAATCCTACCATAAATTCATTTTTAAACTATCAGTGCCAGACTAGCTCTTAGTCAGACACTAGATACAGCTAAAACCATGTGTATATAGTATGTTTTATCTGAAGGTGTACTACAGATGTGTTTCATACTGCTCTTCCAGGTGGTCATCCAGCCCTGTGTCAGGTAGATCACACCCTGTCACCCCATCCCAGGTGTAACTGTGTGAAGAGCTGCCGATGGCTTGTCACCCTGGGGACAAGGTTGCTCCTTCTCACCCCATGGAGGTAAAAGCCATACTCTTTGCTTTTATACTACTTATTATACTCGTATACACTCAAGCAACAACTAAGGCTTGAAAAGCCTCAAAAGCTGGTCAGAAAGGAAAAACAAGTCCAAACTTGCAGCGCTGCTCCCCAGGACACTGTTTTCAAGGTTCCACTCAATTCTTTCACACAAGCATGCTCCATATAACTAAAGTGGCAATCAAGTCAGAAACCACCAGCCAAAGGCCTTGTACGGGTTACAGAGGATGTGCATGCGTAGTTGCATTTCTGTATCCAGCCTGTAAAACAGAGCTCATTCACCAGGCATCAGAGGCACCATGCCCCACCCCACATCTGCCTGCTGTCACTGGAGCCATTCTGTTAGTTGCTCTCCAAATTCGTATTTCACACTACAAGTGGTGGTTGAACAACCATCCAAGCAAGCAAATAAACTTGCATTTTTCTCCAAGACACACAACTACCCACCTCCCCAGATGCATATTTAAATATCAAAGCGGTCTACCCTTTATGACTCCTCCAACAGCATGTCATTCTCACATTCTCTCATCTGCAAAGCTGGAGAGAGCAAGTGACCATGGCACATTCATGACATTTGAATCCTCTGCAGTTCATTTTTATCTGTGTGCAAAATTTGAGTCAGGGTCAGTTACCCCCACAGACCTCTTCCCCTCCAAGAATCCTTGCACTGCTGCACACAGTACCTATATCACACCTTCCACCATTTTTGGCAGAAGGCAGCAATTAGGCATCAACACATCAGGATCCACCTAAGTGTTCCTATGACATAGGACAACCACATTCTACCAGAGCCCCTGCAGCTTGCCAGCAGGCAGAACTCAGCTGGAATTTGACCAGGGATGAAGTCACTCATCCCAGACCAAGCCTTAGGATCTCTAGCAGAAGTTTTGCAAACACATTTTGCTAAGGGACACCACTTTCTCTGCCTCATGGGGAAATACTTACACTGCACAGACCCCAATCCTCTAAAGAGCTTCTGTTGAACTTTAACGACACAGCATCAATGATGTGGGTGGTACCAAGTGCAAAGAGTTAAGGGCAGCTAGTCAAGGCATTGCAGGATCAAGGCATGTCGTTTCTTGACATTCTATGCACAAACTCTGATTAATTTGCAACAGAGTTGTCACCTATTGCCTCTTGAAGATGAAAGCAAAGCTACTCCAATTTCTAAGCAATTAGGCTTTCTCAAGAGGCTTAGCTTCCAACTGCTTTGTTTTCAGAGTCAAGTGTCATTCCTGATGAACACTGTCCCAGCTCTAAAAGGACCTCATAATTACCCAGCCTCCCAGGTAAGGTACACGTATAGCAAGAGAGAAACACCGTGAGCAGATACCTGAAGATAAAAACCCCACATATCTAGATCGGTAAGCAATCCACCTTCTAGGAGGTGGAAATCAGAGTGGACAAAAGCTATGCCTCAGAGACGGTGAACAAGGTAAGAGAGACCTGTAGTGTACAGGAAACCCTTGAAAAGGAGGGTTGGGGCATTTGGTGATGAAGAGAGTGCCACAGATGAAGACTGACCTATGCCGAGCTCAGGCTGATAGTTAGTTTCACACATCAGAGACAGATTTTTAGTTCTGCAGTGGAGTGACAACTTAGTGATGTATCTGTCAGCATGAAGAGAGATGAATTCCCCCTTCCAGCTAACAGCAGCTAGAGAAAAAGCGGAGAGGGACTTGTGGTGCTGTAGTACCTCCAGAAAAAAAAAAAAAAATCAGCAATGAGAACAAGGTACACTCAACATGTGCAAGGATGTGCAAGTATCAGCACAGAAATACAGTAAGAATTAATGATGAATCTGTTTATCAACTTGCTAGAGGAGCTGAAAAATGCAGTGATTTCTAAAAGGGAAGAAGGTAAACAAAGCTAACAAGACACCGCTATCAGCTGACAAAAAGAGGCTAAAGTCATAGGGATGCAGAAAAAACAAAACCAAGATATGTAATCACTACCCGTACTATCCTTCTTTCAGGAGAAAGGAACTGTCACCCACAAATACACAGTGCTGATGAACTGGTGAGGCTATCAGTTAAGCTAAAAACTTTGGTATTTAAAGAAATCTATTCTTCCCTTCTGCCAAAGATTTGCTTAAGAAAAAGTTTTTTGCTTAACGAAAAGCAGCTTGAGCAAAACAAATAACACCCTCATGCGGCTAGTCCCTATCTTTGCATTTTGGCAATTCTGGTTATAAACCCTTATCTGCTGGGTGAAGAATCCACTTTGCAGTGTGGATATGTCCCTTCCCTGCAGTACATTTCCCAGTCTCTGGAACACCATTTACAATTTGATGCATGCACATAGAAGAATCTGAGACAAGAGCTACAGCTGAAAATTACTCGAGATTCTGTGATAAAGACATGGTCTCATTTGCCCATGAACAATGTCCAAGAGTCAGCAGATACCTGGGGATCTGACACAGAGATGATCATAGGTATCTCAGTAACAGGGCTGGGGGGCATTTTCTGCCATTCTAGTTAGGGCAAGGTTCATCTTTCCAGATTTAGGTGTCCTGAAAGCGAGATGATGCCTAATCTGGGTTGGTCATGTCAGGCTTTCCTTGTGATCAATACAGAAGAACAGGCACCTCCAGAGGTTGTTTCATTACAGCCAAAGATAAATGTGTAAGAAAAGCCAGATGAATTGCCCTCAGGAGGTGTTTATAGATCCAAAACAATACAGGAACCCTAGGATGACCAGCTTAGACATCTAATTTTTAAGCAGCCTGCTCTGGGTGACCCTGCTTCGGCAAGAGGGTTGGACTGGATGACCCACAGAGGTCCCTTCCAAACCCAACCATTCTGTGATTCTGTGAGATAGTCATGTGGATAGAAACCTGCCGCAGAGAATTAGTACTCCTCATTTCAAGCTTCCTGTGCCTGTCTGTATTAGTCTCCTTACTAGATATGTGTCACACTGTCTGCCAGACCCCCATCTTTTACTATTTTAGGTAGTAAATGACTCAAATACAAAAGCATCGCGTTCATTTTCTGCCAATAGCCAGAAGTTTTGTTTCCTAGTAGTTACGGCAGAATTTAGTGCACACTCAGTACTTTTGAGATAAAGTGTTATTTCAGTGCCATCATGAAGCACTCAAAAAAAGCCATTTTAAGAAAAGCAAAGATAATTCAGTAGGGAAAAATCACTGAAGTTTTTCATATAGATAGGGTCTCTCTTCCAAGTGCCTTTCCAGCTGAGGTACCTTATCTGTACAGTTTTCAACCCCTAATTATCAAGATGGGAGTCATGCATATATTTAAACTGAATGCAGTGGGGAGCAGTACTGTGCCTTGTCCAGCTAGCCTAGGAGATCCTCATTATCAGAACAAGAGAGTCTTAACTTGTCAGAAACAGTATTTAATGCTTCATCAGCAGAGTTACCATCACTCAGGTTAACTGTTTCTCTACTCTGCACAAATTAAGTTATTAAATGAAAATCAAGAACTGAATTCTGTTACTGCTTGTAGAACTTCAGTAAGCAAAATGATTCCCCCTCCTCTGTGTGGGGGATGCTTAAATAGTCCTTTCCTTGCCCATGTTTATTCTTGACCTCCTCCTTCTCCCCATACTACCACACAACATGGAGACATGGCCAGATGTACCAGAGACTCCCTATCCATTGGGCCCACCAGGGGCATGAAGGACTTCCAACAGTTTCCCTTGCCAGCAGCATCCAAGCACTTATATCTGGGGTGTGCTCTGAAATTTGAACTAGAACACTGATCAGTAGTTACAGGAGCTGCCTATTTCAGAGGGGCATGGATTCCCAAGTTCAACAGCTGATAATGATGGAAACTGATGCCCAGACCCCTCTGAAGCTCATTCTATACTGTTTACCCCAAACCTAGGACAAAGCCAGGCTCAAGTTTCTGTACCTAAACACATCCATAGCTATGCCTTGTGGTCCCACTTATTTTTCCTAGTAGATTATAGTCATACAACTCTAATATGCAAGAGGTAAGAGCCTGAGGACTCCTTTCCTTTAGGAGGGTTAAAAGCTGAAGCAACCTAATATTTGAAATGCACTGCCAGTAGAAAGCCTCTGAAGTCTGTGACCTAGAGACAGCTCTTGCACTCTCTGGTTAGCCAAAGCCCCGGCCAGGTTCTAGGTACTGGACAGCATCTTTGGTAGACAAGGACTTGTCTCTTCCAACCCAGAGGTGTTCACCTTCAGGTAGAGATCTGCTGGTATGTAAGGGAAGTCCTCAATTCAAGCACAGAAATAGAAGCCTATCACTGTGCTCACAGCCTGCTCTTTCTTGGTCCCTTTCTGAACTTACTCCAGCTCCAGAGAAGCCCTGCAGAGCAGACAACACCCCCACCCTGAGAGCAAATTAGAAGAGCAAGACTTAGGGTGTAGGTCCACAAACTGGTGGTAGTGGCTACTTCAGTCTGAAGCCAGGTTACACCTGATCTAGTCACATGCTCCTCCAGCTGCAAGGCTATTTTATAAGAGCTAGCAAGCAGGAGAACTGGCTATTTTTCTTGTTAATCCCATTGCTTGTTACCATGGAGCTCTGTTGCGAGTTCAGCGCTGTCCGCCCACACCAAGCACCAAGGAACATTACTGCAAGCAAGACCCTTCAAGGGCTTATCAGGGAGATACTCAGCCCACCCAAAACGCCAAGAGCAAGTTAAGTTTCCATCAACAAGTATAGTTTGGATTTGAAGTGACCAGTTAGTGGGGTGGAGGGGGTAAGCTGGTCATCCACTTTGTTCATCTCAAAGTTTGGCACCCATGTTTGTCCCAGGTTGCATATTAAACATTGATCTGCTTTTAAGGCTCAGAGCACAAGAAGCGTGGAAAGTGCTGAGGAAGGTGTGCCATTTTTGTTGAATAAAGTTAATTTTCTTCATAGTAGTTAGCATGGGGCTGTGTTTTGGATTTGTACTGATAACAGCGATGATAGCACAGTGATGCTTTTATTATTGCTGAGCAGTTCTCACACAGCGTCAAGGTCTTTTCTGCTCCTCACCCCACACCACCAGCGAGGAGGCTGGGGGAGCACAAGGAGTTGGGAGGGAAAACAGTCAGGACAGCTGACCCCAACAGACCAAAGGGATATTCCATGCCATACGATGTCATGCTCAGCAATGTGAAGAAAGAAATGGAAAGAAGAAGGAAGTGGGGGATGACATTTGTCTTCCCAAGTAACCATTACACATGATTGAACCCTGCTTTCCTGGAGATGGCTGAACACCTGCCTGCCAGTGGGAAGTAGCAAGTGAATTCCTTGCTTGTACATGTGGCTTTTGCTTTACCTGTTAAATTGTTTATCTCAACCCAGGAGCCTTCTCACTTTCACCTTTCTGACTCTCTCCCCCACTCCGCTGGAGGGAGTGAGTGAGCAGCTGCGTGGGGCTGAGTTGCTGGCTGGGGTTGAAGCATGACACAAGGCAGAAGTTACTGGTGCACTTAGGAGATGCAGAGCTTCAGTTTTAAAGACAGTAGCTGTACACAACGGCAGCCTACCATAGCCAAGCAGCCAAAGCTTCAGGGAGCACTGAGGGACAGCTCATGTGGTGGGGATGGAAGCAGCTGAACTGACAGAAAACAAGTATGTTTTAGCAGACAGATTTCCCACTGCAGTTCGTCTTCCCTGTTCCAAAACCCAACACCCAGTCCTGCTGGTAGCACCATGCCCCGATTTCCAGCATCAGCCAGCACAATTCAGGCCTGAGATAAGGAGTTTAGAGGTGTTCTACAGACAGGATTACTCGCATGTCAGCATCTCTGAGTAAGGAAACAGGAGGGCAGAAAGCCCTAGCAGAGAAGAGGATCTGGGCGAAGGTCCCTCATACTCCAGTACTGTAGATGTGCCATTAAAGAAAAGCAGCAAATGCACAAGAGGAACACCTAGGTCAGCATCACAACTACTATTTCTTTCCCATCCAGGCTGAGGGATAAGCAGGGATTTCTCCAGTGCCTGTGGGGAGTTTGGACTGCAGAAGTTACCAGCATGCTACAGCCCTTACACAAATGATGGCCAAACCAAGGAAAGAAACAAGATACTTCAAAAGCATTCTCTGAAAGCCCACTGTGAAGCACCAACCAATACACTGTAACTCCCTACCTGGGCAGTCAGGCAACAAAAGCCCCGAAGCACACTGCATCTCTCCTCCTCTCCACCCCCAAATTTGGGGGAATACGAGCCCCTTGCAGCAGAGCTAACACACACACATTCGTGCTGGCTACGGCAGAGCTTACCCACCGATGTCAGACCAGACAACCGCCACTGACCTCTCGCAGGAAACATCTCCACTGCAAGGCGCTGGCTTGAATAGGTCAGCAGAACACACTGCAGGACTGCCGGTAATGGAGAGGCCAAGGAGCAAGTCTCAAGAACCCAGACACTGGTACAACACGGATAAAAATACCTTCAAAACAGTGAAGTCAGCCAACTCCAGCCTTCCATTTAAAGGATCACTTGATCAACACAAAGCTCATTCCTTAAGATACAGACAGGAGGAGATGAAGGTTTTAAGAGTTGTGGAATCACACCCATGCTTAAAAATAAATCAACTATTAAAAGACCCACTGCTTTAGAGATACGTATTCCTCATTGTCCTAATTACAAAGTTGGCTGAATGCGGCTTTTTGAAAAATGAAACACGGCTGTTGTCATGCTGTTTCAGCAGTGTGGTGTGTCAGAGGAAGTTCTCCAGCAGACAATGTTCTTTCAGGGTCTGATTGTATATCTAAGGGAGGGCCGCATGGCCCGTGACCCCTGAAATGCATCCATTAAAGAAAATAGACTTGCAAGCACACAATCGCTTCCATTTGTCCTTTGTGCTATTGTGGTAGATTCAAGAATACTGGGCTATTTAAACAGGAATGAAGTGGGGTCGGTGGAGCTCTGTGCAAGAGTGTGGCAAGTCTGAATCAAACCCTTAGTGTTTTTAGGGGAATTCAGCAGGACTTAACTTTTTTTTTTTAAGAAGACTTTTTAAAGAGATAATCTTTCCAAGACTGAATCTTTAGACAATATTAAGGCTGCCTAACCCTTCCCAGTACTGTTTTCAGTTGCTTATAAATTCACCAAGTCCTGGCTGTTCAAGACAGGAGTTTGCATGCTAGCCGGGTCTGCCTCAGGCAGAGTTGTTTTGGAACATGCGAATTCAACTGCTTCTCAGAAAGCAGCATGGGAATAAACACATTGTTTTGTTCAATTTCTGGTGACTTTTTTTGAAAAGCCTTGGACCCATGATTTAGAACTGGGATTTTAATGAGCAGGGGATAGCTTTTTGTGTCAAATTTAATTTTTGTCATCGCCAAAAATCTAGGCAAATTATAAGCCTTTTGAGGGGAGGAGAAAAAGCAACTAAATTGCATATGCTCAACAACCCTTAGACTTTAGAATTTAAGACTTGAGGGTTTTGGCTTTGCTGAGCAAAATTGGAAGCAGGTAAGGGGCAAGCAGGGGGTAATGAGGAATAGGAGCCAGTAAAAAAAGAAGAGAAAATATGCAGCAGCAGGAGATATACCAAGAGAATTGGTGGCTGAAGGAGATTCAAAACCCAGGTTTGATGCCAGCAGACCAGAGTAGCAGCTCAGAAAGACAAAAGAGTTGTAACAAGGGACAGTGTCAAGAAGTCCTCTGTGGCTCCACTATAGAACATGCCTTTCTATATCGTGGGGAGAATCCCTATTTCACTCACTCTCCTTCTCAGGAGAGCTCAGTTGACCAAAGCATAGTTTGTATGCCTAGTGCTGCTCAACTGGAAAAGCCATTTGCTGTTGGAGGTGGTTATTTTAAGGAGCAGAGTCTACCCCGCCGCTCTGGAAATGCGAACCTGCTGATGAACAACACTGACACGAGGCACGCCAAGAAACTCTTTCACAGTAGTAGGCAGGAATTAACTTCTGCAAGTTTTTCTTATTTTCTGAGTGAGTGTAAGTCAATCTTTAATTATTCAACCATAAAACTTCCAGTATTAGTTCCATTACTCTGTACTTCAGAGCACTGCTTTTGTGGCCTGCATGTTTTTAACTATTTGGCATGGAGTTGAGTGTTGGGCATAATGCTCCAGGGAAACAGATCCGAAACAGTAGTGTTTGCTCAGCCTTATTCAACATTTGTATCACCTTATATCTGATTATCGTTCAGTTTGCCTTTATGTTTTGGAACAGAGATGGAAAAGTATGGGCTACAGTCACATCTACCCACATGGTGTCAATGACAGACAATTCTACCACCGTAGATACATACTGCTCCAGAGATTTGCAGCTCCAGTGAGGGGGTCTACACAATACCATAAGACTGAAATCAGTTCTGCACTAGCCATGCAGGGTGCAAAGGTTATAAAATACAACCACCCACTTCACTGCCTGGCCATCTGATATCTAGAACATTCAGGTGAAGGATACATCTCCAGTCCTAAGCTTATATCAACATCGATGACGTATGCACAAGTTTCAAACCAGCCTGCTGTTACTTGTGTGATAGAGACAGTACGAGAAGTCAGAACTCTGATCTCATCTTCCTTCAAAAGAGCTTGAAAGTCTAGTAACACCTAACTATGACGTTTCATGCTTAAAAAGAAACTCTAACACAACCGCGAAGGCTGAATTGCAGTATTTGAGAATTTCACCGCTTGCTGGTGAAAGTCAAATATATCTGCTTCTAATTAATGACATAGCAGGTCTTTAAAGTAGAAAAATCTACCCATGACCAAGAGTAACATACTACCTCTTTCTGTAGAGACTAGGTTTCCTCAGTTTATTCAGTCTCACTTTTGAGCTGAAGAACAATTTTGTCAAGTGTTTTGAGGTGTATGTTGGAAGTGTAAGCAACTAGAAGTACACATTCTGCAAACTTAAGTTCTGACCCCAACAACTCTTTCTTCCCCTTCCCCTTCTGCCAGTCCACACTCTTAAGAAGTTCAATTTTTTATGCTTTTCTCTTGTTTTTCTAGCCCCTGCCCGCTTCCAGTCCACACAAAGTTTTTCATACCTTATTCAGAGTACAATAAAAGCATATGATAGCATCTGAGAACAAGGCAGAAATAGATCTGTTACACTACTTTATTGAATCAATGGCTTGCAAATGGTAATGAAGCCTATCCAGAACAGAAGTCTACCCCTAAATGTTACCCCTTGCAGTTCAGTTTCACCATTTGCAAGTTCACAGCACTTAGTGTCTATTTACTGAGACTAAAAAGCTTGTTTAAATGGGATTGCTTTCAGAAATGAGCTTTTTTGGATTCCCAACCTAGGCAGAGCCCTCATTAGCAATTCTATAGTCCTACTGTGCTTTTAGTATAAGATAGGTTGAACACTCATTCTCCCAATCTCTGCCGAGCCAAGTGCTCGTTAGTGGTCTCAGCTCAGACCCAAATATGTCAAACCGCTTTGACTTGTTCTACAAGATCATCCTTATAAACAACTGTTGGGCACAAACCCCTTTTAAAATTAAAAGCCTGCTTGTAAATTTAAAGGTAAGAAGGACACCCTATGAACCCGATGATGTCAAGCAAGCAAATAGGTCTCATCCAGTTAAGATGATGATCTCTTGGCTTTCCAAACATTGGGAGCAGTTGGGATGCTGCCCTCACTCCACAGGCTTCTTCTACAAGGTATTCCCTCAGGAGATCCTGAAACCTTGCATCAGTTGTGTTTTATTTCAGCATACTCTCATTAACCAAGTTGGAACTGCAGAGATTTGTGAATAGATGTGCTAAGCTACACTTTCACTTCCTCTGTACTTGTGCAGCAAGTTCCTAAAAGGGCAATAGTCAGCTGTGGAGCTCTTCCTTTGCTTTCTGGTTTCTTAGAAGCACACTGCTACTGATCTTTGTGTCCTAATCATAGGAAGTTATCTCAGTCTTAAGAACAACCTCACCCACATCCACTTCCACTTTCTCTTACACAAACCAATGTAGCCGTAACAAGTTGAGAAACAAGTCAACACCAGTACTGAGGAACATTCAACTCTCAACTCCGCCACATACTCTTTCTGGTTTTACTTGTACTTGCGTGCACACAAAGGGTTTGCTTTGGGAGACTTCAGCCAGCACTTTCAAACCTGGAGAGTCTCTTAGGTTCATCCATCTGCTCTCAGGTCTTCAATAACCTGGATGTATCCTGTTGTCATGAAGCAACAGGAAAGCGGCTGTGTGTCCACCAAAATAACCCGCTTTCAAATAGCTCTGTTTTCCTGCGAGCCAGTACCCTTAAACCCAATTGCACAAGTGCTGGTTTCACTCTAATCTTGGAGCATGCAGACAAGTTTTCGGGGGGGCTTGTACACGCTCCCAGCACAGTTTGCTGCCCGTATCAACTATGCTGCGCTGAGAGCCAGTTTTGCTATCCTGTCATGTACCATCACTCATCATGAAATATGCCAACCAAGGGAAAAAGGTTCAACCATACAGAATTAAGTAGTTTGACAGAGAATGTTTAACACAGCCATGCTCCCTCCAGCAAGTAGTATCTAATGAGACTGCAGTGCTCTGAACACTCAAAGGCTGGCCTCCAACCCTCCCCTTTCTCAGGGAACTAGGGAGGGGGGCTAGTTAGGAGCGGCTACATTATCCAAGTTCAACAGGACTCTAGTATTTGAGACTAGTGCCAGATAAACAAGTGTCTCCTTGAGAAACAGAACAAAAACGAGTGACAGATTTATCCCTGGATTCAAAAAAAATCGCAGGTGGACTCCTCAGCAGCAACTAATGCAAGGAAACTCTTATAGCAGGGATGCCAGTTAGTTATTTCCCTCTTTGTGCCACTTGCCTTTTAGCCTTGTAAAAGGCTTTGAGATCACCTGTCAAGTTTGGCCGTAGTTGGTTGTTAAAGGAAGGACACCCATAGTACCATTACATAAGCCACAGCTTCCTTTAGGGGGAAAAGCAGCTAAGAGCACCTTCTACGTAGTCATTAGCCTACTTCAAATACCCAGTGCAGAGACTACGATAGATCTCGGTGTGGCAAGATCTGGATGCAGACAGTGCTGGGGGCTCAATCAAGTTTGATTCTTCCAGGACTGTGACATACAAGTCCAGAGGAACATTTCTGAGATGAAGTACCACATTCAGTTACAACAACAGCTTGCAAAGACTTTGACATTTATTTTTATTTCAGTTTGAAATAAAAGGCATTCCCAGGCTGAGCAAGCTGTCAGCTACAAGCCTCCAGCACACAAAGCAGCCGTTTTGTCTCTGCTGCACAGGGCATCACTGCACTGTTTTGTTATTACAGACTCACTCTTAATCCCCTTATCTTGGGAGGGGGGGAAATGCCAATGGGCTGATGGTGCCTGAGCAGCCGAACCCTCCTATTCATAGGAGATACGTTCCTACTTTTCAAGAGAAGAATGGCTAATTTGAAGGGAAGCTATAACCACAAGAACACAGGAATCCAGGGATTAATAAACCAACACCCTCTAGGATTAGTCCAAGGATGATTTTGCACAAGCAGACATACAAAGATACTGATGCACAAGCATGCTTATGCAGACGCACGGAGGCTCTGTCTATTCAGATGTCAGAGTCTGATCCAAGACCTTACTGAAAATTGATGTTGTCATCAACACCAGCAGACCTAGACATGTTAGTGGGGTGGGGACTGGTATCTCCCACCACTTCTGCCCCAGGGACCAGCTGCGGTGCCCTCCCCATTCCCAGAAACAGGGAAACAGCAGCTGAACCTATCAGTGTTCAGGAAAAGGAAGTTTTGGGACCGTAGCAGTGTTACGGACAAACACTGGCAGAAACTCCATACACAAGAAGAAAGGAAGAGCCCAGTACTCCCTTGTTTTACCTTTGGCTAGTGATTTAGCAAGATGACTTAGCTATCTAGCTTGTAAATGAAAAGTCCTGAGGACAGCTTCAGCAGACATACAGCCTTGTCTAACTGTTCTGATTTAGGGCATGTTCCTTGACATGCCATAAACCAGTCATCCCAGACAGACCCATTTTGAACCACCACTGAATATAGGTAGATATATCAATGCCTGGACCTCACTCATCAGAGCGGAGCTGGACCTAGAGCAAGAAGTGTACTAGTCTAACTTCCTAACAAAAAAAATAAGCACAGGCAAACTGTGACAGGTTCAGACATAAGGTTAGGACAATAACAAATATTTGCATAACACTGTCAAAATCCCAATGAAATATCAGATACAGACACTTGTACTTGAAAGAAGGGTCTGTCATGCCAAAGTTACCACCAGTTTAGGAAACCAGGCAGCGCTAAGGAAGAGTTGCTGCATTAATGAGCCTGGCTGCATACAAAGGAATCCAGGAAGTCACCCGAGGAGTCCTCTGGTCTCTTTGTCTGTGCAGGTGAAAGCCTTCGACTCAAAAGTCAACAGGCTAATTGCCAGGAGAAGCCAATTGTTTCAGTGCTAAAGCAGCAGCTGGTGCATAAAGTTTTACGCTTTTCAATTATGACTAATGTGAGAGCTGATACCAAGCTCCAGCCTGTTTGCTGTTGACTTAAACCTTTTGTTTATCATCTTAATGCAAGGCAAGAATGAGCCTGAGCATCAGTTCACCTCCCTCACATGCAAGTGCGTCATCTGACCTAAAGGAACACAGGAAGCAGAGAATTATCTGGGGAAATGCCAATATTAAACTATTGAAAGAATGTACTGATAGCAGAGATGCAGGGTGGTTATTGTTATTCTTGAAATACCTTGGAGGATGTCATCTTCTTGATCCAGAGAAGCAGCTAAAGCTGTGGGTTTGCTCAGCATGGATGAGAGATGTCTCCACAGGACTTGTTTTGACATGGACAAGTGAACCAGGTTGCAGCATAGGCACACTTTCAGACAGCCAAAAGCCCATAGTGTTATCTCTAGGTCAAGGTAGTGTCACTACTGTCCTTTTGTAGATTCATAGTAAGATTTAAGCTCTTACTTGTCTGATCTTATGCTATTTTATGTTCTGCCTTACCTAGGACAGTAGGAACTTCTGAAGAGATAACCGACCAGTAAACTCCCATCTGTGCTGGGAGGCTTTTAACCACTGCCTCAAAGCAAGTGGCCCTAGCAGTCATTAGAAGTCAACACAGAGCCAAATTCATGTTCTTACTTGACAACATCTCAGACAATCCCTGTCTGACAACATACGAGTTCTGACCTGAGGAAGCACTGGACTTCCCCCTCACATCTCCAGCCATGGCACTATCTGCCAGGTACCATGGCCAAAGAAGCTCTCCAGCACTAGAGTCAAGTTGAAGTAAAACCAGCAGATAAGTTCTGGAACAGCCAGTTGACTGAAGCATACAGCGTATGAGAACAGTGGGAGAAATGGTTCTGTTCAGCTTGGAGAAAATGGCTAAGGAGGTGTCTCACTGCTGCATACAGCTACCTAGCATAAGGCAACATAGAAGACAGGCTTCAGAGGTGCACAGTAACAAAAAACAGCTGTAAAAATGGAAATTTCAACTCAACAATATTGTGGGGTCTTTAATTCCTTTTGTAATGATCGTATTTAAGCACTGGACCAGGATCTCGGGGAAGTGGAAGAGTCTCGCATCCTCGGAATTACTCACAGCTTGACTAGACAGAGCTCTTGGAAACCTGACCTAGCTTTAAAAGCCACTGATCTTGGAGCAAGGGGCTGGACTGGAGACCTCCAGGCCTCCCTTCCAACCTCATTTATCCTACAATTTAAATTTTTACTAATGTATGACTGCCAATCTTTTTGCTCAGGAAATTAAAGACACTTTCCCTTCAGGACAGCAGTCACACAGGAAAAATACAATTCCATTCCAGACTTCTCTATGCTGCACAAATTAAGAAAAATCACATTGTAAGAAAGGCTGCCTATTTCTGCCATTCTTACTGCTGAAAGCACCAGTGAGTCATGTCACAGAACGAGACCAAACAACAGTTCCTTTCCCTGAATGAAGCTTAAGAACAGGCCTGAAAGTTTACCTGGAGTGACCTCAAGACAGGCACTTCTGTGCAGAACAGGGCCACAGGGATGCTGTTGTTGGGTTTTTGGCAGTTTTCGTTTTTTTGCCTTGGCCATCTCGCAACTGAAAAGACCTCACACTGTTGCTCCCTTGGTGCAGGTACTGCAGAAAAGCTGTCCTGAGCTGAGTAGCTCTTGAGGCGAGACCAGAATAAGAAAGTATTTTGTATGCTTGCTCCTCTAAGACCGTTTAGGGACCTCAGCTGAGTCTCAGCACCAGAGAAATCACCAGGTGAAGCATTGCTAGAGCAGACAGTTGCTTGTTTGCAGAGCCTCTTGCCAGCCTTCATAACAGTTCCCCTATCCCAAAGGGCATGGACACCATGTCACTCGCACATGCTGGCTGTTCTCTGGACAATCTTAGCTGTGGAGGTGGGTGGCACAGGACAGTTCAGAGGGTTTAGACCCCACCAGGGCCACTACTGACTTGCTGTTGCCCAACCCCCAGAAACACGTTGCACGAGGTACCTGGTGTCAGCACGTACAGAAAGGAGGATGAAAGGACCCATTGCACAGCACCATGTTAGCTTTATCAGCCTGGATCAGCACGAGCTGCCCTCAGCAGTTCAGAGGCTTCACACTTCTCCCACAACTGACATTGACACCCCACCTCCAGCCTGATAGCAATAGCTGGACCCACAGAACAAGCAGCTATACTATTTGGCTGAAAGGGAATATAAATATTATATACAGTTTTCACAAAGCCCTGCCAAACATTCTCTGTTTGGCTTCATTCACGTGCTCCTAACCTTTCTCTTTGGAGGACTACAAGCAGCCAAAGCGGTGCGCACACACCTTCCCATACCAGCTTCTCTGCCTCCGAGCACTCGGGCTTGGAGCAAGTGGCATTTCCAACAGCTGCAGATCACAAGCTTTCCTTGCAGAATTACAGTTTCTAAATGCAGTCAAATAAAATAAAACCCTGATTTGCCCTGCCAGGGGATCGCAATCAGAGAGAGACAAAACACAATCCTCCAGGAGAGCAAGAGGAAGGAAAAAACCCCAGTCCATCTACAGCAAACATGGCAAAATTCTGGGGTGGGTTTTGGGGGTTTTTTTGCACTCCAGGATGCAAATTCTCCATTTACAAGATGCATTATGAGACACAAGTCTCCAACAAGTAATATTAGCAGTAGAGAAGTCCATGCACTCTTTTTTTGTCTGGCTATCTTTCATGGCCTAGGACACTGCTTCTGCTTAGGCTAAGAAATTTTGGGGATAGGCGAGCATCACTCCGCAAGGAAACACTGATCCAAAATAGTGGCATTTGCCCACTCGAGTACCTCAGGCCAAGGTGGACCATGCAAACAGGCTGGCTACACAGCAGTGGCTTTCCAAAAAGGATCGAGAAGCATTCAAATAACTTCCATTGTCATATTATGCTTACCCAAGGCACACCAGCAAAACATTTACTTTCCTACTGCCAGCACGACCATCCTTTTTCCACCAAGAGTCTTTTGTCTCACCTCAAGGCTTTTAACAAGCAAGAGAGATTTAAAAGAGAGGCCCAAAACACTAATGAAAAACAGATGGGTCTTTCAAAGAAAGGGCTACGCTCAAGTTCGTATTTTCCTTTGAACTGGCTTTTTATGACCTGCATTTCACAGAGCCCACAGCCAAGCTCAGCAGCAGTGACAAGGTAACAGCAGCCCCCTCAAAACAAAACTAAAACACCACAAAAACAATCAGTTGAGATTTCAGCAGCCTTCTGAAGCAAGGGAAGAGCTGGCCTCTGAAGATGTGTATGATCACACTGGGAGTGTCACAGCCTCAGATCAAAGATCACAAACAGCAGCCCAGTTGCAGGCTGCTGTGAGCACAGACATGAAACAGAAAAGTGTTAGCCAAGGCTAGACTGTGGCTTGTTTTCTGTCCTGGAGCCTCAGTTGACTGGTCTGTTGGGCATTAAGTTTATAGCACTGATGTTTGCAAACTGGATGCCAGCAAGAGCAGCTAGCTAGGACTTGCTGTAGGGTTTCTGGAGCCTACCTACCTGATCTTATCACCTAAAGGCGTCAGAGGAGACAGGCTCCCCAGCCAGACGAAGCATGAGGCACATCAGCTTAGTCCCTCCTCCAGGTGGGAAAGGACCAAGACATTACTCCACTGTCATCCAAGCCATTTCAAAAAGCAACAGCAGATTATATCTGCACTGAGACTGGGAGCCATTCAAAAGCAAGCAAAGCCTCTTCAGGCTCCAGCTATCGCACATCCCAGTTCCTTCAGACTGGGAGTTGGCAAGATGGGAGTTGTGAAACATGGTGTCTCTGTTGTCAGTGTGACCTCACCACATCCAAATGGGGACCAGATTCTATCTTTTCAGACTCACCATGGCTACACATAACTAGCTTGGCAAGGGATGGGATGCTGTCAGCACCTCCTATCTCCAGGCTTCCTCATGTGCCCTTCAGAGACAGGGAGCTGCCTCCAACTGATTTGGGAGGCGGATGAGCCAATATCCTCTGAACCGAGAGAGCCCAGCCCCATTTAAGTTCAGATTTGCATAAGCTAGCAAGCAGTCATGTGTGCACAGTAATATCATCCTGACAGCTCCATCTCTAAAAGCTTTGCTGCCTTATCTATTCACAGCTTGTTCACTTTTATAAGATACAGCGCATTCAGAGTGGAAGGCATTATCTTCAGTCTGTCCCTTAAATTAACTGTAATGAACAAAGGACATTTAGAGCAATAAAAGAGCCTCTACGCTCTGGGCTACTTGTTAAATTCATCTTAACTCAGCCTCTCCTACATGGGGCAAAACAGAGGTCATTACCCATGAGGTCGCATCAGTGCAGTAATTGTAACTGAATAGCAGGGGCTCTCCTGCAAGAAAAAAAGGCATCTCCAAGGCAGTTTTCTGTAGAGGAGCAATCAGAAAAAAAAAAAAAAAAAAAAAAAAATCAAAAAGGATGGAAGAACCAAAGTTTTGCCCTAACTAAACTTTTCAAGCAGAAGCACCTCAGCAGTCCAGGCTAGAATAGGAGCACAAGAGGTTCAGTTGTGGTTTCCAAGCTTTAAGCAGAGAAAGAAAGAGAATCTGGGGGAAGAATAATTTAGCAACTTTAAAAGGCAAGTTTAATGACTAGTATCTGGGCTACAGGCAGCTGTAAAGCTGGAGTCCTTTTTAACCTTATGTGAAGATGCAAGTCAAGTTAACGTTGCTGAATTGCTGAGCAGAGACAGCCCATGGTGCAGCAGTCCTGGAAATCAGAACTGAGGCCACGCAGAATAATACAGCTTCATCAGGTACAGGTGGGAATAGTCTCCATCTCCCAGCTCACTTCCACTGGACACCACTGAGCACAACAGGTGGTTTTTGCTTTAGATGTTCAGTGGATGCACAGCTCAACGCATCACCTACATGAGGGCTCCCAAAACTGAGAGGATCAGCAACAAGTCTCCTCGTAAGGGGAAAGAACTTCTTCCATTACATGTTTCTCTACTAAACCAATTCAGATTTTAGCACCTCCACCCAAAAAGCACATGACAGACCCTGCTATCTGCAGATGTGGCTAAGCTGCTTTTCAGAAAGAAGGAAAAAAGCAGAGAGTGTCTAAAAACTTACTGCTGCTGCCCTCAACCCCACACTGGTCTGAGACACTGAACTACAGTATAACCTGGACTTTTCATCTTAGTGAATGTTGAGGAGGTGGCTATCAGCAGCAATCCAGCTGCTGCAGTACTGTTGTCAGGAAACCTCTTCCAGAGGAGCAGACAGTTTAAAAATAATGTCATCTTAAGATATGATACAGAAATACATACAACCATCAAGAAAATAAGAATAAGTGTTTTCCTCCAATAAATCATCTTCCTTGCTTCATAGGTTGTGTGTTAGCTGCACTATTTAGGTGACATTTCACCTGATGGAGTAGAACAAGAGTCTAAATAACATCTTCCACAGGGGTCGTTCTCCTCAACTAAAGGAAGGGAAACGCTGCAGAGATCTGGGAACAAGAAAACAGTAAGAGTGTGTGTATGTATATCTAAGCAGAGCAAACTCAAAGCCCAATAACTGCTACACACACTTGCCAACAGCTCACATCAGGAAAAGCAAAGACAAGTTTAGGAGCTCCATCACATCCGTCATTTGTATTTGCCCCCACCTTTAGCCAAGACAGACGCTGGCAGCATGAAGCTCTTGCTTCACGGCAGACCATCGCCGACCACGAGCCTGTGCCCAGTTTGCCAACTGCAGTTTTACATGGTCACACAAAACGGGAATCTGCCTACCTTTTTTATAATAGAAATGCTTGCCGTGTTCCGCAGTATTAAGATTCCAACCACGATCAACATAAATCAACATCGGCAACAGAGCTGAAAAGCACATATTTTTCAGCCTTCTCAGATTCAACAACTGCTCTCAGTTTACATGGCAATTATTCAAATTTCATTTGTCATGCTGAAAAGCAGCAAGAAAGAAGTAAGCTGGATGCTCACCCTCCATAATAGGTGCAGACCAGCTTTCCCCATGAGCCTTCCCATCAGGATCTGAAGCTCAGCTGGTTCCAAAATCCAATTTCAGAGCAATTTCAATATGGTGTGTTACTGCATAATCTGTGCAGCACCATTAAGAGGAAGACGCAAGTTTATTTTCTCCTTAAGCTGCGATTATTTTTTTTCCCTACTAGATGAGTTCTGATACCATGCTTAGCAGGGAACCAAAGATAAGCTGTGTAGCGGGTGAGAGATGTTTTTATAAAGCATCTTTCATAAGGCAGCAAGGCAGACGTTAAACAGGAAGCTTTTATTGACTTTAGACTCACTTCATAAAACATTTACACGGATAAGAGGAGAAACAGAAGCTCCCAACAACTCGGCCTGGATTTCAGTTAAAACAAAGATGAGTTCATGCATTGTTCTAGCACGCGAGTGATCTCAAACGCCGGGCATTCGAGGCTTTAAAGCTGCAACACGCTCCTGGAAAAAAGTAAGATAAACGGAGCTATCCCAGTCAGGGCTGCTTCTTACTCAACCACTAAAGTGTAGTTATCTGCCATTATCCTTTCAATAACTTAAATCAGCATGGAAAAAGCCTGTTCCACTATCACAGTATTAAAGCGATACGTAAATATTATGAAATGAGTGCATGGAGGGATAAAAGGAGCTGCGGGTGCAGAAGAACTGAGCAAAGCACCACGCTGCAGATCTGCCTGTTCGCAGCCTCCCAAGCTCCGAAGGCAGCAGCCTCACCCCAGCACCCTGCAGAGGAGGGGCTGTGCTGCCAGCAGCACCCTGTAACTCACGGCTTTGTGCTGGGCAATTGAGATCTGCATTTCTTGCAAGTATTTGCTCTACTATCCTCAGCAGAGGACCGGCATCCCCCAGCCCCACATGAGGAATGATCAAGCACACAAGGGAAGCAACACTTGGAACGATTTTACGAAGAATCCACATCCAGTTAAGGGATTCGCATGTGTCACTGCACCCGCTTTATGTTCAAAGCAGGTTCATGCAAGTTCAATTGCAGCTCGTGTTTAATGACTCGGGAAAGTCAGCACACATCCCAGCTCACACGACCTCTGGGTAGTGGGATGGGTAGCCCACATCCAGCAATGTGTTACCCAACTGCAAGAGCTGCGGGTCGCTCGGCTCCGAAGTCTCTCATCCATCCTTCTGTCCGAGAAGTTACTCGGGTACCTGAGCAGCATTTCTCTTGCTGTGACAGAGCTAACCATTTACTTCAGGCTCCCCAAGGAATTTTGAAGGAAGCTAAAGCCTCAGTTTTCCTTCTGCCCTACAACAACATGATGAAGGCAATCGGAGCCAGCTGTCCTGCAGTTTGGTACTGGGTCAACACCATGTTCTGTTGGCAGAAGATGGATCCTCAACTGGCACTCACCAGCAGGGCTTCACCACCCAGGATATTAAAGTTTTACAGCCTTCAGCCTCCTTATATCACTGGCTCTGATCTCAGTCAACACTGGGTAGGAAAATCACCCTTCATCCTCTCCGCCCCAAAAAGCCTGTTAATACAGTTGCAGTAGCCTTGTGCTATGAGCTTGGGGGATTTTTGTCATTACTAAATATAGATGTATTTTGTGTTTTAAAGATACAATGGAATCAGCTATGGATACAAAAGTTCTGGCCAGGCATATTTTCAATACATACTTTCTTTATTTTTTAAGCTTGACAAAGGAGATATTCCTTACTGGCATCAAGCTGAGCAACCCACTCCCAGTCTGATGAGGAAGTGTGGAAATAGCCAAACCTAATTAAAGGCATTTCCCATGAAATATGACATTCTAGGAAATACTTCAAATGCTCTTGCCTACCACACGACTTGCATCCCTACCTCCTTCTGAGGTTGCTGACAGATGCCACATATCAGATGCCTCTTTGTTTCAATTAAATTAAGCAATGAGCTTGATTCGATTAGCATGAGGAAGCTAGCAATCAAGATGTTCTCACAGCAGGAGCAGTGAGCCTGACCAAGTCCTTCAGCTAACGGGCTAAGACACACGTCATATTGCCATCACAGGAGCAAGAGCATGACAGCATGAGTACTGCCCACAGGAGACGAGTTACCATCAGCAAAGATACTCTGCACAAGCTGAGAAGGGATGTTTAAGATGGAATACCTATAGGCTATTTTAGATAGGTCTTACAGGCCCCACTCACAGCTACCATATGTTATTAATATACCCCTTGCCTGGATGGATACAGTCACAAGCCCTAACACACCCATGTCAACATGCATTACGCTTTTAAAAACACATTCATTTCTTTATAACCCAGTGCAGATTTCTGCATTTTGTTCTATTCATTAGCTGCAAATTGTTAAGGAAGGGTTCCTATAGTCAAACGGAGATAAAAAACCAATGCACGACATCTGGAGGCTTTGGCCTTAATTCCATTTATGGGAATGGCTGATGTCATTTTTTTGTTCTGGGAACACACATCCATTAGTTCCAACTGCACAGAACTTTTAGAAAGAGCCACACAGAGATCAGAAAACCCCAGACATGAGAATGATTCAGGCCCTTGCCAGGGCTTAGGGGGAGATCTGCGAAGGGCTCTCTCCAAGCTCCAGCAGACCTTTCAAGCTGCTCTACCATAGAATTTACATGGCAGATACAATTCCCAACAGCACTACATCATCTTGTCTACACACCAGGCATGTGGCTGGAGGCTCCCACACCCACACAGCTTCCTCACTAAGGAGCAACCCATGCAGCACGGGTGCTGCTCAGCCACGATGCAGAGTCCCTCCATCCCCACTCACTAAATAGGTGCGAGTCAGCAGATGCCAGCTGCAACAGCCTACAAAACAGCAACCTTCCTTCCATGAAAGGATAGTTCTCTCCTTGGAAAGACTCAAATTTTAAAAAATAAAGAATATCTGCAAACTCACATCTTGTAATGAACAGTAGGATGTCACTTGTTTTTCCCCAAGAACCATCTATCTGAGGTCTCATGAGAACACCACCCTCCATTTTTACACCGACAAGTCACTGGCATCCCAGACCAGAGGCTATTCAGTGTTTCTCACATTAAGGCAAAACATCCTGTCTCAGTTTCCTCCCGGCTCATGTCAAGACACCACACATCAGTCCAAGGGATAATGCTGGAGATGTCAAGCGGGCATAGAGCCAACTTGGTTGACAGGAGATAAAAGAAGAGTAGTCCCAGGCACTGATTCCACATGATGGGAGGCCCTCCTGTCCTCTGTATTAAGCAATTCTCTCCCTACCCAGACCAGGAGAAACCTTTGGCTAAGCTGGAGTTCATCCCATCTACTCTTCGTGTCTCTCAGTTTCCTTTGTTCACATATATTGTATGGTTGAGGATATCAGTATGTCCCTTACCTCAATTTCTGCCACGAGCATGCAGCTGGGATAATTACGTTATACTCCACCTACGTTTGACCCTGCGCTCTGCTGGGAAAGCAAAACTTGAACAGTCCGTTCTACATCAGTACCAGTAAATTATGGGACTGCAGCAGGGCTTGGCAAAGCAGCTCACCCCAGCTCTCTTCGGGCAAGGCTTTAGCCAAGTTGTACGTGCATACATATGTGTGAAGTGGAAGCTTTTGGCAGGTGATTGTAGCTGTTGAATTCTCTAAGGCACTCTCTGACTAGGAGTTGTATTTTGGATTGGTCACTGGGATGAAGAGTCAAAAGCCTGACTGCACAATAACATGGACAAGAGGGTTCACAGCACCCACCCTTGGTTCTGCCAGAGGAAATCCTTCCCTGGGTTTGCAATCCAGAAAGAAATAGAGAAGCCAGTTCCACTTTCCTGCCTTTGCTGACAGGTCTTGTGGATTAAAGATTCCCACTTTACCAGAAATAACAATTACAGAAGTGTTTGGAATAAGTCATCACTGGACATGGTGGAACCCAAATACCTTCAAGCAATCTACTCCCATCAGATACAGTTAAGATTGGTCAGTGGGTTAAATAAAAGAGGATTAGGGGTTGACTTTTTGGGGGTGGAGGATAGCCAGGAAAATGGCAATGGAACTTGCAGACAAAGCAGATGATATGCGGGCCTCATCACATCAAGAAGGAAAGGATTATTTTAAGGTCTGAGTTTTAATTCCAGTCTTTCTTTAAAGAAAAAAAACCACAGTAGACTAGAGTTCTAGCTAAGGTCACTCACAAATACCAGACAACTGTGAAATTCAGAGTTGAAAGCCACCCTTTGAACCAAGGCTTTTCCAGGAAGGGGAGCCCAGCTGGGCACACTTAATTAGAAGATTCCCAACCACTACTTCCCCAAAGGGAGCTCCTCTGTCATGACCAATTGACTTATGAAAGGGAAACGTCTCCTTTGCTCCCCAGACCCTCCCCTGGGGCTCCCATGTAACTCCCACCCCTAACTTTATCCATGGGGACAGCACACGGCATCACAGGAGACACTCATCGGGAGGGACCATCCATCAAGAGAGATAACAGAGGCCTTCAGCTTTTGAACTGTAGCTCCTATTCACTGCAGGGCAGGGACACAATTTAATATTCTGGGTCAGTTCCATATCTCACAGCTGTTCAGCAAGTTAGATTATTGCTTTGAAGATTAAACTGCAATAAAGTTCAGTTTCAGGTTTTTCCTCCCAGGACCATGCAGAGAGAAGTTTTTCAGCTCCTGGAAGGAGGAGGACAGTTTGCTCCTCTGTAGCCTCTCCCCAGCAATAGCAGGGGACCCAGGGACAGATCAAGGTTCCTGGGAAGGAGAGAAAGTGCCCCTTTCAACAGCAGTTATCCTTGAGTCAAGTCCTAAGCAGCATAAACAAGTATTATCTAGCTGGTTTCAGAATATATCTGAACTCCAGAGCAAGAGTGACACGCAGGTGGGTGCAGCAGATAACTGTGTTACCTGCTATTCGACAAAACACACCTCAGCCTCTCCCAAACAACAGTCCACCAGCTACAACACATCTTTTTAGACAGGAGAGCACCCCACACTAGCAGCACCTTCAGGGGTTGTGGGTGTTTTCCTAGGCATCCAGTTGCACGCCTGGAAATATTTTTCGTTGAGCTCATCACAGCTGTCTGGACACCAGACCTAGTGCCTTAGCCAACAAAGGGACCAAACACTCAACACCCTTCATGTCTCCTACACACAAGTTCCCACCTCCATTGCCCAGAGAGGTAGCAGAGGCCCCATCCCTGGAAACATCCCAGGTTGTATGGGGCTCTGAGCAACCTCATCTAGTTGAGGACGCCCCTGCTCTCTACATGGGCACTTGGGCTAGATGACCTCTAAAGGTCCCTTGCAATCCAAAGCATTCTATGATTCTTTCCCTTCAGGAGCAACCCAGTCCATCAAGACCTATCCAGAAGAAACAGTGAGTAAAGGAAGATAAAAATCACTCCTGGAAGAGCAGGAGAAGCCTCCACATTCCCCCATCAGCAGCATTCATTCAAAGATGGCTCTTTAGCCAGAGGTAACAGGCACAGCCCAAGGGCTGCTCTCATGAGTGGATGGAGGAAAAACCATTCCATGGGGTCCATCCCCATAGCTTCTTCATCTCTCACACCGTCCCCTGAGGCAGCTGTGCCAGGTCACTCAGTGCAGCATTACATGGGTCATGACCTCATCTCTGCTGACGAGAGGCCCACAGCTCCTTTCCCACTCAGTTTATTCCATCCCCTTCCAGCCCAGGCTCTCACTGGGAATTAAGTGAAATCCCTCGGCACTGTCATTGCCTAGTGACCTACCCATACGCTTAGCTTCTCCTGGGGAGGAAAATCCTGCTGTATTAGCTCAAATAGCTCATACATCACCCTGTCCACAAGCTTATGCTACACAGGAGGCACAAGGAGCTTTCTTGGCTGTTCCTCTGAACAGCAGCAAGGAAATTTCTTCCCAGAAGCTACTGGCAGTAACTGCCTTTTCTCCTGAAAAGCAGTTAGAGATGCCACCACTTAAGGGAGAAGAAACACAAGCTTTCATCACCTTGGCTTCCCCACTACCCAGGCTGTGGTGTAGCCTCTCTGCCAATGGTTTTTTAATAGCTAGAAGTACAAGTTAGTTGTGGGACACATAACAGGGTAGTGTTTTTAATAGCAACTTAATACTGGAAGGCCTTTCAAGCAATACACACCCTTACACCAGCCTTTGTGTTTAAGGAGAACAAAATTCTCTCACCTCTATCCCTTTCGCTGTTTCACATTGCCCCACAGCTTTGCTCATTCACTCTCCTCCCTTTACCGTGAGGTCTCTACAGTCATCCCCCCCCAGCATTCCTTTTCTCAGGAAAGGCATAACAGAAAAACAGAACTCCTCAAGCACAGATTAAAAAAAAAAAAAAACCCAAGCAATAAAACAAAAATCAGAAACTAAATAGCTTTTAAACAAGCCCTTCAACAGCTTTCCACTTCCCTTGCTTTATCAGCCCCACACAAAGCCCAGCCACCCACTGCATCACTTACATCTTCTCCCTTCACTTCAAACAGCCCCAAAGAGACAAAAAAAAGCAGCATCAGGCAAGAGCCACAACTTACCTTGCTGGACAGAGAGCCCATTTTCATTATTCAGGACCTCTTTTGACTCACTTTTCATCTTCCCAGGACTTAGGGGATGGAGGGCACAGCCCCCTCCCTCTCCTCCCTTTCTGCTGGCTCCTAGAGGAGTTACCCCATTCATCACCCCCACCACAAGCCCTAGAGAAGCAGCTCCTCCCCACCACTGGAGAAGAGGACACACAGCAAGGAGGTCAGGACCTCTAATGAGGGTGGGGAGGAAGGCAACCTCCCCGCCCACCCTAGCCTTTACCCTCAGCTGTTTCCTATAAACTCATTTACACTTTGTGGTGGGGGAATCAGCTCACTGGGTTAAAGCCCAGTGGTCCAGCAGCCCAGGCTAGACCTGCCTGGGGAGCTAAATATTTAGGGTGCCAGGCCAAATTTCTCCTCCAGGTAGGGAGATGGTTCTGTGAGGGGTAGCTGGAGGTGTTCAGCTTGGCGGTCCATTGGTACAGCAGTGGTGATCATTTAACTGCTGCTTCCAGGAATCATCCTGGGGTTTGAAAACACAGCTGGTGCTGGAGTGGGGCAAGGCACTGGGTGAGGTAGAGGTTGCACAGGTGACACTGGGCAGCTTCATGGGGAAACAGTTCACTTGGAGACAGGGGCAGGAACGGGCTCTTCCCCAAAAGCTCCTCCCAATGCTATCTCCTAGGGGTTGGGAGGGACTTAGAGAAGCCAGGGTGAGTGATAAGTAAGGCAAAAGATCTCCAAAAGAATTGGAATTTGTGTTTGTGAGATGTTTTGAGGACTGTCTGATAGGAAGAGCTTAGACCATACAGCTAAGCTGGTTTTTGGTTCTTACTCGTTTCCCTGCTTTTCCAGTGTTATTCCCAAGGTGTGTTTTTGTGAGTTGTAACTAGAGTTTCTGATACAATCCCATACTCCTGATACTTCTCTAGAACACCTGCTCGTCCTGGTATCAGAGCACTCTTTTTTTATATGTTTTCTCACAATACTGGGCTCCTGATTACTAAGATGGAAAATGTCAAGGAGTCATATAAAAAAAAATTAAAAATCAACTGGACAGAGCGTTACAGACTCCATATCTCAGGTAGAGGCTTTAATCCCAGTTTCTTGAAAGAAAAAATATACACCCAAGCACCTACTTAAGTGACAGCAAAAGACACGCTATCCCATTCTCTTGTATTGCATGACCTAGGGCTGTGTCATGCAGCCCTTGTGCTACCAGCTGCAAATGTTCATCACTTCTTCTAGAGAACAAGTCTTATGAGGAGCAGCTGAAGGAACTGGGGCTGTTTAGTCTGGAGAAGAGGAGGCTGAGGGGGGACCTTATTGCTCTCTACAACTACCTGAAAGGAGGGTGTAGCGAGGCAGGTGTTGGTCTTTTCTCCCAGGTAACTAGTGATAGGACGAGAGGAAATGGCCTCAAGTTGTGTCAGGAGAGGTTTAGATTAGATACTAGGAAAAATTTCTTTACTGCAAGAGTGGTCAGACATTGGACCAGGCTGCCAGGGAGGTGGTGGAGTCCCTATCCCTGGAGGGGTTTAAAAAACATGCAGATGTGGCACTTCAGGATATACTTAGTAGGAATGGTGGTGTTGGGTGGATGGTTGAACTCGATGATCTTAGAGGTATTTTACAACCTATAATTCTATGATTCTTATATTGGGTCTGAAAAAAAATTAAAAAAACTTCATTAAAGTTGCAAAGTTATGATGTGCTTTACTACAGCTGTGTTTTATTCTGTCTCTTCATTTTGACCTGCACAATTACAGATATGAGGGGTTCTTTCTCTCATCAGAGCCTTCCCTTAGAAGGAATGTTACTTGCTATTTCTTTATATCCTCCGTCCTCGGTGTGAAGCTTTTAGTCTTACTTAAAGCCCGTCACTCAAATTTTGCTCTGAAGATGCCATGACTTTTCCACCAACTCCAGATTGGTTTTTATACAGTAGTACACGTGGGATTGCAAAAAGCTCTGGAATGGGGGGGATACATGTTATTGTCCCCTCTGTACAGCTGCTGCAGTGAGCCTGGGAGGTTGCGGGGAGGTGCTCAGTTTGAGCCCTTGTTTTCTGCAGTTGACTCCATTTTGTGGCAAATTGCTGCAGGGACCGATTCCTGCCTTGACAGGCATGGTGCCTTGACTACACATCTCTACCACATCACCCAGAAATGGAGAGAGGATATCCTCCAGCCCATTTGCTTTGCAAAATAACTTGCAATTAATGAAATGCAAGAATTCTGCTGTGAAAATAGTTTCCACCCAGCATGGAAATTACCTCAGCTCTCAAACATGTTGTCCCTGACAGCTAGGTTATACTATACATCATGACTGGTGCCAGTATTTTGTGGCAGGGTGATTGGACTCAAATCAGAAATCAGGTCACCCATCAAGAGGGATTTCCTCTGGCTGGTCTCATTTACAAGCACTGATTTGGATCTGTCTTGCAACATTTAATAATAACTTCAATAAATTCACAAAGATGTTATTAGTGTGAAAGAAGGAGCATCTTTCATTCAAAAGCCTCTTTAATGAGGACATGTAACGTCTCAGGAAGGCAGGATGACACCATCACACACATCTCAATTACTGAGTACCCGAGCTGCTCTTGTGTGAGCGCCTACATCCAGAGCAGAGTCTGGCGTCCTTAACCCTTCTCACATAAAACTGGATTGAAAAGCAAATAGTTGTGGTAGTAACTGAACACAGATGTCTGCCTTCCTACAGGTTTGGGAGAGGGGAATTTCTGTCCACATGGAGATGAGAATTGCTGTGGGAGGGAGGGTGGACAGGAGATTTCTGAGGTCTCTCACCTCTGCTCAGCTGCCTGTTTTCATGAAATGCGCAGGAAATCAGTAGTTTTGTGGCTCTGTCAGGTTTGATTGGAATTGGACAAAGAGGTAAAAAGTAACACCGGGAGGAGTGGGGTAGGAATAACATGTACATTCACACACGATAATTCTATGTACCCCATTGCATTAGAAAAGTAGGGTAGTAATGTTTCCTATTTTCAGTTTTTGACACCAGAAACACCACAGTCTCCTGCTGGAGATGCCTAGAAACTACTGTTATTTGCTCCTGTAGTACAGAGGAGAAACACCACTGCAGCAGAGAAATGAGAGTCAGGTGGAGGCACGTTTGGCACCTTCAGCAGTCACCCTTAAAGACACAGGTGAACCCCAGATCTAGTCCAGCCATGCTCTCTGCAAGGACTTTGCCTTCATGCAACACGTTCTGCTGAGGTTGATATTGTCCTCGCAGTGATTTAATCCAAAAACAAGGCAGACTTCGTATTTATTATTCTTTTTTATTTTGGGTGGTTTTATATTGGGATTTGTGTGGTTCAGCTCAAGTGTGTGATCAGGGAAATGATACACTGTTTTATAATTACCAAGGAAGGAGACAAACAGGTAGAAGATTTTTTTTTCCCTAGAA
Organism: Opisthocomus hoazin; assembly: GCF_030867145.1. Classification (NCBI taxonomy): domain Eukaryota; kingdom Metazoa; phylum Chordata; class Aves; order Opisthocomiformes; family Opisthocomidae; genus Opisthocomus; species Opisthocomus hoazin. The sequence continues at coordinate 3,198,705 of NC_134418.1, read as the reverse complement.
GCCAGTTTCCTAAGGAAATGAGGCCTATTCCATTAAGCTGTGTGTGGAAGGGGAGGTCAAAGAGCCACACAGTTAGGGAGTGCTCTCTGCTCAATACGCCACATCATTGAGGTGAAGTCTGGGAGCATGTGGTCAAGATCTAAGGATATGAACAGATAGGGACTCGTCTTCTTTCCTCTGCAGCTGAGGATTTGTGGGACAGAGACCGAGTGTATGGAGCCAAAGTTGGCTGAAACTTATATGTATCAAAAATAAAACATTCCTTACAGACAAATAGGGGTGACCAAGATGTTGAGGAGCTCAAGACTTTTATAGACACTCGAGAAGCCACACAGAGTGATGTTATTGTCAATCATAGGAAGAGCTGCTGTTGGATCTCCTGTGTAGTTAGGTGTGACAACTCAGCCATGAGACACTAACCCATATGATGAGGACAGGAGTTAATCTTTCTGTTTTTCCCTGAACTCCTCATTTTCTTCTTCAGTTTCACCATACTGCCCTGGAATGGATAAATTCAGGGAGCTAACTGAAGGATAGGCACTTGAGCACTTAAGAGCAATGCACATTTGCAATAACTGAATCATGTAATAGCTACCCATGCATCCAGGGACATCATCTCAAATAGCAACAGCAGAAGACAAGTTAATAATAGCCATTGTTACATGATTAAATTAGGTAGACAGGAAGAATTTTTGCAGGATTCATAATAGTTTTAATGATATTATTTAGTTACCAAGAACAATATATCTTCTCTATACATGAGTTCCTGGAAATCAAGGATGTTGAGCTGTAAAATATGTCTTTAAAGACAGAGTTGCGAGCTACAGCCTCTCTCAAAGTTAGTTATATACTGTATTGCCGTCCTACAGCTCTTGAATTGTCCTTATCCAGTGAGAAGGAGCAAGACTTGAAGGGGAACAGTGGGCCTGTGCATGATATTTTGGGCAAGTTTGGGCTTTGAGCCAGAAGCCAGACTCTGTGGAGGGGTTTCAGATTGGGTCAAAACCCGGAGATCACTTGCATCCACCTTGCTGTCACTGGTTTAGGGGCAGTAGTACCATCACAGCACGGTTTGATATTGATGTCCTGCTGTATGGCTGCGCCGTATCCTGGACTCATCCAGCAGCTAACCAGTCCCATTTGGGTCTGCCATGTCATAGTGTGGCTGTGTGGCACTCAGGATACCCTGCATGGCATTTCACCTTGGCTGATGTGGTGGCAAGATGGGATCAAGGCTAGAAGTGAGAGAGGAGCATGATGCACACAAACTGGGCTTGCTTTGTACCACGAGAACTGAGACGTGCTGAGTACACTGCACCATAAAAAAACATTTCTTTCTTGTGAATTGTCAACAGAGACTTTTTCCTAGAAAGCATTTTCAGTCTTGTAGTGTGCATTCTCTATGAGCCACATAAAACACACAGAAGATCTCCAGCTGTAGTGACGCTGCTCTGTCACAGTGCTGGCATTTGTCAATGTCTTCACACTGCTGGGAATTATTTCACAGGGCAGTTTTCTGTGGAAATGCAAACTAAAATCGGGGTGGCCTACAGCAACAATAAATGGGCACTGAATCATAGCAAAACAGACATCACCGCTTTTCCCCCACACTGCTCACAGTGAGAGCTACCTGAATTCACGGCTGGCTTGAGCTGGACTGCACCAGCAGATACACAGCATGTTGGTTGCTCCACCAGTATGAGCCCAGTGGGGTGAGAGCTGAGGAAAAGCAATTGGAAAGCAGAAGTCTGGAAGAGCAGTTTCCCATGCCCACCCCAGCATGGGATCAACCTTTGTCCCTTGATAGGACAACCAAGTCAACATTGAGACCTAACTTCACCAACGCTATTTAGAGGCCACGAAAACACTTGTGCTGAAAGACTAAGATTGTGCAGGTAAATTTGCTACAGTAGATATGTTTAAGAAGCTGAATATCCCTCCTTGAAAAAAGTGGGAGGGAAGCAAATGTTGCAAGGCTAATGACTGACGAGGAGCACAGGAGACACACATCCTGGCTTTGGAGTAAAGAAAAAAATCTCTCCATGTGGTTTGTAGAAACGGTGAATGACAGAAATACATGTGTGGCTCCCAAACTCTTCCTTTCATCACCTTTTAGTAAGACTGTATTTTGACAACATTTGTCCCAGTTAGCAGCCTGGTCTAGGCTGTGAGTGAAGACACGTGTGCTTTCAGCTCTTCATCTAAACTCATACCTTCTCCCAAGAGTAAAACCAACTTCTTTTTGTAATATTAACCCAAATAGTCTTTCTCTCATGGAGCAAGGCTGCTGACTGAATGTGTCAGTGTGGACGTCTTCTCAGGCTAGCCTTCACTGGCAAGATGAAAGAAGGTTGTATAAGGCTGTATGTAGATTTGTCATCAACTTTTGACTAGCATAATTGTTTTCCTAATGTCATTATTCGATTTAAGAATATAATTCCAAAGCTGCATACAATAGGGAAAAAAAATCAAAGGGAGAAATGCACAATGAAAATGTTCTTGACAACACTTGCAGATGTCTGTTACACAGGAGGGTGTAACCCTTTCCTGGTGTCACCTGCAGAAACTCATGAAGAAAAGGATGAGTTCCCAGCTGTGGCGGTTTGTAAATCAAGGGTGCCCAAAAAACTGTTAGTTAATTGTCAGTCAAGGTTACAACATAAAATGTGGGGGTTTTTTCTGAGTTCAGCTAAAAATTCTGCATATTCTTAACAGCCAAGAGATTTGTTTCTGAGAAAAAGAGAAGTAGCTGCAGTCATCAGCTGCTAAGTCCTTGCATCATGGTCCAAACTGAGCAATCTCAGTCATGTTTCTTTCTGGCTGAATATCATTAATTAACGTCTGTGTTTTAAGAGCTTCTTCTTCTCCCAGTGAGAACTGAGCCCCCAGTTTTACCAGATAATATGCAATTACATTTTAGAGAAGACACTATGTATTACAAGGAGAAAAGAGTCAGTAAGTGCTGGTGGGAACAGCCCTGTGCTAATGCTGCCCATGAGTTCACAGGGGCTGTTTGAAATGTCAGTACTGGAGAAGGTACTGGAAAGGTGAAGGCTCTCATCCCAGAGAGGGTTCACCAGGTAGGTGTTGCAAGCAAAAACGGGAAAGTTGCCTGAACTTACAGACACCTCGTTGCACCACGCTTGCCCTGTGCTGGAGTGAATCGGGGACACAGCTGGAACTGAACTTCCAACCTGAACTCTGCAGCTGCAAGCTCTGCATGCCTGATCCCTCTCTCATGCGGGATGAATGTTATTGTGCAGTGGGTTGATTAAGCATTATTAAAAGAAATCTCTTATCCCCAGGAAAAAAAAAAAGAAACAGAATAAAGAAGAATTTGTCGAGCATATTTGGATCTGCCATTGCAGCCCCTACTTGAAATAACATGAAGAGGCAACTAGAAACCCTTCAGGTGTTGATGACAAAAGCTCTTTTGTGATGTCCCAGAAAGCAGTGACCACAAAAAATGTTACATAAGGTTTGGAAATCCGACAGCATTTCTGTTTGATGGTGTGTTAATCTTCCTGCAAACAATAATCACATTCCATTTCTCTCCACTGCTTTTCTGTACGTATTAAGGCTCGTACAATGATCTACTTATCTTTTCTATTTATTTGTGAAATCACATATATCAATCTGATAAGCAAATAGAAGCAAACATTGTCCCAGCAGGGATGAAAGAAAGCAGTGAACATTACCAGCATGTGTTCTGGTGATCTCTTAGCAGGTTAGCACAGCTGGGTCTAACATCTACTGGCCTCCACAAGGTCTTTTCACAGACTTTGGTGAGCTTTGGGTGAGGTCTTATCCTGGAAGGAATGAAATACAACTGCTCAGTGATACGAGGATCACTCAGCTACAGTGGGTCAGAGGAGTGAGAGCATTTTCTTAGGGCAAAAACCAGAAGTCTGTCATTGCTTTACACAGTCAAGCAACACAGCAGTAAATGCTGTGCTGCATTTTGAATTGTATTTCAAATCCTCCATTTGAACCAAGCTGGAGCAACCAGCCCTTGCGCCCATTTGATCTTGGGTAATTCTAGAGCTTTCTCACTGATTTGACTGGAGCTCAGTCATTTTCTGGAGTTTGGTGCCCATCAGGCCTTTGAAGGCACGGGATTGAACTTCGGCTTGAAGTTGTGGCTTTCTGTGCCAGACCTTTTCTTGGCCAACAAACAGGATTGTTGTGATGCTCAGTTTTGTGCTGATGTGAAAGTGTGTTTTGTGGACATAATCAGTTTTTGCCCTCTTTTGTTTGATCTCTGCTAGCTCTGGTAGGAAACAGGAGAAAAGAGCTGATTCCCTTACCTCCCAGTAACAGGGTCTAAGAAGACCAAAGGCAACTGAAGTTGAAGGGAAACTACTTTACTTTGCAGCACATGCTGTCCTTTCAAACTGGGGCTTCCCTGTTGTTTGTAGGCCAGTTGTATCTCCTGTTTCTGACATTCAGAAAGAGCCAAGGACAAGTTACTGTTCAACATCAACCCACAAAAACATCCTCTTGTACCTCCCCATCCCTTTACAACTTGCTTCATGGCCCTCATGAGCTTAGCCTTCTTTCGTGCAGGATGAAGCTCTCCTCTCGAGGAAGAGGAGGGCAATTTCTGTCATGACTCACATTGTAGTTGGAGGTCACAGTGTCTGATGCAGTTCCCACCCCACTGCCTCTGAAGCCCAGCAGGAACCATACTGTGTCTAGGAAATAATATCCCCACCCCCTAATTCTGAGGCCATCTCAGATGGAAAATCACAAATGCCATAATGAATAACCACAGGGCTGAGGAAACCTCCCAGTGGAGGCAGGCTCCGCTGCTTGTTAATTAGTCCAATCATTAGAGTAAATTTAGTGCTCTTTCTGAAATTCTGTTCCCTGGTACTCCCAGCTTTGTTTAACTGTTTAACTCAAGAAGACATGCTTCTCCACTTGAAGAAGCTGAGATGAAGCTTCCTTGCAAGGAACCTCATCAAGTTCAGCAAGGCCAAGTGCAGGGTCCTGCAAATGGGTTGGGGCAACCTCTGCTATCAATACAGGCTGAAGGATGAAGGGATTGAGAGCAGCCTTGCCGAGAAAGACCTGGGGGTGCTGTGGGATGAAAATCTGGACATGACCCAGCGACGTGCACTTGCAGCCCAGAAGGCCCACCATGCCCTGGGCTGCATCCCCAGCAGCGTGGGCAGCAGGTTAAGGGAGAGGATTCTGCCCCTCTGCCCAGCTCTGCTGAGACCCCACCAGGAGTCCTGCGTCCAGCTCTGGAGCCCTCAGCACAGGACAGAGCTGGAGCTGTGGGAGTGGGGCCAGAGGAGGCCCCAGCAATGATCCGAGGGCTGGAACCCATCTGCTGGGAGGAAAGGCTGGGAGAGCTGGGGCTGGTCAGCTGGGGCTGTTCAGAGAAGGCTCTGGGCAGACCTTATTGCGGCCTTCCAGTACTTAAAGGGGCCTGCAAGAGAGCTGGAGAGGGACTTTTGACAAGGGCATGTAGCGATAGGACAAGGGGTAATGGCTTCAAGCTGAAAGAGGGGAGATATAGGTTAGATATAAGGAAAAAGTTCTTGAGTGGTGAGGCCCTGGCCCAGGCTGCCTAGAGAAGCTGTGGCTGCCCCCTCCCTGGCAGTGTTCTGGACCAGGTTGGACGGGGCTGGGAGCAGCCTGATCTGGTCGAAGGGGTCCCTGCCCATGGCAGGGGGGTTTGAACTAAATGATCTTTAAGGTCCCTTGTAACACAAATCATTCTATGATTCTATGATTTTTCAGTTCTTCTCCAGTGAGGATGGTGCTACGAGGATGGTGAGGGGACTGGAACATCTCTCCCACGAGGAGAGGCTGAGGGAGCTGGGCTTGTTTAGCCTGAAGACAAGAAGACTGCGAGGGAACCTAATATATACTTACAAATACCTGCAGGGTGGGGGTCAGGAGGATGGGGCCAAGCTCTTTTGAGTAGTGCCCAGAGACAGGACAAGGGGCAATGGGCACAAACTGAAGCAGAGGAAGTTCCGTCTGGACATGAGGAAGAATTTCTTCCCTCTGAGGGTGCCGGAGCCCTGGCCCAGGCTGCCCAGGGAGGTGGTGGAGTCTTCTTCTCTGGAGATATTCAAGACCCGACTGGACAAGGTCCTCTGTGGCCTGCTGTAGGTGACCCTGCTTCGGCAGGAGGGTTGGACTGGGTGACCCACAGAGGTCCCTTCCAACCCTGAACATTCTGTGATTCTGTGATTCTGTGACATGGTGAGAGTCAGCACAGCAGGGCATGGAGGCACAGAGAACCGTGACTTGTGCAAGGAGCTGAACAGAGGAAGGGGGATTTTCTGGGGCTACGTGGGTCACTTTGCTATTCTCTCAGCAGTAATTAAAGCCAGATAAAGTGTAATGTGAAATGAAATCTCAATTTTTCACAGTGGAAGTGAAATTCTCCGAGGGCAACAGAGTCTTCTCTTGCTTTATTTCTTGAGTTCAAAGCTAAATGTCTTTCTGCAAGAGATGCCCTGGACAGACACAAGATATCAGTCTGCTTACACAGCTAACAGGGTGAAATGGTCTTTTCCATACAGAAGCTGAGGTCTTGTTAATTTATTAGTCTTGTCCAGCCTTAACAATTATGATTTTATTGATTTAACAGAAGTATCAAAGAACATGTGAGCAGCTTGCTTATTCCTGGCACTGGTCCACAGATCAGTCAGAAGGTTAATTTTCATTCATGAGAAGTGTCATCTTTAAACAGAACTAAAATAATTAAAAAAAAAAAAAGAAAAAAACTAAAAAAGAAATCCAGGAACAGGATAAAACCAGGAAAGGCTACTTTTTTGCATTAAGGCTGACATTGGGCTCTGGAGATATACTTGTTGCCTTTCAGACCTTATTTGTACAGATTTGGAAAAGGTTTCATGATGACTGCATAGCTCAGGGGCAATGCTGTAGGCACAAGGCTTTGGAAAACAAGGTAAAATGCCAAAGTCCTGTCAAGAGGGATGTGACTTCTTCCGATCCCAAAGGATTTGCCCACTAAGATATTGGAGCTACAGCTCCTTCCAATGTAAACATCAGATGAGAAAAAGTGAAAGGGTGAAAAAACTTGCCCTCAGGCTCATAAGATCAGATCTCCATAAGTCATTGCAAGTCCTCTCCATGGAGGACCATAGGTACCCTGTGATTCAGTTGTCATCATCCCAGTGTACAGCACTGATGAGAAGAAATCCGTGCCCAGCAGCATCTGATCAAACACTTGGTATTGTCATCTTTCATTCAGGTCTCAGCAACCTGCTTCATGTCCCTCACTCCTGGTCAGAGTCTCTCTCCAGCCAGTGTGTTTTGCAGTGGTTTGTTTACTTATACTTAGGAGACTTCTGCTGTCAGACTCCACTTTGTTACACCATGGAGGCATTATAAATTAGGGCTGAGTTGCATCTTAGAATCATAGAATCATTTAGGTTGGAAAAGACCTGTGAGATCTTTGAGTCCAGCCATAAACCTGATACTGCCATGCCCATGACTAAACCACGTCCCTAAGCACCACATCTATAGGTCTTTTAAATACCTCCAGAGATGGTGACTCAACCACTTCCCTGGGCAGCCTATTCCAATGCTTAATAACCCATTGGTGAATAATTTTTTTTCCTAGTAACCAATCTAAACCTCCCCTGGAGCAACTTGAGGCCATTTCCTCTCGTCCTATCACTTGGTACTTGGGAGAAGAGACCGACACCCACCTTGCTACAACCTCCTTTCAGATAGCTGCAGAGAGTGAGCAGGTCTCCCCTCAGCCTCCTTTTCTCCAGGCTGAACAACCCCAGTTCCCTCAGCCACTTCCCATAAGACTTGTGCTCTAGACTTTTCACCAGCTTCCTTGCTCATCTTGGGATGAAGGGGCCATTCTCATTGCCTAAATTTAGGAACAACTCTGAAGTACCTAAGCTTAGAAGCTCCAACCCTCTATAATCAGCATAAAAAGCAAAGATTGCTATAGAGTCCACTTAGTGGCCCACATTTGCTGAATGCCTAAAGTGCCAAAAGCACAAAAACGCCTTGTTTGTTCATTCAAAGTTAAAATCCTGCAGTCTCTGACTGTAAGGCATGTCTCCCTTCCATGAATCATCCCATGACTCCACCAGCCCCTTCCAGAATTTTTTCACAAGTAGCGGCTCCCTGAGCTGCAGGCTGTCCTCCAGTGCTCGTTTCAGGAGGACTGAGCCCACAGGCAAGCACAGTCTTCCCATTCCTACCTGATGTTTCCATACCGCTTCTGCATACCACAGTCGCATTGGTCCTCTGCTCAGAAAGCGGCAGTGGGAGCCCAGATCCACATGATGCCTATTGCACCCCCAAATTACCAAAGCCCATGCCTACGGATTGCTGCTGTCTACCTGCATACTTGACCGTGTTCAAATACATCCTCACTGCGTGGCAATAAAAGAATTAAATTTTTTTCATATTGCAGAATTCCTTCCATCGTCGTTGGCAACTTCCCTGCTCTTTGGGTCATCTGAAATGTTTTATGAGTGGCGAATGTATGTTTTCTTCAGGTCGTTAATTCAAATGTTAAATAGGATGGAAACACTTTCTGCCCATTCCCAATGGAAACACAGCCACTACATTTATTACTGCTTCTGAAATTACCCTTTGAATTCTATTAATTAGCTAGTCTGCAAGCTATTTAATGTCTTCCGCACACATTGGGTACCATTCTAATTCAAACTAAAACCAAGATTAACTTGAAGCACCACTTTCTGTAACTTTTTGACAAAACCTATAAGATCAAGCCTGTTGCAAATCTGTTAAAATTGGTAATCTTATTTTAAAAAGGTACCAAAATCACCTGACAGTATTATTACTTGGCCTTAGTTTTATTACAGTCCTTTAATTTCCTTCCTTTATTAATTATCTTCCCTTAATTTATTGTGTCCTGTGTGAGATTCTGCATGATTTTGCCTGGGACTGATGCCAGACTAATGGACTTACACTTTCCTAGGATATCCCATTTACCTTTTGAAAAACATAGTTACAACATTAGCCAGACTCTCATCTTTCAGAACCACCCAAACCAACTGAAAATAAAACATCATTCGTGTTCCAGAGACGTCCTCAGGCGACTCTTTTAAAACTCTTGGGTGCAGTTATCTAGACCCAGACGTGTCAAGAATTAATAGCTGCTGCTCAACCCCCCCTCAGGGGGTTACTGTTGGAATGGAAAGCATTTCACCATCTAAGCTGCGATTACATTATCTGGCTATTCCCAACTACGGAGCAGAAATATTTAGGGAACTTTTCTGCCCTCACCATTATCAACACTTTTTTCCATTTCAGTCCGGTAAATTTGTGAAAATTTGTTTTGCTTTTAATGTCATCTTAAGACTCTCCATTGTCCTTGACCCTCCTGGCCACAGATGTCTCCTCGCATCCGAAAGGAGAAATCTCTGTGACCATGGGGCTTCCTCAGTTAACCCTGCATTTACCAACCACAAGAACGATGTGCAAGATATGTAGGTGGCATCAGGTCCCCCATGAGTCTGTGCTAGGGTCTATGCCAAAGGAGATGCCGGTTTGCTCCCACTGCAGACACACACTGCACTTCTCAACTCTGTGCCCTCATGGGGCACATCCTTGCCTTAAGACAAGAAAAGGTTACCTAAGCTCCAGAAGCAATGGGCAGCTCAATGGTAGAAGCATTATTATTAAATACGAAGACATCATTTCTGGATAAAAAAGTTAGTTACAAATCATAGAATCATAGAATCATAGAATCATAGAATCATAGAATGGTAAGGGTTGGAAGGCACCTTAAAGATCATCTGGTTCCAACCCCCCTGCCATGGGCAGGGACATCTTCCACCAGCCCAGGTTGCTCAGAGCTCCATCCAGCCTGGCCTTGAACACTGCCAGGGAGGGGGCAGCCACAGCTTCTCTGGGCAACCTGGGCCAGTGTTTCACCACCCTCCTGGTGAAGAATTTCTTCCTAATATCCAATTTAAATCTGCCCTCTTTTAGTTTAGAGCCATGTCCCCTTGTCCCATCACTACACACCCTTCTGAAAAGCCCCTCTCCATCCTTCCTGTCAGCCCCTTCAGGCACTGGCAGCTGCTCTAAGGTCACCCCGGAGCCTTCTCTTCTTCAGGCTGAACAGCCCCAGCTCCCTCAGCCTGTCCTCGTAGGAGAGGTGCTCCAGCCCTCAGACCATCTTCGTGGCCCTCTCATTGGGGGCAGGGGAGCAGTATCTGTCCGTGGTGGCCCTGCTCAGACGGACACACCTCCCTAAACATCTGCTATGGACTGGTGTTACCAGCTGGAGCATTGGCCTTGCCGGGTGCTTGCTCTGATCCCATGGAGCTCTCGTGTGCCTAGACCCAAACTGTCTGTCCAGAGTCAATATTCTCCGGTGATTACTTTTTCACACTCCGGTTTGGCAAGTGATACATCAGAAAGAAATCCAAATGCTGTACTGGAAAAAAATTGATCTGCTTCGCACTCAGTGTTCAACCCTGAAGTACGTGTGCTACGTGTAAACAAGGTAAGACCACAGATGTTAAGAGGAAAGGTTTATTTGTGTTCAAGTAATGTTCGATCAAGCCAGCAACCAAATTCGCTTCAAAGGCCTTGGAAGAATTTGAAGTAAAAATCTTTTTAATATGTGGACACAGTTCTTAAATAGTAACTGCTGTGAGTAAATAGAATAGCTGCTCTGTCTTAGTCTACCCTTTTTTTTTTCAATAATGAACTACTGCAACTAATATGTGGAAAGCCCAGTTCTTCATTTATATTAGAACTCCTTAAAACTCTCACGATATTATTGTAAGAGAAAAAGCACTACAGGCTCTTGTTTCAAATCCTCTTTCATCTTTGTGTTTTTTTTTCTGATCCCTTTAATGCTCAGGTAGTGTGGGTAGAGCTGCCTCGCCTCTTGCACAACCCTTCGGCCCGCTGGTCCCCTCTCCGGCTTGCATTAAGGCAGTCTACAGCCTGCCCTTGCAGCATTCTTCCCTCAGTGTTTTTACTAACCTAAAGGAAAGAGATGCTAAATAAAAGGAGCACAAAACAATGGCCAAAGATAGCCACACATCCCACTAAGAGCTCTGGAGAGGTTTCTTGACTGAAGCAGCTATCAAAAAGCTGACTGGCATACAGGGAACTTCAGCTGGGTGAGAAAACACCCCGATGCACTTGAACAAAAAAAAAATGGATAGGTGATGTTTAATTCCTTTTCTAATTAATTTGGATGGATATAATGTATTTTAAGTTTTTATAAGATTTTCTGTATGTTGTTGCACTTGCTGCTCTTGCTGTTATTAATACACGGTGCCGGCCTTCTCAGCCTTGGTTTTTTGCCATAGTTTCTTGCAACTAGGACAGCTGTGAAATCAGAACTAAAACAAGAGTGAAAATGCGATACAAAGAAGTGAGAAGCAATTTCTATTCAGAGTATTTATAAACCTTTGTTTCCGCTAAGTCTTCATTTGCTCGGAAGTCTCCTTTAGGAGATAGAAGAAGAGAGTTTTTGTAACCTGACATAGGGGATTAAGTCACCTTGGGGACTGGAAAACTTTTAGTTCACATCAAAGCTGGAGAATGTGACTAGAAATGTACACCGCACCTATTTCTGATGCTAAACAACAATCAGGGGAAAAAAGAGGTGCAGGATACAAAAACAATAGAGAACATCAATCACAGCACTAATACAATACAAATACTGACCAATGCAAAATGCAAAATTATAATCTTTGACTAAATAAGCAGAAGGGAAAACGTGGAAGGGGAGGGAAGGCTTCAGCTCATGTCTCTCTAGGTCTTTGCAAGCTACTTTTATTGTGCTTGAAGAAGCACAGACCTAGCCTTGCACACAAGAGCAGCCATGGCAGCTCAGAGCCAAGGTCCAGACAACCCCATGTCCTGTCTTCTGGCAGTGATGATAACAGCTGATGCCTAAGGATGAGCACAAGGAAACGGGCAGTATGTAGCACTACTTCCCCACAATACTCGGTCAGTCTGCGGTTTGCAGCTGTGAGACTTCCTGAGCCAAAAGTGAGGTCTTTGTGTTTAAGTCCTCAATGGAATTTTTTTCTTCTATTAATTCGCCCAGTTGTTGTTCCCCCCCCCCCTCCAAAAAAAAAAAATGCTACAGGGCAAGTTATGAGGATGGGGCACCCTGCCAGGACCTCTTGCTGATGGGGAGAAACTGACTGATAACCAGACGGGAAAGTTTCTCGCTGGGGGGACGTAAGTCATGGAAGAGGCTTCCGTCAGCTGGCATGGTTATTGCTGCAAATCCTGGTGTTTGGTGGGGAGTTGGCTGAATGTGTCTGGGCCAGCCAGGCATCAGGGAGGAGAAGAGATGAAGAGGACATCACAAATGGCAGATCTTGCTTTGTCTGCAGACAAAAGTCAATCTCTGGTGGAACTAGACCCACATGTGGACCTTCCTTTGCCAGGGCAGGAAAGCCTGACAAGGGCAAAGGGAAGGATTCAAGGGTTCAAAGAGTGTGTGCAACCAGCACGTCTGCTGAGGGTTATGGAGAAGTCTCCATCTGGTTTAATTCCCTCACCCAGGGTGAGGATGTCTTGTGGGTCCAAGAGGACCATGGTGAAGGTGAGCAGTATCCTCCTATGCTTATTTTCAGACCTCTCCTAAAAGGATAGGTCATGGGATTGCGGGCAAGAAGGATGTCTCTGGCAGATGGGTGAGAATTCGGCACTTGGCGGGCACAGGCTCTATCTACAAAGCTTTTCTAATGTGAAAACAAATACCAGGCTGGTGAGACACCCAGGGTACAGAGCAAGATCTTCTTCATTTGACCTTCCCAGCAGAGAAGCTCAAAGAGTAAAACAAAACCGCAGCCATGTAGGTGTTTGCTGCTTTTTTAGCATGCAAAGATGAAAGAGACAGTGAGGTTGGAAACACAAAGCTCGGCAGTGAGCTGGTTGCTTAGAGCAATATGCAAACCCAGGGGACCTTACACACACGTGGCTACCAGCCCAAAGAGCAAACAGAACATGCAGATAAAACCCAGCCTTGGAAAACCAGGAGGTGTTCTCCATGCCAATTGCTCCATGATATATCACTCATCCCCTCACTGCAAACAGGCATCTGGGCTTGAAATGAATGGAAAGGAAATGAACGCTCAAAACCCTTTGCACTCTTTGACTGTCACCCTGTCTCTAAACCTCATAATAGATTGGACTCTGACACCCCATGTCAAGCCAAGCAACACTTAAACTACTGCAATTATTTGTTTAAAGACTGGTCAAGGCCAAAAGAAACTCAGAAGACCTACTTTTTCTCTACCTTATACCACGAAGATCATTGGTAAGGCTGGAGCTCATTCTACCTCAGCTGAAGAGAGAGGGCTGGATGGCAGGGCAATATCTTTGCCTCCATTGAGACTCTAATTCTTGGTTTTCCTGTGCTGTCCTCTCTGGATTTGAAACCCCCTGCATGTCTGCATGTTCTGGGAAAGTGGCAAAAGACATCTATTCACAATAGAATTGCTGGAGACAGCTGAGGGACTATTTCCTGGAATGATGGAAAAGGCTTCTTTGTGGATATCTGGCTGGACTGTTTCTATTTGAGTGATGATTTGATTGCTCCTGGGGTTTTGCTGAAATACATATTAAGACATGCTGACCCTTGTATGAGCATGTTTTTAGTATTAGTTGAATAGAAAGAAGCTGGTGAATACATCAGCTGAATAAAGGCAGCAATACGTGGCTGAAGGTGAGTGTATTTGGGTTGGGGAAGGGTCTGCACCAGAGATATCCAGTCATTCCTTTTAAGGGTCGAGTTTTGAAGCTACAGCGCAGGGTGTTGTTACAGTGCTGTGTGTTAGAGATGTTGTTTCTGAGGTGAGATGGAAAATGCATCCCAGGCTTCCCTGCGGGTTGTGTAGGCAGAACCACATCCACAGGCAGGTGCTCTGCACGTGTAGGTGTTGGCTGTGGTTTGGATCTGGGGGCTTCTCTCATCCTACTGAGAGTTTCAAGCAGGCTAATTGAAGCGGTAAAACTAAAGCCTTGCTGCATCTGAAATTGGGGAATTTTCCTGCTTGCAGGGAAAAGAGGAGACTCAAGAGCTCAATTACAGATTTTCCCATGTCACCTGCTCCCCTTCCTTTATCTTCCCTCCTTTCCTCACCCTGTCTCCTGCTCCTCTCATCTTCAAACACATCTTCATGTCCTCCCTCCCTGCTGCAAGCAGGTCTTGCACCATCCCGTCTTCCACCTCGCTTCTCACTGAACAGTTCAACCACAAGGTCAGGGCCAGCAGGGCCAAACCCAAGCTCAGCAGGGTCAGTCACCTCTCTGCAACCGGAAGTCGTCACCCCAGCATCACTCTGGGCCCAGTCCTCTCCTCTCAACTACCCACTCAGGCTCTGTCCAAATCTTACTACTTCTACTTCTTGCTACTTCAAAAAAAAAAAAAAAAAATCAGCCTTCTCTTTCTATTTGCTTGAGGAAGAAAAGACCTTGGTGAAACTCTTCTCATCAATTGCCCCTTGTCTGGCCTCGATGGTAACATCTTGCTCTTCTCCAGTTAGTGTTTCCAGGAATATCCTTTTGGCTCAACCCTACCACTCCCTGTTTATGGCCCTCCATGGAAATCCCTAAGCTCACGCTCCTTGCCTGGGATGACAAGAGCATTGCTGTCCATGTAAGGTTGGCCAAGCTTCAAGCTGTTCAGCTCTCTTCTGCCAAAGATGGCAGATTTGGGCACCATCCCCTCACTCAATCATCTCTGTCCTCCCCTTGTCTCTCCCCCACCGGCTCATCCACCAGGAGCTAGCAAACAGACAAACAACTGGTTTATGAAAGCAAAGAGGGAAAGCCAACAGCAGCTGCTTTAAATCTGTTGTAAAGCTGGCGGCAATTGCATAAGGCAGAGGTTTTGTTGATGTCCCCACCCCATTCCTGAGAAATACTTAATTTATTCTAGTGTCACCATGCCCACTGCCCATGCCCTCAGCACATTCGCAGCGCGGGAACCACTCGTCCACATTTGCAGCACGCTGCCAACAAGTGGCAGCATCAAAGACCATCTCTGGATTCACTTCTCCCCCGACGCAATCCCACAAGAAAGAGTCAAGATTCAAAACAGCCTCTTCAGCCCAATCCAGCCAAGTTCCTTGTCATGCCCTGGACATGAAGAGCTCAGTAAACAGATGGGTCTCACCATGCCCAGGGGATTGGTGGCTCTAGGCCCTGACAGAGCAGCAAGTTTCAAATTAAATGACCCTTCAGCAAGAGGGATGAGCCCTCAGCAGCTCTCGTCTGCTAGCAAGATGCATCACTCAGCCCAAGGCATAGTGGACCATGGACCTGTCCCACAGCTCTGGTTTGCATTAAATATTTCAGAAGAAATATGCCCTGATTCAAAGGCCCTGCCTCAACCGCAAAGTCAGGTCTCACATCTCCAGCCCTGGCAGCTGAGATCTGCTGCCTCAAAGACAAGCTCATGTGTTGGCTCACTCTCGGCAGTGAGATGGATCGAGATGCTCTCCTGGACACGGTGCCCGGGCTCGGCTGTGGCATCCCTCCACGGAGAGCAGGAAAGAGCTGGCCTTGTCGCAGTGGGAGGGCAGTCAGATTTTCCTTTGCTATCCAACTTTGCAGGTCACCTTTCTGCCGGAGAACATTTTCCAGTATGAAAAATTCATCACTACAAAGAATGGTGGTCGTGTTCTAGCCCATCTGCTATTTCTGTAGGTGAGCTGCAGGGCTGATCTTGTGCGTGTCCATCCTATAAGTAATTGTAACCTCCCCTTTGCTCTGCAAACCATCTGGGGAGAGGTAGGACCCGTATTTCTGAGACATTAGTGCAGGGAAAATCCTGCAGTTGTAAAGCAAAGAATAGTTTGTAATTTTTTGAGCTGGAGGTTGTGATACCTGCAGGAATCACAGAAGGAAATCAACAAAGTCCAAAAAAATTAAAAACCCTACTAATCTAAAGCAAAGACACTCCCAAGATTTTCTATGTCGCAAACCTCATTATGACTGTAGGGCAAAAATATCTCTCCCAACATCTCAAATCTCTGTGCACAAACAGATTATACACATCTTACCATTTTGCCCTGCCCTGTGCGTTGTAAGGGGACTGGAAGGGTGGGGGTTTTTTTCAGGAAAGGGTTGCCAGCTTAGAACACACGAGGAATATTGAATGAGAACATCTGTTATACTCAAAATCTGCTGTTCCCATATGGACATTTTCCCTGACCTCTGTTCCCTTCTCTTTGGGGACTTCAGTCCCATTCCAGGCACTAAACACCTCAAAAAAGGGGTAATGAAGCACTCAGGACTGTGATGTTTAAATCCATGTTAGGATTTATTTCCAAATGGCTTGTTCAGAGCTACAGAGGGGATTTGTAACCCTGCCAAGAAATAAATCCACATTCCCTGAGCACCAATAAGTTTTCTTAACCGCAACATAATTTATCCTATCTCCCGATAGGGACATTTGGAGGTTTTAGTCTGAGCTTCCTGGGCAAGAGGTATTTTTGTTCCTAAAAAAAATTTACAAATTCTATCAAAAAATATAGATTCGTAGCTGGAAGTTTGAAATCTCTCATGGATTTTTTTCTTATTTTATCTCATCAACTATTGGAATTTTAAAACAGATTTGATTTTAACTTCACAACATCTTGCTTCATCCTGTCCCTCCTGATTTAGCCCAGAAGTCAAAATAAAATGGGATGACGAAGTCTGAAAGCAGCTTCCCTCTCTCTCCTCCCGTTTCCAAAGGAGAAAGCCGAAAGAAAAGATTTTGTCTTCCTCCCTGGCAAACGCGGTTGAACTTCATGCACCCCTGTGAAACTGCTCCCTCCTGCAAAACTCCTCCTGGAGCCGTGAGCCCTTCTGCTGAAGCACACATCAGATATTTTCTCTGGCTTTTCCAAGCATTGACGGCACTAATGAGAAAGGTGGATTTTTCTGCCCGTGTTTCGAAAGGATTTCAGATCAGAAAACAGAGGAAGGCTTTCCCCTGCCTTCGGAGATTCACAACTTGTTGAGCGGAGAGAGAGAAGAGGTGACATGAAAGAAGGGCACAAATGATGGATGGTTCTGAGAGAGCAGGCTGGGTATCCCTTGCTTCACTGTTTTCATCATATCTAGAAAAAAATCAAACTAACCCACACAACTCAGTTAAAAGGTAAATAGAGCACCTCATAAATTTAAAATGTGTTATTACAATGCTTAATTAAGCTGCGGAACCCATCACCAAGAGAGAAAAGATTGAAAACAACAACAAAAAAAAGGATAAAAAAAGAAATGGAAATAAATTGGCATTTGTCTGGCTATTGGAGCATCTGCCGCTACGTTAGATTGGTCTGAAAAATAGTATCAATTCTCATACAGCAGAGCACAAACAAGCTACCAACAGCCTATTAGGATGAAACTTCCCCTGTGGGAAAATTGCATAATTTATCAAACATAGCGTTTCTTACATCTTTCTCTGAAACAGCTGGAAATGATTAATGTCAAAAATGAGATCTGGCGCAAGGCTGGCCACTGGTTCTGGCACACTCTGGCTGTTTCTGTGTCACGGAATAATTCAAGCTCGGAGAACTTCAGCCGACCAGGACGGAGTTAAATCATTCTCCTGTAATTTAAGGACTTCCCATCTGGGTGCAGAAAGGAAAATTACCTTCTCCAAAGACTTCTCCCTGGAAAAACAGACCTTCCTATGGAGGTAGATTGGAGGCAGTTTTACAAAGTGTTTCAGAGCCAAAAGGCAAAGCTAAAGCTACATGTGCCCGGATTCCCAAAGTGGATGCTGAGGTTGCCTTGGTGACAAAACCATGTGGTGATTACAACCCAAGAGGATTTTAACACAAGGGAGCTATGTGACAGCAGAAGAGAGAGGTTGCTCTTAGTCATAAATATAAGGAACTGCAACAATCTTTGTGCTTTCCAGGCTGTAACAGCCCTATAAATTGGATAAAAGAAGCTGTGACATCCACCAACAAAGGTGCCAGCCTCATTATCAGCGGCAGTGGTCAAGAACCTTCCTGGAAAACCACTTTAGTGTCTCTTCTCTTGCACATCAATTGTAAACAATTTGGGACAGGGACTGTCTTTCCAACCTATACACAGCACTCAGTACAGCTCTAGCTGGGTTTGCAATTGGTACTTATGAGTTTCTATAATAATATGAATAATGGAACTGGATAAAAGAAACTAACAACTTCCCTCCCCTCCCCGAAAAAGTGTTTTACTTCTGCTTGAAAGGTCTTCGTCTGGACCTGATGTACCACGGCCAGAGAAACTCATCATGCACCCAGAGGGGACCTGGCATGGGATGGGAAAAGCCTTGAGCCCTTGTAGTTGAATGGTGCAGAAGGCCCACAAAGGGACAGCTTTCAGTGATATTTCCAAATCTTGGGATTTTTTCAATTAAACTACTTAATTTTTATTTTTTTAATGGAAAAAATTCAGTTTTCCATGGGGAAAAAGTGTAACACTAAGCAAAGAACACAATACTACTGCCCTTGCTTTGGTTATTTTTGTAAACTAATGTGCACATGGACATGTAGTTATTGATTCCAGTTATCATAAACCTGCATCTCATGGAACTGGTCTTTTTCTCACTTACAAGCAAGTCAGAACATAGATCAGGAACAACACATCAGGTTCACTGCCAGAGCTGCAACAGATGTAGGAATCCATATAAAATTGCAGTCCTTAACCATGAATCAGTGTCATCAAATCTATAAGAGGAAAACACATGGACATCTACTTAGTTCTAGGACCACGATGACAAACATAAAACAGTAAGTATCAAGATTCTTCCAGAAGCAGCATAAGGGCACCCTAGTAGTGTTACAGCAGATCAGTTCCTCAGGGGCCGATACTGGGACCGGCGCTGTTTAATATCTTTGTCGGCGACATGGACACTGGGATCGAGTGCACCCTCAGCAAGTTTGCCGATGACACCGAGCTGTGTGGTGTGGTCGACACGCTGGAGGGAAGGGATGCCATCCAGAGGGACCTGGACAGGCTGGAGACGTGGGCCCGTGAGAACTTCAATGAGGTTCAACAAGGCCAAGTGCAAGGTCCTGCAAATGGGTCGAGGAAATCCTAAACACGCACAGAATGGATTGAGAGCAGCCCTGAGGAGAAGGACTTAGGGGTGCTGGTTGATGAGAAGCTCAGCATGACCTGCCACTGTGCACTCACAGCCCAGAAGGCCAACCATGCCCTGGGCTGCATCCCTGGCAGTGTGGGCAGAGGGCGAGGGAGGGGATTATGCCCCTCTGCCCCACTCTGCTGAGACCCCCCGGGAGCCCTGCGTCCAGCTCTGGAGCCCTCAGAACAGGACAGAGCTGGAGCTGTGGGAGCAGGGCCAGAGGAGGCCCCAGCAATGATCCGAGGTCTGGAAACCCTCTACTGGGAGGAAAGGCTGGGAGAGCTGGGGCTGGTCCACCTGGGGAAGAGAAGGCTGCGGGGAGACCTTAGAGCAGGTGCCAGTGCCTGGAGGGGCTGCGAGAGAGCTGGAGAGGGGCTTGTGACAAGGGCAGGGAGTGATGGGACAAGGGGTGATGGCTTTGAACTGAGAGAGGTAGACAAAATTATCAATAGGCTCCGGAGGGATTATCAAATTGCTGGAGGATAGCTCTGCTGCTGGCAATGAAATCTGATGTTTCAGCTGTTGTCTCCAGCCTGGGGCTCTAACCTGCTGGTTGCTGCAAGCCTGGGGGGTGCAGCAGAGGATGGGCCACTGTGCTTGTCATCGTTCTTCCACTGCTTATTTGTCATCCCCTCCTTGACTCTTCGGGACAGGGTATTGTGCTAGATGGACCTTGGGACGACCAAATTTTGACATCCTTTTGTCCCTGACCCTTTGTTTGGTGCTAGCCAAGAATTTCTCAGGTGTAGTATGTGCTTTTTTCACATCAGGCCAGGAGCTGTTTGCTTTTTGTCCTTGTTGCAGCCTCCCCCAGACACTGAGTTATTCCTTCCACTTCTCCCCAAAACGTTGATGTAAAGTCAAGTGTCATGAGCCTGCTGAAAACCGTGTCCTCTTCTATAGCCAGCACTGCTCCTTGAATGAGAAGGCAAGGCCACATGAAAGCCTGTGGTGCCTGCATGGAAGTCCACTTACATGTGGAATTCTGGACTCCTCAACAAGGAGACATTCACTCCAATGTGCCTTCTCCTGCCTAAGACTCCGTCCTCAGAAATATCAAATGCCACTGACTGCACTAATAACGTTAGCATGGGCACCTACTCCAACTAAATAGGACACAATTCCCATTATTGCTGAACTAATTAGAGCATGATGAACAATAAAAGCGAAAATACAATCTTTGTATCTGTGTAAAGCTGTTCACGATCTCCAATACAAAATATAGGCCATCCTTTCCTTCCTGAAGTTCAAAGGAGGGTGTATACTCATTGACTAGAACAACTAGCAGCAATCCTCAAGATTTCATCTTTCATCTTTCGTTCAGGGATAAATTTATCTACAAAGAAAAATCTGTAGATATTCATGAAGGCAGGCAAAGACAGTCACATTAGTCAAAAAGCCTGCATTGCTAAATATGGTATGTGCACTGAGTGACCTAAATATCGGTAAAATTACCCTGTGTAATTTCAAGCAAAGAAAAGCTACCCAGAATTACTTTAATTAGCTTAAAAGGATGCTGTCAGCCACTTTCTCGAAGCAGATTTAATGTACTGTGTTTTTCATTGTACACATAACATCCTATGGTAGGAAAACAAAATGCTTGTCTACTCATCATTGTTAATATTACTACTATTTATTCTTATCCAGATCTCCTTAGGAAATGCAGTTTGTGCTCCATGGTGTGCTCCGTCTGTTTGCCCCCCAATGTGTTTCAAAACCACTTGTCAATTCTAAGAAACCAGAGGAGAGCTAGCACTGATTAAATTCCACATTATCTTCCAGAAAACTCTGGATCCTCTTGACTGTTCAGCACCATGGTGGATTCGACCCCAGCATTCCAAGCTGTGTTCACTGGAGGCAAGGATCCGTAGGCGAAGTTTGGCCTGCCTTACCCAGCGTCACTGAGGAAACCTATGGCAGAGGTAGGGGTGGCATTGGAGTCTTCAGCCGAATACTGCTGGTGTTCAAAGAGTGATGGGAGAAATTCAGGGAAGAAAAATGCATTGTAGGATATTTAACATAAAGAGCCCTAGGGTTCAGGAAGACCCTAAAATTGTTAGAGGCTGGGACAGTATCTGGGGAAGTATCACTACAACCGTGCTATGTTTTTACTATAGCCCACTAGCAGAGAATGGACAAGGTGACATTTTAGTCCAGGACAAATTACCATTTTTATGTCCTTATTTTCAAACAGTTTCTTTTTTCATGTATCAATAACATTGCACTAGGCTGGACCTCATTGAGGTGCCAACCACTTTAGCAAGAAGGGTGTCTGGGATCAAACCCAGCAGCTCTTCCTCAGAGAAATCCCTCACGGAGGTGGCAGGTGGTTCAGCAGCTCCCAGCCTGTGGTCTGCAGCCAAGGTGATCGTGAAGCTCAGTCCTGATAGCTGTGGGCAAACAGGGAGAACCTCAATATCCAGTCATGAGGTGTCATTTCTGTTCAAGGGTGCAACAGCTCAGTTAGAAGTCTCTTTATTTTTGAGTTCTGGAAGGAAAAGGGATGACATGCGCTGCTTTCCCTTCTGGCTAAGAGAAGGATCAGAGAAATTCCTGAAGTGCATTTGGAGGGGGAGAAGGGATGTCACACTGATCAACAGCAAACTGGAAAAAGCTGGAAAAACAAGCCAACTTCAAAGAGAAATGTAGCCTTCAGCGCTCCAGATATTTGGAGCATCCTTCCTATCTTGAGTCTGTTTCCTGAAGCGCAGTGTGGTGACGAAGGCAGGGGTAACTTGATTTGGAGCACACAAGGCAGCGGAGAGGCTGAGGTGGTGCAGATGCTGCTGAAAACAGCAGAAGTAATCTAGCCAGAGCCTTCATCCTCGTCATCAGAGCTGCATTTCAGCCGAGAGAACAAGAGAAACCCAGACCACAGTCTCCACCAACCCGGACAGCCCAGCGGGATGCGGCAGGGGAAGGAGGAGAACTTTGTCTCGTTAATCACTCCCAACTGTGACAGATGGGCTAAGGGCAGGCACCTCACCAAGGCATCGCTGGGTTTCCCAATCTGATCCTCTGCTCCCCACTCTTTGCTCCCTGCCGCCTCCCTCCTGCCTTGGGTTCAGACACAATGATGCCCAAATTCAGACCTTGCAAATACGGGCAGGTTTCGACCCTCAGAAAAATTCAAACCAGAGGCTATCCTGCTTAGGACTGGAGATAATCATAGAATCATAGAATCATTATGGCCTCAAGTTGCATCAGGGGAGGTTTAGAATGGATATTAGGAAAAATTTCTTCACCAAAAGGGTTGTCAAGCATTGGAACAGGCTGCCCAGGGAAGTGGTGGTGTCACCATTCCTGGAGGTGTTCAAAAAACATGTAGATATGGCACTTTGAGACATGGGTTTAGTAGGCATGGTGGTGTTGGGTTGACGGTTGCACTTGATGATCTTAGAGGTCTTTTCCACCTGTAATGCTTCTGTGGTTCTATAATTCTATGATTTAGGTTGGAAAAGACCCTTAAGAACATTGAGTCCAACCGTTAACCTAACACTGCCAAGTCCGCTACTAAACCCTGTCCCTAAGTGCCACATCTACACGCCTTTTAAATACCTCCAGGGAAGGTGACTCCACCACTTCCATGGGCAGCCTGTTCCAATGCTTGATAACCCATTTAATGAAGAACAAATTT
The DNA here is from genome assembly GCF_030867145.1 of Opisthocomus hoazin. Lineage (NCBI taxonomy): Eukaryota > Metazoa > Chordata > Aves > Opisthocomiformes > Opisthocomidae > Opisthocomus > Opisthocomus hoazin. The sequence goes on along the minus strand of NC_134418.1, from coordinate 3,175,972 downwards.
TTCCTAGTATCCAATCTAAACTTCCTGTGGCAGAACTTGAGGCCATATCCTCTTGTCCTATTGCCTGTTACTTGGGAGAAGAGACTGACAGCGACCTCGCCACAGCCTCCTTTTAGGTAGTTGTAGAGAGTGGTAAGATCTCCCCTGAGTCTCCTTTTCTCCAGGCCAAACAAGCCGAGTTCCCTCAGCGGCTCCTCGTAATACATATCCTGCATATCATAACATATCCTTCAATGCTTATGAAGATGCTCACTGGCAACTTAACCTGCCCCAGAGCTGATGTTAGGGGTACACAACCCAATGAGAGCTGGGGGCCCCCAGTCATGGTGGGGAGATGGAAGCATGGCCCTAAGCTCATCATGCAATGGAGAATGGAGGAGAGAGAGCCCCATGTCTCAATCCTGCCATAAATAAATGAAATACCAGGTTGGCATGCCCTGTCTGAGAGGGTGAGGGTCTCACACCTCTGAGGGCATACCAGACTTCTGATTTCCTATTATACTTTACGGACTCCAGTGCAATGAAATGGGAAATAATCAAATTATGTGGCTAAGGACAATACTGTAATGCAGGGTGAATTTTAACACTGCGTATCCCCATCACCTGTTGAGCCCTGGACCTGGCTCAGTTCCTCTCCCATTCCCAAAATTTGGCTAATGGCTCAGAAGAGGAGATGTGAAGTGCAAGCGGGACCAAAGCCCGGCAAAGCCACCCCACAACACTCCTCCACTTCAGGAGTAAACCTGATCAGGGCACCCTTCAGCAAAATTAGAGTAATAATAAAAACCCAGAGCTGCGAATCAAAGCCACTCACTCACCAAGACCAACACATATTTTCCTTCTCACACCTGGGCCCCCAAGCATCCCTTTGGCTTCGCAGGAACATCCAGCAGAGCGGGCACACCCAATGGGTCTGGAGTATTTCGCCCCCCTTGTGAAACCGGGTTTGCCATAACTCAGGCACTATGCCTCTCTCAGGAAGGTTTCAGGGAACCACTCAACCCACCACCCGTCCCCCACGCCCTTCGCTTTTCTTGCGATGCCTCCTGCTCTCTCCAGAATTAGGAGACCTTCCAAATGGAAATGTAAGGAATGTAAATTAATGTCTTCTCTCTGACATGAATTATCTGACTCCTGCGGCCGTCTCTGCAAGATTATTTGAGCTGAACTTGACTGTTGCAATAATTAATTTTCAATCAAGCAAATTTGCGTAAATCTTCCCTTTAGAAATCTGCCTTAAATCAAGGGTTTAGGCACCACACTCCAGCTTGGTTTCATTAAAAATAGATTGCTATTGAAAGCTGCCAGCACTGTAAATACAGGCACCACGCCACCCTGCAGGACGGCTTGGATGCACACTTTCCACATAATGAAATCCTGCCTGAAAAGCCATCTCCACAGCAAATGTCCCCTGTAACTGGGGGCTGCTGAGATCCTATCAGCAGCCCTGACAGCCTTCTCGTGTTGACATATCTAGTCTTGCAGGGATGGCTTTGAAGCAACTGGGATAAGTGGGACGAGGGCTCTAGGAAAAGCAGAGAACGTCTTGCCAACTTGAGATATTTTGTGTGCCACCCACAAGCCCGAGAGCAGTCTCTGCTGCTCTGAGAGAAGAGGAGGAATCATAGAATCACAGAGTAGCTTGGGTTGGAAGTGACCTTTAAAGGCCATCTAGTCCAACCCCCCTGCAATGATCAGGGATATCTTCAACTGGATCTGGTTGTTCAGAGCCCCGTCCAACGTGACTTTGAACACTTCCAGGGATGGGGCAGCCACAGCTTCTCTGGGCAACCTGATCCAGTATTTTACTACCCTCATTATAAAAAAGTTTCTTCATTGAATCTAGTCTAAATCTACCCTCTCTTAGTTTAAAATCATTCATCCTTTTCCTGTTGCTACAGGCTCTACTAAAAACTCTGTCCCCATCTTTCTTATAAGCCCCCTATACGCAAAAGGAACCCCTCTCTGTAGGACATGAATGGCACTGTGAGGGTCGAGTGATGAATTACTTTGCCAGCAATGCCAGAGGCTGAGGCACAAGGAACGGTAAAGCTACAGCCCTCCAAAGCAGTGTGGTTTGCAGAGGGTAAGGAGTCATGGCTGCCCAGCGTTGGGAGGAAAGGGGTGGAATCCAGCTCTTCTGGAACCTGTGCTGAGCTTGCAGCAGCCTCCATCTCAGGAGGGTGCAGGTGAGGGATGCCATGCCCTTGGGAAGGGATGGGTAGAAGCTTTCTTTTTCCTCCCTATGCTTTACCCTTCCTGTCCCAAATGCTTGGCTTTAGCTCTGTGCCCTTCTTGGAGCAACTCCACAGAGGGAAAGGTGCTTCTGACCAGCTCTGGTGCTTTTAATGGACTGTGGGCACTTCCATCACAGAAAAAAGTCCTAGCAATGTGAAGAGTCCATCCCATCTATCTCTGGAGACTGAGGCTTGACTCATTAAAAGACCAACCCACCGACAGGCTACGCGAGGCCAGTTCCTTCTGGGAGTGCTGAACCCCTCATAGAAAAAGGCTGTGTTTTATAAAAATTCAGCAAAATGCCCTGGAATAAAGATATTCCTTCTCTTATTGCTGTCCAAGTCTTCACCCAAATTTTAGAGATGAGGTCTTCCCCTTCAAGCAAGCACTCCAGTTGACACCAAGGTCCTCATCTCTGATTTGTCTCCAACCAGCTCTGAGGTCCTGAAGAGGGTTGTCGTCTCTGGTGGTGGTGCTTTTTTAAAGTAAGAGATTGCTGCAGGAAAAGAAGAGGAAGATTTGGAGTCGGGCAGAAGAATGTCTAGTAATCCCGATTTCCAGCTTCCTCGGCCACCAGAACTGCAGGGAAGAATGAAAACTTGACAGTACAAGCCTGCCCAGTGGTTGAAACATGCTGTGTATTCTGGGCCTGTGAATGAATGTGAAACCTCCCAGAGAAACTGGTGTCTCAACGTGCTGTTCTGAGACCTGCCACTGGTATTTTGTCAAGGGAAAGTATCTGTCATCTTTTATCAACATCAGGATACAGGAGAGGAACGAGCTTGTTTCTGAAGGGGCCCTTTTATTCCTCGTTTTTTTGGGGGGGTTGTTTTGTTTTGAGAGAGATCTTGTGCACGGGTTTTCTTTTACTTTTTTTAATGAATCATTCAGTTGCTTCTGATTTTAAAAAAGGGAAAAAAAATGAATCAGATATGCCTGCACCCATTGCTCCCACCCTTCTCAGACCCCCAGAGGCAGAAGACAAAAAGCCAACACCTGCTTCTCCTTCCTCATATAGTGAGATGCTGATTTCAGCAGAGGGACACGAGACTGAATATGTTACAGATGCCTTGGGCTTTGGGGTGGTATCTCTTCAGTGCCCCTAACTAAACACTCAGAGGAGTCTTCTTCAGCAGACAGCTGAAAGATTTTATGAAGAGTTCCTGTATCTCCCTTTGCTCCCCAGTGAATACATGTATAACCCAGAACCCACCACTTCAGGCTGCTGGTTGGCTGATCAGTATTGTGGATAAAGACTAAGTACATGCCTTCCAGTGCATTTATGGTCCCCTACTAGTCCAGGGCACGGCCTAAGGATTTCACCAATGCTGGTCTTCTCATCCACAGCGTAGAGGGTGCTAGGTCATACTTCAGTCCAGCTCCACTGTGAGTCCAGAGATGCTCCCTGATATTTCCAGGGTCTAAGAGGAGACAGACACCCTCTTTAAGACCAGACCAGACCAGACCAGACCAGACCAGACCAGACCAGACCAGACCAGACCAGACCAGACCAGACCACCCCCCTAGAGCCTTGTGCAGGTGGTCCCCTTTTCTACTACTCCTTTACTGCCTGATGGTGTGAACTGGTTCCAGCTGGAGGAAAGCAGGTCACCCCTTCTTCAGGCTAGGTGTGTGTGAGGGCTTTTTGCTGTGCCTAACACCTTCTCATTCCTCACAGCCTGAATGTGGGCAGGTGGAGAAGATATTCCTTCAGCTGAACTGAGTTTTAGTGGGACAGTTTAAAGCCTTTTATCTTCAAAGTTTATTTAGCACTGATAAAAGCTGCTGTCTTGAGAAGCTTGGAGAACCACTGTGGGGCAGCTGCAATGTCACCTCAGTCTGTTATTACCCCATGTACCACAGTGAGAGGCAGCAAACCCAGTGAGGAACAACATCTCTGGGTGTGGGATACTGAACCCATACATAGCTTCCTTGCCCAAAGAGATGACACAGCGAGGCATCGCTTGGCCAGGGAGAAACAGGACAGCAGTGGCAGAGCAGAGGACAGAGCCCAGCTCACCTGACTCCTTGTTCAGCAAGGTCTGCTAGAGCTGTCCCTCTTCTCCATTGCAACCAAGGCATTAAGCGTCTCCCCAGGGGAGAAGCCTGGACAAGCATGGACTGATTGCACACCACGCAAGGGCAAAGTTATGGAGGTGTGAAGTTACATTCTTCCCTGTGACAGAGAGGACAATTTATGCTCCCCAGCCACCACAGCATTTCTGCTCATGCTGCTGAGAGAGGGGAATGGAGGAGAAGTCAGGGAGGAAGCATCAGGAAAGGGAAGGGAGTCCTGGAGGAGTTCATTTTCCCAAAGCTGTTCACCACATTCAACACTTACCCTGAAGTAGCATTGCTCCTAAGAGCTATTTAAATCACTGCACTGAGAACTGAGACTTCTCTTCTGCCATGTGCTGCTCTAAACCCACTGTCAGTACTTAATAAATAATGGAGATGTATACTGAAGGCTTTCCTGCCATTAATCACTAGAAAACCCACATCCCCAGTAAGTGCATTGATAGCACATCTACAGTCCAATTTCTGTTTCAAGATATTTTTAAAAAATCCAACTATAAGGTTTCTCGGTTTTCTGACTTGTGCCCGACTGGCTGGGTTAGGGGATGCTTAAGAGACGGCTGCAAAATTACTTTCATCAGCTACTGTTCAGTTGGTCTCAGAATCCATTTTCCAGACTCCAAAGCAAAATTACAGTCATTCAATGTTAAAGTATTTGCAGAGTGGCATTAAGCACGAGTGCTGGTGTATTATTTACCATGGCAACTCAGGATGCTAATTTATCTTTTCCCTAAATGTGGAAGAGCCAAGACCCTCGGAAATACTCTGCCCTTAATGTGACAAAATGCATTTGTGTTGTTTAAAGCATTTTACCTAATCAGAGAAGCCTCCCTGTCACACCGGGACAGGCAGAGCTGGAGATGGGAAGGGTGTTTGTCCACTGATTAGATGACACAGCATTGCCTGAAGGAATCAGGCCATTTCATTCATCATCTTCCCTGTAGGACTGGGTGGAGAGGCCTCCAGGAAGATCTGGATATCTTCTGCAGAATAACAGGGGGCACTTCTGCAGGGACTGTCTCCCCGGGTTTTGGTTCATTCTGGGTCATTTTGAGCATTTTGCAGTGGGTGTTTTCATACTGATGATGTTTTTATGAGGTGTTCTCAGCTCAGGCACATCCTGAAACAACACGGTCCAATGCCTGAACTTCCTTTCATTTGATTTAGCTCTGCCACCTTTTAATTACATCAAGTGCTCTGTTGCTTTCTGTGACTGCTGCCATCACTTGTGGCGCACAGCAGTACTTGTAGACAGAGAAATGCTGACAATCTTGCTGAAGAAGGCAGTAATGTCCCTGTTCTACTGAGGTGACACAATGTGAAATGATTTATTCAAGTTCTCAATAGGAAACTTTTGCAGAGCCTCTGAGTCCAAGCCTGGTGGCTGAACCAGCATTATGTTGTCTAAGTATAATTTACCATTGGACCATGCACCGTTTTGGACCCAACAAGCTTCCCATTACTTCCTCATCCTAAGCAGTGTTAGTATCTCCAGCATCTTCCCATGATGGGCTTTTCCCTGCTCTTGTCATTCTGGCTGTCTATGTCACAGGACAGGAGCGTGTCCCAGCAATGTCCCAAGTGTCCTTTAGAGTACACCCTACGTCCTTCCCTTAACAGACCCCACTGGAGGATGAACTGCAGTGCACTGTATCTCATTCCATACTCACACACCACGATCTCCCACAGATCACCCGGACAAGACCCTTTCTTGTGACGCAGAGTCAAAGCATGGCCAAGATGCACTGAGGAGCCTGGGGACTTTCACAGACCACTGCTGCCCCATAGAGTCAATTCAGTTTCTGTTCACACCTCCCAGGGAAGGAGGTCAGGACAGCCTGTTCCGTGGGAAAGAAACACATTTTGCAAAAATGGCATGATAATATGTCATTATTAGCAGAGATCTTGTCCACTCTAAGTATTTGGTGTGGTTTGTGTGGTGTTCTCCTTCCCTTGGCCATTGGCATCTAAGGATTAGGCTGACATGCTATTCTTAGCCTAATTCAACATTTATTTTGGATTTTCATTATTTATTCAATGCATAGGGACACATGTGTCCACAACCCAACAGCTCATGGCACTGAACCTTGCATATTCCTCTGACAAAGCCTTTTCCAATTTCTCAGTCCTCCCTTGCTGGTTCAGCCCAACATCATCTGCTGCTTTATGATTCAACCACCACCTCCATCTTGCAGCCTTCTGACCAGAAGCAAGACACACAGGAGCTGTCAAATCATATCAGCTTCATGATATCTTGCACTTTCTCTTCAGCCAGGGCCAACCACAGATCCCTGACTGCAAGGTGGTCCTTTGCCACTCCTGCAAAGCTGGTGGAGTTCCTTGTGGTCATGAGTACCCTGGGCTCATTACACACTCTTGTGAAACTCATCACCTTTTGTCCATCAACATAAAACTCAATCTCCTGGAGTTATTCAACTAATTCCCTGTTACCTGACATCCAGCATTAACCCAAATACCTTATTCCTTCCCCAATGTCTTCAAAATTTTGAGACGTGGGGGGAAAAAAAAAGACCCTGGAGTTTACTTGGTCTGCAGTGGTGAAACACACACAAGGTCAGGAGGGTGGGTGAGGGATGGATTAGGGCAAATGTCTAAAAATTCAAGAGTCTGTTGGCATTCTCCTGGCTCTGGAGCAAATCTTCAAGAAAGGGAAGAAGTAGGGCTGGTGCAGTAGGAAGGCCTGCTGTGGATGAGAGCAACTGCTGTAAGGCCAGGCAGAAAGGACAGCCCCAAGGGTGCAGGACTGCTCTCTCCAGCTCTGTAGGAGTGAGAGTATAGAGGCACCATGTTCACAGATTTCTGCAGAATTCAATCCGTCCCTTCTCTCTGTACCCCGTCCCATGCTCACCTTGTCAAATGCAAACCCTTCCTCAGCTGCCTCCTTTTCCCACTCTCCCTTACCTTAGCCTCCTGCAGCAAACAGCCCTGCCTGTTTCTTGTCACTTCTCCTCCAGTCTCCACATTCATCTCTCATCCAGCCTCTCTCCTCTTCTCTGAGGGCCTTTGCGTCAAAACCCTTCACCTGCCTCTATTCTCTTCACTGTAACATCTGTCACTGACACCTCAGCCTCGCTCAGACCTTTCTCCTCTCATCCTCTCTGAATCTTGACTCAGCTCTTCTCGTTCCTCTTCATTCAGCAAGCAGCCCTCCTTCTACTCTGATTTTCACCATTTCTCTCCAGAGCTCATCCCCTCTCCCTCTCCAGCCATCTCCATCAGAGTTCCTTTTGGTCACACCTGGGCACATTAATGACATCTCCTCTACCACACACCTGAACCTTTGGCTCCTTTGATGTCCCCAAGCATCACAATCATCTGCACAACCAGCCCTGTCTCACAACCTGTATCCATCTCTCTGCTATTGCCATCATTCCACCCATATGGCCTTAATCCTGTCACCAGGATGGCTTTCTTCTCAGCAAATCCATCCTCCTTCTTCCAGCTCTTCCACCTTCCTCACTAGACTGCTACGCTTCCAAAACTTTTTTCACAAGTGACACCCCAGCCCCACGCTGCTTCACCAGCCTATAGAGAAAACACCTTTGCACTGCTCCTTCTCTGCTGCCTCGTCTCTACTGTGCACCCACCTCATCCATGCCCTTTTCAGTCTCAGCTGGAGTGTTCCTGCTGACAAGCAACACAAAGCCCTTTTACATCATTCCATGTGGTGGCCAGAAGGGACTTGCTTGGGAGAAAGGCAACAAAGTCCTTCTTCATGGGATTTGCATACACATAGCCCTCACAGCACTGCCAAGTGAGTGATCTGAATGGAGATGCCCCTCACTGAATTACAACGGCACTACCAACCTCAACCCACAATGTGTAATGCAGTATAAATGTAATCAGCTCTGCAGAATGAAAGGCACGTTGCCAGGCCACACACGGCTTGGCCCTGGACAATAAAGACATAATTATGGCTTCAGTGGGTTTGCTTTGCTTTGAGGTTTCCACCAGTGGTGAAATGTTGTTCCATCCTAACCTTAGAGAAGCAGATGATCTCATGAGCTGAAACTGCACAGGCCACGCTTACCCTATCAAAATGGGAGAGCTGGTAGCTCCAGTCCCCTTCCAGTGGGCTGGAGGAAGGCAATCTCTGATATGGCTTGAATTCTGGAGGAGCCTGCTCAGTCCTGAATTTATTTACTTACTATTTATTTTAGGTGCAGATCTCTGGCTGTGGTTTTTGATTTTCCCCTAACCTGGGAAGCCATGAAAGTCAGCTTCCACTCTGCACAGGAATAAAACCAGAGGAGGGTTGCAGTTCACCAGCAGTGTCATTGCAAGACCTTGCTTTGATCCTGTGTGCATTTTCACAACAGTGGTCCCCTGAGCACGACAGCAGTGTGTTCCCATCAGACAATGTCTCTACTAAGCAGCAGGTCCGTGCCCACACTGGGCTTGGCACCCGGTTCTTGTCTCTGATTGCTGGTATAGCTCCCTTCGAGTTTCTGTGCCCAGGTTTCCCTTCTGCAAAATTCAGCACAGAAGGGAAGAAGATACACTCAGGATGCACCAGGAGTCGATCTTCATCTACCAGCTTAAACAAATACTCGCTGCTCAGAGTCAAACCCTGCTTTCTCCAGGGTCTTGCCAACCACCTGGCTTGGCCTGGTCAGCTATCATTATCACTTCTGTGCTGGTAATTATTTATGATTAATTGCTACTCTGCAGATCTACCAACTCTACAGAGATGGTCGATGCCCCGTCCCTGGAAACATTCAAGGTCAGGTTGGACGGGGCTCTGAGCAACGTGATTGAGACATTGAAGATGTCCCTGCTCACTGCAGGGGGCTTGGGCTAGGTGACCTCTAAAGGTCCCTTAAAACCCAAACTGTTCTATGATTCAATGTGTCAGAGAGTCCTAACCTGTTTTCCCCATGCCTTCCCTTAGGTTTGCAAGGGGAGAAGGTATGAACTGATGGTTTGGAGAGCTGTGAATTATGCTAGCTGTCCCTATGACAGCCCAGGCTAAGTTTTGGAGTATCTCAACATGCCGTGGGATTCAGCTGAGCTTGACTTCACCATATCACTGACACATTATGCTTTCCATCTCTGCGGCTTCTGTGACCTGCCTGAAGTAGCTTCTTGTTCTCCCTGCAGGCAAAATTGGAGAAATTAGTCGGGTTACATTGCCTGTTCCCTAAGGTATCGCGTGGAGACAAGGTATTGAGTCCAGCTTCCTCTGCTGTGTAAGGATCCTGAAAAGCAGGACGGGGAGACATGTTGCATGATGGAAGTCATGGTTTTGTAACCCAGTCCAGGCAATTCCGCTTTGTTTCTAGGCTCTACATTCATTCTCAACTCTGCCCTAAAAGACATGTTTTGTTGTAAAGCTTTTTTCTTTATATGACATTCAGAGATTTTAAGAGACTACAATTAAACCCAGCTTTTACCAACTACAAACTATTTCCAACAGCACGTTCATATACTCCAGCAAACATTCCCCAGCTCCAGTCCTCCTCTCTCGCTCCTTAAATTTACTCTGAAAACAATGTATTTGTCATGGTAAACCATTCCCAAGCTCTTCCCTTTCCATGGATTTAAGTACTCAGAAGCCCTAAATAACAGCATCACAACCCCCCAACACAAAGCGGGCTGAACAGAACATTTTAAGACCATCAGTCTAATGAGTACATTTCCTAACAAGAAAATACTTTTTTTTTTTTTTTCCACAAACCCAAACTTCACATCTAAACTATCTAGGTTGGTGAGGAAGAAACCATGGTAACTGCACATTTTAATTGGATGTTTGTTGGCTGGAGAGAATGGGAAAGATTGCATAATTGGTGCTTGGGAGTCTACATAAATATGGCATGGTTTCAAGAGGCGAAGGATTCTGCTAAAGGGGAATGTGATATAGCACATCTGGCACTGGGGTGTATCACAGTACCTGATGAGTCAGCCATCCCTCGCCACTCCATCAGCGACCTGAACTAGGGACCAGGCTGGGAAACAAAAATCAGTAGTTTCTCCCAGGTCCTCCCCTTTCCTCTGAGCCCTGGTCACTTCCCAGTAAGGAAGAACAGTGCACTGGGCAGCCCCAGCACTCGGCACAGAGCTGCTTGGGAGTTGGATCTGAGTGTGGCCAACAGACCTCATATCTCCCATCTGTGCAAGATGAACCGACAGGCTTTGGACTGGCTTAGTGCTCTGCTCTTGCTTCCTCTAAATTTCTTCTTTTGCCTCTGTTTCCTACTGTTCAAAACACAGGCTTCAGACCCTGTTTCTCAGGTCTCCCCACTGAATAATATCTTATTGCCTGCTTGGCTAAAATACAACATTTAACCATCACTGTAATGCTTCTGCTAAGAATCTTCTGGTTTTGGTACACCACCATCTCATTTGAAGCACATCAATAAACAGGACATGGACATTCAGCTTGGTCTTCACCTCCAAGTTCTGTCTAAACCTTCTAGATTAACTCTGGATAAAAGATCTTGAAGATTATGTCTGCAGTGCTGGTTGGGCCATCATGCACTCACTGAGAAGCTGGTAGCTGTCTGTACCACAGCTGGAGTTCTGCACAGGAGACCTCCCATTCTAAAAGGGCATCTGGGACTTATTTAGGCAGTGAGCAGGTGAAGTCCGGCAGTAACAGCTCCTATTAATCATCATCTGGACACTCTCTCCCTTCTTCCCATAGCAGATGACAAACCGATGAAGAAGAACGGGAGTGCTTCCAGGCAGGGCTCTGCTGTTGAAGCAAGCAGCACAGTAAGGGTGGCTTTAGTGCACCACTCCAAATAGCAAACAGCAGGAGATGGCAGCATGTGCAGCTCATAATGGATGAATGGGGGGATTGGACTAGATGACCTGAAAAGGTCCCTTCCAACCCAAACTATTCCATGATTCTATGACTCTAACGTGATCCCTCCAATTTGACTCAAGATATCTATGTAGGTCTTCTCAGAGCTACAGCTTTTCATCTCCACCTTCACAACTTGAACTGCTGTTTGGGCTCTCAGGGTCTTTACTGAAACATTTAGGTTGGACAAATGCAACCTCCTGTTGCTTATAGGCCCAGAAAAGATAGAGAGAATGCCAAAATTAAATGAGGGTTACATGAGTCAACAGACATCTCCAGAATCACAAGTGGAACTGAGAAAGGGGAGCTGATCATGCCAAGAAGATAAACTGCAAGACAATCCTGACCTTGACACAAGAATCAAGCCCATTCTTGTTCCAAGGTATCTCGCAGGTGCTCAGCAATGCTTTAATTTGCTTGTGGCTCTCCCGCAGCTTTCGCTGTGCTCAAGGAGCCATCAGAAAGGAGCTGGCGTGCTCTGAGGCAAGCCTCGCGTGTTTGGGGAGTGAGCAAACCCTGCTAAGTGGAATCTGGCTGTGCTGTTTGTGTTGCTAAAGAGCAGCACATGGGCATGGATTCACTCGGCTCTGCCAGTTGGTGAGGAACGGCTGGAACCCAGCTGCATTTCGAAACACGAGACGTAAACAGTGATTTGCCAATGAGAGTAAAAGTAACTGCCTCTCAGCAGATGCTATAAACAGTCTTCCACATTGCATCCAGAACCATAGGACCATTAGCCTTGCTATCGATACCCCAATAATGTGAACCGGGGAGAAATCGCTGCCAAATTTCTCTCCTACATGGCTCTCCTTGTACATCCTCCCCTTGTAAAGGCTGCTCTTCTCCTTGCCATTGGCAGAAATTGCCTTTTTCTGCTTTCTCTGGTGCCTGGGGTTGGCTTCTCCAATGCAGTTAAAAACTCATTGCAAGATCTTATTAGATATAAACTGAAACTGAACCGAGTGGAGGCACCCAATATCTTTCAGTGGAGGATATGTCCTTTACTGGAGGGGAGAGGGCTGAACCCTTCCATGATACAACAGATTTCAAGACAAATTCGAGCCTTGCAAAGATGGTCAGGTGCCTCCTGACTTTCCTGCAGCACTCGGACTGAAATTCCCACACTTGCACTTGGCTGTACAGGACAGATGGGCTTCCCGAGACTCATCAGTCTGTCCATGAGGGTGACAGCAGAAGAGGGGATTTCATAATCAGGTGGTTGCCTCCACACCAAGACCACACGCTGGAACTGAGCACGACCTTGGGCTAAAGAGAGGTGCTGACTAGCTCTGATTCCTGACAGCTACCCTTCTGTTGGGGTCTCCTCCTCTGTTGAACCCTAGATCTTCCCATCCAAGTGCGGAAGCATCCTCCCTGCTTCTCATCTCTGGCTCCTTGTCGGTCTTTTTGCCTCATTTCATTACTTATCCTTGGAGTCTGGCCCCATCATTCAAGGCAGGGTGGGGAGCAAAGACGCAAGGGCTGCTGACAGGGAGATGTTTGGCTGATGGGAGACCACCACCATGGTGCACCTGAAGGGTTCCTGCTGTCCGTCTTCCGCTCTCTCTTCCGCAGGTTTTCCATCAGAGGTGGTGCATTTCCAAGCCTGGCAGAGAACACGTGAAAGTGAGGGCTGCAGATGCTTTCAGGAGACAGAGGAGCAAAGACCATAATTCTAATAAAGCGACTCAGTACAGAAAGACACACACCAGTAAATCCCAGAGCTCTGAGCAGCTCCAAAAGGAGTGGGTACAGCTTGCACAGATTTTGTTATGAACAAGTGTATCCCTCTTCAAAAAATTTTGCTTCTAATTTTTTACAACAGGGCTTCAGTTACAGAAGAAAGAAAGAAAAGTAAACAACAAACCAGAAATGGGTGAGTATTGTCATATGAAAAGAGGGAGAATCAACTGCTTCCTCTCACTGCAAGATGTAATGCTTTCTTTTACCTACCTGAGAGTGCAAAACAGATTACTGAGAAAAGCCACCTATTTCCCGTGAGAGTAAGGCACTTACCCCTTGCTGAAATCCCATGGGCTTGGGTTGTCTCAGTGCCCTTGTGGCTCCTTTAACGTCCTGTTTAGCAATACAACGTTAATGTTGCATCAACTCTGAAAGTATAGCCCCTGCATTTTCTTGGAATTTGTAACTCGAAAGGAAGCCAACGCAACTGTTGCACTCACAGCTGATACCCCGGGGAGGTACAGGCTGCATCTGCATCGGATGAAGTCTGTTTGTGTGATGAAGATACTTTCTGTCTGCATTACCTGGTCTGTCCTACAGACCTGGCTTGAAACAGCCACATCATTCCCAGGAAGCTCTTGGGATGCTTGTGGAAGGTGCAGAGAAGGCTGAAAGTGAGGAGGACCACATATATGAGAGTGGTCTACAGAGATGGTTCTTTGCATTTGAGTCATAAATGTCCTTGCCACAGGATCATGAGGATGCTGACCGCTTATGTGGGCTCACCAGACAAATTAACACAGGAGAAATTAACTAAGAATTGCTGAATGTGCAGAGGCACTTTCAGCTCAGGAAGCGTATGAGACCACATGCCTGGGGGCATGGAGTTAGATGGATGTCCTGTCTGACCCAGCACTGGCCCTTTGATGCCCCTGTGTACGGTAGTCCTGCTCCTGTCCAGATGGCTCAGGCAAGATAAATGAAAGTAGAGATCTGCTTGGACTTTTCTTCGGCAAAGGACTTCAGACTGTAAAGTCTATGACGAATAGCAAGACAGAGAGAGGGCTTGGGACTGCGTTTAACCAGTAGCACAAACACAGCCCCTGGGATTACGGTACTGAGAGGCCTCAGAGTCAAAAGACAATTGCAAACGATCAGTCTTGGGCTGCTGGTCAGGAAGCAACACATTTGTCAACTCACTGAAGGCAGGAGCAGGCTCGGTGCAGAGCACTCTTTGCCTGACAGATATTTTGCATTTAGCAGCAGCTGAGCCAGGGAGAAGAGTAAAGCAAGAGGTTACTTTGGAAAGTTGTGGAGGTTGCCATCAGAATCCATACCCAAAAAGAACTCAGTTCACTTAGAGGATTACCTCCGTGTCCACATCACAAAGCACTTCTTGTCCCCTCCTTCGCCCAACCCACTCCTTGCCTCTGCTCTCCCAGATTCTGTCTCCTGGCAGAGCCGTGGTCCTGACTTTGGGCTGTGGTTTTTGGTCTGCAAATCAGGAGGAGAAGCCTTTAACAAAAGAGATGATGTATCTAAACACTGTGTTTACAGATCTCCATTTCTTGAAGTGAGGATGACTTAAGTGGCCCTAGGTCACCAACCTGATTCCACCTTCCTACCTGAGCTGCCCCGCCTTACACGTACAAAGGCCTGCCAGCTTTTTTGGTCATAGCATCTCACTGGGTATTGGGACTTAACAGCTCAACCCCCAAATCGTTTTCAGTCATTGCTTCCTAAGCAGCATTCCCCACCATACAAGCATGGCTTACCTGATGCTTTCCTGGATGTCCAACATCACAACTGACGGTGTGGAAATTAACATATTTCGGCCAGGAGTTTGTATTTCAGTGGCTTTTCTGAGGTCTCCAAGACCAATCTGCTGCACTACATCATGTGTTGCTTTGTAGGACACCAAACTCTTTGTTGAAGCAACATGTTTCACGCTGGATGACCTCTCAACGTCCCTTTCAACCCAAAGCATTCTATGATTTGCTTTGTAGCACGCACCTTCTCGGGCCGGCACAGCAACCTGTTGGGAACAGTAGGACCACTACACAGATGCTATGGAAGTCCAAAATGTCTCATAATTATATTTTTTTCTGATTCTTTCCTTCTAGGGTAGAAGTAAAGGACAGAGAACAAGATAGAGATATGCTCTTCAAATGGAAGAATTTGTTGAGTTAAGGGTTGGATTAAAAAAACCCACAAACAGCAATTGCTAGTTTTATACCTGAGCTCAGGTTATCCTCTGCATATACAGAGCATGTGCTCACGTTCGCTTTGCCTTCCATGTGTTTTCTCGTCGCTCATCCCTTTGCGGATGTACCTCCTGCTCAGCAAGGGCTAAGCAAAGGGTTTTCAGTCCCCACTACATCCAGCCAGACAAAGCCACATCTATTCACAGTGAAGCCCTGTGTCTCCTGCTGACAACGGGCTTCTATTGCCAAACCCTGGGAGGTGCTGCCCACTTTCAATGAAACCCACCCTGACCCTTGGGCTGAGCTCATTTTGGTACCTCAGAAGAGCGAAAGGATTGCGCAAGGAATGAGGAGCAGGGAAAATCCATTCATTTATTTCTCCATCTGAAGTATTAAAACCCCTGTGGCAGCTGGTGTTGCAGCACCTCACAGAAAAGGGAGAGCTTCAGGTTCCACTTGCTGGAATTTTTAATCATTTGTTCACAGAAAAAAATGAAAATAAAAAATTTTATTTTCTTGCAAGTGCTCAGCCGGAATAATTACAGCTCTGGTGTATGCGCAAGCCTTTCTGTCCTGGGTGGAGGCCATGGGGGCATCCTGCCCTGGATTTTCTTCTTTTTCTTTAGAAATATCCATTGCTTTGTGATATCTGGGAGCAGCAACAGTGCTTGCCCTTGGTGTGGGGGTACGGACCCTGGGGACCGCTTACTCTGTTGCACGGATGTTGCAGAAACTCTCTGTCCTCCCCCTCCTGTTGACAGCAGGTGCCCAAGAGAGCCCTAACACCCTGCTGACAGTGGCACAAATTCATCAGCGGTCTGTTAATTAACCGACAGCCAGCCAAATTCATTCCCTTATCTCACAGCACACAAACGAGGCTGGTGAGACAATTCTGCCTGGGAGTGGGCTTCATTAACGCAACGCTAAGAAGCCAGCCCTGGAAGAAAAGCATCCAAGGAAACAGAAAATATAAATTCTTAGCGGTGTCTGCATCCTTTCCACCTGAGGTGACAAAATACTCCTCAGCTTGTGTCTGAAAGATTTTATAGTACAAGAGACTGGAGATTTAGCAAAGTTCCTCTGTCCCGGGGACCCTAACAAACATGTCAGCATGGAGAAAATGCCAATTAAAGAAGATTCAGTGCTCTGAGAAATTTAGCAAGTCTTCCCCAGCTCTAGTCTCACCTTTAACAAGGGGTTTCTGACCCTATAAATTGGTTTATTCCCCAGTGAACATTTTACTTGCATTTGACACCACACAGATTCAATATTTTCTTCTCTCTCTGGGGCTAGGGGGGCTTCTGCGAAAGTTTGTCTGGGGCCTTAGTGTACGTCTAGAATTGCAGCATGCAGCTACAAACATTGAAATGCCGTGGGGATGCAGAAAAACATAAAACTACAGTGCACATTTTACAGGCATTATGTTCGTTTATAATGGGCAGCACTAAAACCTGTAGGGTTTTTAATTCCCTCATTCGGAAGAGAGACTGGATGAAGAATCTGAAGAATTGGATGATGCGATTAATTCTCCTAACCAATAAAAAGGGAATTGGTTTGTGTGAAAAAACACCAAGGTCACAGAGAAGACTAAATTTGGATAAGGATAGTGATACTGGATGGGCTTGGCTATGATTTTCTCTGCCTGTAACCTCACAATGTTCTGATCATTGGCTGTTTCATTCTAGATTTTATTTGTTGAGGCCCAGTTAGGGCTAACCGGCCATCGAGTCAACCCTGTGGGCTCGTGCACACCTTACGAGCTGCAGATGCGTTGTGCTGGCCACCTCCCATCTCATGCCCAGCCAAGAAGTAATGACTCTCTGGTCCTTGCATGGTTTTGGGGTTGGGTTTTTTGGGAGTTATTCAGTCATCTTTAAAGTGTTCACATGCCAAGAGGTTTGCCAAGATTTAGCCTGGAGCATTTCTTCCCAGCTGCTGCAGCTTTAGAGCTCACGATGCAGGCGATAGATTAATCTTTGGCATTGCATCAATAAAATCAGCAAGCAACACAGCGGGTCCAGACCTGGGCTTGCAAAAACTTTGCTCTTGGAAGGTCTCTGAAAAGATGGATATCCTGCAGTTCATAGTCAGGTCTGCTGTGCAAAGCCAGGGTAGAAGTCTGCTGAAAAGGAAGGCGATGTCTACAGGGGGATGAGGAATTCACTAGCAAATCACAAGATAAAGGTCTATCATGACATGTCTTACTTTCACGCAGCTCATCAGACCTACTGCTGCCCACCGGTTCCTGCCCTCCCTCCCTCTGGAGCATGAGGGATTCAAGGTGGCAACGTCAGGTCTTGTGCCTGCACCATAGACATCAAAAACCAGGCAGGATGAACCTTACTTGTTGCGGTAGGAAATCAGTGGTTGCTCAAGACAAGCATGTGTTACCTGATGGCAGGAGCTGCCGTGGCTTCTTTCCTCCTATACCTGCTTCCCTAATTCATTGCCATAAAACAGTGTTTTACTGGAAAAGTGAAATATGAGAGGTCTTCCGCCTGAGAACCTCACTGATCTATATGCTGACATCATGCCTGGCATCTTTTTTATTCATTGATGTCCTGAAATAGAGGATTTGTTTGGAATCTGTGAAGATGAGTAAGCACCAAGCTGAGGTCAGGGTCCAGATGACATCAGGTTTTGACAGGAGGGGAACCAATAGATAGGAATAAAGTTTCTAATGGAGTTGAAAGGCGAGCCATTGGAAACCTTTTGAAAAAAAATGTTTTTTCAGTATTAGTTTTGACTAAGGGAAGATCAGGGAGCTGATGATTGCTGTGGCTACAGAGATAAAGACTCTGCAGAAGGAAAAAATGGAAATTATCATAAAAGACAAAATGCCTGAGCCTGAGAGCTAAAAAGGGTGGAATTTAGTAAGATATGAGACTGTGTACTGAGGGGATTAAACAGAAAGTTTGACTAAAAGGGAAAAAAAATACAGTTTGGAAATAACAGAAAAAGAGAAAATGTGGGTATGTGGGATATTTATAACCAAAGTAATTGATGTATCTGTGGAAAAATGTCACCTAGGGTGTACTGGGCAAGGAGTTTCAGTGTTGGTGAGGGAACTTTGGTGCCGTTATACCAGACTTGTGAGACGACAGCTGGAGCATCCTGAATAGTTTTGATTAAACTCGTTTTAAAAGGCTGAACCCAAACTGCCACGCTTGGAGGAAAGAGGTGCTGGACTAGTACTAGGCCAGAGTGGATGTGGCTTTGAGCAACCTGGCCTAGAGGAAGGTGTCCCTACCCATGGCACGGGTGTCAGAACTGGATGATCTATGAGGTCCTTTCCAACCCAAATCATTCTGTGATACTAGAGTGAGCATGGAAAGAAAAATCTATGCTTGCAGCAAAGCTAGGGGACTTGGAGGAGCCTAAACATGTCCTCCCTCCATCCCAGGGTGTCTGGCATCCAGGTACGTGATGCTGGAAGAGAAGCAAAGTGCACCGGCTGGGAGAGGCTGCAAAGCTTCAGGCCAGGCTGCCAGCCTGGATGGCCATGGGTCGTTCCAAACCTCCCAAACCAAGACTTAAAAAGGACTGGATTTTTCCCCAAACCATGCAGAGAAGCAGCTCTGTGTCAGCTAGGGTGAAGGGTTGTTTAGCTGGAGGCAGGCGGGAGTGCAGTATGCCAGCAGGTTGGGAATCTGCCCAAGGGTAGAATATAGACAGGAATTGAATTGAGACCTTACACCGAAAGGAGTGAGGACCCTTAGCTGCCCTCCAGGCTCAGTGGCCGTGGCATGGCCTGAGTTGCTTTCAGCAATGGCATGATGCCTTTAAGTTTGTCCATGGCGTGGTGTCCTTCAAGTTTGTTTGGGCTTCATCTGCTCTGCAGATGGTCTGTAGGGGTAGCTCCCATAACAAGGCTTTGCAACGATGCTTTGCAGAGACCTATCCTCATTCCCACACAAACAGCGTTGTTTCTAGCTGCTGTGCCTGTCTCCACCACAACCAGGCTTTTTCCTCTGCCCCATAAGGGTGTGATTTTTGGAAGTCAATGAAATGAAAGCGCAGACCGGGCCTCGGTGTCTGAACCAGGCGCTGGTAACACAGGTTACGCAGCACCAAACCCTGCAGTTCAGGGTCCAGGCAGGGTTCTTTTTTCGCAGCACAGGTGTGATCTCCTGAAGTGGGTGCATTCTGGGAGAAAGACATCTCTGAGCATGTCACAGCTGGTGAAGGGTCAGCAAGAAGACAGACTGCTGAGAAAGTGCCAATGCTGATCGAGCTGAGCTTTTGCAGGAGAGGAGCTGCCAGGGAACTCCAACTCACAAAACAGGCAGAAACTGGAGATGACTATTTTTTTCCACCTGCATGAAAGACAGACGTCCAAAAAGGGAACCCTGTAAAAACCCTTGAGAAGAACTGGTCAAAGCTTAAATAATCAATTTGAGCAGCAGTTCCCACAGGCAGAACCACAGCAGAGGACTCCACAGGAAAGGCAACAAGATAGCTTGTAGGAGTGGCGGGGAAGAGAGATTACAGATATTTCCTCTGTTTGTTACCCAGACAATATAAAGCTACTCAGTTTTGCTCCTAGCAGCAACGCACAACTGCCCTCTATTTCTGTGCGATGTGCACTCTGCTGTCCTCAGGTCCCTGGCTGTCCCACGGGGACAACGCCGAGCAGAGATGAAGATGACTGGAGTGGCTGCACGGCGACTTGTGTCCGCGGTTGATTCAGCAGAGAGGGACAGAGAGCCCTCAGGTGACAACAGCTACCCCACAGACACTGGCACTTGGCTAAGCATCCTACAGCAAACCTGTCTGTGTCTGTCACACCTGCAGGAGCTCTAAAAAAACCCCACTCAAGGGAGGTAGGAAAACTCACCTCCTACAGAGGAGAGCTCTTCAGCTATCTTCCCAGCTTCTCCCATAACTTCTAGCCAAGTAAAACATGTCTATGCTGCTTCCTCCTACCTATTCTTTCCACCCAATCCATGGTGCTAAAAACCCTCTGACCCTTGCTGCCCACATCACCTGCACAAGCAGATAGAAACTATCACAGGTTGGAGTAGACCAGAAATCCCTCAAATAATTTTTGTCAGAAAACCTCAACTTGTCCACACAAAATTAGCTGGGGAAGTACTGTGCTGAGCAGAAAGGCAGTCAGGCTGCGGGAGCGTTTCTGATCCGTAGCCAAAGGTCCACCCTCACTCTCCCAACTCAACCCATGGCCACGTCTGATGGCTGGAGCAGTCACTGGACACCAAGGTTCAAGTCCCATCTCCAGAGCAGAGCAGAAGTCCAGGTCCACCTTAGCAAACACCCACCTAAATCACTGTTTCAATGTAGTATCTACTGTGTTCTCCTGTTTTACACATTTTCCACAGCTGTGTCCCTGTAAAAGGACGGGGTTCTGCTTGTCGCGTTACAGACTGCTTGCAAGGCTTGGAGATCCACTGGGGTACCTAATTCAGGAATACCCTTAGAGTGTCCGTTCATTTGCTTGCCCATAGGGAATGATGCTGCTTTGTCCATAAATTGTTTTTGGTTTAATCCCTGACTGTGTTTAAATTAAACTGGGATTTTTTTGGAGTAGGGATTATCTTCTTTGAATATTGAGAAAGCTCACGCTACGTAGCAGGAACTACAGTTCCTACAAGCCAGTGATTAAACACAGATGAAGATTTGGACCGAGTCACACCTGGCTTGTTTCTTTGTCTGTAAAAATGGGCAGAAAATGGATTGTCCTGTCCATCTCCTGGGGGTCTGGAGAGGAGCTGCACGTACTTCACTGCAAATGGAGTTTCCCTGTTGGCTGCAAGTTTATCAGGACTGCAGCTGCTTAGCAAAATGAAGTTTTGGCAAGACTGAAATTTTCTCTTGGAAATAATCAATTTGCCAGGAAAAAAAAAAAAGAGACAAAAAAATACACGCAATTGTTTGTCTGGGAAAACAACTGGGTGCTAACTTTTTGTAGGATTTCTCCTGCCTGCCTGCCAGTCCGGCTCCATATTCTTCTGCTTTTATTTTAGCCTGTGATCAGTTTTCCACAATCTTGAAAGCAGCTACTGCTCTAATGAAACATCTTATCTGCCTGTCTGAGGTGCGTCTTGGTGCTGGAAGGGAATTGTTTGACATTTTGAATTAGATGGTAGAAGAAGATGTTTCACTCAATACTAATTAGAGTAGCAGCTAGTTTGTGGGGATTTTTTTAATATAACACTAAGAGTAAATGAAAAGAAAAGGAGAGGCTGATCTCTTTCAGAGAAGCTCAACGTGCAGATAGTTTTTGAAATTGCTGAGGAAGATGGTTGCTGAACTTTCATTCCATGTTTTCTGTTTTCTTAGGAGTTGGTAGTTCTGAATCACTGTATTCCAGAGAATTGGACTTTCCAGCAACAAGGAATTTCTCAGTTTTGCCTGGTGGTAATTGTAATGCATAGGCACTGCTACTAATTTTCATGTACTCCAGGGATCCTACAGATTACAATGGGGTTTAATGGGTCCATGAAGATACACGCAGAACAAGAATTATGATTATAGTGCTTCTTGTTAAATCAGCAACAATAATTAGCCCAATGAAAATAGTTCTGGGGTGTGTACATTGGATCCCTAGCTGATGCCAACTGGAATCAGTCTTTTGCCTTTAAGCATGAAGTACACACAGTCCTTCTAAAGGGGGCAAAACCCCTGGAAAAATCACGCAGCATCCATGAATCCCCATAAACCCTACATGACCCAAGAGGAAAAGAGCAAGGCACTACAATAAACTGAGCCTTACTTTATGTATGGACAGTAAAAGCCCCCCTCTGCTCAGCTTATTGGGCAGGAATTCTCTGTCCCAGATCTCCTGGACACTGATGGGACCATCACGAGAACATTACTTTGGGCACGCCTGAGCCCTACACCTCAGCCCCACAACGCCTGTAGCGGGTGTGCTGTCCTTGGTCACCAAACCAGGAGAGAAGCAAGCCTCTGGTTTCAGGGTGAACAACAGCCCCACAACTGCTGAGCAGAACCAGCCAGGTACAGCCTTTGCTCTTTTCCTCTGCCCAGATACAGCATCAGCAAACCACTCGCTGCTAAGAAATTACTCTATTTCATTGCTCTGTTCCCCAAGAGGGTTTGACTGAGATGATGCTTACGTTGAACATCCCATACTGCAGGCTGTACCTTTGCCTTATTGCTGTACAACAGAGACAAGATGCTTTATTACCCACCAACTCCAGACGGAACTAGATTTTTGAGCCAAAACAGACAATCTGTTTGCGGTGGCGTAACCCACGCAGATGAAGCCAGCTTGTCTTCTCCCCTCCTACACTTCTCCAATAGATGGCGTCCAAGGTCCCTTTTCTGTTCTTTGGGGACCACCGGCCAGGAAGGAAACTGTTAAGTCAACATCAGACACCAAGCACAGCCAATGTCTGCTGTGTTGATGGCCAAGATCCTGCGGAAGGTGAACTTCTCCTCATAACTCTTGGAGAAGAGCTGACTACTTGTCTTGGAGCTTTCTCCTGCCTGGAGGTTGTGCCAGGGAGTGGAAGCTGTCCATTTCTCTTGCAACGTCACCTCTGAGCCCAGTCACAGCCTAAAATCCAGGCTTGCTAGTTTTCAAGGACAATCTTGCATTAAAATGTTGTTTATTTTCTCCCTCTGTTTCAATCTGCAAGGATAGAGCATTTGTTCTTCCTACACACTCCATCCTTGCAAAGCAGAGATGAGTACAAATAAAGAACAGTAGCATATTTCTAGGAGTGCATTTCTTGTAACAGCCTGCCCCGTCTCCTCTGACTGAGACGTGACCCACAGCAGATGAAAAGGGGACGAGAACCAGTGCTAAAACCAGAAGACACGATGTGGTAAACATTGCCAGTGCAAACCAGGAGGTGTATTTATCATTACACACCTGGTGTCATCGTATGGCCTCTTCTGCTGACAGACTTGCTGGTGGTGGTATGAGCAGTTTTGTTTTGCAGACTGTCACAGCCCAACAGCATGTCTGGAAACCCACTGTGGGGTCCACATGGCCCCCATGGACTCTCTGTCTTTGTCTGGCAGACAGACCTCAAGGACTTGGAGGTTTGGTCCATGGTTTTCTCCACCGTTTACCCGAGACTCACATTTGGAAATTTTCCCAGTACTGAGAGGCTTACCCAGAACATCTTGTGTCTTTCGGGATACTGTGCAATCATGAAGTCTTCTGTGGTTCCTGACTGGGACCTGCAACCAGAGATGAAGGAGAGTCATTCTCCTTGGTAGACCCACAGGCAACCTTAGCATGTCCCCATGCATCAGCTGAGCCATGGGGACATCTTATATCACCAGGCAAATGACCACAGCCAGAACTGACCTTACTGCTGTGTGTATTACTGGATTGTCGGGAAATCCCATAGGTCATCATGTGCTCTTTATGGTAAGACATATGATGGGGTAGCAAAGCATGGAAATGCACGGGGGAGTGTGTGTGCTCTAATCCTTGGTTGTGCTTCCCCAGTACTCCAGCCTCCTCTAAATAAAAGGTCACTTACATTGTTCCTTCACTTTGTCTGCAGCAGCTTTGGTATGACGATACTAGGCCAGCTCAATGATGTCAATTAAATATTTGTCCAAACTTCAAAGATTCTAGTGTCAGATTGGTGCCAGGAGGCCAGCTTCAAGAGGGGATGGCTCTTTGCAGCGTTATTAGGAGCTCATCAAACACATCGCTGTTGTTGTGAGATGCCAGTGCCGTGAGTTCATAAAGCAGAATGTGCCCAGTCTCTGCAGGATATTTTGTGCTTTTGATCAAAAAAAAAAAAAAAAAAGAGTTGACTCATTTCTGGTTCAAGTATTCACCTGAAAGAAATAACAAAACAAAACAAAACAAAGAAAAGGAAACTATGATGGAAGGGAACTGTCAAAAGCCCTGTGTTCTTTCTCAGTCTGTGAAAAATAACTATTCACAAAGAGAAAGCACTTGAAAAAGGTCGTCAAAGACAGTGATGCATAAGATGAAGCAACTTAGTGACAGATGTGTTTGATGCATTATTTCCCGCATTGGTCCTTAAAACGTACCTTTGCATCATAGCAGCTCCAGCTCCCTGCTGCAGATGGACGAGCTCTACCAGACAGGAGCTCATTCTCATCAAGAGGTCTTTTCACAACACTGTAAATCTCTTCCCTGTGCTGCAGCAGTGGGGAAATGTCCCACCCAACTTCAGGGCCCCTTCTCCCGAGCAATCAAAGGCACAGGCAGAGCAGGAGCTCGTGAGCTGGAGTCCCTGCAAGTGTGCAGCGAGAGCAGCTGAAAAACATGGGCATTTTCACCAGTGCTCCTCATTTAATTAGGAGACACCAAGTCTCCGTGGTTTGTCTTACAACTCCAGATGAGAAAGCAGGAATCCCAGTCTTCAACTTTTTTTCCCCACCTTCTAATGTCTTATCTTAGAATCATAGAATGGTAAGGGTTGGAAGCGACCTTAAAGATCATCTGGTTCCAACCCCCCTGCCATGAGCAGGGACATCTTCCACCAGACCAGGTTGCTCACAGCTCCATCCAACCTGGCCTTGAACCCTGCCAGGGAGGGGGCATCCACAACATCTCTGGGCAACCTGGGCCAGTGTTTCACCACGCTCCTGGTGAAGAATTTCTTCCTAATATCCAATTTAAATCTGCCCTCTTTTAGTTTAGAGCCGTTCCCCCTTGTCCTGTCACTGCACACCCTTGTGAAAAGCCCCTCTCCATCCTTCCTGTTGGCCCCTCCAGGCACTGGCAGCTGCTCTAAGGTCACCCCGGAGCCTTCTCTTCTCCAGGCTGAACAGCCCCAGCTCCCTCAGCCTGTCCTCGTAGGAGAGGTGCTCCAGCCCTCGGATGATCTTCGTGGCCTCCTGTGCACCCGCTCCAACCCATCCATGTCCTTCTTCTGTTGGGGGCATCTTCACGAATAGTGTAAAAAAACCTTTAAAACACAGTGTTAGAGACACCTCCAAATCAGAAAAAGTGCTGAAGTATCACCTGTTTGTCTCCTGTTTTTGTTCGTCTCCTGTTTTTGTTCGTCTCCTGTTTTTATTTGTTTTTCATATCTCATGCTTTCAAAGGCCATCCCAGAACAGAAATCCTTCCCCACTGGGTCTGCTGTAAACCTGCTCAGACACGAGCAGCATCGCTTAGACACTAACCCCAACCCAGGAGGTGTTGTACAAACAGAATAACAAGGTGGCCCTGACCCACAAAGAGTGCCCATTTTGTGCAGTGGTTTTTGAATCCATAGGTTGGATGGGTAACCAGCGGCTGTCCCTTGTAAGCTGGAAAATTGCAGACTCAAAATAAATCAGGGATTTTTAGCTGCAAGAACAACATGGTGTTAGTTTCTGAGTGGTGGGGGTGAACTCAGCCCCTCCTGGAGTCTTTGGTTTGAGTTTGGGGTCCCTCCTGAAAGACAAATTACCCTTCAAACACCCTTTCAAAACCAGCTGTGAATTTCCCTGCCTGCTCTGGGCTTAGGATCTGCCAGGCTAGGAAGGCTGCTGGCTTCAAACGCCAGCCCAGACCTACATTAGGTGAAGGTGCTTGTCTAGAGGATTTTAAATTACTGCCTTTGCTTTATTTCCATGTATTTGTCCCCTCTTTCCAGGGAAATAGACTGGAAAAGCAGCTCGCTGCCAACATCTGAAGAGTGAGCAATTCTCTCTCGTCTCTTAAATTCTGGATTCCTGCTGAGTGCTTTATAAAAAAAACCAAAGAAATAACCCAAAAACCAGCTCCCGGCTTTTGAGCCAAGAGACTCCCTGAGTCTGGAAGGCTTCACAAGTAAAATAAAAGATTACAATGAAAACTACTTTCTCAGCCACGCTCTGCATGAGAAGGCTGCAGAACTGCTGCCACGATCCTTATGCCTTGGTCAGGAGCCCACGGCCGGTCCCTCTCACAGGCACCTCGCTGGATTCCAGTCCTGCAAACCCCAAGATGCTCGTGGCTCTGCAGAGGTGAAGCAAACAGCATGAGACCAGCCCCAGTTTAAAGATAGATACTTGTCTGTCTGAAATTTCTCCTTGCTCTGCAATATTAGCAGTGCCATAGCTCAGGGATGGGTATGGCCTGGGGGCCGCCTTCATCTGCTCTCCACCATGCCAGGCAACCAAGGTGGGGACAGCACAACTACAGCTATCTTGGCCTCATCTGCAAACACCCGCCAGTAGCTGCTACTGAATAGAAAAACTGGTCCTTTCTGCCATATGTTCATAGTTAGGATCAAGTCTGTAGCAGCCTTAGTTGGTGTGGGCAGTTTTTCTGACATATCTGGAGCCTGCACCCCTCCCACCCAGCATTTCCAAGCAATGCCCCCCCCTGCTCACACACACAGCCCACCAGCTCATCAAGGCCCTTGTCTCCTCACGGGGTTGCTGCCGCAGCCTCTCATCTGGGCTCGTCAAATTTGCCTTCATTGAACATGGGAAATACCTCTCTGCAAGAGTATTTTTAGCTCCTTGCCTTGGTCAGGTCAACTCTTTCTGTATCCTGATTCTCTTTGCACTGTTTCCCCCTGTAGAAGGAGATAAGAAGAGATTTGCCTTTGTTATCTAAGGCGTCTATGCACTCTCCTGTCTCACCTCTCATCCCAACCAGGCTCACCTGGCTCATCCTCTACTAGCTGCTGAAACTCCAAGCGAATAATCTTGTGCTATTTTCCCTGTCTGTCTGCATGCTGGCAGTACACAGCAAGGTCTCATCCCTCTGCTTCATACCCTCCCTGCAAGCTCACCTTTTCCTGCAGCATTTGCAAAACCCCTTCACCTCTGTTAGATGGTCACTAGAGCTGCCCACCCATGGCAACTCATATTGGCTCATCACTTTTTGGTGAGCCCCTTGGTCTGTCTAGTGTGGTTTTTTTCCTGCTGTCTCAACTGCAAAAGCTTTAGTTTGCCCTTTGGACATCATCTAGCAGGAGAGTTCCACAGCAAGGACAGTGACTTGCTGCATATCAGAGACCAAAGCTCAATCTCACCTTTGTTGTCTCACTGGTGAGCATGGATGAGGCAAATGTGTTTCTGTGGAAGCCAGTGGAAGGACATGGCCAGCACCCAGATGAGATGTCACTGATTTTGCAGACTAAAGAACCAGCGTCCCATCAATGGTGGGCTCCACTATGGCCAGACTACTGTCCACAGGTCTGCCTAGAGGCTTGACCTTGAACCTTGACTCCAAAACTTCATTAGCCAGGGTGGTGTAACGCCTTACAGAGACTTTTGCAGTGTTTCAGTAGGTCTCTGGATTGGGTGGAGACCAGCAGAGGGTCACTAATTGCAAAACAGACCCAAAATGGCCACATGTAACTGGAAACATCTTTGAGCTGTGGCATCTCGTGCTCTCTCCCCAGTGACCCAGGGCTTTCCTTTGCCAGCCTCCTGCTGCCAAAACCCACCCGCTGTGAAAATTTCATTTTGAGATAATTTTCTGCAAATTAGGAAGGTCTCGTTGCTGGGACCCAAATGACATGTTGTGCTCTCCAGCAGCTGGGTGTGCGTCCATTGCGTCCAAAATAGAGCAAACACCGCACCAAAAGGGGAGCTGGGGAGAACCTGCAGCATCCATAGGCTGTGGTTTCCAAACCCCAGGTAAAGGCAGCGAGCCTGGGGGCTAAGATCTCAGTGGAGTTTAAATGAAGTGTTTCTCCTCTTTTCCAAAGTAATATTCCTCTCCTTTTTTACCCTCATCACTTTCAGCCAAAAACTTGGAAAAATTCTTCCAAAAATACATTTCCACTCAGTTGGCAAATATTTTTCCTCCCTTATTATTTCCTGTCTGACGAATAAAATTTTCATATTTGGAGACAGAGTTAAGACAAGTGAACAGAAACAAGGGATATGATGCCACTTAGTGGAACATAGTTAGATGATAATAAAGAGCAATATTCCAACACTCGTGTTTCAAATTTCTGGCCACCTCTATGAGATGATCTTCTTAAACCTGACGTGCCAGGACTTCCCAGGGAACCAAGCTAAAGACAAGGGCTGCAAAGCAAACTGTGCTGGGCAGAGCCAGGATAAAATGTTCCTTTTCTAATCATGCAGACGCAGCCCGATGGCACAGGGAATTTTTCAGAAAAGTGAGAAAATCAAGGATGCCATAAGCTCAGGGCAGACGCAAAGGATTGCAAAGGCGTTGTGAATTGCTCCACGAGCATCTCACAAGACAGTGAGATCTTTCCAAGCAGTGCTAGCGAGCAGAGGGGGAGAGAGGACAACCCCGCCAGCTCGCTGGAGAACTCCGCTCTTGGCTTTCCCCAGATCCCTGCCAGCGCAAAGCCAGGATGGTGAAATTCGAAGCACAGCAAGAACGCAGTGAAAGGTGCCCAGAAAAAGACTACAAGGCAGGAGCAACCCTGCAGAAATACCCGAAATGACAAGCTGCACTACCTTCTGCGGGCGGCTGCCCTCCCCAGGCATGGATGGACATGAGCCAGCCGGGCAGAGCCAGCTACTGCTGCCCTGCCAAAGCCCGGCTGCTGATAAGGGAAAGCTTCTTATCTCTCCCCTGCCCCTCCTGTAAATACACCCTAGCCTCTACGCTCCGCAGAAGTGCCAGGCCTGCAGAGGCTTCGGTTGGCAGCAGCAACGTCAGCGTGTTCGCCGGCGCTTTACAGTATTTTTAGCCCTCCTGACATTAGCAAGGTGCAAAAAAAAGAAAAAACAAAAACAAAAAAAGACTGTCCTGATTTGGTATGTGTATAAAAGGGATAAGGGGCTGCCGGGTGTTGCCTGCCTTTTGCAAACAGCGGGGAGCCACGGCTGCGTCGCGAGCAGGGTGAGTAGGAACATCTCCCTTTCTCAAAGGCTTTGCTGGCTCTGCTGTTAGCCCCCGCGCACGCTGCTCTGGGTCTCTCCAGGGACACCCGCCACCGCACAGACCCACTGGAGATCGTTTCCCAGCATTTTGTCACCCCTCTGCATTTATTCCCTCGGCTCCATCCATTTCTTTGCCGGTACCACAGCAGGATATAATGCCACAACCCCATGTGGAGTGGCCAGGGTCCAGCGTGGCTCTGCTTTGGTGGCTTCTTTACCGTCATCTCCCTATCTCCTGACCACCTCCGCCTTGGTTGCCCCAAACCCTCCCCACCCCAACAGCTCTTTAGCCAATTCAGCACTCCCCACGGCATTTCCCTTCCCCTCTCCACCCCCTGCCACGCCGGTTACCATGGGAGGGATGCTGCAGAGATGTCAAATGGGCTCTCTCTGCTCGTCTTGTGGAGGTTTTCCATCTGAACCGTTACAGCTCTAAGCTGCCACCGCTACAGCTTGCAGAGGCAAAGCAATTCCCGTACTCCCGACACTGAAACTGCACAGAGCTGCCGGTGATAACGTTGCCCGGGCTACTTTAAAATTGAATTTATCTGCTCGGAGCATGGTCAGGGCAGACCGAAATGCCTGCCTGGGAACACAAGTCAAGAGCCTGCTGATAGCACAGCCATCCCTGGGAAGGTGCGGGGTGCTTCTGTCCAAACCCCAGCAGCAACCAGCCCTTCTCTCACCTCTCCCCCAGCCCTCTGCAATGGCACCTCTGGGCTGAAACATCCCCGCCGGAGCTGCTGCTTCGTGGATTAACATGTTGTCATCTCCGGGGCACTATGGGACATGGGGAAGGGGCTGGCCACCCTGTGGGTGCAAGCGCAGGTTGCAATGAGACCAATGTTCTCAAAGGCTTGTCCTCTCCAAACGCGGATTAAATTTGTGGGGAAAGTAAGAAAGCAGCAGTCCCCCGGTATCCTCTTCTCTGACCACTGGCAAGCAGTGATTTAGGGATTTCTGAGGTGGTTTATTTCTGGGGTGGTTTATGAAGAACTGTGTTTAAGGCTCAGGGAGAGGAAACTGTTTAGGCTAATATCAAAGCAGGGCTTTTGCTTAAATTGC
Organism: Opisthocomus hoazin; assembly: GCF_030867145.1. Lineage (NCBI taxonomy): Eukaryota > Metazoa > Chordata > Aves > Opisthocomiformes > Opisthocomidae > Opisthocomus > Opisthocomus hoazin. Next base: position 3,146,104 of record NC_134418.1, on the reverse strand, counting down.
TTTCGAAGCCATAAATACAGAAGTGACATGGAATTGAAATAAAACAGTTGGTCTGAACCCAAGAAAGAATGCTTAGATTAAGAAATAAAACTGGGCAAGTGAGGTTTTTCACATTTTCAGTCATCTGGAGAGAGCCCATTTTTTCCAGTATTTCTGAGACGTGGCTAAGGGCCGAGGGGGCATCTTCCACCCCAGTCCCAAGCTACTCCCCTCCCAAATGCCATGTAGGATGGCAGCAGAGAGCCTTGTGCTCAAAAAGCATCAGCCGTGGAAAAATTTGGCTTAGAGTCCCTCAGTCCCTTTGACAAAGGGTACGCTTTGCAGAAGCAAGCCCCGCCGAAGCAAGAGGAGAAAGGCTGGGGCATCTGGCATCTGCTGGGATTGACTTTTTTGAGTTACCATGCCTGGTTCATGTCACGTAGCGACCGTGAAGGATTCAGAAGTGGCCTCTTGTTGCTCACTTACCTAGAAAGCGGCAGGCGAAATCCCTCTCTGCCTGTGACAGCGGGTGTCTGCGCCTGGGGATGGGAGAGCAGCCCAGCAGTGACTGCAGCTCACACGCACAAGGACAACTTGAACATGTCAACGGCTGGGCATGAACAGTTCGCCTCTTTGAGCTCAGATGTGGTCCAGGAGTAAATAGAGAATGTATGGCCTCGTCGGGCCATGCACTAACCCCATGGCAGTGGGGCGGTCTGGCCTCCAGTATGGCTGTCCTGCAGATTAAAACATCCCATGTGCTCAGGATCGATCTAGGGGACATCCTCCTATCGAGGCATCCTCTGGCTATTTGAGCATCCAGCACTGGCTTAACTCATTGGTGCTGTTTGCATCCTCTCAATGTTTGTACGTGCATTCGTGTGTTAATGGGGAAAAAAATTTGGCAAGCCTGGAGTGGTCATGAGGGAGCTTGTGGAGTCTCCTTCTCTGGAGATATTCCAGACCTGCCTGGACACGGCGCTGTGCAGCCTGCTCTGGGTGACCCTGCTTGGGCAGGGGTTTGGACTAGATGACCCACAGAGGTCCCTTCCAACCCCGACCGTTCTGTGATTCTGGACAAGGCTTAATCCCACGCAAGGCAGGAAAAACCAGGGTAGCACAGAGAGGGATGAGTGACATCCTGCTCTCCTGGAAGAGCAAGGCCAGTGCCCCAGTGCAGCTGTTGAAAACCCAGCCTGCCTCCGTTTGGGAGAGGCTGCATGAATACGGTGAGTGACACTTCTGGGCTACCCTAAGTGGCTCACAGCAGGCTCTGCTATTTGCATTGCACAAATAGTCATTTTATTATTAAAAACAACAACAGCAAATAGAAGCTAAACCAAGATAAAACTAGTGAGTGCTGTGCAGATGCTGAGGGCATGCAAGAGCTGGTTCTACCCACAGATTTAACCCAAAAACATCATCAGTCTTGGATTGCACCTTTCCTTCCACTTTTTCACATATTTTCTCCTGCAAAGTTCTTGCTCAACACACCTACATTTCAAGTGCGAAGCAATAATGCAAAGAACATTTAAGGCAGAAGTGAATCTAACGGGCACAAACTGAAGCAGAGGAAGTTCCGTCTGAAGATGAGGAAGAACTTCTTCCCTCTGAGGGTGACGGAGCCCTGGCCCAGGCTGCCCAGGGAAGCTGTGGAGTCTCCTTCTCTGGAGATATTCAAGACCTGCCTGGACAAGGTCCTCTGCAGCCTGCTGTAGGTGACCCTGCTTTGGCAGGGGACTTGGACTTGGTGACCCACAGAGGTCCCTTCCAACCCCTAACATTCTGTGATTCTGTGATTCTGAGCAAAACAAAAATATACTGGGTGGGAGATGAGGGTTCTCCTAAAGGAAAGCTGTACCTCTCTGGAGCACCAAAACACTAATTGTATTAATTCTTTGTTCTCCTTGATTCCTGGCTCTGGAGGCAAGAAGAAATGCTACGTGATTAGTCCTAGTTTCATGTAGGGAAACCAAGGTGCCCACCCATTCCCTGCACCCACTTAGAGACCCTTCCAATACATATAAATACTTCCTTGCTGTTTCTTTGCAAAAGTACTAACCCTGATTTTTCCAGTTTCTTCTAGTGCAGAGATGTAACTGCTGATAGGCCACCACTGCATCTCCAACAATCAAAAAAAACCCCCATATTTGCACTTGGAAAGAGGCCAAGGGCTTCTCTGTGCCATTGTCATCCCACCTTACTTCTGGAAGTAGGAAAAAATCAGTACTGTTGTCTAAACCCGACTGACCAAATCCTGATTTTCTGAAATTAACCATAGAGACAGGCAGGCTCTGAAGTAATTGATGCAGAGTACGTTCTTCTTCTGAAAAAAATAATTTCTCTTCCCATCAGCAGACCTCCGTGGTTTCATCACCCCCTTACCCATCACACAGATGAAAACCAGCTATGACAGACAAAAATCATCCAAATCCCAGACTATCAAAGCAAACGAGCCAATTCCCTCCCATCGTTCAAGGATTGGCAGCCACCATGAAAAACAAACCACATCGAGATGGACCCATCCCAGGAACCACGGAGAAAACGCGATGCCATCCCAGACAGAAAACATCTTGCCTGGCTGGGGGGAAGGTCAGATGTCAGATGTCTGTAATGGCAACTTTCCCCTGGGACATATTTCTGAAGAGATCAGCTGCAAGACCTCAGAGAAACTCCCTCACCGAGTCACCAAGGTGAACAGGAGCAAGGAGGGGGTGCTAAAGGAAATCTCAGCTACACAGAAAGCAAGAGATGAGCCCAAGGAATCCGCCTCCAAGGCAGTTTTCTTGTTTTGGGCCAACAAAGTTAACAGCAGCAAAACAACTGCCTTCCAAAAGCTACTGCAGAAGTCTTCTGTGACTGCGGAAAGCTGCTCTCCAGCCCTCCTTCTCAAGGAAGGGCTTAGCAGCTTGGAAGAAGAAAAGCGGGCTAAAAATGTCCAGAGAAAGACCAGGAGAGATCTCTTCTCTGACTCCAAGGTTTTCAGCCATGTAGACAGACACGTCCTACACGTGAGCCAGCAGGTAGGTCCTGGTGTCCTTCAGGAGCAACACAGATGGTGTCATCAGCAGATGGTGGCACTGGCAGATCCACATAGAATTGTAGAATGGTTTGGGTCGGAAGGGACCTTGCAGGTCATCTAGTTCCAACCCCTAACATTCAACCCTTCACCGTATGCTCTGACGACAGCAGTGACAAGGTGGTGCCTTACAGCGAAACTAGGAGATCTCACAAGGTCCCGGGCTGTTTATTGGTCCTAACCATGGCCAAAGATTGTTGTTCTACCTCTGAAGATCTGCTGCCCACCCAAGGCCCACAGTGACCTGCTTCCAGCCAGCACCAGTGTGTAGCTGAAGTATTCAGTGCTTGCTGCAGCTCATCATGCAAAACTGGGAAGAAGGGGTGGGACAGGATTTTTTCAGGGTCCCAAACAGGATTGTAGTAGAGTAGGGGGTTCCTGGAAACCCTTCTAGGAAGGGTGCAAGGGGGAGAGGAAGGGACTCAGACCAGAGTATGCCCTGAGGCAGTGCAGTCTGGGAGATGGTGAGCCAACAAGCTTCCTCTGTAAAAAACACATGGATCCAGCAACAACCGCACAGTCTGGCCATGTCCACCAACCCCTTCAAGCCTGTGGCAGCCCAAGTCCTGATTTTCTCAAGCAGGAGGCATCGGTTGCGTCCTCTTTTCAGGCTGTCTGCCGTTACATGATGCTCCCAGTTTCTAGATGCTCGGGAGCCCAGAAGAGGAGCACTGAATTTTGTAATTCCTTCCTGTTACCTGGACCACGCACTGTCAGTGTAATTTCTCCCCCAGGGTCAGCACAATTTGACTAAGCAGCGAATGCTGAACCAGTGCGGGGTTTGCAGCTTACACGTCAACTTGTTAGTGAGAGCAAAGAGGCATAAGGAATAATTGTACTCTCTGTTATTGTTGAAGCCTGTAATTTGTACCTAGCCCCAGGCTAATCTCCCTTGGGAAGAAGGATGCTTAAGGATTTCAGAGCCTACCTAGTCTATTAAAAAGAGAAGAGAGGGGGAGGGAGTTGGAAGATAGGAAAAAGAGGATAATAAACAACCAAAAATACCTCCAAGGCAGTGGGGAGTCATGGGAACAACTTGTTTCTCTGTTTATCCAAAGTGCTAGCTGCACTAAAACCTGGTGTACTGCGTCTCTTCCTCCCAGCCATGAATTACCAGTGCCAAGAGCAGCAGCAGAGCAGTTTACTGACCACCTGCGAGTAGGGTATTGCACCCCTGGTGATGGCTGCTGCTCAGCCAATAGGGATACGGGATTCTTCCCTCTCGCCAAGCACCAAGCCCTGCTGCCAGTGCCCAGGGAGCAGGAGGGAGAGCCCCAGGCAGTGCAGGTGCAAAGCTGAACCTGTTTCCTGGCCGCTTAGGAGTAGCCTGCGGACTGCTTGCGTGCGTCCACCTTAACCATGTGAAAAAGCCTTGGCAGGATCAGTGCCTGGGTGGTTTTGGAGAAAACAGCTCCATCCGTCAACTCCAAATAGTCTGGTGGAGCCAGCAGCTACAGAAACACAAGATGCTCTGACTCATTTCTTCAGGGTCTTCAGGCATAGTTGGGAACAGGATTATTTGGGAACATTGCAACTCTCAGTCTAGGACCTATGTTTTACCAGCTCTGACTGAAACTAAGAATAGCGTGGACTTGGGCTGAATTTGCACCAAGATGTGCCAGCAAGGAAGCAGGTAGCTAGATATTTAATGGCTGAGTATTATTTTTTTCCTTGGGAATAATTCATATTATTTGTCTGCCTGGCAGCTGCACCCTCATAACAACCTCATGACAGAAATGTAAGGGACCAACAGGACCACCAGCATTTTGATGTAGGTGCTCTCCTGGCTGCAATATCATTTTGAAACCTATATCCCAAGGAAAATCTTCATCCATTACAAATGCAACATTTCCCATAAGTAAAAAGAAAGAAATTGTTGTGATAGAAAGATAGCTGTGAAATTTTCTTACAGATGGTTGGGGCAGGAGAGTCACGGAGGGATGAAATAGCAGGGGCAGGAGTTGGGAGGAATGAGCTGGGCTAAATTTAACTCCGTGAAAGAAAAGCCTGCTGCTAAAAATGCTTGGGCTGTCACAAAGGAGGGAAGAGCCCAGAAATATGAATGCGTGAATGGGAGGAAAGGGGCAGAAAGGCTTTCTTTGGGGTGAGGTATGGATTAAAATGTTAGTGAAATTTTACTGGTAGGGGCAAACATTTTCTTTCCACCCATTTTGGTGCGTGGGTTTGAGTGAGATGTCACAGCCGCAAGAAGAGCATCCGAGTCGTAAGTCGGGTCCTCTTCTGCATAAATACACCGAGATGTTCATCGATGTGGGGCTGGAAAGCCACTATCCCCAGTTAAGTGTCGCAGAGCAGCACCACTGGAGAGACCCACCTCTAGCACATGACCTTCTGGGCCAGAGGACATGTTGAACTGGACAGAGAAGGCACCAGAGCAATGACACTGTACGTCCCACCCAGCTGCTCCAAAGGAACAGGAAATGCCACCTTCATTTCCTCCAGCTTGCAACTCCAGCCCTCAGGCTTTTATAAAACCATGCTTAGGAAAATGGAGAAAACACCCTGTCCTACTGCAAACAGTATTTATTCATTTTGGATTCTGGGGGGAAAAAAATGCAGCTTTGGGGTTTTTTTGGTGTATATTTTCATTCCAGCAAGCCCACCACGTGGAGCGGTCAGCCACCCATGCAGCAGTGATATCCAGGCTCCCTTTAACTCACCCGTCCTCTCCATTGCAGCTGAAGTCCGAGCACACCAGGCTGTCCATCCAGGCCATCGTTCCCCTGATCACGGCCAAATCCCGGAGCGAGCTGGAGATGATGCGGGCAATATGGTTCTGGCTCTGCCACAACATCGGTAAGTCTGGTCCCGCTGTTCTGCAGAGACATGAAAAGCTCTTTCTTCATCTGCGCCTCCTGAATTGAGGCTCTTCATGCCCTGCAGAATAGAGACTTCACAGTATTCCTGTTGCAGTCATGAAACTGAAACTTCCTCTTCTTGACTTCAGAAAAGTGCCTGGGGTAGGAACTGGTTCCCACCATGGGACCTTCCATTCTAGAAATGATACCTGCTTCAGGCTCAACCTACAGCACCACTTGGGTGGTCAGACTCCCAGAGACACCGGTAAAGCCCACCCAGCTCCGGTGCACCTAGCTTCAACGTATTGGAGATTGTTTCCCTGATGATGCAGATTTGATGAGGCTGAGCTATGCCTGGCAGCAGTCATCTGGGGACACAGGAATCTCAGCACAATGCAGCCGCTTCGTGCTACTTTACCCTACTACATCTATGTGTGAGAGACAATATGATTGTCACTGTACCTCACTTGAATGGTGCAATGGTTGTTTACATGCGCTGGGAACCCAACTCCCCCAAGGCTTTGGCAATTCTTTGCTCATATGGGGAACTGTCAAACTCTTGAATAATGATGGGTAGAAGAGCCGTCATGGCTTCCAGGGCGGGTAGGCAGAGAAATAGGATTGGGCAGGAGGAGGAATGGGATCATTTTGCAAATAATAAGCCCTTACTTTGGCCTGAAATTGCATGGTATTCTCCCTTTCCTAGAATATGATGTGGACGGCTTCTTGGGGCTGTCTCAGAAGATCCACGTTCCAGAGCAGGTCCTGCAAACGGGAAGAGCTGTGTGTTCTGGTTATGCCCATTTATGCAAGGAAATGTGCAGGTAAAACTCACCTTGGGCTTTCTCCTCCTGCCCCTTTGAAGATCTGAGGTAGGGACATACATCTGGCATGGGGCTTGCCACACAACCAGCTTCATTTACCCAACACATCCCCGGGCACAGCAGCTGCCTCCCTCCTCCTCTACTGGAATGGAGGAGTATACACGGCTTTGACAGATTAACCAGAGCCAGAGATATGAGGGATGAGGGTTGGGAGTAGTTGTGGGGAAAGCAGGGGGCTGGATAAAAGCCGAATTTGGCCAACAGCTTGCACGAGTGGGGCCCTGGCTTTAAGAAGAAGGAGGTTGTACTTACCATGCAGGTTGGGTTGATCTCCAAGGAAGAAAGCACAAAGCAATGTTTGGTCTGTGGTTATCTCCCCTGATGGCTCTCCCTGGACAGGGAGGTGGGTTTGAGCTGTGTGGAGGTCCCAGGGTTTGGCCGGAGCCCAGGCTCCCGCGGAGGCCGGTGGTGCCAGCAGCAGAAGAGCAGCCACATGTGGAACGCGGTAGAGCTGGAAGGACAGTGGTGCCTCCTGGATGCTTGCTGGGGCGCAGGAACCGTGGATGAAGAGAACAGGTTGTTCGTTCCCAGGTGAGACACCCCTTCCCCTGCCATCACTGGAGACTTGGTCCTCAATACAAATGGACAAGGCTCAACCTGACTTTGGAGATACCCCAGAATGGTCATCCCAGCCCTTCCAATAAGCCTCTGGGTTCACCAGTCTGGGTTCACCAGGCCCTGAGCCGCTGTTTGAGCTACAACCCCAGAAGCTACATGCAGAAGGTCCAGAGAGCTATTCTCCTCGTCCTCAACTACAGCGGGTGCTCAGGGACCTCATGCAAACGTGGGCCCTCTATACATAAACATCTATGTGAAGTGCCTTATTCCATGATCTGGGGCAGTAACTTCTCAGATTATAACTTCACCCCTCCAAAATTGTTTTTCATCTGCAATGAGCATCGCTTATGAAGTAACAAATCCTCATTTTCACAGCAGCTTTTCCTTTATGTGGTTCCATATGCAATTACTTGAGATTTCTCAGCCCATGCTATGCAAATAATGACTCTCAAGAAAGTTATTTGTACTGTTTAATAATTTCCATTAACTGCATTGTGGGATTGCATTTTTAATTTTTTTTTCTCTAATAATGCATAATGAAATAATTGTGGAATTTCTAACAGGTAATTATCTTGCTGAGAACAGTTTAAAACACCAGTGAGTGTGGGCTGTTTTTATCTGAGCACGGGGAAAACAGGAGAGGGAGAATGAGATACCAGCTAGAGCAACAGGCACAGATAACAGCGTCTTGTGTGTCCAGCACAGTGTCCTCAAAACCTCCAGGACAACAGATACAGCAGGGCTTTGCAGGATGGCCCCAGTACAAGGCTGAGCACACGTCTGCAGGCTGACCTACTCAGCGAACATCTAAGCAGGGGTGATGTTTGGAAAGGCAGGTTAGGCACATTGAAATTGGAACCAAGATGCGTTTTGTTCCTTAAATCATACATAAATTCTTGGAAGAGCTTTAAATCAAGATCAGATGTCATATTGAAGTATGTCCTCAAGTAACAGTTCTTGGTAGAGGAACCACTCAGGAAAATTCTCTCTTCTGCAGCTCATTGAGTCACCTTAACTGGTTGCTGGAAGAGGTCTGTTACAAGGCTGGGAACTGCAGTTTCAGCTCTAGGCACCTCAGTAGAGGAAAAATGGAGAGAAAATGAATGCAGCAGAAAATGAAATGCCAAATGAGAGCCTGGTCCTCCCTTCCTGAAGCTGATGCAGCTCTGATGGTGTGGAGGAAGCTCCCTTCCCTTACAGCAGTGCATTGTGACCTCTCGGGATGCGAAAGGTTTTCTTGCTCCTTCCATGGTGTCTCCTCTCACTTTGCAGGCATGATGATTTTTTCTTCCTTACTGACCCTGAGCACTTCGTTGAGACCCACTGGCCAGATGACCCCCAATGGCAGCTTCTGCAGCCCCCCCTCTCGCGGGAAGACTTTGAGCAGAGAGTTTTTAAAACTTCAGAGTTTTTCAAACTTCAGCTCTCCCTCCTTTCTCCAAACACTTCCCTCCTCAAAACAGGTAAATGCAAAGCGAGGGCTAAATCCCAGTAATCTAAGAGCTCTCTTGCTTTTCAGAAAGAAGTTTGGGTTAGGGAAAACATTTCTTCTTCAAAAATGGCCCATCTGCCTATTTTTAAACACATGTTAAACATCTAGTAGAGCAGAGGCACATATTTAAGCAATTTCTGAAATCACAGCCATTGTGTGATACTGTGATTAGTAAACTGGGAATTAGCACTCATAAATTATAGTTAATTGAGCCAAATCACTTAAGCCCTTTTGTGCCTGGCTTTTCCCATCTAAATTCACCAACAGTAGCAAGATAGCTTCAACGTACCTGAGACACAATCCTCCTTGCGTTCGTAAGCTGGGGAGGGAGACTCCCAGATAAAACATGGCCTGAAATGTTCACGTCCCATTTTTAAACATGAAGGGAGGAGGCTGGAGTTAGTTTTCCTCAATTGTGGTTTTAAGACAATTTTTCAGGTTGGAAACACCACGATCTTCTTTTTACCCAGACACTGTACATCCATTCCCCTGGGTGGTCCCAAGAGTATATGGAATTTTTCCTGCAATTTATTTTATCAAGACAGCAAGCTAGGAGATAAAGCAAGACCAGATTGAGGGGAGTTGTCAGGCTTACAGAAAATGAATGTATGACAGACAAGGTACACTGTAAAGGTTTTGATGGAGAGAGGTTATTGCTTACCCAGAAATCAAACTCCTGCAGTATTTCCAGGATACTGGGGCTTTGCCGAGATGGGCTATCACGCAAATCCAGTTGAACTGGGAATAGCTGAATGGTCGATGCTGCCTTTTATGCAAAGCTCTCATGGTGCTTCTCCACTGCAGAACCTCAGCGCATCCTGGGGAGGGGAATTTATCTACCTCTGTCCAAGGTCACGCAGCACCTACACGGCAAATGCAGGAATGGAGATGTGGAGAAAACTCTTTCAGGTTCAGGTCACCAGGGACACTCCAGGGCAAACAACTAAATCACCCAGCGTCTGCAGTCTCAAAAAAAAAAAACCCAGGAGGTCAATAGTCCAACCAGTCCCTTCATCTGTGTGCCAAAGCAATAAATTGCAAAACATAGACTCTCACCAAATACCATTAGTGGTGGTACAAAACCCCAAAAGGAAGAATGAGGAAAAATAAGTGTTTCATTACTGTCTCTCCTCGCTCCCCCAGTTTTGACAGCCAAAAGACATAGGGATGGAGCCTAGAGGCAGCTCAGGGCTTTGGGTCCTTGCTGGCCACTAGCTGCCACGAGCCAAAATGGACCTGGGGAGAGCAGTCAGGGAAGCAAACCTGCCTGGCACATCCCAGGTACTTCACTCCTTTGCAGCCCCTTGGCTGGAGGAACTCCTGTCCCACAACCACAAAACTCACTGGGTGACCTGGGCTGCTGGCACACTTGTCTTTTTTTCCTTCAAAACTGAGATGAAAGGAGAATTTCCTGGTAGAACAGTAAAAAAAAATTGCCAACTTCCGCCCCCGTGAATTTCTTTTCCTGTGGAGGGAAAGAACTGTGTTCCTGGACCTAACCTGAACAGTTTAACCTGACTACTTCAATTAGCCTCAACAGCCAGCCTCATATCAGAACTGTGCTTAAAACACCAAATTGCGAACGCAGATTGCAAACCAAATGAGATGTCTGCTTTTTTTGGTCCAAAATTATGGTTATATGAATCCAGGTTGACGAAAATTAGCCATCACCTTACAGGGTATGCCTAAGCATCTAAGGCAATCTTCGTGCAAAACCGCTCAAGATCTTCGATGCAAAATCTGCTTATTTTCCCCTTTTGGCAACTGTGGATCTATTCCTGTTCGATTATATTTGAGCAGCTCCCATCTGCTTAAAATGCTTAAAAGCTTTCGGCCAAGAGTCTCCCTACAAATCACTATCTGATGGGAGCCAAAGGTGGGACACCTTGCAGAGGGACCTGACTTTCAGGAAAAACCTGGCACCCATCCTCTGAAATCCCAGCCCTTTTAATTGCTAACGTTACCCGGGCATTAGGGTTGGTAACCGCAGTGATGAAGGGCATTAATCCCACAGGATTAAGACTTTATAAGATTAATTTTCTTGTATAGAAAGGCAGTCACTGGTGGCATGCTGTAGATACAATAGTTAGGGTGGGAGAGGGGAAGGGAAGCCTTTTAAACAAGGGTTTGAGAAATTAGAAACACGCCTGTAGTTTAATGGTGGTTTTTCCGACCCCCAAACAATTAATGCAACATACATCGACCCCCTGCAGCACCGAGCGTGCTGGCATGGGAACACATCCCCAGCTTCACCTGGCCCCCCTGAAAACCAGGAACCTCCAGCGCATGGCTTGAATTAACTCAATAAAACAAACAAATGTTTGTTTTAAACGTAGCCATTAATTATCTCCTTGGGTCTCCTTCCCAAAGCGAAATGCGTTGCTGGCTCCTCTATCTCCTCATCGCTGGCTCCGCTGCATACAATGTTCTGTTCTTTTCTTTCTTCCTAAAGATCCTAATACGATGCAGCCGGCCAGGCCAGCAGCTTCGGAAACTCGCATAGAGCGAATTTAATAACAAGCAAACCTGCAGTTAATAAAGTCTGTCATCAGTAATGTCTCCACTGAACACTTGCCAGGGGAGAATTGTTTGCACTTACTGTGTGAGCCAAGTCACAGCTTTAACAGGCAAGGCACAAATCAAACCCAGCCTTCCCATTCTTTTCACGTCTCCGTTTCAACCTACCAACAAAAATTGTGGGGCAAACAATGAAAATATCCAGATTCAAACGGGGAGGGGAAATTAAAAAAAGTTGTCCCCCTCATTATTCATTAGATTACAAAACTCGTTTCATAATCTAATAATTAGCAAGGGACAATATTTTCAGCATGAATCTGGAGTCTTTTGTCATTTTGTGTTAGCACCCAAAACAAATGAGCCTTGTGCACAGCGCGGGTGCCGATACCAGCCGCGGTCTCCCGCGGTGCCACTGCTCGGTTGTCCCCTCTCTCCAGCACAAACGTGGTGAGGACGGGACGATGCAGAGCAGCCACGCTCTGGATGTGAGACAAACCATCCTTGGGCGCTTAGGGACCCTGGATAACGAAGAGCAGGCTTGATTTCCCCAGACCTTGAGGACAGAAGGTTTAAGCACGCATCTCACTATGTCTGTGTGCCAGTGCCAGGCTCTGTGAAGCACTCTGGAATCCTTCAAGTGCAAAAGTCTTGCTCTCCGTGGACATTTCTTTCATGCTTTCATCTATACCTGGAGAAAAAAAGTTATAAAATGCCATTAAACCAAGGTTTTCTACCCAGGCTGTCCCAGTACCTGTGGCTTCACATGGAATGATGTAGCTCACCACGTGCTGAAAGCAGCCTGCTGTCTGCTGGTTAGACAGTCCTGGCTTCTTCGGGGTCAAGACTTCAGGGCTTGTGAAACCTTGCCCTGTCTCCACTGCAAAATCAACCAATCGCCCCTTCTGCCCAGGAGCAGATGGAAATCGCTCGGGATGGCTTGCTGCACCGAGAAGTGCTCTCCCTTACTGCAGAATGGGTTTACAAGGAGCAAGACATGGCACATGGAGGGTGGGGGTGAAACAAAGCCCACCACCAGTCTTCATGGTGACCTGCCCTGGTGGTGCTTCATTTCTGGGTTTGAGGGTGGGTTCAAATTGGCTTTAAAGCCGCCTGCTGTGCTCTGCCTGGGGGAGCAGGTTGCTTTGCTGCTGGGGAGGTGTTGGGTGGTACGTGGTGGCCCTGAGCAGGAGATTGCTTATGTCCACCCAAGGAACAAAAGTCATCAGGAAAGATCCCCAGCACTTATCCAGCAACCACGGTACTACCACCAGCAGGTACCCATACAAAGGCACCTCTCCTTTGGACCTCGTGCTCTCCCCTCCTCCCTGGTTAGCGCACACTCCAAGTCAGAAGCTTGTGGACTTCTGTAATTTGGTGAGGCCAGAATCTACAAAAAAATATTTTAAGCGTAATAATGGGAAAAACTAAACTTATTCGTAAAATGTGGCTGTGATGTGGGATCTCCTAGCAACAAGGCTAGGGTATTTTGATCCTCCCAGCTCCTCTGCTGGTTTGACACCACAGTATTAAGACCTGCAGCTCAGAGGAAGGACTCCATCTCCAGAAGTCATGTAAGAATTACCTCCACATGGCTATCATTACCTTAGTTTTGGGTGTCTCAGAGCCCAAAGATAACTATTTGTACCTGTCCTCTTCATCTCCGGGTCTAGTGGTATCATCATTCCTCTCTCAGCAAGGTAAGAAAAATGGTAAAAGGTGAGGCAGGGTCTTGCTAAGGTCCTTCAGCAGGTAAAGGGGAAAAAGAGAAGGAGAATCAGGTCTCTGCCTCCCGTGCAGATGATTTGGGTCAACACTGCAAAAGTGAAGATGTGTTACAATGCTGATGAAAGGGTTGTAAAAGGTCTTTTGTTCACCCTTCTGCAGCCCACGGGGAAGTGTCAGTGATGCTGGGGAGCACCCACCCAATAGATTTCACCTACCAGCTCTCCAAACTCCAGGGCACCACAATGGGAGAAGATGTAGGCACAGTTCACGGGATGATGACGGTGTCTGAGAACAACGTGACCATCAAGGTGACTCCCCCAACCAAGGGCTTGTTCGACCTCATGATCTTTGCGCGCCACGCTGACTCTCAGGACCCATACAACTGGGTGTGTTCCTATCAGATCCAATGTCTGGATCCACACAATGGAGAGAAACTGCCTGAAAACCCATTTCATTTCTGGGGCCTTCACCAAAAGGTGAGAGATTTTGGTATCAAGCAGAGCAGTCACAAAGGGGAGCTGCTTGTTGCCCCACAGGGAACTTTGCTCTTGACTCTCGAGACATCCCGACCATTGCTTGCCATGTATGAGCTGGTTAATAAAGATTTAGATGCTGCTCTGAGCAAGAAGTGCTTGGTTGCTCAAGCTGAGGAGCAGAAATTGAGCTGCCATGTGCTCTGCCCTTTCCAGGGTTACTACCGGCTCTCTGCGTTTGTGAAAGATTTAGGAGGTGACACCTTCAGGAACGTGGCCAATTTCCTCATTCGTTGTTTGGGGCCCATCAACCTGAACGAACTCTTCCCCTCAGGGCTGAGCATGCACTGCGGGAGCGGGATCAGCTCCAGTGGCCATGGCCTCTCCAACCCCAGCCACTCTGCTCCCATCATCACCACCAAGCTGGGGAAGTGCAACATTACGTTCCACACACCCACCAATGTCGAGGTGACCGCCAGCTTGAGTAAGGACAAAGTCATCAGCACCAAGTACCCGTTGGAGAGGTATATTCTGGTCACCCACCTGAGGACTAAAGTCAGCGTGTGCATTGTGCTCCCTGAGTCGGGTGTCTACAAAGTGGGGCTTTTTGGGAGAAGCAAGGACCACAAGGACTTTGTTCATATTTGTGACTACGTTATACGCTGCTTCTCCAATCCCAGCTGGCTTCCCTTCCCCAGGGTGTACAGCCTGTGGAGGAGAGGGTGCGTGCTGCTGGAACCACGCATGGGCGTGCTCCAAGAGCAGAGCTGGGTCCGGTTCAGGGTCAAGGTGCCGAAAGCCTATGAAGCTGTTGTCCTCGGGCAAGAGAAGACAGTGCTGCAGCAGAGCCTGCACATGGTCTGGGAAGGGGACATGTTCACTGGGGCTGCGGGGACACAGGTCAAACTGGCAGCCAAGTTCAGCCAGCACTGCTCCTCCTTGGAGGTCATCTTGGCGTTTGAGGTGGAGGCTGGCCAACCTGCCTCCCTAGGGTGTTCGGGGTAAGCTGCAGAAGTGCTGGATGTGATGGGAAGGATTAAAAAAGCCAGGGAAGGAAGCAAACGCTCTCAAAACTGGAGGACGTTGAGGAGACACGGAGAAAACTCCCAGAACTTTATGGCATGTCGGGGGGAGGCTGGGTGTTACCCGCAGAGCTTTTCTTCCCGCAGGATATCCAGATACTTGCTGGGGCCTCCTATCCCACTCAGAGACGCTGCCGCCGTTTAAATCAGCACCAACATATGGAAGACTCCTAATATTTTGCTTCTGTCAGAGGAAACCATTGTTCAGCTTCTCTACAGGAAGGATGTCTCACTGCTTATTACCAGCTTGAATAATTGCTTGGAATGTTTTATTTGACATTTATTCCAGAACTTCGAAACCCACATAGTTTCTTTCTCTTGAGAGAATAACAACAACAACAAAAAAAAAAAGAAAAAAAAAAGAAAACAGCCCAAACTGGAGCCAAGAGCTTCAGATGGTAGCAAGACTTTTAAAATGTAAATATATAGTCAAGCAAGGAAGACCTCCTTGCAGAGAGACTCTGTGCTTGGGCAGAGGAAAGGGGAAAGGAAGCAAGGAGATGCTGTATTTTATCATCAATGTCTTTAAAATATTTTCCAGGTCTTTATTACCAAGGATGACATGTAGATATATACTTAAGAGCACTGAGGGCTTGAAATGAAGTGAGGGAACAGGCAAGGAAGCAGCTCTGTAGCCAAAGCATCTAATTGCTGAGCAGAAAGCAGAAGCAGCTCTGCTCTCAAACTCTGACACATGCTGCAAGGCACCAGAAACACCTACTGACTGAAAGCAAACTCGATGTTCACGCTTAGGTGGGCTAGAAGAGACACAGTGGAGATAATTCTCCATGACTGCACCCGACTGATGCTTGAAAGGGGAATTCTGGTTGCAATAATGATGAACAAGGACTGCAAGTTATTTTTGGACGCTGCGCAAAAGATAGTGGGGGAACATGGTCTGATTTCTTCTGGTTCAGCAATTTAAATTTGACTTATAGCAAAAGTTCACATAGACTTGAACTTTTTCTAGGCCTGGAAATCAGTTAATGCAGCTAATGTGTCAAGATCCACATTTCACACCAAACTTGCTGGAACCACACTGACGTGTTGGAAGATTCCCCTGAAGAGCAAAGTACAAGGACTACTTCGGATCAAAGGAAGCACTTGCAATCGTAGACACAGGCTAAACCCCTGCCTGAGATGCTAGAGAACAATTTAAGGGACACAGACCCCTGGACCCTTCTCTTCTGACCCATGTTCTGGCTAGTCCATATTTGGCCATCCACTTGGACGGATACAGGAAAGAGAAACACAAGGTGACTCAGCTCCCTTGTGTGTCTTCCAGAACAATCATAGACAAAAAAATTCTGCTCCCTGCAAGGCAGAGCAGACAATCCAGAGCCCAGCCTGAAAAGTCAGAGCCCGTAAAGCTGCTGGAAGTCGTTGTTGTCCTCCGAACTCCCCCCACTAGCTGAGTAATTTTGCACACGCCTTCCACGGCCAACGGTCTTCTGACCACGCTGCGCTCCCTGAGCAACAGGGATGCTGCTGTGCAGCTCTCCAGAACTCCTTGGTGCTTCCCAACCTGTGCATTGTCCACAGACAGTATTGAAATTATATCTGCAGACCTAGCAGGCTCCCAAAGACTGCATTTTTTCTTGTGTTTTGTGGAAGCGTTTTGGCTTGGTGAACAAAAATGACTGACAAGTGAAATGATTCTCATCTCCCACTGCCATCTTCCTTTCCATGTCCTTTTCCTTTCCAGTCAGTTTTGCTGTTAAATTTTCTCAGCGATGCCCCTCTGACCCTTTTGAGCCGCTCCACATTATCTGTGTGTACACATACTTCGTTAGCTGAAACTGTCCCATCTTTATGGACAAATTTAAGCAGGCAGGTCACGATCGCATGCCTCCAGGGAAAACCCAGCTTCCAGCTCAGTGATTAATTCCTCTTTATCCATCATAATGAGGGCCAGATTAGAGTTACCTTGAATTGGGGTCCAGACATTTTATGTCAGAATATAATTACCTGGAGGTGCCGAGAACTTTAATGATACTCCCACCGAGGATTTTTTACTTCAAGGATCTGAAGACAATCTACTCGTATTTCCTCTCCGTGCACTCTCGGGTATAGCATGTAACCTATTTTAAATGTCATTCTTATTTAGATTTACATACCTGAAAGCCTGCACCCAGAGCTGTAGGAGCCTTTGCAATAAACACAGGCACTAACTCTCCAGAAATTACAGCCCTGGGACAAGCGTCAATCATGAGAAAACAATGATAAGCAAAAGAACAAACCCACACATCTCTCCTCCTCTCGCCCTCTCTGCCCAGCAGGATTAAATTAGGTAACGACAGATTACAACATATACCTGCAGCTACAAAACACACCTATTTCCGAGCAAACTCGGTTCAAAAAGTCACTAGGAGGCCTCCAGGGATGCATTGAGCTGTGGATGGCCAAAAATTGCACAGGAGGCTGCACCCAACGCTATGAGCCATCTCGGTTGAGAGGCTGCGTTACGACCAAAGTCAGAGCAGGTAAGACCAGGAAGGGCCGAACCTGGTCTGCACACCAAAAATTCATGCTGACCTTTCATCTTCCTCTATGGACCTGGAGGCCATATCCACCAAATGTGGTGTGTAGGCTCCCTTGGCTTGACACACTTCCCTGTGCTATGCCTGTGTTTATCTCGTCATTAGTGTAAATTATGTTAATTCTTGTTTAGGCTGAAATTATCCAATGAGTCCATATCATTGAGATGTCTGTGCAAAGTTTTCTCTGGCTTTTTGTTGTGCTGCTTCACTTCAGTGCTATTAAAACCTGAGATGACCATCCTTTCCAGCCTGTGTTTGGACTTCGTTGTGATTGCTGGATGGGGAGCACGGGTGTTGGAATCTGCAGAAACAAACGGAGTTGTGTAGCTGGCTTTCAGACTGCAGCAAATGAACAGCCAGAAGGTCAGACAGGAGTTAAAGCCTTCCCGTTTGCACGCTACAGCTGGGATGAAATGTATGCTCAGGGTACAGCCCTGTCCATATGTGTCCCTGAGTCTCCTACACAAGGTCATGCCAAGACCGCAGTACTACAAGTCAGCATGGCAATACAACACAGATTCCTCCACCCTTGGAGCAGGTTATGGCTCTATACGTACGCCTACATGCGCTCTACATGTTCATGCACGTCATCAAGCAGCCTGGTTTAGCTCCAGCGCTGATGGTCCTTGTATCCTGTGCTGCTCTTACAGCTTAGGTATTGAGGGTAGGATCCAGCTGTGGGGATATCTGTATGGGGTAGGATTCACTGGCTTTGCAAGACCAAGGTAGACCAGATTAAATGCCTTCACGTGATCAAAGAAGTCCCACAATGAGCACGAGAACAGCACAAAAACTGTTGTACTTTGGTCAATCAGGTCAGAGAACATGCTAGGATAAACACTCCTTACATTGCCCAAATGTCTTCAAAATATGGAAGGATGAAAAAAATGATCTATTTCAAGTAGAAAATGAAGTAGATTTCAAATTTTTCCTCTTTGGTCTGACAACTGGGATGTCATGGCAAAGTTGCAAGAACAAAATGGGTATAGGCAAGAAGAAGATACGTAAGAAGTGTATTTCTCAGAGCAGAGTTGAGCTTTTTCATACAGTCACAAGAGACACCTAAGTGAGAATAATCTTGTTGAGCAAGTCTCCGGGGATCTGGCTGGGAAGATGAGTGGGAGGGAGGAAGGGTTAAAAATATTTTTCAGAGAAAGCTTGGCTGCGGCTTGTGTCTCTGCAGGCTGGCATACAAGAGGGACTGGAGATAAACAGACTTCTGCTGGAGGTACCATTCCTCCTTTCCAGACTGGCAACGTAATATTGATAACGCAGGAAAGATGAATCCGGAAAATCCCCAAAGAGGAGCAGGAGGATATAGCACAAGTGACTCTGGTTGCGGAAGTCCCGCTTTCCGCAGAAAATGGGAGGAAATGATGAGCAGGCACTTCTGCACACAGCAGGAGAGAGACTTCACAGAGCCAAAGGCTGGTGGGAAAGCTGCAAAGGGCATTTCTATAACAACAGAACCAAGAGATTAGCTCCTGGGTAGGCTAAGCACCGGGCAAACACATCTCCCAAATCCCACGTTATTAAGGATTTAAGCTACAAACCCATTTTACAAAGCTATCCAACCATGGACACCTCGTTAGCATTTTCACAACTGCAGCCAAAGATGTTTTATCTCTAGGAGCTGCAAAAACAAATCGCCATGGGATGGAAGTTGGGCAAGAACAAAAGAGAGAAGAGACAACCTCGCATTGGACCAAAGAGCCAACCTCCGTAGGAGACACTCGCCAAGAGCACTGGAGTGATGAGAAAACCGTGACATCACATTTACAACATTTCTCTTGCTTTACCAAAGTCTTCACTGCCCTGGCTCTGCTGTTTTCCATCCGTGGGTACATCGCGTACTCAGTACATACGTAAGAAAAGGACTTCTGCTATCAACCGTTCCGTTTACTGAGAATAAAAGCATGGTAACCAAGGTTACTCGGGTTTTGCTCCTGTGATTTTTGTTCCCAGAGGAAGCGATATTCCCCCTCCCTCTTTGGTGCTCCACCGACAGCATATCCTCGGATGAAACAGGACTCCATTGTACTAAACCCTGAGCACAGGAAGATGGGGCCCCCCCACCAGAGCCTGCAGCCAAGAAATAAGCAGGTACCCTGGGGTGAGATGCTCCAGGGGTTGGCAGCCTTCACATGGTGGCTGTGGAGGTCAGTGCCTCCTCGGCCATTACCTCCAGGACAAGCTGAGTTGTCCCACCTGTCCCCCAGACCTTGCTGCAGCATCTCCTGGAATGGTGCCCCAGCCCTGGGAAAGTCCTCTCAGTTCTTCCCAGGACCTGCATTTGCCGTATCGCTAATTACCTTTTTGTCTTGAAGGGGTTTTGATGCAAAAGCTGTCTTGGATCAGACCAGGGGTCCACCCAGGCCAGGCAGGAGCCAGAACCAGCCCTAGGGGAAAGACCACAGCCATATGGTGATGGTCACCTTGCCTTCCCCTTCTAGTTTCCAGCAGTCTGCAGTCCCCACCCTGGCAGACACTGAGCCTGTGTCACTGTTAATTCTGCTGACTGGCTCTTGATGGAACATTTCTGCTGCAAAACAGGCTTTCTAGACCTAGTTACTTTTGTGTCACGCAGCAAGGAGGTCCTGAGCTGAACTGCAGACTGCACAAAGGAGATCCCAAAGAGAATCCTGGTAGCTAAACCCAGCCCTGCTGGGAGATACTGCATTGCTTCTGCAGGTCAACCACAGTGAGGTCTTCTGATCTCAAGGCAGTTCCTGCTGTAAGAAACAGTAAGAACTGACTTAGTCCTTGCATGTAATGATGGACTAATGGCAATGCTGACTATCTGGCTGGAGAAGAGCATATTGTGTTCTCGTTACTTGGCATGACAACGAGCTCGGCTAGTAAAGGCACTTGGCTCCACACAGCCGAGTACAATCTAGCTAGTAAGGACCAAGCACACACGAACCTCATGAGAAGAGGCTGGCAACAAGGGAGCCAGTGGTGAACAAACCTCCTTCTTAGGCTCTTTAACCTTGGTGGACCCTTCCTAATCTTAAATTCCAAGGACTACAAAGCATATCCCTGGTTTCCCATTTCCAAAATACGAGAGAGGATATGAGAGAACATTCAACTTCTGCACACAGAACTTTTTTACACCTAGGTTTCATATACACAGCAGAAAACATTTTTTTTTTTATAATCACTGTTGTTAGGTATTTCTTCTCCAGAAATACTCCTTACCTTGGAGAACTCCATGGCCTGTGGTCAACATGACATCACAAGATGGGACAGCCGGGCTTGGGGTCCATTTTCAGGTCACGTTATTGTCACAGTCCCAGCTCCTGGGTAAGTTCTGTTTTTATTTCAGTATCTCTTTGCTAGAAATGTGCTTAATCTGTTCTTCTTTTATTTTTTTTTTCCCTTAAGCCTTCCCCAAAGACAGTCTGAATTGAACATTTCAGGTACCTCAAAATGGGAACAAAACATAGCTCAGATCCCAAAAATAGCTGCCATCAAAGAGGAAACACAGAAGCCAGGAAACAGCTGTGCACTTTGTTTTCTTTCTCCTATCTTCTTTTTCATCTTCACTTGGGAGGAGAACAGAGTAACCTCTGCTCCCGGCCTCCCAATACTCTGCTAATTTGAGGGAAGGGCTCTTGTGGGGATCTGCAGCCCTACATGACTTCAGACACACGCTGGGGTCTCAAAAGCGCGTTGACCTGAATTTATCACACTGAATCAAGGCTGTCCCCCTCCTCATATCGTCTGTAGGGTCAACTAGAAAGCAGAATCTAGTAAAAGGGGTTTGGTGCTTGGAGTCTTCTATAGCTGAGCTTTTCCTTCCAAGCCAGAGAGGAGATTTTCTCAACATCTTTTCCCCATTATTTTCCTTTCTTCCCTGCTTTCCTCCTACGGAGGCATCTCTACAACAGCATTCAGGCTAAGAGCGTATTGCTCCCAACACAGCAGAAGTGATCAAAGCCACCTCTGTGTGGTAGGGCTGTCTGAACACATCCGTGGAATGAAGGATGAGTCTTCACACGCACCGCAGATGAGGGGAAAAGAAGAGAGGGAAGGATGAAGCCAGAGGGTGGCGAAGCCATGCGAGCTCAGGGCAGCCTTCAGCAATGCCGGCGATACCAGGCAAGCTGTGTGAACCAGGCACGATACAGCGGCAAAAATGCTAGTGGTGAAGCAAAGGTGCAAACAACTCAGCACCAGGGTTGTATTTTTAATGAGCACCCAGCATTTCTCCCAAACCCGAGCAGCTTTTCTTTCTGAACAGGGTCCACCAGCTCCTTTTTCTTTCATTGGAAATGAAAGAGGAAATCTGGCTGCATATGATACATAATCAATTGAAGGACTCTGATTTACAGAGACAAAAGATGAAAAAAAAAGGGGGGGGAAAAGCCAATGTAATTGACAAAAATTAATCTGTGGCGTGATGTCTTGGTTGACAGGTTGAGAGCAGCTTTCTGCAACAGCTTAAGTCATTTTCAGGTATCAGTTAACCCTTCAAGGGCTGACTGACAGCCTCGAGGCTCGCTGCAATGCATTACGGCATGACTTCCCCAGGTAAAGCTGAGAGCATCCTTCCCTTTTGCTGAGCTCCCCTTTTGCCTTCAAGCACAGCCACTTCCAGCAGCCCCCAGGCTTCATGGCAGGGGACTTCGGGGGCAATGGTTAGGAAGGAGAACACGGGTAGGGACAGCATTGCAAGGACACCCGCACTTCCAGAGCAGAAATACTGGGAATTAAACAATGACAAAACCTCTCAAAAATCCAGATGACAAAGAAAAGATTGATTTGCTCCTCACCACCCTGTAAGTAGGATACGAGTGTGGACTGCTAGCCTGGACAGCAATGGGAAAGCTGCTGGGAGCAGACCCAGGCAGAAGACCATCATCCCCACATCCAGCGGCTCCACGGCTCAGCCTTTGAAGGCTGCTTGCCATGGTGCACAAACTGTGCTCAAAATGTCAGACGGGCAGGGCTGCCAAAGGCAGAACAGGGATGAGAGCACCTCCGTGACGAGCAAGAGACACTCGGCCGTGGCAGACTTGCTGCAGACAATCAGAAATGTCCGCTTACAACAAAGAGGTTGACCCAGGGCAGGGGGAAAATGCCTTCCTGGCCCACTCCAGCGGCTGTCTTCCCCCGCAGCAGGCTTTGCCAAAGGAATCCTCTGGGCTGCTTTTTTGCACACAGTAAACTTTGATTGAAAACGATCGCTGTTTTCCTACCCTCACCGGCTGCCAAGAAAGCGGCAGATGGGTGAACTCAGCGCTGTCTGCGAGCCAGCTGAATCAGAAGCTCTCGGAGAAGTGAACTCCTCCATGCGTCCCAGAGGGACCGGCGAGTTCAGGACAGGGTTTAACGTATCTTGGATGACGCTGGTGTGTCCCTTCTCTGTTACCACGTCCTGCAGCATCGGGTAGTGGGCTGCCATCTAGATCTGAAAGGAAGGAGACTTGCGGATTGAGTCTGGTTGAAGCAGGGAGAAAGAAACCCCATGGCTCGAGACACGTGAAAAATATTCACCCTGCTTCCCAGTGCTGTGATACCTGCCTAGACATCAACACCCTGGCTTTGCAACATTTCTGGTTTCCCTTCCTCCTACTGGAGATGAGCTCTGCCCTTCACCGCTGCTTTGGGATGTCATGTCCAGCCCAGCAAGGCACGGCCAAAGCAGGCTCCAGCCAGGGTGATGCTGCACAGATCACAGAATCACAGAATCACAGAATAGTAGGGGTTGGAAGGGACCTCTGTGGGTCATCTAGTCCAACCCTCCTGCTGAAGCAGGGTCATCTACAGCAGGCTGCACAGGACCACGTCCAGGCGGGTCTTGAATATCTCCAGAGGAGACTCCACAGCCTCCCTGGGCAGCCTGTTCCAGTGCTCCGTCACCCTCAGAGGGAAGAAATTCTTCCTCATGTTCAGATGGAACTTCCTGTGCCTCAGTTTGTGCCCATTGCCCCTTGTCCTGTCACTGGGCACCACTGAAAAGAGCTTGGCCCCATCCTCCTGACACCCACCCTTCAGATATCTATAAGCATTTATTAGGTCCCCTCGCAGCCTTCTCTTCTTCAGGCTGAACAAGCCCAGCTCCCTCAGCCTCTCCTCGTAGGGGAGATGTTCCAGTCCCCTCCTCATCCTTGTAGCCCTCCGCTGGACTCTCTCCAATGCCGCACACCTCAACGCTTCTAGCAGTGAATCCCAACATCTTCGCTCCCCACACCCAGCAAAGCAGCCCCCTTGGTTTTTCCTGCAAGAGAAGCAAGACAGAGACTTTCCTTGTTTGGGTGCATTGGTCTGGGCTTGGCCTCATGCTAACGTCGTTGTAAAGGGCTGGGTAGATGCAGTTATGCAGACAGTCATGTCCATGGGTTGACCTTTAAAGGTCATTTCCTACCCAAACCAGATAAGACCATGAAAGTACTGTCCCCCCACATCTCACATTACTCCAATGAATCTTAGCAAATTATCCATACCTGACCCACCACAGCCAATCTGCCCCTCTCCACCCCAGTGATGCTGCTCTCATCTTCTGTCCGCTTTTTGGCAGATCTGCGCCAACCACGTTCTCACATCTGGAGCCTATTTCCACTTCGTTACTGAATCAAACAATACTTTGCTTGTTCATGCTGAAGTCAGCGGGAAGCAGGAGCATGGTGCTCCTCAGGGTCCCCAGAAAGGACAGCAAAACCTGACAGGCAGCCCCATCGCTGGGGTTCAGAGGGACCCCACCATGCTTCCCCAACCTACATGGGTGACACTGCCCCAGTGCTGATCTACGGGTGTTTTTCAAGGAGTGGCACCAAGGTTTTGTTATCACTTCTCAGGAGATGTGCTGCTGCATGTGGTGGGGACTCGGAGTCAAACTTCTTGGCTATACCAAAAGGCCCCCCTCCTCCTCCTGGGGTCCCCACTTAGGTCCACCATTCAAGAGAGGAGAGTCAGACACCAAGAATAGCCTTTTGCAGGGAGGAATAAGTCAATACTAAGTTCAGGTGGAGAAAACGCCACGGCTGGATGCCCCAAGGAGCAGCAGCAACCTTCTCTTGGGGCAATGGGGACAAATAAGATGACTTTTCATGAATTTTGCCATCTTTCTCTTCACCCCTTCCCCTCTCCTTCTACACTGCTTTAAGCTCTTTAATGACCACTTAGCTTGGGAGAAGAGGCTGCAAGGACTCAGGAGCCAAAACAACATCCACCGCTGCCTGCAAAATGGGTAAGATAACAGGGGACAATGGGAAGGGGTACTTCACACTTTTTTACATGCCCACCCATCCTCCCATGTTCCCCACAGCATCTTATCCCAGGACTTGAGACCATCTCCGGGAGTCCTGCGTCCAGCTCTGGAGCCCTCAGCACAGGACAGAGCTGGAGCTGTGGGAGCGGGGCCAGAGGAGGCCCCAGCAATGACCCGAGGGCTGGAACCCCTCTGCTGGGAGGAAAGGCTGGGAGACCTGGGGCTGGTCAGCCTGGGGAAGAGAAGGACAAGGGGAGACCTTAGTGGGGCCTTCCAGTACTTAATGGGGGCTTTCAAGAAAGATGGGGACAAATCTTTTAGCAGGGCCTGTAGTGATAGGAGAAGGGGTGATGGTTTTAAACCAAAAGAGGGGAGATTTAGACTGGATATAAGGAAGAAATTTTTTACACTGAGGGTGGTGAAACACTGGCACAGGCTGCCCAGAGAGGTGGTCGATGCCCCATCCCTGAAAACATTCCAGGCCAGGTTGGACGGGGCTCTGAGCAACCTGATCCAGTTGAAGAAGTCCCTGCTCATTGCAGGGGGGTTGGGCTAGATGGCCTTTACAGGTCTCTTCCGACCCAAACCATGCCATGATTCTATGACTGATGCTGGCTGGTTCCTTTGCTCTGACATCTCTCTGAGCCATCATGTTCCCAGAAAAGGTTATTATTAGAGCTTGCACCCACCTGACGTAACCAAACAAACAGCTGCTAGCAGAAGGGACACCCTTCCCAAGCCAAACCTAAAACATTTGTCCTTCATTTGCTTTGCAGCAATGATTTTAACTTGCAGCACAGACCAAGTAAGCGCAATCATCCCTTCCCTGCTTCCCTCTTCCATTTTAGGGAAGGGAATTTAGGGATTTGACTAATTTCTCTGCTCTTGCAGCCAGAGAGAGAAGAAAGCCGTAGGCCTTTGCTTTGAGAAGAGAAAGAAAAGGCGTAATTCAAGGAGCTTATTAACCCCATGTCCTGAAGAAACAAAGCTGCAGCGTCCGCAGGAGGTGGTTTGTTGTTTTGCCACCCTCCTACAACCTTCTGAGCTCCTGGCTGACCTGAACTGGGTCTGAAGGAAGGGCTCAGAGCTCACATAGCTAAGCGATTTCTGCAGAGGAAAGATGGTTGAGCTGTGCCCATCGTCAGGAATGCACTGCTAAACGTCAGAAAGCAGGAGCCAGCCACCCTTGCATCCCTGCCCTGGGCTGGACTGTCAGCTGAGAGGCATGGGAGGGTGCAAAGATGCTTCCCTGTGAACAGGGTGGCTGCTATCTCCTCTTTCTGCCATACTCAGGACCAGCCAAGTCCAGAAATAGCAAATAATATCTTCTTTTTCTTCCTAAAATTTCAAGCAGAAGTCTTCTGTTCTTTCCAATCCAACTTCTAATACCATCTGTAGTCACGGGTGCACATGAAGGTGCGTGTTAGGTAGATGCAGGACATCCTGGCGGTACGTTTGGGATGGAATACGCTGAACAGGGGCAGGTCACCTCTGATGGCTCAAGGCATGTTAGAGATCCATAATTTGTAATTCTGTCTTTGTGTTCTTCTTCGTGCCAACAAAGGGAGAAGGGATGTGTCTGCTGGTACAGGATGAACTTCAGCCCTTATCTCAAGAGGTTCCACAGGGAAATGCAGCAAAATTCTCTATTGTTGCACAGGAAACACATCTTTCAACAGGCCTCGGCATCAAACCTGCCTCTGGGACCTTCCCCGTCTGCTGGTGACATCCCTTCTGACCTCCAGCAAAGCACTTCCTCCCCATTTCCCTGCGACGCGGCAAAGCCTGTGAACAGCCTGAGAGCTTTGGGAGAGCAGCGAGCCCCAACTCCGTGCCCCAGCCGGGAGGGCGCGCGAAGCCCCCACATCCTGCGCTGGGTTTTAGGGCCCTAGTGAGGCCTCATCTAGAGTACTCTGTCCAGTTCTGGGCTCCCCACTTCAAGAAAGATGAGGAGCTACTGGAGAGAGTCCAGTGGAGGGCTACGAGGATGAGGAGGGGACTGGAGCATCTCTCCTCCGAGGAGAGGCTGAGGGAGCTGGGCTTGTTCAGCCTGGAGAAGAGAAGGCTGAGAGGGGACCTTCGAAATGCCTCTAAATATCTGCAGGGTGGGGGTCAGGAGGACGGGGCCAGACTCTTTCCAGTGGTGCCCAGCGACAGGACAAGGGGCAACGGGCACAAACTGAAGCACAGGAAGCTTCAGCTGAAGATGAGGAAGAACTTCTTCCCTCTGAGGGTGATGGAGCCCTGGCACAGGCTGCCCAGGGAGGCTGTGGAGTCTCCTTCTCTGGAGATATTCAAGATCCACTTCGACAAGGTCCTCTACAGCCTGCTGTAGGTGACCCTGCTTCGGCAGGAGGGTTGGACTAGATGACCCATAGAGGTCCCTTCCAACCCCGACCATTCTGTGATTCTGTGGCTGATGGAGACGGTGGGCACACGGGGCTAGGACCCACTGTCCTTCCCACGCTTGTACGGTCCAAGCTCCAGCAGCAGCACACTGAGCGCATCCTGCGAAGGGTTTGCAACGCTTTGACTTCAGAGACAATGTGGACAAACTCACCCAGCTTCTAATTTGATGCACGCAAGCTACCTTAGATGTTGTGCACCTCTCTCCAGAAGACCCTGCAACCCATCCTTACCTGACGTCCCCTACAGCCTCCCCCCTTTGCCAGCGCCTCAGTTTTTTTTTTCTCCAGGGCTTCACGAAGCGAGCAGAGGCGCAAGGAAAGACCGCGGGCACAATCAGCTCTTAGGCTGACAAGATAAAGAGTTAAAGCAGGCAAAGCAAAAGCTTCGGAAGAAAAACGGTTGTGTAATAAATCAGATATTAGAAGGCAGGAAGGTGCGCTATATAGAGGAATCAAAGTCCGGAACAGGATGTATATAGAGCAAATATTGAACTAACTTTGATAACACAGAAAAATAGAAGATTTTTGGTGGGGTTAACTGAAGGCTCATATTTAACTATTATAAATTTCCTGTTTTACTCGTGTCGGGCGGTTTTACAGTGATCTATACAATGCATTGTGTGCCTAATGATTTCCTAGCCATGAATGGGTCACTCCGATTTTACTTTCCATGCTTTTTTTTGTCCGTCCCGGAGCAATAAAGCTATTGAAATCCTCCAGGCCTTGCCCATTGGGTGTTTTCTTTCCTACCAGGAGATCAAACTACCCTGGAGGTTTATTTTAAGCAAATTCAATAGGAGGGATCACACAAGCACCTTGTTGAAAGTGTACAATGGGAGCTGAACCCAGGGCTATTCAATGAACAAGTGCTCCATTTTCACGCAATTCCTGTTGTGAATTCATTACTTTAATTAGGGTAGCAATTTATGAAGCTAACAAGGCACCATTTGTCCGCGGACACATAGGTGAAGAAATGCCAGATCAATTCACACTGGAAGGCAGAGGAGCTCGTGAAAAGCTAAGCAGAACTGGAAACCTCTGCAGATACTACCAGACTCGCCAAAATGAAAGAGGTGATTGACAGCAAGGAACAGGACTAAAAAGCCCGACTCAAGGGATACGTTCACATTTCTCTAGCAAAGCCTGACTCATCCCTCCTAGGAAATCAAACTCGTATAGTAGGCATCCCCGTTATCTACTCCCTTTCAAAGCATTTTAAGCTTTACGCTAGTTGAGGGTTTTGCTCTTCACTTACTCCTACTAGTAAAGCAGCACGATGCTCCTGCGATTCGTTTGAGACCTTGCTCCCAGCATTTAATCTGCTTTCTCCCTTGGCCACGGGATGCTCCCTTTGTCATCGGGCAAAGGAAGGCTTATTTTAAGCATCCCTGGATGAGACAGGAGATCTCCATCCACACTGCTCGCTCCTGTTTATGCGTTTTTGGAGTATTTCTCTTCTGAGCACAAGTGACCAGAAAAGCACAAGTTATCCCGCCTAGGATCTATAACTATCTAGGTCATTCCCTACCCGCACTGGGAGTCCCAGCACCGTTCATATCCCAGAGCCTATTTGCATTTTTCAGAGATGCTCCGCACCAGCCTTGCATTCAGCTTTTCTTCCTTGGTCCTTGGAGTGATATGACCTCAAATCCCTCTATCGATATCGTCACTACTTCATTTTCAGTGCTACCTCCAGGTCCTCCACTTCCTTCTCCACCATTTCTTGACCCTCCTCTGTACATACGAGTCCTCTCTACTTTACATCATTCGTGAATTTACTGTATAAAAACTCTCGAGACTGAGATAACTGTCATAGAAGTATTCACTGCGCGTGTTCCTCATGAGCTCCACCACATCATCTTCCCTCAGCCCCATTCTCCTTGCAACGCCACCCAACCTTTAGCCAGTTCCCTTGTGACTCTTCCACCAACCCCCCCAGTCTTCACATTAACAGCTTCCCATCTTGAAAGCAGACCAAATACACTGCCCAGGTCCCGGGAGATGAGATCTTCGGTATTTCCTTTGCCTAGAAAATGAGTTATTGAAGCAGAACATCAAGTTGACTGGGAAAGTCTGAATGATAAGGGGGACAAACCAGCCAAAATCGGGATGTCCTTCCAACCCACAGGTGGCAGCTCCTGGGACACCCCCCCTGTGCATCCCTTCCATCCACAGCTGTAGACATCAAGAAATTACCAGAAATCTTGAAAACCCAAAGTGAACGGAAGACGCAGAAACCAGGGCACAAAGGCAGTGAGCAGAGTTACGCACCGGAGAAGAGAGTAAAATTCTCACTTGAAAGATAATCCAGGCAGGCTTAAAGAAAGTAATAAAGAAGCTGTTTTTCTTTAATTGACCTGCAGCTGCATTTGAAGAGCATCCTAAGAATAACCATGTGGTAGGACATGAACAAAGCCATGGGCCGAGACTCGCGATTTCCCCGCTCGTGTACCTGAGGGATGGTGGAAGTCCTCCCGCCTACGTGGCCAGCACTAAGGTCCAGCCCAAAGGCTGGTACTGAGATGCCCACGCAGAAGCAGCAACGGGACCCAAATGCTCTCGGCAAAGCTGCCACGTGAACGATTTTGTGGGGTCTGTAGGGCAACACTGCAGCGGTAACTGGCTGCTTCGCTCAGACGATCAGTGTGATGGTGTGGAAGGTGTCCAGCGTTGTGCCGACGGCGCGCAACACAAAGTCCAAGGAGACGGCCTGCACTCAGTTCAAAGGCAGTGGATGCAGCCCAAATGCATTCACCAGTGGAAGACGCCTTCCAAAACTACCTTGCACAGCCAGGGAAAATCCCTGGGTTTCAGGCAAAAGTCCATGCAGTAGAAGCTGCCCTGGCTGCCAAGAAGGCCAATGGCATTCTGGGGTGCATTAGGAGGAGTCTGGCCAGCAGGTCGAGGGAGGTTCTCCTTCCCCTCTACACTGCCCTAGTGAGGCCTCATCTGGAGTCCTGTGTCCAATTCTGGGCTCCCCAGTTCAAGAAAGATGAAGAGCTACTGGAGAGAGTCCAGTGGAGGGCTATGAGGATGAGGAGGGGATTGGAGCATCTCTCCTAGGAGGAAAGGCTGAGGGAGCTGGGCTTGTTCAGCCTGGAGTAGAGAAGGCTGAGAGGGGACCTTCGAAATGCCTCTAAATATCTGCAGGGTGGGGGTCAGGAGGATGGGGCCAGACTCTTTCCAGTGGTGCCCAGCGACAGGACAAGGGGCAGTGGGCACAAACTGAAGCACAGGAAGCTGCAGCTGAAGATGAGGAAGAACTTCTTCCCTCTGAGGGTGACGGAGCCCTGGCCCAGGCTGCCCAGGGAGGCTGTGGAGTCTCCTTCTCTGGAGATATTCCAGCCCCACCTGGACGCGGTGCTGTGCAGCCTGCTGTGGGTGACCCTGCTTGGGCAGGGGGTTGGACTGGGTGACCCACAGAGGTCCCTTCCAACCCCGACCATTCTGTGATTCTGTGATTCTTGTATGCACACCTGGCGTATGCAAACAGGCTGAATTTAACATGCTGTTTTTACACAAACAGTTCATAACAAAAAAAAAAAAAAAAAAAAAATCAGTCAAGCTCGAAACCTTCATACAAAAAAAAGCGCTGTCAAACCGAGACAGAAATCATTTGCATATTCAGCTTCACCAGCAAGCTGACGTGACTCAAGCACAGCCTCCCACCCAGCGACCGAAGCAGCAAGAGGAGGGTAAGGCGGGATTGCCCTCTCCACGGCAGCCCGACCTCAGCTCGACCGCAGCTGACCTTGGAACTGCACCCTCATTTGTAGGAACACAAGGAGTCAGATTTAGCTCCTGCGTTTGTGTATTTGCAACTCCCAGCTTACAGTTAAGTGGAGCTGTTGAAGGATAAGAGACAGCGGGTGGGAAGTTGATTAAGATCCTTTATACTACAACTGCTTTTAAATTTTACCCAGTTAGAAGCCCACGCAAGAAGGTCTAAACTTAAAATAGCAGCTTAATAAAAACCTCAGTTGCCTTAAATCTGTACACTTCAGCTGGAATATCAACTAGTCATTCTTCTGCTAGTTTAGAAAACTAACAAAATTTAAAAGAAAACCGCTCAAAGCTTAAAAAAATCCAGTTTAGGAAACAATCTATTAAAGAAGTCAAAGACAGACAGCGGATGGAGATTGTTTATTGGTTCTTTCCATCGCATCTGAGTTACGGGTGTAAAAGTCACACAAACTGCAGGTATAAACATGTAAAACAATACAAAAATAAATGGGAAAGGTAATTTTATCTTTACTGACTCAAGTTGTGTAATAAATACAATAGGCAAAAAGCTTCAACCACACAATTCAGTTTAACTGAAGTTACAGTAGTGTTTGTAAATACACGTTTTCAACTTAAAGTTGCAAATATTAAAGCATTGAGAACTAGTATAAAAGTGAATTTTGGCACCTTGTAAAGTGAGAAGCGTTACATTAGTATCTGACCCTTGTGTAAAAATCAAACAATTTCTCACTAGCTTTCTGAGGTACAGTTTTAAACAATCTAAAATTAGATCAACAACGCAGTTCTGACAACTCACAGTTTACAATTCACTATACTAGTTACAATTTTTCCCTTTTAAGAATACCAAAGTATTCCAGAGCTTAAATCTGTGCAAATTCAGAAAAGTTTCAATTAAAAATAATAATTAAAAAAAAAACTTATTAGGGAACTCTTACGTGCAACTTAAATCCTCCCTGCAATCACTTATGTTAATTGCAAAGTGTAAAACTGGACTAATACCAAATTGCACAGCTTAATATAAAGTACTCTGAGATCGCAGCGCAGTTCAAGTTGCAAAGGTTCCTCTCCTAAGTTTATCACATTTTTCTCCCTATAACTTCAGTAACTTCTGATCACACTCATTCTTAGTGAGGGGAAAAAAACAAACCACCACCACAAGCTGCTAACATGAAGGTCAGCAAAGCAGGTAAACCCCTTGAGGACTCTCAGCACTTCTTCACAACATCAGAAATGCCTGGACACAACGTTACTGTTACCAATATTCAAAATACAGTAAAAGGTAAAGGAACAGTGTAATGGCACTTCTTCTGTATCCAAACATTTGTGGTTTAGAAATGGTGCTTTTTTTTTTTTTTTTTCAGTTTTACAATAGCTAAAAAAATTTGCAAAACTAGATCCTTAGAAGTATCTCAACCCTGACCCCGACTTCAAAAGAGTGAGGAAACCAGATTACCCTACAGATGGGGTCTGATACGGTATAAACATCTCTGACCAGAGTACAAAAGTTACGCTCTTCTCCTAAAAAAAAAAGTGCTGCTGATCGTTAGAAGTAACTCCAAAATAATCAGCAACTGCTATTAAAACTACCAGCAGCATCAGGCATTCACACATCTTAGTCCTCAAAGAGTTTTCTTTTAAACAGTTTAACCATTTGTGCTAATATTCTTCACTAGGTTAATTTTAAGTCCTTTCACCAAAACCGTTTTTCCTTTAAAAAAAAGAGGGTGCAAGCAATACAACCCCAGACATCCATTTATTTCATGCTTCATGAATAAATGGTGTCATCTGCAAGGCACTACTATCTTTAAAGGATACCATCGTCACAGTTTCACTATTTCAGTATTTTTTTCTGTTTTAAAGTCACAGTTAACGAAAAAGAAACAAAAAAATATTAAATTGAGGTAATCAAATTATTTCAATACCAAAATATATTAATTGAACTAGTACCAGTATGGTGAAAGGTCTTCATAATACACAGCTATTACCATACAGCATGCAGTACAGTATACGAGCGTACGAGGCCTTCGTTCCGCGCTCTCCTGCGTCAGTTTTTAAGGAACAGCCCAATTTGCACAGCAGCACGCCAACCGCGAATCCTGATTTCCTTTTCGTTCACGGGGCACCTCGCTCGCGATCACGACTCGCTGCCCTCAGCCCAGATGAATTAGCCCCATCGGCGTTTATTTTCGGGAGCTGCACAAATCGGAGTTCTTAAAAAGAGCTCAGCAGAGCAAAACAAGCTACAGTATCTTCATCTATCGTTCCAAAAATTGCACTTAAACCTACTCTGTTATTAACCCGCACGTTGAGACACAGCATCAACGACGCGCCTGCCGTCCCAAGCACGGGTGTTTCTTCTGATTTTACGTAGTCATACTGCTACTCTAGAAATATGGCTTTGCAGGTTAGATAACTTGCACTGAAAAGGAGCACGCTGGGTTTACGCTAAGTTTATTGGCAAAGAACTATAATTTGTTAAGAATTTTCTAATGCCCCCTTTTTATTGCAGCGTTACGACCGGAATTTTGTACTCTAATAATCCTGGTCTGATCAATAGCTTCTTGCAACCAACTGAACTTAGCTTGTAAACACCCGCTAGCCCCCCAAATCCACCGCTAGCTACGTTTACTCTACCAGGCACTACAGTTTATTAAGACTAAAGTATAGCCATGCATAGATAAACTCACGAGCCTTATCCTGCTGCTCTATACCTGTAATAGGGGTTACCCCAGAAAGCCTAGAAACACAAACTAATCGCTGGCTTTTACTGTACTTTAACAGGATACAAAGAGTTTATAAAGTCTCGTGGTGTGCAAAAAAAAAATATATATCTTAAATTCAGACAGCTTTTTATATCTAGTAGGAACGCTATTAACGAAACCTTATCAACGTCTATATCCCAATCTGCAGCACCTGGAATTCCACCTCCGCACCGCGTAACCACCACAGCGTGGGCACCGAGCCAGCTAGTAGCAACGTGTCCTGAAAGTCTACCTAAAAGGTGTTTCAGTTTTTGACAGGCTTATTGAAATTTCAGCTATTTTAGATTCCAAAGGTAAAAAATATATTTCTTAAGACAGACATAAATCTCTATGTAGCCTTCGGTTCGATGGCAGGAGTTAAATCTCATTTTCCTGCCACAGAAAGGACTGCGTGGGCATGATAGGAGTATTTTAAGTGTACGGTAAGAAATTACTCATAGAATTTCTAACTGCATTGCATACATCTGACCAAAGAGCAAAGTTGCATTTGTATTAAAAGACTGAGCTGTTCCTAAGGCAAACAAATATGAAAATAAAAAATTCTTCCTGGACTGTTTTCACTTGACTAAAGTCTGAAACACACAGCATGCTACAATAATCTGCTTAATCAAATAAGCTTCAATAATTACCTTTAAGTAGATGCTACGGAACCTTATAATCCTTCAGTCAGTGATCTATGAAGTCTCAATTTAAATCGTACTAAATTAAGTTAAAGGACAAGTGGCCAGAATTCCTATTATGATATCATTTAGTAACTAACAAGGGTTTTGTTGCAAGTACTAACCAGGTGTGTCAGTTCAGTGAAATGTTACGGTGTGCAAATTCTTCTGAAAGCTTCAAAAACAAGTTCTTTCATATTTCAAGTATATCTTCTGATACTTTTTACCTTTGGAAACAAGTCATTTTCATGAAAAGGAATTCTTTAGCTAAAGAACCTCCCTCTTCTCTTGCTTTGCTTAGTTTTTAGTATTGAAATAAAAGATACTTCAGAGATAATCTTTTAAGCAACAGCAAGTTGCAAATTACCGCAATTCATGTCATCTGTTTTCTAGAACAAGAATAACAACATTGTGAAGGAAAGCAAGGTATCTTCACTTATCTAG
Source organism: Opisthocomus hoazin (assembly GCF_030867145.1). Classification (NCBI taxonomy): domain Eukaryota; kingdom Metazoa; phylum Chordata; class Aves; order Opisthocomiformes; family Opisthocomidae; genus Opisthocomus; species Opisthocomus hoazin. Next base: position 3,111,726 of record NC_134418.1, on the reverse strand, counting down.
TTTCACCCTGAAATGTATAAACATCTGTTTCTTGTGAAAATTCAAAATTTCAACTGCAGATGCAAACTGTGCAGAGGTGATGAGACATGCTGTCCCCTCTGAAAAGAGCAGATGCCTAAGTGTTCCCCCATTTCTCGCTTTGGGAACCCCCTAACAGCTGTGGGATTAGGTACTCTTCAGAGTTATCCAAGTGTTCCCCCATTTCTCGCTTTGGGAACCCCCTAACAGCTGTGGGATTAGGTACTCTTCAGTCTTCCAAGTGTTCCCCCATTTCTCGCTTTGGGAACCCCCTAACAGCTGTGGGATTAGGTACTCTTCAGAGTTATCCAAGTGTTCCCCCATTTCTCGCTTTGGGAACCCCCTAACAGCTGTGGGATTAGGTACTCCTCATTTTTTAAATTGTTCCCCCATTTCTCGCTTTGGGAACCCCCTAACAGCTGTGGGATTAGGTACTCTTCAGAGATTTCCAAGTGTTCCCCCATTTCTCGCTTTGGGAACCCCCTAACAGCTGTGGGATTAGGTACTCTTTAGAGTTATCCAAGTGTTCCCCCATTTCTTGCTTTGGGAACCCCCTAACAGCTGTGGGATTAGGTACTCCTCATTTTTTAAATTGTTCCCCCATTTCTCGCTTTGGGAACCCCCTAACAGCTGTGGGATTAGGTACTCCTCATTTTTTAAATTGTTCCCCCATTTCTCGCTTTGGGAACCCCCTAACAGCTGTGGGATTAGGTACTCTTCAGAGATTTCCAAGTGTTCCCCCATTTCTCGCTTTGGGAACCCCCTAACAGCTGTGGGATTAGGTACTCTTCAGAGATTTCCAAGTGTTCCCCCATTTCTTGCTTTGGGAACCCCCTAACAGCTGTGGGATTAGGTACTCCTCATTTTTTAAATTGTTCCCCCATTTCTTGCTTTGGGAACCCCCTAACAGCTGTGGGATTAGGTACTCCTCATTTTTTAAATTGTTCCCCCATTTCTCGCTTTGGGAACCCCCTAACAGCTGTGGGATTAGGTACTCTTCAGAGATTTCCAAGTGTTCCCCCATTTCTCGCTTTGGGAACCCCCTAACAGCTGTGGGATTAGGTACTCCTCATTTTTTAAATTGTTCCCCCATTTCTCGCTTTGGGAACCCCCTAACAGCTGTGGCATTAGGTACTCTTCAGAGATTTCCAAGTGTTCCCCCATTTCTCGCTTTGGGAACCCCCTAACAGCTGTGGGATTAGGTACTCTTCAGAGATTTCCAAGTGTTCCCCCATTTCTTGCTTTGGGAACCCCCTAACAGCTGTGGGATTAGGTACTCTTCGGAGTTTTTAAATTTTTCCCCCATTTCTCGCTTTGGGAACCTCCTAACAGCTGTGGGATTAGGTACTCTTCAGAGATTTCCAAGTGTTCCCCCATTTCTCGCTTTGGGAACCCCCTAACAGCTGTGGGATTAGGTACTCTTTAGAGATTTCCAAGTGTTCCCCCATTTCTCGATTTGGGAACCCCCTGACAGCTGTGGGATTAGGTACTCTTCCGAGTTTTCAGATGTTCCCCCATTTCTCGCTTTAGGAACATCCCCCAATCCCACATACTGAAGTCTTCCACTGCTCATCAGTGCTCCTGTACAAAAAGTTTCAAGGGACATCCAGAGAGTGAAGTGGGGTTTGATCATCTGCACGACGGACCAATTCCATGATCACATTCTGACCTACTAGGAAACATAGTTTTGGTTCTTTTCTTCTTCTTCTTTTAAATAAGTTTCCACTACTAGCCAGAGATTCCAGGTGATGCTTTTTACAGTCTGGAATTAAGGTGAAGTGGAAGCAAACCTGACAGTACAAACAGCTAAGCAGTTACCATGTTAAAATGCCAACCTTACAGGAATGATATTGTATGTTTTAAAAGGAGTGCTGAAAACTGACATTTCACTTAATTTTCTAGTTAACCAGCAAGGACAACAGCATTTTTGGTTACTGACAGTAGGTGTTTCAGAAACGCACAGAACGCACGTGCTTATGTCTTCTGCTCGAAGAGATCATGGTACTCTTGTTCTTCTAGTTCTCTGTTGTACTTCTCTATTTCCCTGTTGGCTTCTTCCAAGTAATCGTTCATGAATTGGTCCATTACTGATTGCGAATAACTAAGGAAAAAACATTTGAGCAAACAGCGTTCATTAGAAAGGAACGTACAGGTTTGAAGGATGTGCCAGTTCGGGGACACTTCCTGAAAGCAGAAATTCAGAGTATTACCTGCCGGGATGCCCACAGTCAGACCTAACTGCAACTAGCCTGTGTTACTGGGGAATAAAGGAGTTGCATAACAGACATTTCCCAGTCACGAGGAAGACTATAAGAACAGCACAACTACAGCAGGTTTGCAGATGTTTACAGCTATTTTGGTGAAGTGGAAGTCTAAAAAAAACCTCTGCCCAAAATTCAGATCATCCAGAAGTGGTTACCCAGTGCTTGTATCTTTTACTGCCAAACATCACGATGGTGGTGCAGTAAAGGTCCAGCGACTGCTGAAGTCCACGTTCGCTGTCAGGCTGTGTTCTGCCAGTACACCATAACTAGGAGCTTATCCCGCAGAAGTCTGCTGGCATAAAATTTTGAAGTTGTCCCACAGGGCACAGAAAATAACTGTTTGTTCTTATTCCGAAACAGAATCACAGAACCTGCTTGGACTTTTGTAAAGTTTGGCAAAGTTCAAGTGAAAAGTAAACTGGGAATAAAAAAAGTCAAGTTTACAATTTTGGTAATAAAACAAAACCAAAAGCAATAGAAAGTTATGAAAAGAGGAACAAACAGCAGGGATGCACTGGAACATTAGTATTACTCTGGCGTTTCTTGCCAAAGACAAAAATATGATCAGGTTTAAATTAAAACATAGAAATAATTTTTGGAAAGAAATCCAGAGGACCCAGCTTCAGCTGTAGTTCACGTCACTGTGAACTGACACCAAACAAGACCAGCAAGGACAGCGCGTTTACAAATGTGCACGTGCCACAATTTGATAAGTAAATCACACTGCTTGCTAAGCTGCAGTAGTTTTAAAATAACCTTTTACTTCCCTGAGTGAATCTAAAAAGCGATTACAAAAAATCCACCTTCACACCTAATTCTGAACACCCTGTTTATATTAGTGCGTTGCATCCAGTCAGGTTTTTCCTCATACCAGGTTATAAAAGAGCAATCATTTAACATCAGCTTCACCGCAAAATACGTGGCAGAAAAAAGGATACTGTAGTAAAACCTAAAACAACCCTGATTGTTTCTACTTGAGTGTGTGCATGCACATGCACGCACACAAAATTATATTAATTTGGAAGTTTTACCAGTCATGACCAGGCATTAAGCACTACTACAGCACTATTTGGTTTGAAAAATATTTCTTTGACAAGCTGCGATCCATAAATTCTTCTCTGTGTGAGCTCATGATAGAGTTATGGGATTGTTTTGTTGGTTCTATTCTGCTTCTTAGACAGTACCTCCGAAAAAGGGTTTTAACAGCAAGCTTTAAATTGCAAGGGGCCATGCAAAGATTTAAGGAAAAAAACTTTTCCCTTCCTACACCTGCAAATCAAACTGGCTCTTCACTGTATCATCTGCTTTGACAGGCTACATTTCAGATTTGCATAGCCTGCTGCCTACCTAAACCCCTCACCAAAAAACCCCCATATTTGAAAGGATACATGGATGGTAATCCATTTTGTCACCAAAAAAATTCACAAATTGAGTCCCGTTGTAAAAATAACCAGCTGGAAGTGGATCCAAGTGGCGTTTCACCTATATTAAGAAAGAATATACCGTACATTAAACATTTAAAACTCATAACTGCTTAGAGACAGTCCTAACAAACTTAAACAGAGAGAAGAAAAACTCCTTCTGCTGAAGTCAGCAGCCAGGGAGGAAGGTACGGCTCCTGGCTAGAAAGGAGCGCTCTGAAAACAGAGTGACAAGTGACATCCCTATGGACTAGGGGAGTTAGGTACAGCGACACTCATCACAGCCATGCCAGACTCGCAGGAACCCAACTCCAGAAACAGCACTTCCAACCTAAAGGTAGTTGACGAGGGCAGGGTTAGGCACTGGGGTTCCTAAGTTGCAAGTGACAACCTGCACAGCACGTTGCAACAGGGAGAAAAGGTGGGGAAAGACCATTACAGTAACCAAAAGTGTGTGCTTGTCCAGCACCCTACGCCTCCCTGCTGCATTCCAGAGCTAACTCGAAGCCCTGAGATAACACCAAGATTTATATCTCTAGTCCCTTCTGGACAGCCTCAGTTACATTTCAAGTATATAAAAAGACACTAAGTGCCGCAATAATTTAGTGCTCAGCACGCTTGTTATGGCAAGTATGGGAGGTGCTCTATCATACAAATGGGTATTTAAGAAAATCAGCCAAAAGAAGGACTTGCTATTAATTGCTTCTACTTACGTGAATGTTTTTTATTTCCTGAAGAGTTAGCATTCCTCTGGTTTTCAGGGCTTTCCTCTGAGGTTTCTGTATGAAGAATTAGACCCCAGTTATATACCTACTGAGTGACAACGTGATACTAGTGTTTCGTCACATTTAAAAAAAAACCAACCAAACAAAACCACAGAAAAGTAAGTTCTTTCTTGAAAATGAGGGTAAATGCAGTGAAATCTATGATCACATGCTATCAGACTCCAGACCAGCACAGAACAGAAGCATGTGTTTTTACAATTAATTTCTAGACAGAATTATTCAATTATGTTAAGGTACTCACAACTATGCTCTGAAAACAAAAGTCAAAATTAAGGGATCTTACATAAGGCACTGTTAGAAATGACAAATTCCAGAAGTATTTTAAATAATATGATTTAAACACAGCTCTACTGCAAAAAAAGGAAGAAAGCTGGCACAGGAACAGAAAAACAATCTAGTTTTTAGTCTGAAAAGTTTTATAATTAGATTCTTTCATGCAGCGTGCAGTAATTCTCAGAACTATCTGAAACCCTAAATTAGCCATGACTAGTGACACTGTACAAAGACTATTTTAGTTTCGAACTGCTCAAAGAGGAAGCACTTCAAGCTTGAGATAGCACGTAAGTTTCAAGTTTTCATAAATTAAAATAGGATTCCATAGAGTGCTTTCTTACATGTCAAAGGCATATGACTCCATGTATTATCTATGTGACATGTACAGAGCATGAGGAATCATCACAGAAATTGTATACTGCCCTGAAGTCACACAACCTGCTGGGAGGACAGAGATAAGAACCTGAAGATCCTTTGGAACAGCTTCAACACCAGTCTGCAAGAAACCTTTTTCCCTTCCTACACAACATTCTAGAGATACTATGCAAATCCTAAGCCATAAAGAAGTAATCACGAGTAATTTTAACTAACAAACGTTCCAAAATGGGCATCATGAAAGGGCACAGTTGGAACTATAAGCTCAGGTTCCAACTACAATGCCAAAATACGCCATTTGTAGGGTTGAACATTTTCTGTCCAAGTTCATTTCTGAATCAAACCTCAATGCTCACTTCCTAAGACCTTAACGTGCAGCCTGGCAGAAGTAATACCTGTTGGTATTACTCGGTTGTGTAGCAGCAAACCATCTTGTCCTGCGCTCCTGGTGAGGTCATGCCAGTCACTGTGTGAAGTTAGCAAAACACCACCACTGCACAATATGCCTCTAGGCTTCTTATGATGTGCATATTCTCCGTTCCCTTCTGCAACTCCTATTGCATAGGTACATTAGCCATGCAGAAACACATCAAGTCTTTCATAGCTTGCACGCTTGACAAATTAAGCAAGACAAAATGAAAAGAAACTATACCCTCCACCTCAGTGGATTACTTCCAAGGAGGTTTAATTTAGTGAATCAAAGCAAGTTTTCAGCCTTGCAGTGTTCAGGTACTTCAAGAAGATTCATTTCATACTACACTTAAGCTTTTGGCAATCGCATCTCAGCCAAATCATACTGTGTTTATTCTGGGCGTACTCCATTTGCTCACGTGTTCAAAAGCAGATCAATCCATGAACGCGCTGTAGCAGGTATCAGGACAACACACAAATTACAATACACATTTGCAAACTGTTCGCCCTCTGTCTGAAATACATTTACACCCTGGAATGCCAATACCTTGGTAGAAGAGGAAGGACATTAAAAAAAAAAGTTTCATGGAGACACTCAGATTCCTCCTTTTGTTGTTAAGAGCTGCCAATCAGCTGACACCAAACAGAAGTGAACATGCCCACGAACCTGTCTGGCAGTTTCTCTGAGCCAGTCTTTTATCTCCTCTTCCTTGAGAGAGCAGCCAATGAACACAAGGAAGCACTCCTGTTGACTGCTGCAATCTCTGTTATCGCTTCTGGAATCAGGAGGAGTCGGCCCCTCCTGAACAGGCACAAGGCTTAGTGAATTAGATGATGTGTTGTGACAGACTTCAATCACTTTATCAGAATCTAAGAAGGAGAAGACAGAAGAAAGAAATGTCCTGATAATTGCTAATCTAATTCCACACCAACACGTTGGTGTAGATGGAATACAGTTCATAAAAAAGTTTTCAAATACATAGACACGCAGTGCAATCACAAGACCACGCGTTCATTTGCCCTTACCTGAAAACTTAACTTTGCCCATGATGTGATAAATGTTTCCCGAAAAAGGACTTGGCTTGAGCAATGACTTAATCCCTGTTTGAAACAGAAGACAAACAGATGACCTCACTTCTCGTTCTTATCCTTGGTGTAGCTTCTGCTCAGACCTATGCTACAGGTCTCTAATCCACATCCTAGTGCTTCAGGGGAAGAAGCTGCAGTGTCCCCCGGAGCCCCACTACATAACATTTCTAGATGTTCTCATTTCTTTGCTATGGGGTAGGTGGGAAATAACATGTGTTTGGCATAATGAACGCTTACAGTGTGTGTGGAAAGTAAGATGGTGCTCCTTAACACTGTTTTGCTAAGGAAAGAAGGAAAGGCATGATTATATATCTACTCTAGTAGCCTAACACAGAGCTAAGCCTGTTTTCTAGGAACTAGAAAGAATTATTTGGCATAAAACACAGAAGCTGATGGTCACTTATAAACTGTATTTCGACACTACCAAATAAAATTAAACATAAAATAGAAAGCAGACATATAAAGATAAGTGTCTCTGTCTCTAGAAACCCAAAATTAAATTAGATTTTCATCTGAACAAAATCATTGGTCAATTTTCCAGAGCAGACACTAAAGACGACAATTTTCTGTACTTCAAGGAAGGAAAGCTGAATTTTCAAATAAAAGTTTACTTCAGCAGTAATTAAATAACCATGCTACGTCAGCGCCTTCCTTCCCCTCGATTTAAATCCGAGTTTGAAATACTGAAGAATAAAGTCAGTCAAAGTTAATTTGTACCTTTACATTTGGTCACAAATCGTGTTTTTTCTAGAGGACGATTAAACCATACACAGATCTGCACCATTGGAGGGAAGACAGACCCAGCTCCGTATTTGCCTTCATACCTTAAGACAAAAACAAACACACACCTTCAACATACAGGAAACGCACACGCTTGTGCTTCTCACCTCACACACTTCTTAAAAGGCGTATCTGTTATTTCACCACAGGTAAGCCTTGCTCATAGGTAGAAAAATACTAAGCTTTTTCTCTAAGACATCCATGAAAATGTGACATTAACAGTACTAGGTTGTTCGAAGAGCTCAGGGCTCCTTTTGATGCTCTTCCTGCTCCATTTTTTTTTTCTTATGTACTATCTCCTTACTATTCTTGCATACTATTGTCTATAAATAGATTAAAGGTTGTCCGAGAGTTTTAAATGCTTTCTTTTCCTCCTTTCTCTCTCTTCCTTCAGCTCCACGCAATCCACAAGCAGCTCTGACACCCCAAGCTTTGTGCCAGTTTATTTTAGGGGCTTTATTTGTGTCCAGAGTGAGAATTACGAATAAAAAGATATACATACATACAGGACTGGCAAAGTACAGTAAATAAATAATGTTTTAAATAAAAAGATGTACATACATACAGGACTGGCAAGGTACAGTAAATAAACCATGCTTCCAACACCGTAAATGCAACTAGGAAACAGTCAGCCAGGAGTTGCAATGGCTGGCAGGTTTCCATTTTCTGCCAGATAAGGTGCAGCACAGATAACTGCAAGATGATGTGTAAGGAACCCCAAACCATTAAAAACACGTCTCCGTGCTAAATGGAAAGCTTGGTACCATGTCTTATTGTGCCCTCAGCCTCTGCCAAGACTGTCAATAAGGTTGCTGGTTTTTATGAATAATTGTTCTGCTAATAGCTAGACTGACATAGCAAGTTGATTCCAGTAAGGCTGAATAGCTGTCAGAACGAAATTACTCCAGTCATTATTGACCTCACCCATCCCAATCCTTCCCAGCTTATTCCCAAGAGGGTTCTTTTCTATTCTTCTGAAAAGTAACAATAATCTTGCCATCGATTTAAATGGTGTCCAGAAAGGATCCTTTTCCCCACAAAAGGACAGCAATCGTGTATCTACTAAGAATACTCATCAGCTCTTGTAAAAATGATTTACAAAGCTATCGCCTGTTCCAAATGAGTGGTCTTGAAAAAAATATAAATTAAGTTAGTGAGAATTTTTAATCTTCAAGTTAATTAGAAAAACATTTTTAATATTTCTCAGTCTAGATACTTGCCAGCCAGGATACATTAAATATCGAGCTCTCATCATCTGAGGATTTGAAAAACTGCTTTCTGAGAGAATTAATTCAATATCCTCATTCCTATAAAGAGATAAAGATGAAGATTTTTAATTTTATAAATTCAATAAAATGGCCATTATCTCTATGTTACTTTCATAAAACAGATTGTGTTAGTCACAGTAAAATTAAGTATGACAGTAGCAGTAACATAAATCATGCTCTGCAAACAAAAACATACATTTCCTAATCCCTATATTTATATGACCATAAATGTAAAGGGAAGATGCCTTTTGCATGAGAAGCAATTAAGAAAAATCTGCATCTCCTTTGTATAAGCTACCAGAGTAAAACAAGAAAACACAAGTTGCTAAGCATCTGTGTCCCATCTGCCAAAAATGACAAATACTGGACAGTAACTAACGTTACCTAGTTACAACTCCATTTTCTGCCAGGATGAATGAAACAGCAGGATTTGCCGCCCGGATAAGGCTCTGCAGTTGCATCAGGAGTGGATGCTTCTGCTCCATAGCATGACTGGTGAAAACCACGTTACTCACTAGCCCTGTGTAAGGAAATCAGAGGATAGTTTACTAAAGTTAGGTATGCAACAATGATTAATAAAAAAATTACGTAATATAACAGCCGTTCTCCTTTTCCTTCCATCTCACTACATTAACATTACTAAGCAGAAAAAAAAAAAATCAAACAACAAAACGAATAAGCAAGGAACCTTTCACCTCTTGCCTGCCCAGCAAAAACCCAGAAGCCCATCTAACTTAACACAGGAACACTCCAGAAAGACCAAGAAGGACAAAGCGTGGAATTATCGTCAACTATTAATTTTGCAGCTGCATCTAGAGGGTAGCCAGCGGAGAAGCCCGTTCTGTCACAGCCTGTAGGCAGGCAGGAATGACACCTCCTGAAGGAGACAACCCTTGTCAGTCACCGGAACGACTCGAGGGGAAAGAGGCGGGACGTTGTAATCTGTGGGTTCTTATGACTCAGTGAAAACAATCTTACCAAAAAAAAAAAAAAATTAAAACCATGAGCCTATCAGTACAGTGTCAGGGATGGAAGATGACTCGACTAATGAGGAAGGCCTGCTTTGCCAGAACACAGCTATATCAGCTCAAGCCGTTTTTCTTTCAATTAGACAGGCCGTGTAACAGAAGTAATTTACACTCAGTTAATCAAAAGAATCAATGAATCAAAAGAATAAAATCATACAGGAATCAATTTGATAAGGACTAATTTACTAAAATCCTCTAAGGTTTAAAGCCTCTTGGGAAACTGAATGTGTAGAAAAACAGGTTAAATAGCTAAAAATCAGTACTTTGGACTGTGACAGTCACCGCTTTCAAAAACAAGAGAAGGCTTGGGAGTTGGGGTTTTTTTTGTCTGTTTTTAAAAGACCCAGAAATGGTATTCAGACAGCAAGTCTGCACCCACCAGGCAACAAAAAAGAAAACAGAGAAAAACAAAAGCATAACTATTTGTCCCGAGCCCCAATTCCCTACAAGATCCAGCTGCATCACCAGGAAAGCAATTTCTTTTTCAGACTGAACTGCATGTCTTCACTTCGCACCTTATGTGACCAGTATCACGGAAGAAACGGTTACTCTTCTTAAGCAAAATCTTTCCAAGATTTGAAGGTGACAACACAGCCTTCACGTTATACAGAATCACACAGAATCACAGAATGGTCGGGGTTGGCAGGGACCTCTGTGGGTCACCCAGCCCAACCCCCTGCCCAAGCAGGGTCACCCACAGCAGGCTGCACAGCACCACGTCCAGGTGGGGCTGGAATATCTCCAGAGACGGAGACTCCACAGCCTCCCTGGGCAGCCTGGGCCAGGGCTCCGTCACCCTCAGAGGGAAGAAGTTCTTCCTCATCTTCAGCTGGAGCTTCCTCTGCTTCAGTTTGTGCCCGTTGCCCCTTGTCCTGTCACTGGGCACCACTGGAAAGAGTCTGGCCCCGTCCTCCTGACCCCCACCCTGCAGATATTTAGAGGCATTTCGAAGGTCCCCTCTCAGCCTTTTCTTCTCCAGGCTGAACAAGCCCAGCTCCCTCAGCCTTTCCTTGTAGGAGAGATGCTCCAGTCCCCTCCTCATCCTCGTAGCCCTCCACTGGACCCTCTCCAGTAGCTCTTCATCTTTCTTGAAGTGGGGAGCCCAGAACTGGACACAGGACTCCAGATGAGGCCTCACCAGGACAGTGTAGAGGGGAAGGAGAACCTCCCTTGACCTGCTGGCCACAATCCTCCTAATGCACCCCAGGATGCCATTGGCCTTCTTGGCAGCCAGGGCACGCTGCCGGCTCATGGTTAACCTGTTGTCCACCAGGACACCCAGGTCCCTCTCCACAGAGCTGCTCTCCAGCAGGTCCGCCCCAAGCCTGTACTGGTGCCTGGGGTTGTTCCTCCCCAGGTGCAGGACCCTGCATTTGCCTTTGTTGAACCTCATCAGGTTCCTTTTACCTGCTGTCCTGCCAGGTAAAAGAGAAGTTTCACATTAAATGAGAACGAACTGCTGCTGCTGCTGCAGCTGCCTCTGAAGGCAAGCAGAAATCACACAGCAACGATCTCAGCCGTCGCGCCTCGGGCAGTGGAAGGGAGCTCATTACGGAAAAAATGCGAGATGACACCTTGCACTTCTCATCCGACTAATTTCAGTGTTATAGGATCTCTGTTTTCCAATTATATCAAGGCGGTGCCACATCAGAATGAATTTCAGCCCACGTCCTCACAGCGGCCATGGTGCAAACTCTTCGGGACTCCCTAGGATGCCAGGATTGCCCAGAATGCGTAAAGAACACTATTTATTTGCTCAAGGAGCGCAGCTCTTTTCCGACACCTCCCGGTAGCTACAAGCAGAGTGTAAGACAGAACAGTAAACTCCCTTTTCACATATTTAACCTAACATAATCATATTGATGAACAATTGAACCAGGAGGCATTTCCCCCGCCCTCAACTCATCAGTATTTAAAGCAGAATACGTAATAAAGCTCACACCATGAACCATCGCCTACAGTTATTCCCAATCTTCACAGAAGTCATTACAGTACACTAATCCTTACAGAAGCTTCTTTACACAGACATTTCTATACCAAATGCTTCTGGGCTACTTACATTATACCATATGCTTCCAGTCCCCGTTACTTGCATCACCGACCCTTTCAAGTTAGAATTTTAATAGTTTAAGCAAATTTCCATCATTAGTATTTCCTTTTTTAATCCCCCACAGAAGTTTCCACTCCAGTTTCAGAAACATCTAAGTTTTCTCCAGTACACAGTTGCTCTTGAGAGAGACGGGGAGCGGGGGACAACAGCAAGCATGCTTAGAAATTTAAGTCACACACATGCTTGAATTATTATGTAGATCATGCAATTAAGATGAAAAGTATGAATAAGCTAATCAACAACCACCACACTGTGGGTGTGCTATGCACTGTGGGTTTTTTTTTTCTTAATATCCCCAAACTTGATATTGATTTAAAAGTCAAGTTTAATTAAAAACATCGTTATACTTTCTGTGAAGTTGGCACAGAACAACAAAAAGGCTGTACAACACATATGCTACAAAGTATATATTACAGTTAGAAGCACTATGCCTTGGAGAAAATAGGTAATTGCCAAGGACCAAGCTGGCAAAGCTTACAGTTAAGAAGAAAAAGATTCAAGGAATAAAATGTCTGGCAAATCAGAAACCTATGCATCTTGCCTCCCGCTCCTCACCCATGCTCTTTCTCCATCACTCCCTGCTTCATTTGCGCTTGTCTAAGCGGAGCAGCTTTCGGGCAGTAGCTGTCATTCTTGCTTGGAAACTCCCACGCAACCTTGGAAGTAACACAAGACTGCTCAGAGCCTGGGGAACCTGCAAGCTTTGGCTCCGCACACCTAGGCATAAATCTTGTAGGTGTCAGTATCCTACAAAAACTGGCCCTGTGTTAGCAGGCAGCAATCCACGATACTGAATTGACCGACAGGTAGTGTAATCCAGGAGAAAACTAACTTTCTGAGAACGGGAAGACGCCTACACAGCCTTAGTAACTAATAGTTTTGACCTTTTCTATTTGAATTGTCACAGCCATCTCTGTTTCTATTGCATTTGGAAGACCACCCAGTTTTAATTCCTTATTTATAGTCATTTAAAGGAAAAAAAAAAAATCTTTGCAGCCTGGGGAATAGCATGTTCAATAGAAGCCATAAAGAAACAGGAGGGATGGATTAAAAATACGTATGCTTTACAAAAATAATGGATCCTCTTTGCTCCCAAACATACAATGCACATATTTAACAATGGTGATGCCTGTGAAACAACTCCATATACAACACAGGAGGTGTCAGTGTGCCCTTGGGCTAGTAAGGTGTCATCTTACAGCTTCTGTGCAAGAAATAAAAAAAAAAAGGGAGGCAAATCTGGAAGGAGACAAAAGGGAATTACAGCACATAGACCGTAGCAAGATTTTATTTAAAGTTTAAACCAGCATGCAAGGGAGAGACAAAAAACCACTAACATCTGCCACTCTGCTCAAGGCTTTATCAGTTCTCCCGGATCTTCACCTGTTCCTGTTAGTCTGGTGGCTTTCCAAGCAGAAAGTGTCATGTCATGTTGTCAAACAACGTTATGTCGATGCTATGCATAGGTACCCTTTCAGAAAAGCCACACAGTCAAAGGGACTTGGAAAAGCAGCAGCAAAAGGCTAACCCTGCTCACTTCCAAAACATGCAAATCAGCTATGTGGACAGGGTAATCACCCAAAAGTCTAATTAATTCCTCCTTGCCTATACCCATACTTATCTTATTGCCTTCCACCTGCATTGCAAGCTTCTGTTTCAGCTTTGTACAAGGCCAAGCAGGACACTGGCTTGGCCCGCTGATGCTACAGTAACACAAACAATAATACTGGGGTGCATGACCCAAGAGAAGTGGGACAAACATCTCCCAAAGTGAATGTCTCATTAAATATTGCTATTGTTGCACCAGAAATGAATTCTCCATTATGCAGAAGTAAATTCTCTGCTACACATGTGATACAATTCTGCATTTGTCTGGAAAGTTTAAGAGCGTACCACACCTCAGTTCAAAGCATACTTTTCCTCCTAACGCTTTTTACACAAAAACAGGCCCTATTCATGTGAAACAATTTGCTTTACAGGAATAGACCTCTAGGCTATCTAATGTCACATTTTATATCTGAAAACTAGATGACAAAACCTTGCAACATGCAGAAGTAATTCACTGCCAGAAGAACATTCTTTTAACCTCCAGTGTTTTTCCTTCTTTCAGTGTTTGGACCACAGGAAAGTTAGCTATACATGTCCTAAGCATTTTCTAGTTCCTCCTTGAACAATGACAAATTCTCACCCAATTAGGTCCATACAACTGCACTTCCAAAAAATATAGCTTTGAGTATTTTTATTTTTTTTTAATCTGTCATAAACAATAAAAGGCATGCTTGCACACTTGACTTCTCAGTTGTTATTGATACTTCATTATATTCTTGATTCTTAAAATTCTCCTGCTCTCTTCGACTTCACCCATGGCTATAATCAGGATAGTTATCTATTGGTCCGTTCCTCAATTTGTAGGACCAATACTTTTCTCCAAATAAGAATAAAATACTGATTTACATAATAGCAGCTACACACTTTCAGCTTGTTCACACCTTCGTTCTTTTGGATTTCATATTTTTGGGCTCCCTTCACACATGAATAGGTGGTGGCCTAATTGTGGCAGCAAAAGAGAGCACTACAGAGTCTAAACAGCCACAAGAAAAGCACAGCATCCTACTCTGGCAACTGCATTTAAATACAAACAAAAACTACCGTCCTGCAGTTCACTTGGGAAGACATGAGCGTCAGATCAGAAAGTCCTGTTGCAGTAACTGTGGCCCGACAGCGACTTAAAAAAAATTAAAAGTATCTCAGCTGTCACTGGTCTATCCAATTTCAAGCTGAACTTGAAATTCTAATATAATTAGAATTCTAATTCTAATTATGCCTAATATAAGGATTATCTGACTGAGATCTGTTCTCGTATACAGACACACCACACATACTGGTTTTAATGTTGCGAATCAGCTATACAACTGTTAAAGACAACTGTAAAGGTGCTATAGACAAATTTGCTTCTGCTCTTGGAACTTCAAGAACTGATCTGATGATAGGTCAGGAAGAATGGCATCCTGCTTAGCCCAACAGCTGCTCTGAGAGCCAAGCCTGACAAGGAGGATGATGCAGCCAATGATTCATTTCAGTGTCAGGATATAAAACTAAACATACAGGTAAGAAACAATTCTTCTGTAAGCGAGCTTTTTTGTCTGCTGCAATGCCAAATGAACCTTGCGAGGATCCTCCACACCGCATCAAGGGGAGGATACGGGGAAGAGGTAACCCGCTCTTTCTTCCCTTTCTAACAAAGCAGAAACGAAAGGAGAGCTCCATTTCCTCACGCCTCCCCAGAAGAGGATGGAACTGAAATCCAATCGATTTTGCTCCTAGATTAAGGACACAGTACGAGTTACAATAGTTCCAGATACGCAGTTTAGCCCACGGTCTTAGGAAACCCATCCTCCAGATGAGGACAACCAGAATGCATCATGCTCCAGATTCTAACATCTTCTCCAGGCACCTATGGTGTTTAATATTTTAGACAGAGCAAGATTGTCTGCTCTGCACAGATGGTTCTTACCTCCAAGAGTGTATCACAGTCCTTTGACTATATTAATTTACAGCGTGTTTATCTGGCCATATGGCTCAGCTACTTTTTCTGTATAGCTCAAAGTCAAGAAAAGTGACACATACCTTGTGAACACTGGTCCAAGAACTTGGGAAAAAGAAGCCTAAAAAAAGAAGAAATTTGTACATCAAGAATGGGTACTATTAATTAAGGCATTTACATTCATTTGCACACTGATAGCTAGAGTCTCACTATCCAACCCATTTTCCTGTTTCCGTTCCTAAAACCACATAATTGGAACATCCCCATAGGTTATGTCTTTCATGAATTCTTCCCCCAAAATTCCTTTTGTAGATGCTTTTAATTCTTTAATGGATTTAAGAGCCAATTCCCACCATGCAATCTACTCTGTATTGTAGGAAATCAGAAAGCCTTCAGTATTACTTTAGTCTCTATTTAAACAATTGGAATTTTAAGCTTACCCTAAAGAATTGTGCCTTCCAAACACAGTGGGAACTCCTCATGGAAAGATTGTATGTACATAATGCTTTCTATACATATCGCACCAATTTCTGGTATTGTGCCAGACAAGCAACAATTATTTTTGAGCTTTATCACACACACAAAAGCTCCAGAGACAGTACTTTATCTCTTCTCCTTCAACTACCTCTCCCCTGCCCTGGCTTGCTATTCAACACGGGGAAGAGCTTCATCATAGCTTCAGGGGGAAAATATTTTCAGCCGGGCTTGTTGTGACAGGGCAAGGAGTAGAGCAACAGCTTTAAACTAATGGAGAGTAGATTTAGACTGGATATAAGGAAGAAATTTTTTACCATAATGGTGGTGAAACCCTGGCACAGGTTGCCCAGACAATTAGTGGAGGCCCCATCCCTGGAGACATTCCAGGCCAGGTTGGACGGCGCTCTGAGCAACTTGGTCTGGTTGAAGATGTCCCTGCTCACTGCAGGGGGGTTGGGCTAGATGACCTCCAAAGGTCCTTTCCAACCCAAAGCTATCTGTGATTCTATTTCACGATTCTATGAAAGAGCTAGGTCTCTGCAGTACTGAACTTTCTGAGACTAGAAATAGTTTTGATTTTCTTGACTGCAAAAGTTTCAAGTCAGACATTAAAATCACTCTTCCCCATTCTCACAGTGAAATCGCCAAAGCTTCCCTACTGAAAGATTTGTCATCGGCAGTACGTGGCTACTTGGTAAGTGCTTATCAGAAGAAACTTCAAAGCGAGACACAAATAGTCTACAGCACAGGCAAAGCCTCTTCCTTCAATTGCTACTGCACTTCAGGAGACTAACAATGTTGGTCAAAGGATTGCAGGCTACTGCTGCTATAAATACTACTCAGTGCTATGACCAGTAACACGTTCGTAAGTTTAAAAAAAGCCTAGAAATAGGACTTGCCTTTCCTATAATTATGGAAAGAACAAGTTGAAACAGCACTCCAGTATCAATTCAATAATATTTTATATAATTCCTATTATTTACTTACAATCTCTGTCACGGAGACAAAGAGCAGCAGTAAGGTAACATCTACTTATTGACTAGTGCAAAGCACAAGAAGTGTATTGTTTAGTGTTTTAAAAACAGCTAGGAAGTTTAACGCATGCACTTCTACAAAACGACTGGGCAGTTCACCTCTAAGATGTGATGCACAAAGGTTTACTACAAATAGCAGCAATGTTAAGAACTCTGAAAATTGTAACTGCTTTAACTCCTATCAAATCAGCTGCAAGGCATAACTGCAAAATTTAAGTATCATAATTTTACAGATAGGTCTATGAAATTAGTTCCATGTTTGGTAAGTGTGGAGCACATACACATATACTATGAGACAGCAACCATACCACACTATTTTAAAATGTCAGCAACTTGGCTTTGCTACAGTTTCCTCCCCACCCTGCCCCTGCAGTAACCCAGGATATCAGATCTTAATACTTGCAATGCTTTTGCTTCCGTGCTTTGTCACTCTCTTCCACTAAATCTGGGACTGCTTCCCATAAGGCCCGTATTTTAAATCTGTAAATCTTCATTTAATATCCAAAAGTAGCGACACAATCAATAACCCAAACTGAGATGCACGTTTCAGGTTTTAGTCATACTTACAAAAAGATCCCAAGAAAAAGAATGATTCAAAAAGCACATGAGATAACAGCAGACTGTCCAGATTTTACAAAGTCTTTAGCCGAGTACACTTATTTAAGCAGTATGCTAAGGACAATCTTTGTTTATTCCTCCACAAGCTAAACTTTTATTATTATTATATATAATTATATACCTAGTAGAAACTAATTGTCATCCTTATAAACCAAACAGCTCTTCAAAGCTCATCCAAGATGGATCACCTAGCAGTTTTATGAGATCTAAGACAGTTCAATGGCATTTAACAATCATATATCTCTAATTTTTATAAAAGTGATCTCATAAACTTACATATCCATTTTCAAACTAGAAAAAAATATTTTAAAGCATACCTGTGTTCCATGTAGCAACTCAGCGGCTCTACACAAGTATTAACTGCTCCAATGATGAAAGACGACTTCACATCTGGGTCAGGATGAGTTTGCAGAGCCTGTACAACATCAATAACATCCGTGTATCTGTAAGAAAACAAAAGGAAATATGGCTTCAGAGAAACAGAATGACACATTCTAGCAAGAAATCAATTGCTTGCAAGAAGGATAGATTTCTAAAAAAGCCTACCAAAATAGTTCTATAGCCATTTAAAACTTGGCAAATCCAGACAAATCAAGCTGACTGCAAGCAACGTTAGAAATAAATTACTGACAACTACAGAGAAAAGCAGTACAAACTTTGTGATAAACAACTGGAAAGTCCGGCTTTCAGGAAGCACAAAATGCATAATCTAATAACACAAGCATGTTCTGCCTACTGCCAAGCATATTAAGCACTAAGTATGATACAAGTAAAAATAAAAAAACAGCATCCCAATTTAAGCGTGCTTCTATAATGTAATGCATCCATTTTTTTCATCAGTACTCCAGCCACTGCTGTATTCTTTCTGACGATAGCAAAGTCCAGGTGAACCCGAGTTTTTATTCCAGGTGTTTATTTCTCAGCCAGTTACAATCTTCTGTCAAAACTGTACTGTCAGTTACCAAGTTAACGGATTACTTAGGGAACTCCAGCTACTGCTAAGTTGTCTATACCAACACTTCACTACCCAGAAAGAACAGAAAACCTGTAATTAGCCACGCCCGAAGACAGTGCCACTACCAGAATGTCAGTCACTTTGTACTTCACTGGACTTTATACAACTCCTACTAACTGTAAGAAAAAAAAATCTCACCCTAACATGGAAAAAGTTATGTTTTTAGCACTATCAGAATGGACGATAGTGAAGGAAATCCTAAGCTCCGTACGTGTGCCCTTAGTGAAAAAGATGAACACTTGGTAGCATGGGAACCAAAACCATTCCCCAGATTAGGTCAATACTTCCCTCAAGCTAGTTTAGGTTACCTGCTAACGACTCCGGAACAGAGTGGGCAAGCTTACTGTAGATGACACCAGTTCAAGTGTTACACCCGAGACGGAAATGTCACCCAAAGATGGCTCAGAGTCTTCACCTTCATACACAAAAACCCTGGCATCTACCCGAACCACGTTAGTCAGTCTTAGGTCAGTTATCTCCCGCTGTATTCAGTGAACAGTGTACTTCTGACAGCCTGCTTTCTGCTACGAGGTTAAGAGGTCATAATCTTTACTGAGTCCTTCATTCTGAAGTACAGACACAAAACCTATCCTACATGAAGTGTCGTGCAAAAATTGCACAAACATCTATCTGGATAAAAACTTGCATGCAATATTGCTGCTCTTCCTTCATATCTTTTATCAACTGTAACTTCGAAGGTTTGTGTCACATTTTTATAGCTAATACTGCCAAAGAATCAAAGCAAGGACTACCAGAAATGCAAAGACTAAGCAAGCATCTACGCACACAAAGGTGCTAAATACTTGGAAAAAAACAAAGATTGAATCTCATGCTTACCGTAGCACATTCATTCTCTGCTTAAAAAAATCAGTAAGAGTTACAGTAGCTTAGGCTTTTAAGTTTCTGCCTTGAGGAAAAAATATTCCAAACTGAATGGACCACTTAATTGTGGAAACTATGCATTTATTTATTAAAGATTCTCCAGCACTCACTGCTCTTTCAGAAGTTTAAGGTACTGTAAAGCACTTGAGAGATATAATTATAGTCTTTATGTCACACCATATCACACTTCCTAAAATTAATTTCTATTCTGAAGCAACTCAAATTAAAAATTTACCAAAACACGCTTTGTCACCTAATGCCTTGAAGACAACAGATCTTCCTCTGTAAGAAACAGGGATGCGCTCCACCCCCATTTTTCATCAAAATAATTTCAACTTTTTAGCAAACCTCCCAAGAAAATTATACATGGAACGGTAGGGTGAGAACTCAGCTAACAATACTTCTCTGCATTCAGTAAAAAGTTGTGCAAGCATTCCATGTTTTTTGGTTTTGTTATCAGCAAAATACAGGTCTGCTGGGAAAAAGTTGCAATAATTCATTTGTGTACTAACAGGAACCACAACACACAACACTCCCTCTAAATATTAAGATAATGCTGTAGCAAATAATATTCAGTAATATTCACCTGCAGCTCTGGAGTGCAACTTGCAACACAATCTCAAGCTGCCTCTTCTCTATTGCCCCCACCTAGATCTATGGCTTTAAAGGCAGAAAACCAGCACTCCTACTTTACCATTGGAAAAGTCTGAAGGAGGTATGAGAATATGTGTGTGAAGAAGTCTCACCAGCCTTTGAAGGACAAAATACTTCTTTATCTAGGACCTCCAAGGGGGAAAAAATAACCCCAACAAACCAATCCCAAACCCCAAACCACCCAGCTGCACCAATAAACAAAGTACCATTTAACAACAGTCTAAGACACAGCTGAAAAGGGCAGGAAAACTTCTGAGACGCCAAAAATCACAGCCGATCTCCTAAATAGGGAAGATGAATCAAACGCAGTCTGTCCTTCCTTTTGATTGAAGGAAGACTTTGGACACCGTTTTTTCAATGGAATAACAAGCAATAAAATTAACAGGTCGCAGAAAAGCCGAGTTTAGTCCACAGGTAAAATAGAATTCACAGAGCACCACGCTACAGCACAGAAATTTGACTGCTTCAGAGTGATGGGAAAGTTTAAAAATGCCTTAGAAATAGGGAGCAGAAAATGCAAGGACCTGCACGTGGGTCGGGGCAATCCCAAACACAAGTACAGGCTGGATGGAGAGTGGCTTGAGAGCAGCCCTGAGGAGAAGGACTTGGGGGTACTGGTGGACGAGAAGCTCAACACGAGCCAGCAATGTGTGCTTGCAGCCCAGAAAGCCACCTGTACCCTGGGCTGCATCAAGAGCAGCGTGGGCAGCAGGGCGAGGGAGGGGATTCTGCCCCTTGACTCCGCTCTCCTCAGACCCCACCTGGAGTCCTGTGTCCAGCTCTGGAGCCCCCAACAGAAGAAGGACATGGATGGGTTGGAGCAGGGCCAGAGGAGGGCCACAAAGATGATCCGAGGGCTGGAGCACCTCTCCTCTGAGGACAGGCTGAGGGAGCTGGGGCTGTTCAGCCTGGAGAAGAGAAGGCTCCGGGGTGACCTTAGAGCAGCTGCCAGTACCTGGAGGGGCCAACAGGAAGGATGGAGAGGGGCTTTGCACAAGGGTGTGCAGTGATAGGACAAGGGGGAACGGCTCTAAACTAAAAGAGGGCAGATTTAGATTAGAGATTAGGAAGAAATTCTTCACCAGGAGGGTGATGAAACACTGGAACAAGTTGCCCAGAGAAGCTGTGGCTGCCCCCTCCCTGGCAGGGTTCAAGGCCAGGTTGGATGGAGCTGTGAGCAACCTGGTCTGGTGGAAGATGTCCCTGCTCATGGCAGGGGGATTGGAACCAGATGATCTTTAAGGTCCCTTCGAACCCAAGCCATTCTATGATTCTATGCAACAGTTCAAACAATTCAAACATTTACCCTTGCAAGACCACTAAGAGACGCTTGTTCTTTTTAGCATAAGTGGACTGACGGACACTGTGGTTTTGCTGAGCCTCCAGGACGCTGGAGAGGTAACGCTGGAAGTGGGCTGCACTGAAACATTCTGGACTATCCAGAGTTTGCCGATAAACTATCCACCTAAATAACAGAAAGCAAGGAAAGAAGTTAGTGTTCTGTGACATAATATTTCTGCTTTTTATTTTGAGCCAACAACCAAAAATAAATTTGACAGGCCTAAGATTCCACATCTCTTGCACCACATAGAAAAGAGGAATTTACTTGGCTTTCTATCATCTCCTGTATAAGCACGTTTTTACGTTACTGTCAGAAAGTTTTGTGGTTGTTACTATTTTTTGAGAAGCAACGCTCAACAGCTTCTTCAAAGCCGCACATCATGTGAGTAATTCTGATCTCAGTGATGCAGTAAACAAAAATTATATGAATCCAATTCAAAAGACTCTGGGCACGAAAATATTTCACTGCACAAATGAAAAGTAATGACAACATTCGCAGGAAAACATGATGAAAAGTGTTATTACAGAACATTCAAAAGTCACCTTATTTGTTTGCCCTAAAAACAGAACCACAAAACTGTTCTGAATCAACTCGTTAATATCAAGACACTGAGTCAAAAGTGATACAAAAAAAACATTAACAAGATGAAATGCTAAGGTGTTTGGCTGGAAGATTTAAAAGGATAAGAATTTCTTTTTTTGATTTCCAGAAGCTATATCAACACACAGAATGGCAAATTCCAAGAGCAGACTTATCTTATTGCCATACAATAGACGTCCTGAATATATCTCCTGCTACTGTAGAATAGAAACCAGGTCAGACTAAAAACAATGCTGCAGCAAGAACTGTTAGTACAGTTTTTTCTCCAAGAAGAAAAATGCATTTTAGACTCACTGCCACAAAAATCAAGAAATGGAAGCTCTTCACCCATTTCCTTCAAGTTGTGACGACTTCCATTCTTGCTTAAGGCAGGGTTCACTTCGCCCTTCTAAGACTGTTAACCGTTTGTGGCATCGGTGATTGTTCCAGACAGAGTCATAGATGCACAGTCAATCTCATGCTATTTTTAATATGAATATTCACAAAGAAATCTCCTGTGATATTTTTCTTTTCTAAATATCTAAAATTTAAGGGCAAATCCACCTGGCATAACACTGTTAAATAAGATATCTGAAGTAACAGAACTGAAGTAATATACCATACCCTACAGTGTGCTACGTAGAACTAGTTAAGGTGCCTCATAATATTTACTGGATTTTTTCTTCTAACACATCTGTTTACAAAATAGAAAATGCAAAAACAAAAATAAATAAAGTGAAACACTGATAGTTTCATTTCCTTCACGCTGCATGGTTCTTTGACAATTTGCATAACCACTGCTTTGGACTGTAAAACCAGAACAGTACAAACCTTCCATGCTCCTTGTTAAAAGTTACAAGAAAAGCGCACAGATCGCTGCAGCGACATCCTGGAAGACCACTTATAATGGTGATAACCACCTAAAACACAGGGAACGGGTAAGAAGCAGGGCAACCTGGAGACTAGAAATGAGCTACAACAATTGCACACAGATAAGGCTCTCTATCTTGATACAATCTCGAGTCTAAACACAAAATTAAGGGACACTAACCAGAGAAAGAGCATGATAGTGCAGAACATTTTAGAAAGATGCATTTTCTCTTGGTTTTCATAACTTAAATACAGTGAAAGGATAATTAACAAGTACAGCAAACAGTATTAGCAAAACCTTTACATTAACACCTAGTCTGCACTGTAAATATTAATGCAAATGTCAGACAAAACACTGCAAGAGTCAACAAATAGTTTTTGTTTCTTACAAAGAAAAGGGTACATTCAAACACATAAACCGTTACTTGAGCAAAATGGTTCAAAAAGTGATGATGTATGTCAGTCTTGTCAAACACAAAGAGCAACTCTAGGTTTCTGACACTGAACCGAGCACGCTACACAGAAAATTCATGCCAGCAAAGCTGCATTTTGAGTCGGATCGGTAAGAGGCTGCACAATAACAGCTCTAACATACCAACAGCTTTTCTGCATAAAGCACTTCTGTTTCCATTATGTGTATTTCCTGTGATATTTAGAGAGGGATCACAGCAAACAAACACTGATAAGAAGTCAGAGAATATCCCTAATGACGTCTTCCAGTTTCTACATGATATTCAAAGACAGCCACCTGCAGACTATTTGTATCCTATCCTCAAAATCACTTTCGGATGCTCACAGAAAATGAGTATTCATCATAATAGATATAGAGCAGTAACTCAGAAAAAATCAGTGTTACTAAGTTCGTGTGTTTCATAGAATTCAGTATGAACATTACAGAAAGATTTTCCCCTTTTTTTTTTTAAAACATGCACAAGAACACTTAAACTAACCTTAAAATCAGATTTTACAACATTAATAAAGGTTTATTAATGAATGCTTAAGTGTCAGCATGGTCTCTGAACTAGATCCCAGGCAATAAGGCTGCCATCATATTGCAATATTCAAACAGAAAGAGCATACTCCTGCTGCTTTGACTTTCTTGCTTGCAGCAGATTTCAAATGCTGGAAAATTACAAGGAAATATTTTCTCTGAAAATGCTATTTAAATCACTCCGTAAGTTTGACAATTGTTATTGCCCCTATAGAGAACTGAGTGTTCTACAGATAATATCAGCAAATGTTAAATATCATGTGCTGCCTCCACGCTATTTAAAGGACTTTTATGTTCCAGAGAACAATTCAGTTAAATTATTCAGCAATTCATCAAAACAAGCTACCGCTTTAGGGCTATCTCTCTCTGGACATTTGAGAAAAGTGTTCACTTGACGACCTATGCCTCATTTTCTGCCTCTATTTTATACGGCTGATGGCCATTAGCACTTCCAAAACATTATTCAAATGAAAAAATTTAAGTAATGTCATCAGGAAAACAGGGCAGAGCAATTTATTCTGAGAAACAGGGGGTGAACTGGCGGTATTGGAGGAGGAGGCAGAGAGCATGGTTAAACAGACATCAGTACTTTACTGCATTGCTTGCAACAGAACTGATGACAGACAGAATATCTGCTAAATATTCTATACTGTGGATAGGAAGTATTGCTGGGTTGCTTCCTTACCTTGTCACTTTTTGCTTTACTATCAGCAATGACTTCTGACTGTTGCAATAAAATTGGAAGATGTGCTCTCATTACTGGCTCGTGACTGATGCTGCTGACAGTAAAATGTTGCGCAAACCTTTCAAAAATAAAAGTTTTATTTTCTTACAATCAAGACCAAAAGACTTCATTCATATAAATAGTTGGAAAATTACTAAAATAAGATGACTAAAAGGGCAAACCGAGGCTTCCTAGAGAGGAAATAATTCAGCTCAGAGTAAAAATACCTAGCGTGAAGACAAGCTATTTAATAAGTATTTTTTTAGATGAGTATTACATATATAAAAATATTTTGGCATTATTTCTGACAAAACTGATCCCTTGAAAAAAAGAAGAGAAGAAAAAAAAAAAAAAACCAAAACTTTCTCACCTCTCTAATTCTGGCAGAGCAGCAGATATCTTCAGCTCCCTGCATCTTTCCCCAGCAGGAAAAGACAAGGCATTAAATAGCTTCTGAACACTGGAATGCCTAAAGCAAGCAAATTAATTAATTGGTTAGTTAAAAAAGAAACCTAGAAATTCACCTTCCTTAAACCAGACAGCTACATATTAACTGGTACGAAAAAAATAAAGCAAGTGTCGCACTAGGAACGCAAATTCCTTTCTGAATCATTAACAAAATCTTCAATGAGTGACAGCATTTTGCTGATTGTAGCACACAGCTAATGTGTAATTACACTGGAGTAACTGGCATGAACTTACAGTCTCTTTTGTTCCACAGACAGGAATTCCTCCTGGACAAGCCTTAAAGATAATCCTGAGTTGGTCTGGTTTTGCCACGAAGAGAAAACCTGGAACAAACCAGACCTAGGCATAAGCATTGTTATTTTGCAAAATTTGTTTTGAAATTGTTTAGGAATTGGTTTTGTTCACCTAAAAAAAGCACATGCATTTTAACCAGCCATTAAATATTTCACAATACTGGTTTTGCTGCAAGAATTCAAAATATGGTGGAAGTCTCCACAAATCAGATTTTGGAAGCTTCTATTTGGCTGGACTGGAACTGCTTTAAGAAGTAACTTCACTGAAATGGTCTAGCTTTCCCCATCTTCATAGCTGCAAAAAAAATCCTAGGAAAAAAAATTTACCCACCAAAGTAACAGTAACCTTCACGTGTATCTTTTAGTTATAGCATATGCTAGGAATTTATAGTCAAACGGCAGTACAGCAGGAACTGAATTAATATAAGTCTCCTTTAAGTACTATTGTAATTTTCATGAGGTAAGATTGCAGCAATCATTTCTAGAAATTTAAGAAAAACTCCGTTCCTTCACTAAAAGCAAAGGGAGCCCTTCATTTCTCTAGGGAACAGTGTTTTGGCTCGCATCCTATTGCTCCAGCCAAGTCACATTAATATGAATGGCACTCTGAACCTAGAAATCAGATTCAGATGAATCACACAGTCTAAGTGTTCGGTATTTCCCTTCTTTTTATAAGTAAAGGCAACAACCATTGTAATTTTTTTACAATAATTTGCTGAAGACAAAACAACTGGAGGGGAAAGACTGCTTTCCATTAACGAATCGGCATCCTAAACACAAGGGTACTTAGATAAAAAACATCAAAACAAAAAATAAACTTTTGATATTAACAAAGACAATATTGCGTGTGTAGAAGGATCCAAGGAACCAAATAAATAACCCCTTCAAACCACATATAAAAGACTAAGGAAAATGCCTGCAAGGGATGGAAAGAAGGACTGGTCAACAGAAAATAGTATTCTTTAGAAGTCAAAGGGCTAGGGTAAAGTGAAAACACGGGTCAGAACTCAGTGGATATAAATCAGGCCTTTTTGCATAACTTAATGAACATTTTAAAAAAGAGCTGCTATGGCATTAGAGAAGGTGAAGAAAAACAGAGAAATGAATACATCACAAAGCCTAAGCAAATTTTCCTCCCCTACCAATTACAGTGAGGACGTGAAAGGTACCTTCTTGTCTTTGCAGGATCTGCAAACCAGATTCCAGTTCTGTGTGCCCAAAATCACAGAACGGTCGGGGTTGGCAGGGACCTCTGGGGGTCACCCAGCCCAACCCCCTGCCCAAGCAGGGTCACCCAGAGCAGGCTGCACAGCACCGCGGCCAGGCGGGGCTGGAATATCTCCAGAGAAGGAGACTCCACAGCCTCCCTGGGCAGCCTGGGCCAGGGCTCCGTCACCCTCAGAGGGAAGAAGTTCTTCCTCATCTTCAGCTGGAGCTTCCTCTGCTTCAGTTTGTGCCTGTTGCCCCTTGTCCTGTCGCTGGGCACCACTGGAAAGAGTCTGGCCCCGTCCTCCTGACCCCCACCCTGCAGATATTTATAAATCTTGCAACTGTCTCAGTTACAAGGAATTTAATACGCTCAGATCTGGAGGAACAGGTAATTGCCATTCCCTCTTTCAAGGAGGCTTGGAATAACTAAAGGACAGGTCCAGGAAGTGAGGTATCATGCCATATGATTGTAGAAGAGTAAAACTAGCACCTGCATTTTAGCGAATCTTTGTAACTATAGGTCTGTAGAATGACTACTATGTCTGTGCAACTTCAATGGCATGCAGACTTTTAGAAAAAATTTTGGAGAAAATCAATAAATACCTGAATGTAAATACTAACAAAATACAGTAATATAACATTCCACGGCTTACAAAATCAGGTACACTTGATCTTATGAACAGTTTTCATTCATGAGAGTACATCTTCAAGACAAAAGACACGTTTCATCTACTTGAACTTGAGCAAAGCAACTGGTATGGTGCCAGAGGAGAAACCGTTCAACTGCAGAAACTGAAGCTCGGTACAGAACTGCTCGGCAAAACGCTAACTCAAAGGAGAACTGGAATAAATCACATGGTAAAAAAGCAGCAGAAGGCTGGGGACATCCACCAGCAGAAGGCTGGGGACATCCACCAGCAGAGCTGCTCAGGGAATGTCCCGTGACTCTCTTTACAGTGAATTTGGCACAGACTGCAGTGAGCTGACAGCGTTTTGGGGAACCGAGTTGGGAGGCAGTCTACACAGCAGCGAGATGCTTCACAGAAAAACAGATCTAACTGTAGGAATGGAAGAAACAGAAAGAAAAATAGGAGGAAGGTACGTATGAAAGCAAGAATGAACACGCAAACATTTCGCAAATCAGCTGGAGTATCAGTGGGTAGCCAAAGAGAAAGGACCTGAAGGAGTTTCTCACAAAATGAGCATGATCTATTAATTCAAGACAGCAGCAAAAAGTAAAGGCAAACCAAGGGTACCTCTGAACATTTTTAGAAGAAAGAACTATTACTGCCTCTGTACAAGAAAAAAATACCCTAGTCTCAGACACTACGCACAGTTTGGATATCTACAGCCAAAAAACAGATCAAAAGGAAAGTATTACAACAGTCAGAAGAAAAGAGAAATTATTATAAGCATAGATTAAAAAGGATCTGGATTTATTTTATTAGGCCAAATAAACCAGAAAAAATAGGCCTGAAATTTCTGAACACCTGAAGGATAGCAGAGCAAAAGAAAAACAACAGATATAAAAGTGAGCTAATAAATAGGCTGAAAATTTGAAAACAAACAAAATATTCCCAACCACTCACATAGCGGAACAGTGGGAAGAGTCTAAACACTTAAGATTAAAGCAGGAGAAATTTCATGGTAACATTAATACTACCGGGGGGGACAGTACTCACTGAGCTAGGTGGTCTTTTCCACTGCAGTGCTCTGATCGCATACCAAAACCCTTGTGAAGTCCTAACACCTCCAGGCTCATTCCTCAAAAGCGCTATTGTTATGAAGTTTTGTTTATTAAAAGCCCCTGCATTGCAATGCATGAAGCCAATCTACTCAGAGAATAGTACCATGCCGTATGGGATACTTAAAGACTTGAACAAAACTTCCCTGAGGATCACGATCCAAATGTGTCTAACCACAAAAAACCACAACAGAACCTCTGCCACTACATACAATTACTGTAGCCAATTATACACCAGTGCTACATTTAAAATGCAACTACTAGAAAGCCAGCTTTTAGAGCACTCGCTGGCTTCAGAAGACAAAATGAAAGCACATGGTCAGCATCAAACTTAACTCAATCACTAGAAATTCATACATAAGTTAAAGTTTCTCACACAAGCAAGTTCCTAAGATCAGGAGCAATAATGCTGCTGGGAAGGACCGGGAAGGTCTACACGGCATGGCAGTCCATGGCAGTGTCAAGTCTGCAAGGCAGATGCCATAAGTCAGAAAGAATCAAGAGTTTCTGTTTGGAAGAGAGCCTCCGGACATCTCCAGATGCACCCACCTCCTGCCCAAAGCAGGACTCTTGCTGGCAGTACAGATCACGCTGATTTTACAGAAGTGATAAGCAGCCTCAAAAATCACATCAGCTGTCTCTTCTAATACCCTCCATGAATCCCATCCAGCTTCATGGAGGAAGTTTTCAGTGCATTTCCTAATTTGTTGCTCCCTCAGTATTAACTGCCCCTTCTCCTTTCTAAACTGTGCTTGTTCACAAATGAGAGACCTTGAACTGTATTTTGAATTTGAACTCTCCAGCATTTACTTATCAGGTGACTAGCTTTAGTGGCTCAGCTAACACGAGAAACAAACCCCTTCTTCCCAAATTCAATCAGTTAAGACAGACATCAATAAATTCACCCTCGCCTCTCACCTGAAACGCAAAGAATAATTGTGTGGTTTCCCCTCCACTCAAACCAATCTTTTTTTACTTTACCTGTGAATAAAAAGCTTTATAAATCTTTGTTTTGGGGAAAAGTGCAATCATCAAGAAGTTGTCTCCGGTATGGAATTCAATTGGTAGATGAGCAAGCAAGGAACTTTTGACATCTATGAAGAGAGCAGCAACAACACTGGTTGAATCCTAGAAAAGGAAGAAACAGAACAAATTCTAATTAACAGTTGTTGAAAGTTACAAAAGGGGCTTGACACATTAAATAGCAGAGATCAGAAGAGAACTACTACAGTCGTAGCTGGGCACACGTAAAGATCTGAACATTCATCAGCTTGCACAGGTATGGAGCAACAGGATCAACTGCAGCCACTCGCAGTACTCCGCAGTTTCTGCTTTGCAGCTATTGGAGAGATCTTCAGCTTTGAAGAAAGCATGAGAGATTGTTCTAAGCACCTAACCCTTGTCTCGTCTTGAAAAGAAAAGCTTGCATTTTAATATCTACTCTTTTTCCCCCACCAAAATCTAGACCTTTAGCCCTTTCCTCTGCTAACGCTTCTCAACAAAGCCACCTTCCTCTGTGCCCACACATTTCCTCTGACACAGATATACTGGGAGAATGAACTAAATATCAGCTCAAGAGATCAGAAGGATGGCATGGTGCTATTGCAAACTTTTTTCATACCAAGCTCTTGAGTTTCTGATCTGAAAAGAACCATGCTGCAACGAGATACAACTATCAGGCCTGCAATTTAAAGGGTAGGTCATTTGCATGCTGCAAGTGCCCTGTTTCTCTTGGGTTCTTTAACGAGCACGAGTGCTACTAAATCTATTGCTCCTTCACCTGAATTATGTCTTCACCAACAGGAAGCCGAAGCCCTCAAGATCAGTCTCCCTCAGAAGCACTGAACTGAGGTTATCTGACTTTTTTTTCTATTAAAACAACACAGACCCTTGGTTTTCTGGAGTTCAAAACAGGCATTTACATACAACTTTGCAGGATGCTGAAGTGTCTTATGCTCAAGCTTTGACTTGTAACTCTGTTCACATCAAAGTATTAGAAAAATAGTACAATTCAGCAGCATGAAGAAACCCTGGAAAATGGGGATTCCATTAGTTAGGGTTCAAATCAGAACTTGAGTAGCATCCAACTCCCTTTCAACAGCAGAAGTGGGCAATGAACTCTACTTACTAATTATGAAGAAGAAAAAGCTCAAGTTGGGGAACCCTTACAGAACAATCAGTACCAATTCAGAGACATTTGCAAACAGAATCTCTACCCTTCGCTGACTGAGGGATTAATTATAAAAGTAATAATTTCAAAGTCATTGAGGTTACTGAAACACATACAAAAATGTTCTCCTGAGAGAGAACAATTTCTCTTCAGAGAAAATGGCTTTTTGGAACACGGTCCACAGATCCTGGGTTCTGCAGGACAGCTTACAGATTTCCTGAGAAGTGACTAAAAGGCCAACTCATACACGCTGCAATCTGCATGTGAAGTATCCAACAAAATGTGCTCCTCCTCCTGGAAAACGTTTAGGGTTCACAAATTGAAAAAAGCTGAAAAGAAGCAGCAATAATCCCCACGGACATTAGGTTAAAAGAATCCAGTTCAAAGTTTTACAAGATGTTAACGTTGTTGTGAAATCTAAGTATTACTTAGTAATATTTGTTCACTTGATTAATGGCCAAAATGAATGCTGGATTCAGGTAGTTACAAGCTGAAATACTTAATTTTAAATAAGACCTTAAAACCAAGCACATAGCATCTTAAGTTCTATATAGTAAAGATGCCTTGATACAGTTTATTGAGATGCCGAACAGCTACAGAAGAAAAAGAAACCTGGGACTTTGGAGTTTTTCTTTTACTCTCAGAATGGCTAGTACTAAACTAGAATAGTGCTGCCTTAGGAGATGGGAGGTTTATGTTTGACTCTGCCAAGATTGGGATGGTTTCTGCTTTAGACCATCACCGTACAGTTTTGTGAGGAATCTACCCCGTTCTCCATGCACTTGATTGTCTATGAGTCTCAAGGACTTCAGCAGTGTAGGTGCCAGCTGGGTGCCCAGCTTCTCACAGAATCACAGAATGGTCGGGGTTGGAAGGGACCTCTGTGGGTCACCCAGTCCAACCCCCTGCCCAAGCAGGGTCACCCAGAGCAGGCTGCATAGGACTGCGTCCAGGTTGGTCTTGAATATCTCCAGAGAAGCAGAATCCACAACCTCTCTGGGCAGCCTGTTCCAGTGCTCCGTCACCCTCAGAGTGACTCTGTTCTCAGAACAGAGACGCTTGCAGCATGTGTCGAGGCAGCAGTGCAGCCATTTTCAAGAAGAAGAGTATCTAGCAGGCACAGTGATAGAACTGCTAAGAAACTGTACTTCGCATCACTTAAAGTCTTTGTATCTTCTATTTTAATCCCAGCATTAAATTATCCTTTCTTTTCCATCAATCTCGTTGTTACAATAACTTCCAGAAAAAGCATGCTAACAATTACCCTTCTTCTCCTGTCATTTCTTAACATTTTAAGCCCTCCACCCTTGTGTTATGCCAAGTCAGTTAACAATAAAATGGTCTCTGTCAAGGTTTAGCTTTACACAAAAACCTGGCATCAGTTCAAGAATGATAGCCAGGTCCCAGAAATAGCTAGTTTTATGAAAGTGAGTGTCTTGAATCAAACAATAGGAGGAAGGTCAGCGTTAAAATAGCTTCTTAAACTACCAAGGCGCAATCGATATGATATACAAGAAAAGGCAGCTAAGGTAAGATTCTCTCCACTGTTGTGTTTTCATGTTTTCATCTCAATTGAATCACACACTTTTATTGTATTTGACTGGTTTCCTCCATTACATGATGAAATCATAGCGACACAATGCTTTCTGGAGGTCACTAAACAAATGTGTAATACTATACCTGAAGAAAATAGCAACTAAAGGAAACAGTTGGGGTTTGCATTTTTTTCAGGGCTTAGGAAAAAATAACCAACCAAAATAATCTCTTTTCCATTCTGAAAAAGTGATAGTTAACGCAGCGTGTCTGCCTTGGAGAGGAAAAAAATGCTGGGCTGTTATCATTAATCTAACCCTCAATTCCCACCAAGCCCAGTCATTCCAACTAAGCAAGCTGACAAAGTACAGTTACACAAGCTGATCACAGGAATGGCAAAAGTCTACGCCTAACATTGTGTCTTTTACTGTAATTACTCAGAATATGTGTAATTGCATGCAACATGCCTTCTCACTTCTCAGCTCGGGAAACATGAACCAGCCATTCCCTTCACCCTGTCAGTTACACAACGCTCTGCGACAGTAGACAGACACCGCTCGTGACCTCTCCAGAGATAAGGAGTACACTGCCACGAACATTCAACTGAAGGTTAAATATATTCTGAACAGAAGGCAGCATTTTGCCCTCCAACACACCATATGACTTCACAACGCCTTGAACTTTTCTCTATCCATCACTTAAGACTGCTAGAGGTTTTATGAATGCTATGTCCTGCAATTCTTTTTTTCAATAAAAAGCAATTTTCCACACTGACAACTCACTCTAATACAAAACTCTCTCCTCCTTACAGTTTAGCTCATCAGTAATTGGCTAAGCTAACCAATACCAAAAGTGTAGAGATCTGCAACAATTACAGTTTTACGCATACACTTGTAAAACTGCAACTGAAACTTTGTACTTGTACCCTACAGAACTATTGTCAGAAGATGATTAAAAGTTTACAGCAGTAGGAACAAACAAAATACTCACCCCATCATAGAGGGAAATGGAACTCATATGGTTCTTTGAAATGGAAATGCTGCCGTGGTGCGGATCGGAAAAGAGAATGCCATCTGAGAAGAAGTACACTTTGCCTAGAATATGAAAGAAAAAAAAAAATATTAGGTACGTGTCAGGATTTCAGCATCATGTGACGAATGCCTCTTCTTTCTGAGGAAGAAATCTATGTTCTTGCAGAATTTTGTTATATTTGACATGCAGTACCTTTGAGTAAATATTTGGATAGTATCTAGACAGCGTTCAGACACAACTGATCTTTACAGGATATGACTATCAAGGGCAGGAATCGTGACTATGATAGCATTTGACAATCTTATACCCTGAAGCCCGCTTATCGTAAATATTCTGTGGCTTTTTTTTTTAAAGCACAAAAAAATTGCCATCATGTTGAATCGCACGCTTCCAGAAATGTAAAACTCACAAAACATGAACTTAAAAAAAATTTACATCAAAAACAACTGACATACCATGCAGACAGTCCAAAAAAAAAAAATAAAAAAAAAATTGAGTTTTCCTTTCACTCCCTGACCAAGACAAAGTCTAAAACAGAAAAGCCCCTTATCTGCAGACTTGCATTTTCTTTTGTGTATAGAGATAACCGCTACTGGACAAAGGATTTCCCTGGAAGGTAACAATCTAGTGACAGCCAAGAGACGTGGCATTCATTCTATCTCTGTTTTTCTTGCCATCTTACAGATGCTTTGCTTCTAAACAAACCTGCGTGACCAGGGAAAGCAGCTGGAAAATGAGAAACAGCAAGGCTAGATGGTGTAATGGCTAAAGACAGAATTCCACCGAAGCGCTAGAAACTGACATCAGCAAAAAGCCGATTTGCAACAGTTTTAAGAACACCATGAACAAATGACTAAGCAGGGGCTGCCAGCTGGACCTCCACAACCAGTGTTAGACCATGTGTTAAAAGCAGGATCACATCCCACACAGGAAAACATGTGAGTCAGCAAAAGGGAAAGGTTAAATATTTTCTTTAAAGGAAAAAAAAATCCCAGAGAAAAATGGCATTACGCTCCAAAATAAAAGCAAAGCCAAGCAGCAGAGTAACACGTACAGCTAAACATGACTGCACATCTCGCTCAACCTATCAAACCATGCTCAGAAGAAACAACAAAGAACTGTGACATTTGCCTCTTGAAATGCCAACTTTGAGTAAGATCTTCAAAACTTCTCAGTATTAAGGCTTTGTTTTAATAAAAAAGAGCTTGCCATGAATCCAGCCAAATCACTATACCTAGACACGTGATTTCTACAGTTACCTAACAGACATGTAGGCTCCGCTAGCTATGAACACAACTGGTTTAGGCCGAAGCTTCTCGTTAATGCCAGCACTGCACCAGAGAGCAGGTTACTACTGAACTGGGAAACACTACAATCACCAATACAAGGCACAAATTCAGAGCAGCTGGAATGGAGACAAAGCCATAGACTATCATACAGATGTGGAGGTTTAATAGTTCACTTCTACAAGAACTTCGCTGCTGATGCTTCCAGTGCTCTTCCAGTGGTTGAGGAAGAAAAATGGCAAAATGCAACACTTTAAGCACATTTCTTTTAAATCTCACAAATATCACACCTCACAGAGAATGTGTCAATAGGAAAAGAAAGAAAATCAGCAATGTTAATTCTTTCGCAACAGAAAAGGAAGCCAGAAACAGTAGTGATTAAGCCAAACTAGAACTGCTTCCTTTAACATGGAAGTCAGTGAATTATACCAAGAACAACTTAATATACTACTTGTGTATTTTCCACAAGTCATTAATCACAGCAGAGAGTTTAATTGGCAAGGCTGATTGACTCAGTTAAATTCATCCTCCAAAAATCCAGAACACAGCAGATGTATCAACACACAAAGGAAAAGGCTGAACAGCCTGAACTTTTTTTGATGCATTTTAGTCCCAAATGCATATCCTATTCCAGTAAGACACAAGTGACAGAGAGAAGATGAAAGGCTGTCTGACAGCACCTTCTGCACCTAATCTTGCCAGACTACATCGCTGCAATCTCAGCAGAGCCCAAATTAGAGCACAGCAAACTGTCTTGCCGCGTACATGAAAGGGAACGAGATCAAGTTCATTTTCACTTGACACCTAAGAAAATATCTCGCTCGTTGAAGTGTTACATAATAGTCCTTATACCACCTACTTAGAACTCTCCATCCCAAGAGTTATCAAAACATTTAACTTCACAAACCTCCCCAAAAAAGGCAAAAAGTAAATTGCTCCACTGGGGGGCACACAGCCAGTATTCACAAAGCCACAAAAAAATTCTACATTCGTCTCGCTAGTTATTTACTGAGCGAACCTGTGCCCACAGCACTGTATTGCCAAGGAGCTGAACATTACTCTGTGTTCACCTTCTTCCTCTAAAATCCGTGAAATTAGAGTGAAAGAAAATTCTGCTGTGTCAAAGTCACTATTTAATTGCCTTGTACATCTTTATTTATCCTCAATACTCTCTTTGCATAAATACAAAAACAATAAAGCTAGAGATTTTCCCTGAAAGACCATCACCACATACTACGCACTTCGATGTCAGGTATTAGTTATCTTCTGTTGTACATCAATACTGTGACAACAGTAGCTTCTCTGGACAGCGAAACATAAAACTATTGCACCTCAAGAAATACACTTTGATTCAACAACTTCTCCTTATTCTTCCGTGACTTTTCCCAAGGTAAAGCGAGGCACATTAACGCAAGGCTGTGGAGCAGGGGGGAAACCCCTCCCAAACAGTCCTCCCAAACTGTCCTCAGTCATATCATTGGGATATTTGCATGACTTAAGTTCTTGAAGGAAAAGGCACCAAAAGAGGATGAATGATGCAAGACTGTTGCTAGTGATCTCGTGGCAGAAAGCAGTAACTTCACTGAATGTGAGAAGGACCACGATCGAGCATCTTTCTGTAATACGCTGAGCATCTGTGCTAAAAAATATGGACCTTCTTGCGTGAAAATGACAATGGAAAAAAACCGGAACAGCACGTCAGCTGCAGGAGGAGGCTTCGACAGAAGCAAAGAACACAAGGCTGTACATAAATCTAGCAGCAAATCATTCCACGCACCCACACCCCATCACATTGCCCAAAAGGTACATATTTGCCTTCGCTTCTTGAGCTGGGAGCCCATGGCACACTGGCGCTACTGCACTGGCCAGTCTTTCCAACCTAATGTTCATATGGATACAGAAAGGGCAGAAAACATATGGTATATTATCTATTAAGGATAAACGCAGTCAGTTTGTGCACGCTTTTGAATGTCAGCTATGGAAAAAAGCCATCTCCCAGGTCTGCAAAGCCTCCTTGTCAATCATGTAAGAGTCCCACGTGCCTCAAGAGCAAGCCTATGGCTCTGACAGGAATCCTTCTTCTAGGACTGGGAGTGTCAAGAACAGGTTGGGGACAAGGAAGTAAGACGTGGAGTTTAGGTGTGAAGGCAAATGGAAAGAAAGCTTAAGACCGTGGTATAGGTAGGCTCACTAGATGTGCGAATGCCAGCAACGGTGCATCTCTCATGTTTAAAAAACAAACAAGAACAAGTGGACCAACTCTACAAGCAATTGACAAAAAACACATCTCACCTTCTGCAGGCATGGCGTGTGGATTGCTAGAACAAATATATGCTCCATCGCCTCCAGTGAGTAAAGTGCCCAGAAAAGATTTGTCTTCCTAAACAGGAGAAACAAACAGTAGCATCACGGACTGGATCAAGGACTGTAACCCAGGCAAGAATGCTTTCTCACGCTTTTGCTTCAAGAGAAAAGACACTTTTAAACAGCATCTGCCAGAACTTTTCACTGAGTTTTAAACTGCATCGATACAGAAGAACTAGTGAAAGACAGCATGTCAAGAGAGTAATTTTTAAACGCACTTCCCCCCTGTTTTGGTTTTGCCAGCAGCTATTAAGTTACAAGTTATTGTCACAACCACAGGGCATAGCTTTTTGTTTTTAGATTGTCAATCTACTGAACTAAAAGTATATTACAGGAAAATAAATCTATTTATAATGAAAAGTTCTGGTAACCACAAATTAAACCACAAATGTGAAACTCATGTGGTTTAAGATGTTCCCAGATCCCAAATTCTTTTCTTTTTCACAGTGCTTACAGTGTTTTCCTTTAGACATTTAGCATGCTAATTAAGTTAAAAGAAAGTTGCATGTAGAGTGGCATTGAGTTTTGAAGGTCTTTTGAAACACACGAGCTCCATGGGCAATACTTCCATGAAATTGCAGCTGTATTAGAGCTCTTTTCGCTCTTGGGTTTTGTCTTTCTTTGAAATAAAGAAAACCTCAAACTTTTACACAAAATGCATTTTTTTTGTAGGTCAAAGTTTGAAAGAGACAGGATAGAATAGGCAAGCCTGTCGTAGAAGAGGAGTAACAAACATAATAAAAGCCATTTTTACTAACAGCTAAGATTTTTTTAAATACTGGTTCTTGAAAGTGTAACCTCTATAGTACAACAAAAATGTTTAATTTTACCTTCAATATATGCTGTGCCTTTTCAGACAGTTTCACATCACTGTCTTCAACCTGTAGCCAGAAACAGTTTCAATTTGTATTGTTAGTAGATAAAGCAAATCTAATGTTAAATAAAAAGCATTAGATTCAAGGCAAACAAGAACCTTAGGCACCACAGACAGATAAAGTCTGGAGACCAGAGTGCTTCAAAGACACTTTGTGCTCTTCAACACTGTGTCACCGTGGGACGGAAACAGTTCCTTGAAACACATTCAAGGGGATACTCCCCATTAAATCATTTTATAAACTAAAATGATACTGTGCAGTCACAAAGCAGTGCACTCTATTCAGTCTTATTTTTTATTACTGTTAAAGTGTTTAAGCAGTACGGATTACCAGAGGGCATAATGTTGTCCAGCATCATAACATTCACCAGAGTTCTACCCCTAACACAGTGTTGTACATAAGAGGTCTGGAAGCAGACTTTTTTCCTGTTGTGGCAGACATTTAAGTGACCTAAAGTGACCCACAATAAGTAGAATTTTCAAAAGTCACACTTCAAAAACACCCAGGCCTTTACACAGCTAAAAAACTGAACTGGTGAAAATGAAATAATTTAAAATTCATGCTATGAATGGAACCATCAGCGTGTTTCCACTTCTCAGTTTTTCTCTTCATGTCCAAATTCAAAAATCAGATCAGTATTAATACATTCATATCCTGTTTCAGTGCCCAAGTTTCATACTTTTCCCTCATACATCCATAGTTTTACAACAAGCATTCATTTGTGAATCTGTATGTACAGAAAAATCTCAAATAAGTTTTTGGATACTAACCAGCCAAGAAGCATATCTTGGGATAGCCGCGGTCAGTATTATGTGGCTGGTTTCTGAATTAATGCTGCCATCTGCAGGGAAGTAAATGGAAAGCAAACTCGTATAACACCACCCATATACTTCAGACTGTTCAATAAGTTACTGTTACGACTTGAAATTTCTTTAGAAATCTGACAATTTCCTCATTATTTTCAGGATTTATTAGCGTTTAAGTGAAGTTTTCACAGCAGACTAGCTCCCAGTCTTCTTGGACTGTAACATACACAGAGCAGCTATACAGTACCAAAGAAACCCTGCTTTTATTCTGGTCTTAACGCGTGGCTTCTTCCTTTGCTCTCCCCCTCATCAAAACTGTTCCATCTCCCACAGCTAAAAACCCATAGTCTGTCTGGATACGAGTTCATAAATATTGTTCAGACAACCTCAGAAACTATCTATCTTCGTCACATGTAAACAATCTGGAAAATATGCACTTGTCTGAAGTCCTGGAAATTACTCGGTATCCTGTACTCTAAATGTAAGACTGTTCCAAAAACAAGCTTTCTAAAAAATCATATCCTTTTTTAGTTTTGTTTCACCTCCTCCAAATAAAGAGCAACTGAAATTAAAACATATTGTATCAAATGAGCGTTACAAAAGTGATGGAGGGGAGCTGCTCAAATCTCCTCATACAAAGGAAAATATTCACTAAGACCGAAGAAAATTCAGGAAGGGTATTATTACACTTGAATTTCTTACACCTCAGCCCTGCTGTATCACAACACAGCCATAAAACCCGAAGTCCTTTCAGGGAGATTAGAGAAAGTTTACACTTAAGATATTCATTACTAGCAAGCTAAAACATTCAGGTCTTTTAATTAACCCAAAGGCTTAAAACCATAATGGTAACAGTAATTAATAACATCAGTTGGAAGCCTTTTTGCCCTTCAATCACACCAAAGCTAACAGAACGATAACACTGATGTTAGAATTTAAAACAGTTACCTTTTTCTTTTACTTGTATCTGTGATGTTAGAAAGGACTCAGAAAAGACAACAGATCCCAAGCATCCTCTTCCTGTGAGCAAGTCTGGAATGTCAAATACCATCATAGATGCCTGCAGCAATCCAGCAGTTGGACCGAAAGGAAGAGAAAGCAGAACTTGAAACAATTTCAGTTGAAGCAGCAAAATCTGTGTGTTTTAAACCTCCTAAAGCACCGCTTCTACATTGCGGTGGAAAGTCTGAGATCATAACTCTATGTTAATGTTTTATTCCAAATTCCACTGTCTGACTTCATGTTACAACTCCATCTTACCTTGGTTTCAGCATCTGAAATCTCTCATCTCCCCCCTTACATTTGTATTTGAATAGATAAAAATCTCAGTATGCCCCATAAAAGAAAGCCACTCAAGTTTCGTTTTCTAATAAAACCTATAATCAGAATACTGAAGAACTTACCGTTTTAATCAAACTCAGGCTATCCTCATTGTCTAATGGAGTAATTCTAGAACAATAATGATAATTAAATATTTAAAGGTTAGATCATTTTGAGTAACTTCACAGCAGCCAAAAGAGCTATTTAATTTTAAACTAAACTCTTATTTGTGTAGGTCATTTCAGTCAATTAGACAGTGTGGGGATTCAGAAAGCAGTTGTGATATCAACTAAGCTAAAAGCATGGTTTTAAAAGAAAACATTTAATGGACTCCTGCTGCTTCTACTCATTAACTGTTAATAAAATTGGTCTGCTCCGTTGTTTTACAGTTTTTTAAAATGTTTTTAAATTTCACAGAATTAAAAATATGAAATCATTACACTGTCTCATACACAAAAGCATATAGTACATCTTGTACGAAATAATCAAATGCAATGTTTTCTCAGAAGCTCCAAAACAAGAAAAATAAACTTTATTACTGTATTAAAAGCACTGATTAGTAACAAGAAGTCTAAGATAGTGATACAAACCTTCCATGATTATTCACAGCCTGAATTTGAAAAGCGACTTTGGAGCTGTAGGACAGAAATTGTACTGGTAAAAATTGTGTTTTATACTTCTTCTACATGTAAAAAATAAGAAATAATAGTGTTAAAGCAATTTAATTGCTGAAGTGCCTAAAAAGGCAGGAAAAGAAAAATGAAATAACAACTATATGGAATGGAATAATAACGGAATAAATGAAATAAAATTATTTTAAAAGTCTGAATTTAAAAGTCTTGGAATTTGGCAGCCATGCAAGTTCAGTTTAATATTCGACATATTTTTTTCCCCAAAAGAAGCTAATACATTGACACAATACATCGATCAATAAATATTTGAAAATTCTTACCGCAATGCAGTTTTAAGTTGTGTTAAATGCAGGGTATCTAGCACAGACATGAGCATCTGCTCTGCTACCTCCTTTGCCTGAAAAAAGGAAATTGAGAATAAAATATCTTTTCCCATACTTCCAAATCCCAGCAGCTACAGGAGCACCCAGAAGATAAACAAGAGACCATACACTAAACAGTGACACACTGATGCACCAGGCTAAAATTTGTTCTTTCACATATCTGATTTTCCTTATGAGCAGGTTAGGAAAATTCATGAAAGATGGAAAAACAACAGCATTCAGAGAGACTGGTTGGAGGCCACGGTATTAACTTCACTAACGTTACGCAGTTGACTGAAACACTTATTTTTTTAAATTTTGGTTTGCATGTAATCTTATCTTGCAAGCAATCCAAATCAACAATTACAGCATACAGAATCGGTGCTTCATTTACCTTGGATTCAGTGGAAGTTTTAGCATAGCACTCAATGCCAGCAAGCACAGCCTCTACAACAGCAGTATATATTTGCGACAACAGCGTACTGAAGAGAAATACAAACACAACATTTACTAGACAGATAAGAGTTTTCTTCCTCCTCTGTTCAAAGGAGCAGTTTTTCCTGTCATAACATAACTCCCTGATATGGAAGGGGTCCTTGCTCAAATAAGCATAGAAATTGCTTAATACTTAACCTTTCCATTTAAAAAAAAAATAAATTGGAGCAAGTAAATTGCTCAGATTACAGAATATCTTGGGGAAAAAAAAACTCGTCACAAATGTATCCCGGCTCTCATCACTCAAGAAAAGAAAATATTTATTGTTGACATTCACTGTGGTTGAGTTGAGGCTCACATCCTAAATATTCCAACAAGAAGAGAATGGTAGCCCCACGTTCCGCAAAAGCAAAACTGGAAAACAGAGTCAACTGACTTCAGAGACTGACTTGTTCTGAACATGCCAAGCAAAAAAGAGACCAGAACAAACTAGTCGCCGCAACCTTCTGAGCACATCTACATCACAGCTTACTCCAATTCCCTTCTTAACAGGGAACTGAAAAAATTGCACAGAAATAAACAAAGGTTAGGTGAAGCTAGAAGCGACTTACAGCTCCCGATGTATTCATAGCTTGAAAACTACTGAAGAAAAACCACCTGTGTCCAGCTAAGGAACCTCAGCCTCTGTCTTCCAGCCACACTGGAACAAGCAGATTCAGTAGATCAACTAAACAACCCTACTTCCCCAAACTAACTCCTCTCACTACTCCTCTGCAACTGCCAGATGCCAAGGGAGGGAAGAGCGGGGAGGAAAGCGAAGGCCGCAGCATTTAACCCGTATGCAAAGCACTCCTGAAGGATGGGACAAAGCATCTGGAGCTCCCAAGCATGGCCCAACCTGGAGGAACCTCAAAATGCACCAATACTTCTCCTTGAACTTCATCCCTATTAGTAGTAAGAGGTTTTAAAAATCAAACCTTCT
This sequence comes from Opisthocomus hoazin, assembly GCF_030867145.1. Taxonomy (NCBI): domain Eukaryota; kingdom Metazoa; phylum Chordata; class Aves; order Opisthocomiformes; family Opisthocomidae; genus Opisthocomus; species Opisthocomus hoazin. The sequence continues at coordinate 3,069,663 of NC_134418.1, read as the reverse complement.
TACTACTTTTTGAGGTTTCTTCTACGTAATTTCACATACTAACACATGCATTTAACTTCTGTTTTCAGTACGCACTCGTTACAGGAAAAGCCTTTAAATTCTTCCTACCTCTGCAGCCATTCTTATTTTCATGCAAGTTTACATATATACTTGCAAGAACACACCTCACAGTGGGCTGTGCTTTAGATAAATATCCTATAGTTATCTTTCTCTTCTTCCCATTTGAAAATTTTAACACTAACAATGCAAAACAGAAAATGGTATTTTCTTAAAAAGAAAAAAAAGCCAGAAAGTTTACCCCGGGGATACTTAAAGTTACACATCTAGGTTGCAGTTCTGCTTCCTAAATACAGCAAAATTTGGACTGAATAATGCTTAGGAAATACATTTCCACTTTTTATTTCATTGGAAAACATTGACAAATATAAGAACCAGTTACAGGACTCAATGGCAAGCTGATTCCAAAATCACGAGGTCAGGTTTGGCAAAAAAGCTAATTTTGCTGCTGTTGTTAAAACTATATTATTTGATCCAATACAGGGATGCTTCAAAGAAAAAGATATTCTCATAAAAATTACTGCTGCTATCAACTGACCCTTGCTTTGCTTAGAACTTCTCCAGCCATCTTGGTCAGAACTGTATGTTAGGGGATCATAAAATGGTTTGGGTCGTAAGGGACCTTTAAAGGCCATCTAGTCCAACCCCCCTGCAGTGAGCAACAGCATCTTCCACTAGATTTAGAGGCAGGACAAGAAATATTCTATATCTTTGAGCAGAACATACGTGGAAGCGAAACTACCTGTCAAAGTTAACTATACAACAACAAATGAAAAATCTGCAGCTCAGTCTAGTAACTTAATTTCTACGTCTGAGAACCATATCACAATTACCAAAAATCAGTAAAGCTTAGCACGGAAGGTCACTGCTGCCAGCTCCCTCTGACACATCTGTAACATCTCACTAACCTGTCCTGCAGGCTTGCGAACTGCTCCGCCGCAGAAGCAAGAACAGGCTCCTAAAATCATCCTAACCAGCAAGGAGGACAAAACCTCTAAGGAAAAATCTGGTTTATCAAGATTGAGAGCAGTACCAAAGCAGATTATCTACCACGTTCTTAAAGCTCGACAAGTATCTACAACATGCAGAAAATTGGACATCAACATGGATGAACAGTCTTCATTTGTGAAGGTCAAAACGTGCGGAAGCTTTGTAGCTTACTAACAAAAAAAATCAGAAGTTAACTTTTATCTATCCTGTAACATAGGGAAATTTCTTTGCAAGGTTGAGTGTTCCCTGTTGGCATTTTCACTAACCACTATGAATCTTACACCTTGTTCAGCTTAATGAAACTAGTCTAAAAATTACTTTTACTTCTACCTGTGGAATATGCTCCCATTCACTTCTAGATACTTTCCCCCTCATTGTATATGAAGTCCTTTTTAAGGTGACTTAAATAGTGCTAAGATGAAAAAATTTTATTCAAATTTAAGCAAAATTTACTAATATTCCCTTTCATACTTTGCTGTACAGCAGAAGGGATGTCACACTACCAATTCCTAGTTTGCTCACTGAAACTCTCCATGAGCAATCTGCCTTCAAAACCCTCCCACCTTCATGTTATTCTAAATAAAAATGCAGCTCTGCAAATGCCGACAGCCACTGCTGACTAAAAGTGGTTTTGGCCTACTGCCACAAGGTAGAAAAGAGTGAAGAGTTAAGAAATAATAAGAAGTTGGCAGCTTACACTTGTTCAGCTTGCTTGTGCATCTCATTGTCATTTCCTGTATTAAAATCAAAAATGTTTGTTTCAAGCACTTTCAGAAGCGTTTACACAGAACAACCTAGGCACAACATTGCTGCTGCACATCTCACATATCATTTATCCAGTATTTTATTAACTGCAGTTTGCTTGCAGACATAAAAAGCGCAAAGCACAGGTTAACCTGTATTAGTACAACCAGTACACGCTACACCAGGACTAAGACCTGCATCCCCTAGACCCAGCTGCGCTGGGTCAGAACAAAGACCCCTCTCACGCTGTATCCCATGTCCCAGAGCGGCATTCCTGTGTCCTGGTGGACAACAGGTTAACTATGAGCCAGCAGTGTGCCCTGGCTGCCAAGAAGGCCAATGGGATCCTGGGGTGCATCAAGAAGAGTGTGGCCAGCAGGACAAGGGAGGTTCTCCTTCCCCTCTACACTGCCCTGGTGAGGCCTCATCTGGAGTACTGTGTCCAGTTCTGGGCTCCCCAGTTCAAGAAGGATGAAGAGCTACTGGAGAGAGTCCAGCGGAGGGCTACAAGGATGGTGAGGGGACTGGAGCATCTCCACTACGAGGAGAGGTTGAGGGAACTGGGCTTGTTCAGCCTGAAGAAGAGAAGGCTGCGAGGGGACCTTATAAATGCCTACAAATATCTGAAGGGTGGGTGTCAGGAGGATGGGGCCAAGCTCTTTTCAGTGGTGCCCAGTGACAGGACAAGGGGTAATGGGCACAAACTGAGGCACAGGAAGTTCCGTCTGAACATGAGGAGGAACTTCTTCTCTCTGAGGGTGACGGAGCACTGGAACAGGCTGCCCAGGGAGGTTGTGGAGTCTCCTTCTCTGGAGATATTCAAGACCCGCCTGGACAAGGTCCTGTGCAGCCTGCTGTAGGTGACCCTGCTTCGGCGGGGGGGTTGGACTAGATGACCCACAGAGGTCCCTTCCAACCCCTACTATTCTGTGATTCTGTGATTCTGTGATTCCCGTATGCCCAGGAAAAAGCACAACTAGAGCAAACACACGCTCTAATTCTGTCCATTTTGCAAGCCTCCAACCACCTTCTCTTCAGATACTTTCTGCGCTGGATATAGTTTCAAGATATATCATAACCCTAAGGAGACTGACTTTATCCACAGACTCATACAGGCATTTCAAACGGGTAAGAAAATTTTGAAAGTTTTTAAAAATTTCTCACGGCTTGTTTTTATTAGGGAAGACAGCTATTATAAGACACTATATTGGACCCAAACCAGAGGACAAAGGATGAAAGTCGAAGAATTTTCTCCATCCTTTTAAAAATCTTCAATTATTTTGACAAAAAAAAAAATTAAAATAAAACCACCCCACAGGCTTATTTGACAACTACCACTTAGAAAAAGTGTGCCCAAAAATATCATAATTTAATCAACCTGTATGAAACATGGACTTAAATGTTTACCTAGTACTTGCAAAAGCCTGCACACTCAGGTGCACTCTACCTTCACACCGTGTTCTGATGCAAACACAAGCACACTTCCTGGCCTCTGCATCATTCTTTGCGAATATCTGACATATTTTTGCACGTGAATGTAGGATGTGCAACAGAACAATGTTTTGCTACAATTTCACACCCTGGCTACAGAACTACACAGTATCTATCTCCCCATGGCCTAACGCTCAGAAAGGAATCAAAACCATCTTTTAATTGCTCCAAATTTTAAGCAATCAAAGAGAATAACTGTCTTAAATTACAGCTTGGTATTTTTAATATACTTACCCAGGAAAGGAATGTGAGTAGTTCCAAAAAAATAGGTCCTTGAACAAGCCAGAGGTCCCTTTGGAGATACACACTGCACTACCTAGTTGTCAATATTAATGAGATACAAAAAGACCTTAGTAAAAAAAAATTGGTGCAATAATTAACAATAAGCTAAGCTCCCCTTTAGTCTTCTAACCACTGACATACTACAGGAGATGCACAACACACTTAACTGGATTTTAAAAAAGCAACTTACGTTTTCAAAGGTCTATTTCACTTTTGACTTGACCTGAATGGTTGAAAGACTTTGGAAAGGAGATGAGCTCTGACTTCCATAAGCGTTAAGCGTGTGTTTTCAATTTCCTATGTCAACTGCTCTTTTCATGAAGAGGAAAGTGTGTCAGGTTGCCATAACTATGCTTGCACTTGGTCTTATTTACTATTTTCATGACACCCTATCAAAACAGTATCACCTGTACCTGTAAATAAACCACCTTTTTAAGAACAAATGTCAGAATCTGAGGACAACGGACGAAGCAAGTGTATCAGAATAAAATTGTACTTGCATTTTCAAAGATATCAAATGGTCTTAATGAGAATGTTAACAAGGGGAGAAGAAACACAATTGGAAGTGTCTTTAGAGAAACAGGGTTAGACAGAGCAGCAAATGGAGGATGAGATTTCACTGGGATGCTAAAAGAATCCTTTCTCAGGCTCTTGACACAGGCAATGTGTCCATAACACCCACGTCCATCCATCCCTAAGGCAACTACACACGAAATGTTGTCATGACAAGATCATAAACTCATTCCCTCAATCATACGTTCACTCCTGTACTCAGCCACATCCATCTCCTCAGCAGCACAGACTCTGGACTCACACAACTGACGGACACTCCAGAGCCCACGGCAATCGGCTAGCAGGGAGAACTACACAACGCAATCTGCACGCTACCTCTCCTCCTTCGCTGCGAGTTACCTTCTTGATGCACCCAGCCCAGCCAGCCAGAGGATCTGAATTCCCTGGGGTCGCTTCCCCAGTTACGTCCCCTGCGCGGCGGTGCAACAAGCCATCGACCTCATCATATGTTTTAAAACTAAGCTTTTACTTGAAAACGGAAACAAGTTAATCATCACCAACTTGATCTTAACATTCTTTGAACACTAGAAAGATTGTCAGTTTTCAGGACCTGTTCAGCTGCCGAAGCATACACTGAAATTTGGATACACGTAAGTATCCTGTGTCTATTCTAAAACGTCATTATCAAAACAAGTGCCTTTTCACTTCTTTTTAAGAAATGGCTAAACAATTCTGATTAAAATAAAATCTGTGTGTCAGAGTGAAGTACATCATATGCTACCATCAGGAAGATTTTCACTTTACAGCTAGTATATACGTCCTCACAAACAGCATTTCCCTCTCCCCCACCCCACACATTTACAGCACCACAAGTGTCTAAAAAGTTGTCTTTTTACAGGGGGAAAAAATATTTTAACTCATTCAGCAGTGCCTGATTAAAAATCCAGTATAGTTGGACTTGGAAAGAGAAAGAAAAAGGAAATTTTTTCCTTAAATTGACTGATTCTTAAGGCAACGTATGCTTTTATACATTAAGAAGAATTGTGTATTTAACTCATGGAAGGTAAGCATTTTAAGGGCACCAAAAAAACATGCAAAGAAAATATACACTGCTTCAAAATATCAGCTAACTACTTAAAAGCCTTACCATATGCTTAGCAGCGCTTCCACCAAGGCCAGTGTTTCGAACTAGATGTCCTTCTGATGGAAAATTAAAGTTACCAGAGTTCAAGTTTTCCTTAGTTGAGTGGCTACCAAACAGAACAAAGGGCTGCCGGCTAGGGCTAAGGAGAAAAGAGGGTATCACCACCAAAATACTTGAAGAAAACTTACAAACAACACATGAAATCACAGCTTTCAAGTCTGATACATCAACTACTGAATTTCTCACTAAAAGAGTAGCATAAAAAAAAAAAAATTACTACAGCTGCAGAATGCTTCCCACTGAAAAGACCAAATTCCAAAGAAAAAAATTACTTGAATTAACAAGACTATAATGTATTTCATGTACAAGCACATACTTCAAGGCTGTTTCCCAAATGCTATTAGAATTTTTTTTCCCCTCTTTTTTTAAAGTAAATTACCTTGAAAGGCTGACTATTTTTAAATCTACCATCTTGAAAAACCCTGAAATGACTGTACAAAACAAAACTATTTTGGTTTTAGTTCTGGCTTTTGGCCCAAGACTCCACTTGAGAGGTCAAGGTTCTTCTTCTCGTTATTTAAATGCAAACAATATAGGATGCTGAAAACAATCAAGGACATTGAACTCCACTGTTTAATTCCAAATAAAGAAGAATCTGCAGAGACATTCAAGTAGCTAAGCAACCTTTATTTAGCTCAAAACAGCAGAACGCTTGCTTTAGCAACATATGACAAACAACCTGCCTCTCAGTTAAAATTGTATGCTGAAATAAAATAAAGCTGACCTGTACTGCCCAGCTTATATTGGCTAAGATTTGAGGTTCTAACTGCCCTGCTTTAAGCATTGGCTTTGTGCACATTGTGGCTCACAAAACTACACTGACTTCCCCAACCTTCATATTTTAATTGTTTTTGAGTATCATATAAATAGGACCAACACTTCAAACGTCGCTGTCCTGTGTAGTAAGTTCATGAGTTTGTTTAGTTATCAGACCACGAAGAAATCAGTCACATTAGAATGCACAAGGTAGATGGTTTCAAACATATTGACACTGTATGTAGTAACTACAGCATTAAATCCCATGAAAATTCAACTTATCCTTCCCAGAATTGTCTTTGCGTGTTTTTTTTAAATATATGAAGATGAGATGTGATCTACTTCGATGGTCCCAAAAGGAATTATAAGCATTATGGCATAAGAGATATGGAAATAACATATGGAGGTACGAGTCACACCACAATTTCACAGGGAATAATGAGTAATACCTGTTATCTGTTATATGGCTTGAGATCATTCCATGACTGAAATAACTTCTGAAAGGCTGTGAAGAATTAAAAAAAAACAAAAAAAACCCTGATGAACAAGTAAATGAACAGAAAGTGTGATACATCCTCACTATCATAAAGAACAAACCTGAAATATCCTTCTCAGTGAAAACTCCTGAACCCACACAACTACTTCCAACCTCCACGAACAAACCCAACCGCCATTCAGTCTCGTATGTGCTTAAAAAGCAACAGCCACTACCAAAAAGTACTGAGTTACTTTCACCCATGCTGTATGCTACCATCAGTTATGGTGGAGATCTGGCATGGGCAACCTCAGCTTGTTGGGAAGTGCACATACCGGAGCTTCCACCAAAATGAAGGTCAATCTACCTACAAACAGGGATCTGTTGCGCAGGAGTAAATCGACTAAGTTCAATCATCAGTGAACAAATACTCCACTGAACTACACTGGGCAGTCCTAAGCCCTCTTACCGTGGCTAGCTAAGGTGGGTAGTGAATTTAAAAAAAAAAAAAATAATAATAGGTTTCTACTCCTCAAACATGAAAGGTGAGATGGGGTAGGGAGGAGAAAAAAAAAAGAAGAAAAATACAGAATAAAGTTGAATACTTGTTACTTCTGCATGGATGACACTAGCATTTCAAAAGATTACTGAAGCAGGCCTACCTCCCCCGCCTGAGATTCTGATAGTTCCAGAATGAAGGGAATTTCAGTATCAAAATTAGCAAAAAAGTTGGTCCACTGGTGTTCAAAAATCATTAAATCCTAGAAGAAAAATATCCAACATTACTTGCAAGCACTGCTTGAGCAAGGCAAGTGTTATACCAGAGAACAGAAGTGACTGATTGTACTGAAAGAACCCAAATTACTTTAGAACAACACAAATTCCATTTCACTCTGCAGTATACTATTACAGCCTGCCCAATGAAACCGTAAGTACAAGAAAATACATGTCTTTTAAAAGGTAAGCTGGGGTTTAGGGGGTCTTTTTGGGGTGTGTGTCTATCTGTTTGGGTTGGTTTGGGTTTTTTTGAAGAGAGAAGAGGCAGGAGAGGGAAAAGGAGCAGAACCCTGCGCCATCTGCTTTCAACCTAAGGTAGTACACTGTTTTGTGATCACTCCTAACTCAGACCTCAAGCTCTCCATAAGACTTCCAAAATGAGAACTTGGACAGATTTTTCAATTTTTAAATTCATATATGGTTCTGCTGTACTTTGTATTTTACGCTAAGTAAGCTTACGGGCAGAAAGTGAGGAAGAGGGTGGGGAATTTGTGAAGCCCATCATAGGCAAGTGGCAGACAGTCATCTCTTTATCTGCGTTTGTGAGAAAAAAGTTGGTAGGTGGAAAAGGAATTCTCAGTGGCACCTCACTAAAGCAGAATAAAGAAGGAAGTTGACTACAGGTAAATTCTGCATTCAAATTAATTAAAAAAAAAAATCAGAGAATCGATAAAAAGAAAAGTGTGTCATGCTGATAAAAGAGGAACTTTACAGAACTGGGCAATTTTAGAATGCTCTCAAGATTACTTCCAGTTACTTGTCACATACTAACTTGGAAGAAAAGACATCCTGATTTTAGGAAGTGTATTTCTTCAGACATGTAACAGGCAAAAGTACAACTATGATTTTAGCAGTGGTATGAGTATTGTATGGTATTTGACTTCAGCCACTTCATGAATGCAATAATGAATTAAATTTAGAGAGTGAACGTTGATGAAATCTTACCAGCCTTCCAAAATACTAATAAAACTTGTATTAGAGATTTAAAATGAAGATTTACTTTTAAAGGGAGACACTATCATTGCAGAATATTCCAATCTCATATACTTTCCATAGAAGCTAAGAACTAAAAAGTGCTTTTGTCAGCTTATTTGGAACATGCCAATAATGTACAGAATAGTCTTTTAAATTCCAAGTAGAGTTAAAGTCAGAACTTCTTGAAATCAAAACTGTGTTGACAAAACAAGTATGAACATGTACCAGCTTCAAATACTCAATAAGTGCACTTAGCTTCATCCTCATGGAGAAAAATCAATCATTTCTGAAATCACCAATCTCCGAGAGAGTTGTATGAAAACCCCATTCATTCCTTTTTTTTTTTCTTTTTCCCAGAAAGTTTGAAGTCAATGTAACAACAACTTTCAGGCTGAAAACTTCAATATAGGATAAATACATCTGTTTCACAGTAGAATTACTATGTACAAGAAAATAGTCCCAAACATTTATCTCGCTTCCACAGGAAGGGGGAAGTGAAGTATCACAGGGTGCCTGTTTAGACTGACAGCCTTGTAAACTGTATGACATTTTAATTTTCATTAAAGCAGCAGATTAAACAACCAAATTGGTGTGAATTATCAACATTTTTTTAATAAAGGATACTTACTGCTGAACTTTGCTATACTGAAAGCCTATTACTGCCAAGCTAGAAACTGATGAACAATTAAACAACAAAATAATATATACTAATATTCACACGTTGCTTTCTTCTCTAGCACTGAGATCAGACCACTGTACTAAAATAAACCACTTTACACAGTGCATGCATTCCACAAAGTATCTGTGCAGCCACTGTGTGTCACTGTTATCCACTTCAAATAGCTACAAAGCAACCATGAAAGCGTTTTTTTCCGGGAAGAACGGGCTGCACGTTGAAGTGGACTTGTTCCCCCCTCTTGCTGCAGAAGGAGGACTAATACACACAAACATACCAACTTACTGTACTTCGTGCATAGGCCTATGACCTGAAGAATAGTCACACCATTTAGGAGTGAAACTCTTCGGTGAACTTCAGGCAAATTAAGATTTTTGAGGAATTCAAGACAAGCTATTTTAAAATTTTGCAGACTTTGTGTAGATTTGCAGCAAGGAATGAACAACAGTATACAGAGCCAGTAAATTAAGTCTATAAGCACCAGTGAAAACAACCAACCAACCAATAATTTTGCTCTGCAGCTATACTAACAGACTAGAAGCTGATTTGGAGTATTTCAGCCCCATTACCTCAAACAGCAAGTCCTCCAAGGACACGGGATCCATTTTGCTGTACGTCTTCCACAAATCAACACTGACATCCATTAACTGAAAAATATTTTAAACACATTTCCGTTAAAAATGTCATGAAGAATGCCACAGATTCAGGTTCAAGCCACATTCAGACAGCCTTGTGGGCCACCACCAAGTCCAACAGTCCTCGACTCTGAACTCAGAAATATTTTTACACTAATGGTTACAAAAGAATTGACCAGATGCAAGTGTTCTGGATGCTTCAGCAACTCATCTCCTCCAGTGAGGGTTTAAAGTATATGCAAAGCTCTGCTTGCATCTTTCAAACAAATCATTTCAAAGTTTTTCAAAACTGAGTTAATAGCAAAGAATATTATCAGCTGGTGCAACCAAAGGGAAATATCAACGCAATCCCAAACACAAGTACAGCAATCCCAAACACAAGTACAGGCTGGATGGAGAGTGGCTTGAGAGCAGCCCTGAGGAGAAGGACTTGGGGGTACTGGTGGATGAGAAGCTCAACACGAGCCGGCAATGTGCGCTGGCAGCCCAGGATACAGGTGGCTTTCTGGGCTGCATCAAGAGCAGCGTGGGCAGCAGGGCGAGGGAGGGGATTCTGCCCCTTGACTCCGCTCTCCTCAGACCCCACCTGGAGTCCTGCGTCCAGCTCTGGGGCCCCCAACAGAAGAAGGACATGGATGTGTTGGAGCGGGGCCAGAGGAGGCCACGAAGATGGTCTGAGGGCTGGAGCACCTCTCCTACGAGGACAGGCTGAGGGAGCTGGGGCTGTTCAGCCTGGAGAAGAGAAGGCTCCAGGGTGACCTTAGAGCAGCTGCCAATGCCTGAAGGGGCCGACAGGAAGGATGGAGAGGGGCTTTGCACAAGGGTGTGTAGGGATGGGGCAAGGGGGAACAGCTCCAAACTAAAAGAGGGCAGATTTAGATTGGATATTAGGTAGAAATTCTTCCCCATGAGGGTGGTGAAACCCTGGCCCAGGCTGCCCAGAGAAGCTGTGGCTGCCCCCTCCCTGGCAGGGTTCAAGGCCAGGCTGGATGGAGCTCTGAGCAACTTGGGCTGGTGGAAGATGTCCCTGCTCATGGCAGGAGGGTTGGAACCAGATGATCTTTAAGGTCCCTTCCAACCCAAACCATTCTATGATTCTATGATCAGTTTTCTGAGACAAGACAGAGAAGCAGCAGATTGCAAGGTTACTCATGTGACACACCAGCCGATTCTTGCTCTAAGTGTAATTTAGGTAAAGCTAATTAAACTTCATAATTAGCACTACCTTCTTCCAAGTAGTAAGGTGACGCATATGAGAACACTATTAAAAAATATATTCCTAAGGGACACTTGTATCTGAATAATTTCCGCAATTACAGGGTTCCCCACCATCCACTTCATTAAAAACGCCACACTGACTGGAATTTTCTTAAACCACTGTTTCACAGTTATTCCAGTTACTCGTATTATTAGATACAGTAATAATGATTTCCCAGACATCACTTCCATAAACCTATCAGTACAGTAAATTCTCTCGGTTACAGAATCTCGAGCTACTGTGACTTCTGTAGTAAGAACAATAGAGCAACTTTCCATTAAAACATGGAAAAAAAATTATCATCATTACATTATCTTCAAATCTAACAGCACAGAAAGCACAGCAGAAGCAAAGGCAGCTTGAGGAGCTAAAAATGCACCAAGAACACTCTCTTTTCATAACGGCAGACGTATTCATTTACAGCTCATTTACAGTGATCCCAAATGTACTTCCTCCCATAGACTGGTTTTTCCTCCCTGCCTGTGACATACAGCAGCTGCCCAACAGACAACCACGCACAAACAGTCACGTAAATAGTCAAGAATGCCACTTCCCACTTGAAATCCCCTCATGACTTGAAGGGGGAAGAAAGCAAGAACTCGAGCTGGACCTGGCTGAACTGCCAGAGCTAACGTGCTTGCTCTGAAACACAGATACTGAGAATTTGCTGCTTTTTAAGGCTGCAAGAGTGCCGAAAGGACAGCACCAACTCCCACCATGAAACAGGAGAGGCTCTGTCTTTATAAAGCCATTGCTACACTGTGCCTACGCATTTTCTCAAAGCCTTTACACATTCGTGAAATGAACTGGCAAGGGTAATTAAAGACCAAACAACTCCTGAATCCACAGTCAACGTTTCGTTCACTAATTTCAGACATCAGGAAGGGCTATTGATACCTAGGCAGACCTCCACAAGGATGCTCATCTATTTGCACTTTGGATTTAAAGATTTTGACAGGTTCAGAAAACAAGATGATTACAGTACCAGTGATGGAACGAAGACGGAAAGAAAAAAGGCATGAAGAAAGGTATGAGTGGAAAGAGTACAGTGCTCAAAGGCACACTTGAACTCACATAACAGGTTTCTGAGCAAGCGTGTACAGTACTACTTGTGATGAGACACTAACAATGGTACTACTAATTCCTTGGGTTTTTTTCCAGTTGTCAGAAGTCAGACAAAGAACATTCTGGCTGTAAAAATGGAGAATTGACAAGAAAAATAGGACATCTGCATTTCTGTGGCAGAGGTCCAAGAAAATTAAAGAAAAGAAGCTTCAAACAAGTCCATAAATACAAAGCTGTCCTCTGAAGATGCTGTTAAGAGTATGTTTAATGAATAGGCAAATCACATGACACGAGTTGCTCGAAGTGGAACAGCAAATGATTACTGAAACTAGAAGCATCATCCAAAGTCTTTACTGTTGCCCTATTCGGCAGGCTAAGACCCAAGAATACACAATCGTGGTGAGAAAAGTAGATGCATCTCTTGTATCAAAACCACTGACCCAAGAATACAGTCACTTCTGACTTTCTCAGTTCATTTCAAGCCGTTTGTCACTAACCAGCTTCCCTTGCACTGCTCTTGAAGGTCTATACCCCTCTAGCAGAATTTTAAATTATCAGAAGAAGCTCTAAAAGATAAGGAAAAAAGTTCTAAATCACAACAGGGAGGCTGGTGGGGACCAAACAATCATGGTTTATCCAGGACAGTGTGCTGTGTAGCTCGTAACAAGTCTCTCAGCAAGACTATGTCTCCATCCTTGCACATTCAAAACTCAGCTTCTTAAGATCCTGAAAAACTTCATCCACCTTAAAAGCTCACTTGAGCGGTGAGTCAGGACTAGATCATCTCAGAAGGTACTTTCCAACTGCAATAACTCCATGATTCAATTTCTGCTTCAGAATGGAAATGGAAGAAAATCAAAAACATAACTACTCACTTCATATTTCATTGTAAAGAAGCCATCGCCCCCAATTCCTTCCAGTGCAAAAGCCTGCACTATTGGCCACTTTTCAACAATGAACATATCAAATATCTGTAGATGACCTGCAAAATAAACATTTCACAGAAACATTCTCTCACAAATACTGGCAGTTTAACTTTCTGAGAAATCTTAGAGCCGTTCCTAGATTCTAACAAAGGATCTCAATTATCCTGTCTTTGTACAACTTAAAATCTGCAATTAAAAAATGTTTTTGGTGAAGACGGTAGCTTTTAGAAACTCCTTTCGCTACACCCCAGATTTTGTCGCTTTTTTCCAGCTATCAGCCTAGTAAAGGATATTACGTCTCCTTGCAGATTTCATTCCAAGACCATCAGCAAAACTGTGTCCATTAACATTCAAGATAATAAACAGGGAGCTTTGCTTACTCCAATTTCTTCAAATATTTGGCCTTAAGTAAAATATTGCCATCAACATCCCCATGTTAATCAGAATTTTAAGTAAGGGGAGAGGAAAACTATTCAGCCTTGTACTCATCAGTGAATCTGTAAGCCATCTGGAGTGAAGCGTGATTATTATCCTTAAGCTACACACCTTCTTTACAGAATCACAGAATCACAGAATCACAGAATAGTAGGGGTTGGAAGGGACCTCTGTGGGTCATCTAGTCCAACCCCCCCGCCGAAGCAGGGTCACCTACAGCAGGCTGCACAGGACCTTGTCCAGGCGGGTCTTGAATATCTCCAGAGAAGGAGACTCCACAACCTCCCTGGGCAGCCTGTTCCAGTGCTCCGTCACCCTCAGAGAGAAGAAGTTCCTCCTCATGTTCAGACGGAACTTCCTGTGCCTCAGTTTGTGCCCATTACCCCTTGTCCTGTCACTGGGCACCACTGAAAAGAGCTTGGCCCCATCCTCCTGACACCCACCCTTCAGATATTTGTAGGCATTTATAAGGTCCCCTCGCAGCCTTCTCTTCTTCAGGCTGAACAAGCCCAGTTCCCTCAACCTCTCCTCGTAGTGGAGATGCTCCAGTCCCCTCACCATCCTTGTAGCCCTCCGCTGGACTCTCTCCAGTAGCTCTTCATCCTTCTTGAACTGGGGAGCCCAGAACTGGACACAGTACTCCAGATGAGGCCTCACCAGGGTAGTGTAGAGGGGAAGGAGAACCTCCCTTGTCCTGCTGGCCACACTCTTCTTGATGCACCCCAGGATCCCATTGGCCTTCTTGGCACCCAGGGCACACTGCTGGCTCATAGTTAACCTGTCGTCCACCAGGACACCCAGGTCCTTCTCCGCAGAGCTGCTCTCCAGCAGGTCCACCCCAAGCCTGTACTGGTGCATGAGGTTGTTCCTCCCCAGGTGCAGGACCCTGCACTTGCCCTTGTTGAACCTCATCAGGTTCCTCTCTGCCCAGCTCTCCAGCCTATCCAGGTCACGCTGAATGGCAGCACAGCCTTCCGGTGTATCTACCACACCTCCCAGTTTGGTGTCATCAGCAAACTTGCTGAGGGTACATTCTAACTCTTCATCCAGGTCGTTGATGAAGAAGTTAAACAAGACTGGGCCCAGTACTGACCCCTGAGGGACACCACTTGTCACCAGCCTCCAACTAGACTCAGCGCCGCTGATGACAACCCTCTGAGTTCTGCCATTCAGCCATTCAGCCATTCAGCCAGTTCTCTATCCACTTCACCGACCTTTAGGTACTTCCTAACAAAGAACCACCATCCTCCCCCATGCCCTGACCCATTAATGATTTTCCAGGCAGTCAGAGCACATCATCCATTCCTCAAGAGAAGCAATGAAGAATTATGAATAAAAAAATAATGAATAAAAAAATAAAAACAGAACTTGGCTTGAACTTATACGGTTCAAAAATAGGAAGCAATTGATTTTTTTTCGTTTGCCTCTCACCTACTGCACTGGATGAGAAGCCCCACACGCACAGTGAAGACCACGCACTGCATTGCTTTTGCATTACTCACTGCTGGGGATACTGCGAACACACTTTACTAAACCATGTAAGATTAGACTCCTCAGGCTGCAAGGCTGGCTACAGATCATAGCAGGAAGTCATGCACTTCAGTTTTTGCACCACTAAAAAAGGAAACTTGCATAACGAAATGTTTATTCTTCCCTGACATAAAGCAGTATTTATTTGGAGCTCCCATCTGAACAGAGAACTTCTGCAGCAGCAGAAGCACACTTCTCTGAATGCAAATTATTTCTCTGCCTCACGCTGTGAGCATTCACTCTTCAGATGAAGTCTAATGGCTTACATGTTTCAGAAAGAAACCCAACTCTTAAGTAAAAAGAGGCTAAAAGGAAATACTGACATATTAATCCTTATTTCTTACCAAAGGTAAGGAAATCTTTATTCTCTGAACTGCCCAACTCGCATGCTACAAAATACTTACCCCATGAGCATAAAACAAGCTAACCTACCTTGGCAGCTGTATGGAATACCAATGCGACTGCAATCTCGAACCATGTCTACAAAGCTGGAAATTTTGAATTCCTCTGCAGCTTCTTCATCTTCATACTGAAAGAAGTCATTTAAAATAAAAATCAATTAGGCATGCCTAATTTGATTGTTAGCCTTGCATGAAAGAATATGTATTGTACTGTTTTAACTCCATAGCAAGTGTCATGTAATCCACTAAAACATTATGCACAGCTTCCAGAATCTAAAGAACCTCCTTAGTCTCTATATTTTGGAACCTCCAGCATTGCAGGGATGCATTCAAGCCAATGGAAACTGTTCTTCAAAAATCCAACTTCAGAGCAAGGTTTTTAATAAGGTTATATGAAGGCATATTTACACACTTTATTTTCAGCTTTCAGTGAAGTCTTTCAACATCATCTACTAGATTCTTGACAACTTTAGAACAATAAAAGATATTTTGAGAATATTAACTATGTGCCACAAAAAACTTGACATTGAGGGGAAAAAATAAAATACCATCTTAACAACGCTAAACTGGGAAAGCCAGCTGACAAGATACGCCTCAGGTCACAGAACAAGCAGTGAGAACTAGTTGCTGTCTGAGGGAGAGATATATGTGGGAAAAGGAGGAGGAAAGAAGAGGAGACACCACCACGCAGCACTCCCTTGCTGTTTCACACTAGCAGCAGACTGAAGTTGTCTGAAGACTTCAGCAGACTGAAGAGCAGAAGTGAAGAACAAACATCGTACTTACAGCTCAGAAAAACATAAGAACTAGACTGAAGAGACACGTGACACAAAAATCATTTATATAACAGAACACAAACCTAAAAATGGTCTCTGATTTTTATCTGAAAAGGTACAGTTGAGCAGCAAGTCTGAAACCAAGAGGCCTAGCCCCGCTGGGTACTTCAAGAGTCACTTGCTTTCTGGAGCAGGATCAGAAGGCCATGGTGTTTTGTCTATTTATTTTTCATGTACAGTGCTCTGAACTTAATATCAAGGTAAATTACATGATTATGAACTTTTTGTGTATAGCTCTTGTGAGCTTCAGGGTACACCCAACAAATTTATTTTAAGAACAAGTTCTTTTAAGACAAGCCTGAATTTAAGATGCAGCCCAAGTTCCTCCATGATGTGTTCTTTCTTCAATCCCAGGAAGCCAGATCAAAGTTTCACTTCAAAGCCAAGCCACAAACAACTGCCAGTTTCTCAAGACTTAAAATGCTATTAGAATGAGAACTTGGGTTTTGGCAGGGTGCTAAAGGCTTGCTCACTATCAGCTACTGCAAGTAGAAATACAGCTCATTCCATACACGGTACGGTCATGACACCCAGAAAGCTTATGCAGTATGCATCAGATTTCAGTACTTTCTCTTATTTGGCCACTTTGAAAATAGACATTCTTCAATAATATGTTTTTTTCTTCTTATAACTAGGATATTCACTTAAATTCCTATGGTCTAGTTAAAGGCAAGTAGGAGGAAGGAAGGAAGAAGAGGCTAAAGGTTTTGCCAGATTCATCAAGAGTTGCACAGAGCCAGGTATGGCATCGCTTTCATCATCTCTAAAACTCTTGAGCTTTTTTGGTTTCATTTTTATAAAAGCAAAAGCTATTTCTGTCACTGAAAAAAAAAATTGCTTAAAAGCCTCTACAGGCAATCCTCCTGTAAACAGGATGCACTTTGAGCCTGACACAGCAATGTTTTTTTGTTTCTCTTTCAGATGTAATCTAGGAAACTGGCAGTTGTTACACATTCGAAACATGACTGAAGTGCATCACTCAGCTCATTCACATGAAACAGCAATGAATTAAACGGTGTATTTTCAGCTTCAGAAATCAAACTTTCCACTCATTTCCACAAATAGCAGGGCATATGGTTTACCTTTCTAGTTACACCATTATTTCAAGCCAGTACTGTGGGATTAAGGTTACTACCTGCTACGATAAACCATATAAAAGCCCACAAGCAGATACAGCTTAAAATTCAACAGCAGAGATTGCAGTTGTGCTAGCAATAGCATGTTAAGAACTACTCCAGTCTTGATTCCAAAATGCTTACGTTTCACCACCGTCGGGTATGCTTCAAGCTTTGCCCTTTCAGTAGCGATTCTGGCACCAGAAAAACCTCATGAAGCCAGGCTTTAGATTTTGCTACGGCACGCTTTAACCTGCAGCTCAGCTGCTCACGTGTTAACTAGCAGTAATTAACCCCCTCTATGCAGCACTCTGGGGATTGTATCTAGAATGCCGCATCCAGTTTTGAGACCCACGTACAAGAAAGACATTGACAAGCTGGAGGAAGCTCAGTGGAGGGCCACCGCGATGATCAGTGGGTCAGAGCACTTGTCCTACAAGGAGAGACCCAGGCTCGTTCAGTCTAGAGGAGGCAATGGCTGGACCTCATAGCTGCCCTCCAACACCCACAAAAACTTTCTCGAGATGGTGAAGCCAGGCTCTTTGCAGTGGTCTGCAGTAGCAGGATGCATGACAAAGTGCAAGATTTAAAACAAAAAAAGTTCAGATTGGATAAAAGCAAACACTTCTTCACTATTAGGACAGTCAGATAATGGAGCAGACAGCCAAGAGAAGTTCTGCAGTCATCATCCTTGGACACTTTCAACATCCAACTGCAAAAAAACTCGAGTAACCTGATCGGATCTCATCACCAACCAGGAGGTTGGACAAGACGATCTCCAGAGGTCCCTTCTAACCTGAATTAATTCATAATTCTGTGATCCAAACTATCAGCCAGCCACATAAAAGCACAATCAGTCGTAAGCCCCACCGCTTTCAAGCTGGAAACTCAAGGGAACAAAAGGTTTGTCTCCCTGATTCTCATTCTCCTCCTCATTCATTCTTCCACCAGCTTCATCTGTTGACATCCTAGGCTCCTAACCAGCTCCCTTCAGATTTCCATATAACTCTAATTCAGAAAAGGAACTACACAGAATTGAACAAGGAAGGAAGCTTCCTATGATGGCATTTAGGAAGAAGCATTTCCAGTCTCATCTGGAATAAAAAGGTGGTTCTTCTACACCTAGACAAAGAGCACTTTCATTTTTCACTCCTCTACCAGTATTTCACTATGATAAACATAGCTTTTCTAAGAATACCTTGACTTTTAAATGCAAGATGAAACTCACATTGCTCACATGGGGTTAATAACTCTTGAAAGGAAGAGCTGAAAGTTAAAATGAAAATACATAATAAAGTAGTTCCACTTTGAATATCCGTTCATTAGCAAGTTCATTAGCAATTCTCATCTGCATTCATTTTCCACTTACCTCATTTTCAGTTAGACAGTGAAAATGCAAGTTCCTCCAGTATGCCACATACGGCAAAAGATGATTATAATTCACAGGGTTACAGTACAGATGGACACTGTCAGGTTTTACTAATATGATTATATCTGCAACAAGCAGAACAGATATTATTCCAGCACCAAGACTCCACATACAGAAGAATTATACGTGCACAAAAAAACCCTCACAGGAACGGAACCGAAAACACTTTTCCTGTAAGGTACTTCGTTAAGAGAAAATTGTTTAACTATCTGAACACACACTCATTCCCCACTTCTTTAAAAAAGAAACAGTTGGCAGCCGTCTACAGTTCCAAGTACAATAGCACTTCTTACTGTTTAGAACAATTGTGGGTTTATTCTGAAGTCTTGCACAGAGCTTACATCAGCCTATCCTTTGAAATGCCAAGAGTGTCACTGATGAGTCCTTACAGAGCACTTACAAAACTGTAAACTACAGCTGCTCTTGCCTGATACTACATCAGAAGGTTGCTCAAACAAAAAACCAGCACTACAGTCTATGGGGTAGATATTCAAAGTTTCATGCAAATGATGGAATAATAATCTATGATCATGGTGACGGGCCACCTTTCAAATATTACACAAGTGCGTTAATATGTCAAAGTAAAAAAGAGCTCAAGTATTTTAGAACTCCAGAGGTGTGATCACACAGTAATTGATAACATATGTACCCACCTACCACTACTGAACTAGGACTTCTCATAACAGGCTGATTTGTCTAGGTTTAGAACACCTGGGGGAATGCATGGAGGTGGGACATTTAAAAACAAAGAGTTCTCCAGCAGCATTTTTAACACCAGTTTTTCAGGTGTGTACACACAATTAGAGATTTACTGACTTTTTGAGGTATGCTCCTTTTTTCCGGCTCACCCTCCCTCCAGAAAGACTGAAGAACAGGTAAAAATGTTGAGTATTCTACTCACCGTCAAGAACTTCTTCAGCAAACCCAGTTCTTTCAAAGTCATTGTTGTTCTGGTTATACAAGCCAAAAAGCAGATAGTTTGCCAGTTCCCTGCAACCTTCATTGTATCGACTATCTATTCCTGCAAAAGCAAAACCATACGTGATGCATTACGTGCCCTAGCACTGTACAACTGAAAAGTTTTTTTTCTTCCCTAATAAGAAAAGTTTAAAACAGGAGTATTAATCCAACTCCCTCATACAGTTGGTGGGCACTTATGCCCGTTGAACATACGGGGAAAACAGGATAAGGAAAAAGGAGTTTTTGCAAGTCCATTGCCACATGTTGACTTTCCACTCTTGACCGAAATCCACAGGCATTGCTTAAAAAAAATGACATCAGTCTGGTTTTCTGCAGCGTTCTGCATCAACAAAAGTTCAATTTTATCTAGTATTTCAAACAAACATCTGTCTGTATGCAGTATGCATTTTAATTACTATGTTCTTGATTGAAGCTTCCTAACAAACTAATCCTGTGACCTGAATCTCCTGCTTTAGAATGCATGATTAAACATTATCTTATCATTATTACAGTGCAAACCCTGAGTCACCAGAAAGCCAGTGTGCACTTGTAACATACCACAAAAAGATGTTCTGACAAAACATATGGTCTATGCACACCTTCCAAGGAAAGCCTTTACTGGTCCTCGGGAAAATAAAACTAAAGCAACTGAAGATCTGGAGCATGAAGAGATAGAAGATAAATACAAGAAGAAAGGAAACAGGACACAGACTCAGGAAGTATTTTCATCTCTCCTGAAAACAGTCACAGTCATAATTCCTAATTCTACTGTAATAAATCAAGTTTTCTCCACAAGTAAAACTATGCATGAAGTATCATCGTTGACACCCACGCTTGGCAGAGGTCACCAGTTCGACTGCTACAAAATTTCTCATGAATACCAATGTCAAGTTTTCCTATCAAGTTATATTAGGATACAGTTGGATGGCTGACAACAAACCAAGATTTATTCCTCTGTCCAAAGGAGAGATCAGTACACTGATAATGTAACAACACAGCCTGGATGTCTGGGTTTCAAGACTTGTGTCGGAAAGCAAACTACTCAAGAATCAGCTGAACGTACCAAAAATCGGAACAAACTCCAGGTTCTCCTCATTATGTACCTTTTTTTATGCTACGATTCAGCTTTAAAGCGCTAACCTAATGCCGTGTCTGCATCCAGCTACCGAATCCCACATCTTCATAAACTCCCTTGTTTGTTAAGTAACTGGCCCTTGGATAGCTCATGTATCTTCCAAGGTATCAGGTATTTGGTATAAGGCTACACAAAAGACAAATTCAATCACTTTAAACTGTGCTGAAGCTGTGAACCTCTGTAAAACTGCTCCCCGCTCATGGCTTCATGACGATAACACACTACAGCACTGCATTCCTTGAACTGTGCTGGGAAAGGGGGAAGCTGCATCACACTGGCCCCAGCCTTCTCAGCCCTCAAAAATCCTTCCTGCCACAATCTCTGAATCCTCATTCCGCTGCTATCTAGCTTTGAGCATTGACCTCCCATTCACAGATACACATCTCTGGAGCATGCTCTTTTTAAAACAGGTCACAATTTTGCGTGTTAGGAGGCACCCCTTGACAAAGGGAGTACCAAGAGCCTTAGCAGTCCATCTGCAACCCAGGTCATGTTAAGACTCAGGTAAAGAGTACTCAGACCCAGTCATTCATTTCTCCCCCCTGCTGCACTGTTCCATCTTTGCTGTGACAATAATTTTCTGCATAACCAGACTGCCCTGGATCTGAGAACTCCAAGAGAGAGAGGGTGCAGAAGAGTGGGGAGAGGCAGAACACACTATGTCTTTTTATTTTATTTACGTTTCCAGCCCCATGAAAGCCATTGTACCAATGCAATCAGAATTCAGTGGGACTCAACACACCAGTATCTGTGCCAAAGCCCCCGTCTCCAGGTGGGATTTTAGTTACAACCAAGTGTGGAGACTCCCTTCTTCCATGAAGCAACTGTCCCATTGTTCTAGAGAACGTCATTTAAACGTAATCAGTCTCCTTGAAATCAGTGATAGCCTTAGAAAGCTAGCACACACAATGTCCTGAAGATAATCTGTTTTACTGATTAGTTGCCTAACTAAGGCAACTTTTGCAGGCAATCAGAAGAGCAAGAATCTGGCACAAAGCAGAAGTCAGGATAGTCCCTTTCAGCAGCAGCAAGCTGTCAGTTGTTCTGCAACTTACGTTTCACAAGCCAACATCACCTATCATATCAAATGTTAATCTGAGGAGGCACCCTCAACTACAGACCAAACCATGAGGATGAAAGCAGCCATGGCACTTGCACCTTCTCCTATCAGGCTCATTGGTAGGGTCTCCAAAGCCTAAAAAGCCAAGGCAGTGTGCTCAGTGGAAGGCTAACAGAATAACACGTAGTGAAGCAGGAAAAGGCACAGATTATAAAGTCTGGAAGATCAGAAGAAAAATGAGGAACTGTCCACATAAAAACACCAAAAAATTTAAGATGTTGCCATCACTTCAAGAGTCTGAGGGTTTATATGGGTGCACCACCCCTTCTCCAGGCTTGAAGCAGAGAAGATAATCAAAGCTAACTACCAAACCCTGCTTTTTCAGTTATTGACAGAAGGAGGGGGGAGCAAAGACAAAAAGATGTTAACAAGGGGGGCAGCTGATAAGCTTAACTCTTATAATAGAGGATATGGGTGAATTTATTGCTTGCAGAGCAATGACAGGGTAGCAGGGAAGGCATTAGCTTACCATAAAACCATTAACTCTGCAGAACATTTGGTTTCTGTGGTTCTGGGTTTTGGTTGTTGTTTTTATTTTTTAGTATGCAGTATAGACAGGAGGTTTCATATTCAGGCTTTTATACTATTCTGCAGAAACACATGGAGTTAAATGAACAGATACAGTTAGCGGAAAACAAACAGGAAATGAAACAAGGACAAAGATAGGATATCTCCAGAAAGCGTATCAGGAGTCCTGAACAGAACAATGGGGAAAGCCGTTAATTAGGAAACCCCCACGGCTGTCTCCAGCTCAGCTGGGAGTTTAGTAACTCTCAGCCTGTTCCCAACTCATGGCAAGGGTGTAGATAGGCAATGACTCAGTCTAACAGCTCACTGCTGCCCAAAAGGCCATTCCTGCTCCTTCTTCTCCTGCAGTCTGAGCTTATCTGACCTCTCAAGGAGCTGATTCAGTTTGCCAAATTGGCAGAAAACAAGTCTGGCCAAGTACAGAGGAAAAAAAATAATTGTCCACTCAGTAAGATGAGCCGAGTGCAAGATATCAGCCAACCACCAGCACTGATGCAAAATGCATATGGGGAGGAAACGGAGGAAAGGGAAGAGCAGCAGTACAGTGGCAGGCTGAGACTCCCCTTTTCTGCTGCAAAAAGTATCCAGCTCAGCCATCTCTCACATGTGCAATATCACAGCTGCTAGGCTGACACAAACATAGCCTACAGGTAAAAAAAAAGTCCTGCTTTCTTTGTCCCAGCCATGCATTTGTGACACACCCTTGAGTACCAAAACGTGTTGTTCCATAACACATTGAACAGCCATGTGAGCTGCAGGGACACCAGGGAGGTGAGCTGCAGGGACACCAGGGAGGCAGCAGGAAGGTGACGCTGGGGAGAAAGGCCAGACCACCTTTAGGCAGCTGTCGATAACCAACGTGCAGCTGTGGAACTGTCATCTAAGGGAAGCAGTTAATCATTATAATAGAATAAGAATCATCATTAAAAGAGTCTCCACTGGGAAAGGGAATGGGATAAACAATCATTTCAAGGTACTAAATGCTGGTGAGGTTTCTCCCACACCCTAAGAGCAAGCACTCTGTGTAGGATGGATATAAAAACCACAGTAAAATAAACTTAAAAGATTTACGGGCCCGCCTCTGAAATATTCCTATCCTCTTCAGGGAGGATAAAAACTAAATATCAAGGTCTGTAAAAATTCAGCCTCGCTATGCTGAACTGCAAAAGAATTTGATCTACAATCAGAACAGCTACAACTACAATCAGATTTATAGACATACACTATGGAAACTCAATACACATCCTCAGAAATCAGATCAACTTAAGAGTGAGCTGAAAATCTCTGTTGAAAGGTAAGATGCGAGAAACACTGCTGTTAAAAAACATAGTTCAAGGTATAGTTTAAATAGTTTGATGTACTGTTTTCTTAGCAACTTCAACAGCAGCACACTCCAGCTGAGACATCACAGTTTTTTAAAGACATCTGACACATCAACCTCCAAATTTCTTTTTCCTACCAGTTGTGATGTCTTTTCTCCTCGGCAAAGAATGCAGGAGAATGCAGGAGAATATATTCAATCACTTTAAAATAAGATGACAGGATTCTTTTAAAAAAAAATCAACTGTAAACACATTTAAATAATGGTATCAATAATTGGTTGGTTGTCATCTTTGGAATCTTACAATGCTGTTTTTAATTTCAGTATAAATATTATCCTTCTTGAAGGGAAGCTATGAAAGTTTATATTGTTTTTATTTCACAGCTCAGTATGTAAAATTAAAGTTGGAGTCAGGGAAATGCATTAACTCTAGGTCATTA
The DNA here is from genome assembly GCF_030867145.1 of Opisthocomus hoazin. Classification (NCBI taxonomy): domain Eukaryota; kingdom Metazoa; phylum Chordata; class Aves; order Opisthocomiformes; family Opisthocomidae; genus Opisthocomus; species Opisthocomus hoazin. The sequence goes on along the minus strand of NC_134418.1, from coordinate 3,045,589 downwards.
AAGACACCCAAGTGAAATATAACATGCATTGACTGTAAAACAACGTAGTTATAAGAGTATCTGCTTTCCATACATGTCAACAGGACTCAAAATGTAAGACTACATATTTTTTGTCATCTGAACCTTGTATCTGAAGGCAGATTTAATGTATTTATAACCGTGACATGCCTGCTTAATCTGAAGTTATGCGAGAAATTCTGCAGGCTACAGTAGCCAGGGCAGATTAGAAAACAACAGTCCCACTGTGGGCGCTGAAAAAGATTAGGGCAAAGCCCAAGTCTAATAACAAAACACACTTCCTACACTTCCATAACAGAAATGCTTATTTATTAAGAGGTATGGTCTTATGCATGGACTTAAATACTCCACATGACACTGCGGATTACACAAAGCAATTCCTTTTGCCTGTAATGCTTTCTGTAAAGCTGTACAGTGTTTTAGGTGACTATTCCTTGCTTGGGACTTACTGCAGGGTTAACAATGGTCAAGAAATACTAGAGCATCAACTGTGAGATGCCACAGCTTGACAAATTTTATTAAATTAGACTAGCAAAGGCAAAAACCAAGTACTTTATCCTGTATGATTAAGTTTCATTGGAAGGTTGACACACTGACCTCATAGACCTTCTAGCTGTAAAGTCACTACTTAGCCAAAGGCTTCTTAAACTCTTACCCTAGAGAATGTGCAATAAGAAGAGTCACGTTATACAGTTAGCACTGCCCAAAAGAGAACTGGGTCATACACATTTACAACCTTTTCACAGTTCAGTAAATGAGCTGCTTCAAGTTTTCTTGCTACATTATTAAAACAAAACAACCTAACAAAACACCTAGGCTGTAACATGATTTCCTAATGCAAGCCCACTACCACACATAGCTTCCTTAGGGCTACATTAGATGTCTCCATCTTTAACTGTAATACATTATTTAAATAATCACTCCTTAGTCCTGTTCTCCAAGGAATTTCAATCATCATTCCTGACGTTTTCCTTTAGTATCTTGATGCTGATTATATAATCAGAAACAAGAGTCAATGTTACATACAGAAATGATATCAAAGCAGTACAAAAGCCTGTTACTTTCCTACAGCACACTTGCACGTGTAGCTTTGTTTCGTATCACCCTTTTCTCCCGGCCCCAGAAGAAATAAAGCACTGAAACCACATGCTGTTTATACGCCACCGTGTAACTCGTAACTGCTTCCCAGGTTTCTCATGCAACTCTTTAAAGGCATTTTGAATTACTTCCCTCAAGAGAAGACCTCCGTCCCTCTAAATTCAGGTTTTATTAATTCTGTCAGTTTTATGATTATTCCCCCCACCTCCCACTCCTGACTTTCTTACAAGTCGAGCCTGTTCTCAACCACCACCCCTCGTAGCTCTGCATATCATGATCCCCAACCTCAGCGCTCCTCTGCTCTTCCCCACTCACTTACCCTCAGCACCTTCTAACCCGTTCCACTTCCCTGCCTCCATGGGGAAGGCAGCTGCAACACGTGTGCCTGCAGCCTTGAGCTTTTATGTCAAGCACCAGCAAACTCTGCCTAGACAGCTGAATGTTTACTCCAAATAGATGGGGATTAAACTCTCTCCACCGTTCCTTCAATTTGGACTTTAACAAAGATTCTCTTTTCCCTTCAGCCACTTAATTTTCATAAGGCTTAGAAGAATGTTGGTATCATAATTGCTGTTGTAGCAAGTTTGCCTGAAATCAGTAAATAAGAATTATCGAGGGAGAAAGGAGTGTACCAGTCAGCCCTGAGAAACAGGGCTAGGGCTTGGGGCAGGAATGAGGAGATGATCTTCATCTTTCTGAAACTCATGGTATCTTTATCAGTACAGTGAGAACAAAAGGGGGGGGGGTAGTAAAACTAACCTAAAATGCAAAGGATTCCATCAGGCTGAGATTTGCTGCTCTGCGTCAGGATACTCTGAATGTTTCGAAGTCGGCTGCAGCTGGAAAAGAAACAGAATTTGTCCTTAAGGTCAGTGTTCTGAAGTGCTCATATTTAGCAGGCTAAAGAGTTGACCTAGCTTTTTTTTTTATTATGTAAACTAAGTGGACACAGTTCACCTTGTTGTTTCACATATATTTAGATCTCATATCAAACCACATCCCGATTATTTATTTTTGTCAGCTAACAGTACATAGCCCTGAGAGAAGACCAGAATCCATTAACTATCCCTTCTAACCAAGTGCTCTGTTAATCTCTAGCCACGTCTAGCAAAAATTGCTGTTCAAGTTTCCTCTCACCAAGCCAGCAACACTCTGTCCCCTATCAGAGAAGCAGAGCGTAAAGCAACATGGGGCAGGTGATGCCCAGGTAGAAAGCTAACAAGGGAAGGGACTGCAGTAGCTCCTACACCCCAAGAGGAGTTTGCAAAAGATGAGTTTCAGCACCTCCAGCACCATCAGACTGCTTCCACCCTGTGTAACTACATAATACGGACATATCCCAGACCTCTTACAAGATCAAAGTGAAAAGCATGATATTCGTGTAGGGGAGCAGGTGGGAAGGCACAGAGAACTCTGCCTCCATTCGCAAACCTGCAGGGTCTCATCGGTGTCCTCGGTTAACAAAGCACCAGGTTCGTGCTAGCTGCGGTGTCCCAGTGATGCTTTTGCTTACCAGTGTCATGAAGACTCAACTGGGTCACCCTGTCATTATTACAAGCACACACATAAGCAGAAATGCAGAACCCGAGGGAACTTCCAGACAGAAAAGATAAAGCAATTTCAGTGAGCACTCCGAGATAGACAGCTCCTGACCAGGAGATCTTCTCTTACAATTTAAGCTTTGGGTACTCCAGTTTTTCCTTGCATCTGGCATTACTCTCTAGAATTTTACTTAGTCCATAAAGGAAAAATATATAGCATCACAAAAGCTGAACTCCAGAATAGAGTCACTTTTTAAGAAAGATTTTCTTTCTGCAAGATAAATTAACAAACGGAACTTATACTAGTGGGTTTCCAGTCAGAAAGTAAACCATAGCTCCCAAAACTCTAAATGAATTATACTTAATGCAAATCATAAAAGCGGGAACCTTTCCCCCCCCTCTATACACAGAGAAGTATCTAGATTATTTTCTTATGATGCACATTACCTTTCTCATAACTTCTGTATTAAAACCATTAAATTTTTCTAAAATGAACAGTTAGTGAAAATGATAAGCCTACTGTACAGTATTTGATAATTTATATTAAAAAGAAATGAAACAATACCAAGCCTTGCCAAGATTTTCATAATCAAAATTAATTGTTCATATAATAAAGCTTAATTTAGTTGTCCAATATGCATCTTCAAGCCAGGCAAAAAATTCAGCTACAATAGCCACACAGACAGCAACATCATTTCTGCTTCTAGGCAACATTTTGGGAGCTTGTTTTAATACAGATAGAAGGCAAGAAATTTCGCTGCTGATATGACTGAATGTGTTTTCTTGTTTATAGTCATGTTTATGCAACTATGAGCTGTTCGGCTCTAGGAAACAAATGTCTCTTAAAGAAACACAGAAGCAACAGAGCTAAATTTAAGATCTGCTCAAATAAACAAGAATTCCTATTTTCATAGTTACTTAAGCCAAGTAAGAAGGCAAATAGACCTTTTCAGTAATACTACAATTCTCATGCTCTGCTTTCTCTGAAAGCCAGAATGAACACAAAAGGTTTACATTGTAGCTAATCCAAGTGCAATTCGAACATCCACAGAAAAGGACAGACAACATTTGAAGATACTTTCATAGGCAGCACAAAATCAGTGCAAACCACTCCAGTTTTAGTTTTTCCCCATTTTAGGTGGCCTACTCGAGTTACAAATCCCTCATTCTGTTGGTCTAAAACTTCCCAATTCATGTTATACGCTGTACTGTATCACAGTCCACTGTATGCATGAACAGGTATTTTGATCCAGTCTTAAATACAGAAACAGAAATTAAAGCCACTGATGACAGCAAAAAGACACCTCCTCAGGTACTATCAGATGTTGTTGCCCATGTAGGTGAAGCTATGAAGTCTGAAACACTGAACTACATGCTTTACATTTCAGCAACTTCTAATTATTAGTTCTTTAAAACCTAACCTAAAACTGAATCTCCCAGCTATCCAAACTTTTGTATCTTATTCTGGAACATTATTGTCCCATCAGTGAACAGGACCCTGGACTAGCTAAGTGAGAGATGATCCACTGTGGCAAGCTATACAGTGCTCGTATTTTTATACTTCCCATGTCACAAGATCAGGAGTACAAAAAAATTGCCAGACTCTTGACTGTGGGTACAAACAAATTTGGCTTATTTCATTTGTTAGTATGCAAACAAGCCCATAGTTGTTTAAGCACCAGCTGCAGGCAAGCAGAACTGCTACTGCCTCCGTAAAACACAAGAAAATGGCAGCAATTTTATGTACAGACAAAGCCTGCATGAGAACAAAAATGCTTTGCAACTTATCCGCAAAGGACTGTTTAAGAGAAACCCTTGCTTCTCCAGAGTATTTGAAGGACAGGCTGACATGACTGTGAGAACGCACGCCCAAGGACTTCTGCAGCGACTACAAGCAGCTTCCAAACCGACTTTTATTAAAATATTTACTGTATCAGAGGATGCATCTTCCTGCTTCTGCTCAGAGTGAGAACAGAAACTGTCATCAGAAAAAAATATTATGAATGCACAATCTGAAGGCACAACAGGTAGATTTTCATTCAGCTCCTCTCAGAAACAAGATGCAAAAATCCCTCTACTGTTCATGTTCAACTTTTACTCTCAAGGCAGATTTAAGTAATTCTCCAGCCAAAGACGGGTTTGTCTGGATTGCAAAACATTTTTGAAACCTCTTATGCATTACAGACACAGCATGATTACATACCTCAATTTTGCTATTAATTTTTTGCCCCCTATCCTGAGCACTTTTCAAAGACAGGAACACTTAGAACTGAATTTGAGAAAGAGCAATTACGGAAACTCCTTGTAAGCAATTTGTGGGGGAAGATACTCCAATTTACTGAAACATATTACTATTTGATACACTGTAAGTTATTGCCAAGCTCTTTAAATTTTAACTTCACGCTAACAACTTTGACAAAAGGAAGACCTGACCAAATACATTTATCACCTGAAAAGAAAAATAAGTGTAATGAGCCCGTGCTACGGGACCAGAGCAGCACAAAGAAAAATACACAACATTTTTATCGTCTTGAACTATGTGAAAGTATTTTTTGAACTGTTAAAGTAAACTGAGGTGGGGGGAAAAGGGGAAGAGGAATTGGAGGAGGAAAGTACTCGCGTGTTTGTTCTGGGTTGGGTATTTCTCTCCCCCTCAAGTCTTGATTTAAGGTCAGGAATTTTACTCTCCTAGAGTTACTCTCAGTATCTTTCACAGATTTACAGCTTCAGTGCACCCCTTAAAATATGTAAAATTCTCAGATTAAGCTGCTAAGAAATTTCTGCCAAGTAAAGCTGAATGTCAGTGCTACACTTCCTTCAGGAGACAGTCCTGACATAAAAGGAAAAAGCGCAGGGCAAATTATATGATCATTATTTCGTAATGAGATGCATGACCATAAAGATGTTCATTTCGATCTTAATATTAAAAAGCCTTCAGCAGAATATTTTTCCTTGCCTCGTTCAAAGAAGTGGTTTCTATGGAAGAAATCTTTGGAAAAGCTTCTTCACAGAAATATTTTCAATGTCATTTCAAATGTGTATAAATCATTACATTCAAAGGCTGACGTTAAAAACAGAAGACTTCTGTGTCTGAAGAAAGACGTTATTCAGAAATAGTGAAGAGAATAATTAGAATTCTTACGACATGCTTTTAAACAATACAGGCTAAACTGTGTATAAAGTCAGAGGAAAAAAAAAAAAAAAAGGCATTTTCTTACATTTGAAATTAAACAGCCAACTGACAAAAACAAAGAAACCATCCTGGGAACAAAATTTCTTGACTCTTCCCGCCTCCAAAGCAAGCACCCTGGCAAGGGTACTGACTTTTTACTCCTTTTCATTTCACCACAGTAACACAGTTTCAAACAGAAGCAACGAAGAATGACCTCCGCACAACGGTGTAACCCTCTGGGCTTCAGGACGCTCTCCTGGGAAATGTGGCTCTGGATCCACCCTCCCACATAACCACAACTAAATTTTACACTAGCTTGCTGCTGAAAAAAATCAGTATTAGGTGTGTTTGAAAACACAATTACATGAAGCCCTTCTAAGGAAGCCCCAAATTCTTGGACTTGAATGAGATTTGGACAAGACATGAGCTGCAAGCTACTTAAACTAGGTCTACTCCAACCATACCCAACGAGACAACCGCAGACAACCAGGCTGCCTTAGAAGGGGAGGAGGAGTTGAAGTAGGTGAAGTAGGAATTTGTCCAGCATGCACTTTCGAACAGAAGATGCGATTTCTACATCATCTCAAGCCACTGTAAGAGCCCACGGTGCTGCAAGGGACAGTCTCGCCCTTCTTGCTGTCTTTGTATACACATTATGATCTCAAAGCCGTGTCTCAAGTCAGATCAGCTAACGGATCCAAACAAACTCTAGCCCAGGAATTAAAAAGCAATGCTTTCAAACATCAGCAAGATGATCTGACTGCTGATGAAGGCGGGTCAGCAGGCAAAGCCACTTTCTGGGGTGGCATCTGGCAATAAAGCGTGCTTCAGCCAATTAAGAAACTATACGTTGAGGTACTTGATATTCTGCTAATCTTGGACTAGATCCATACAAAAGGGGAAGATAATTGACAATCATTAACTTCTAAGAATTCGCACTCATCTGTTCACGTCTTCACACTAATTATGCAAAGTACCTTGCTTTACAACAGTCTAGCCTGTCACAACTTAGTAACAGACACGGTGCTGCAAGCCATGTATGTTGGCAAATAAAGAGAATATCAACACCTGTGCCTTCCTCAATCAGAAAGAACAAATACTTTGTTTAAATCACACCACACAGTATTTTAATTTTCATTTCATTTACGTTTCCACAACGTATTACTTTTTTCTGCATCCCTTGTTGCCAGATGAATTTATTCTGTGTGCAAGCTTCCTTTTCTCGGTGCTGTAATCCAGTGGTACTAATGCAGCAGCGATATTAGCATCGATCCCCGATCGATTCCCGCTGGCGGGCTGACCGTACGGCTGGGATGGCCGCAGCTGCGGTCAGCGTGCAATTCAGCTGACAAAGGATGCGATTTCACTGGGTTGAGTATGTTTTGCTTTATATTGGCAGATGTTACGCTCCTCCCCCACAAAGGCTAGGCAGTCTTAAATTAAAACCCACACGTGGTAAAGCTTTGATAGATCGCAGCGAACAAGGGGAAAAATCTGAGACACCCCTGGCAAGCTTGTGCAAATCCTCACATTAACGAGGTCCATCTTCAGGGAATGGCTTGAATAGATTCATGCTGTCTACCTCAGACAGACGCTGGTTTGAACATTAAGTACTCCATTTCAAAAAATAAATAAATAAAATGGGAACATAAAACAGTTTATATTTCTTTCCAAATCTCACCTCTTGTTAACTTGCTGTTCCTACCATCTGTTTCCACTCTACCCCCCAAAAAAACCAGTTTATTTTTCATGGGCCTTTTGTTGACCTCACAATTTCTACCAGAAACATTACTATTGTCTGCTTATATTAGAGTACAGAATTTCCCTGGATTTCCCACAGTCTGACATTATCACTACCTTAACTCATTTGTGAAAACAGAAACCAGAAGTCAGACTGAGTTAAAGACTGTTAGAAGTTCCTCAATTTCAAAAGCAATTCATTTGAAATTTACTACCTAGCTTGAACAACAACAAGCTTTCTCAGTTTTATTTTTTTCTTCTTACCTCACTGAAATAACTCTGGTTTATGGCTTGGCGATAACAAAAGACAATGGCATTCACCCACTTAAAATACATGACAATTTTCCAGCTATTTTCAAAATTTCTTTACAATGGACGTAGGGAACTTGACTGTAGGTAGGAGAGCTGGGAACTTTCGAAACACTTGGCATGTTTAGCAGCAGTCAGTAGCAAATATTAAAATTAGATGTGAAGGAAGAAATTTAAACTCTGTGTGCATTTTACAGGACCAAATTTCTTGCTTCTTGACTTCAACTGGACAGTAATACTCAATTCTGTAATTCAGAGACCTCAGAGCACACAGGACCAGGCACAGACCTCTCCTTACCAAATGTCTGGGACTACCTGGTGCCATTTGAAAATCATAAGCTCATTCAGGGTCTTTGGCACTTGAGCACGTGTGAACAGTAGCACTATTTATTAAGAGTACACACCAATATTCATACTGGTATTTCCTATAACCACGCTGGATAGTGTGGCCCTTTGGCATACTTGTTTACTGTGAGGAACTCGGAGGTAGGACCTCAACATCAGCTAATGGGCTGGTAACAAAGTGAAGGGCTGGAAATGAAGTGAAGTTCTTCCATGGGCGCGATCAAATGACGGGTTGCCCATCACCTACACACACGTACGTGTCAGTCAGACCCGCAGCCTTGACGCATTCTCTGTTTAACAGACTGATTTACAAACACCAGCTCTGTATTTTCACCTTCTTAATTTGCAGCATGTTATCGAGGGCCCAAGAAACATTACCACCTGAGAAATGGCAATATTTGAGGTAGCAGGAAAGACGAACAGCTGGAGTGTAATTATTCCGCCACCAGTCAATCTCTGATCTGAAGGACAAGGCATGCACCTAGCGCCTCAGCAGAAATCGGAAGCTAAGGTACAGTGCCTTCAGACTAAATTTACTTTCAGAGCTCATTACTGGACCACAACCACTGCAGCCACGTGGCCTCAAAGCACGAAGCCGGATGCTCTGCCATCAGTTCAAGCTGAACGATTGCAAAGGGGTAACTTCAGCTGAAGCTTCACAGGCAGCTAACACAACAGCTCTGCTCCTCTCCTTGGCAACTTATCCTTTCCAAGCACTTCTTCCTCCCTTCTATTCCTACCAACCATATAGTCCCACATCCCTCTTAACTTTGGCCACAGCCTAGCACTCTACAGACCCTTACTTCCCCAGCATGGTAGAATACCATCCATATTCAAGGAATGGGGTTTGTTTCTCTTTTTGTTTCCTCCTGTATTTCAGCAAGTTTAACGCTCTCATTGCATAGCTCAAAGACAGTGCATTCCTTAAAAAATTTCAGTGAAACTGTGCTATTACAAAATCCTGAACCTCGGCATAATTACATAAGGAACACATGGATACAAGCTGTTCATCTTTCAACACAGACACGTCCCCTGCTACAACTGGTTGGGAAACCTCAGCTCTTTCGTGCCTGCACCACCACGCTCCCAAACACCCCACCAACTGCTCCTCTGAAGCCGTAGGAAAAAAGCCACATTATCAACCTCTATGTGATTAAAAACAGAATGGTTCAGAGGATGGTAATGTTATGCATACAGGCAGAGGTAACATAAAAATGAACTCCTTTGGCGTTTCCCCACATAGACACACAGCAAGAACACTGATCTGTATTACCAACGTGGGTAATTAATAATGAGGATTTGCCTACTCTTATTCTACAGAAAGGTAACGCAAAATTGGGTGGGTCCAAAGCCTGACCAAATAGAACAAGTTTACACTGATTTTAGATGATGATATTTAACCAAAGCATTTAATAGAAATTTTGTTCAGAAACGCATGTATTCTTAAGGAAAATGCTCATTTGCCACTAAACACACACACATGAAACATGACATCATCTTCTAAAATGGCATATCCCCTTTTAGGCAACACTCATCTCAGTTAAGAGATTTTTTTTTTTCTTTTTATTTACAAAACCATTCTTTACTTGCTTTTATTGTTACAACGTCGAGGGTCGCCGTGGTAAACGCCAGCTCCCAACACGCCTCAGAGCAGACCGAAACTGCAGTACGTGGAAGAACTCCAAGAATTATCTCTGGCCGTTTCTCTATTCTTTATATAGTCTTAAGAATTTTTCCATTCCTGTTTGGGACTTGGGGGCGGGGGGAGGAGGGCAACGGATTGTTTTGTTTTAAGTTATTTTTATTAACTGCCTGGTATCTGCTGACTGCTTGGGAAATTTATTGCAAACACTGGCCTCCCTGCCTCCATCTGGCCTGAAAAAAAAAAAAAAAAAGCTGTACAAGAACCGATGTTGAGGAGGAAAAAAATTAACGGCTGACATGCCTCTTACAAACACGCCAAATTACAGATGCTGTCTGGATCTCCCAGTGGAGCTCAAAAGCTTGCAGATGTTCAGAGCCTGAATGTTCTCATGACAACTCTAAAACAGGATCTCAGATTACAAAAATCAGTCATAAAGAGAAAGGCTTGAGTGGAAACCATTTTCTCTTTCAGATTTTTTTTTTTTTAACCATCTTGGTATTTTGTTACTGATTGTGAATTTTTAGATACTTTCCAGCTATAAACAAATACTAAGCGCTTTCTAAACAAATAAGATTCATCAGTGAAAACAAATTATTTGTAAAGGTCACTTTTCCTTCCCTCATATGAGCAATTCAATTTCTAACTGCAGGCAGAGAGGGAACATAACCATCGCAGAACAGCCATGTTCATGTATTTCAAGCAAACAGAACGACCTCCATTTCTCTCTCACAGTGCAGAATTTCTCATCTCACAGGCATATTGTCTGAAAAGAAACAACGCTTTTCTTCCCTCCCTGAACAAAAATATCAAAACCTTTTTTTTTTAAAGATATGAAAGCTATGGCAACATATAACAACTTTAATAACCAAGCTGTTTGTCATTTACACGCAATTCTGCAACTGACGTGCAATGTCCCAGTTACTCTATTATCTGACTACACACTGGTGAATACTTCCATGTGTTGTGCTATAACTATTGAAAGTACCAAGTGCTTCAGTTCTTGGGTCTTTCTTTGCGACATTCAGACCCTTCAGATAATCCACTGCAGCCTCACACACACACAGCAGTGCACCTTAAGTCTTTAAAAGGAAATAAGAGCTCTAGCAACCTAAGGATACCTGAGCTGACACCCGAGCTCCCAGTGAGCCAATGCTATCACCTAACGCGTCCCCACGCCCCACCTCTTGTCAAGCTCTCTCCCCCACATTTCTGAAGCCCAGAGAATGTCATTGTTTTCATACCCTCAAGCAGCTCTCCACAAGCCACCCAGCAGGTGCCCACACAAACAAGCACACAATCTCCTTTCTGTCCATGAGCCCTCAACCCTTCCCGAATCCCTGCTATCCCTATCCTAACTTGGCTTTCCCACCTTTCCCAAGCCTTTTTTCCCTGCTTCTGAGGCAGCCCCACACCCACGCCTTCCCCAAGCAGACCCATCTTAGCTCCCCGCAGTAACACCACCCCAAGCTCGCTCTCTCTAGACCACCCCCTCCCCAAGGTCCCCAACCATCTCCTGTTGTCCCTAAGTCTATCGCGGCCTCCTCAGCGGGATCCAGGATCCGCCAACCCCTACACACACAAGGTCAAGCCAGGCCCTTGCCTCCCATCCTGTCAAGGCCACCAACGCTCGTCTCCCAGCAGCCGCCTGCCAAACCAGCTTGCCCCCATGACGCCCCATCCCTTCTCCCCACAGTCCCAGCCCCCCAAATGCTGCTCCTAACACTCCAGCCCCCCATAACCACCCCAACCTCCTTAACGGCTCCAAATCCCCCTGCCATACCCCGCAAAAGCATTTAATGCCCCGCTGCGCGCCACAAAACCTCTCCTCAACGTCCTCAGCCCCCTCAGCACCTCCAAACCCCTTCAACACCCGTTAACACCCCGCTTCCATCCCGATCGCCACCTTCAGCGCCCACAGCTCTCCGAACACCTCAGCTTCTCCCCCACCAAAACCCCTCCCCGAACATCCCCAAACACCTTCCCCACCTGCTCCCTCAAAACCTCTCCACCACCCTCCCCGGGTGCCCCCAGCTCCCTCACGCCCCCAGCTCCCTCGCTACCCCAGCCCCGCTCCATGCAGCCCCTTCGCACCCCTCAGCGGCCCCCACCACCCGGCCCCACCCCACCAGCCCCCTCAGCGCAGCCCAAAGCCCGGCCCCTCCCTGTCAGCTCCTCAACTCCCTCCCCGCCGCTTCATCGCGGTGCCCCGGCGGCTCCCCCTCGCCCGCCGGTACCTGACGAAGGCCTGGTCGGGCCGGGGCCGGCGGGGCGAGGGGCGCGGGGCCGGCGGGAGGAGCGGGGAGCGGCCGCACAGCGCCATGGCGACGGCGATGCGGCGGCGGGAGGAGGGAGCCGGCAGCACTGCGGCCGCCGCGCCCCGCCCCGCCCGGCACGCACCACCGCGCTCCCCGCCGCGGGGGGGGATCCGCACAGCCCCCCGCACTCCCCGCCTGCCCGGCCGCACAGGGCTCGGCCTGGCCTTCTGCTCCGCTGACAGGGGCAGCAGTCGGGAAGGGTTCCTCCCGCCGGGAAGAGCTGGGCGCAAACACAGCGGGGGATACGGCCAGGTCACCCCCTCTGGAATGCATGGGCTCGTCCAACTCCTGCACCCGGCGCAGCGCTCGTTCCACAACCCCCCCCGCCACAGCCGTTGATGGGCGCGACCAACCCACAGCCACCTCAACCCACACCCCCACCCCGTAGTGGCGTGGGCTCGTCCGGTCCCACGTACCCCCGCGGGACGGTGTGACACGGACCCCCCGGACCCCCCACACAGAGCCCCGTGGGATGGTGTGACACGGACCCCACGGACTCCCGCGGGACTGTGTGACACGGACCCCCCACACAGAGCCCCGCGGGGCGGCGTGACACGGACCCCACGGACTCCCGCGGGACTGTGTGACATGGACCCCCCACACAGAGCCCCGCGGGACGGTGTGACACGGACCCACCACACAGAGCCCCGCGGGACGGTGTGACACGGACCCCACGGACTCCCGCGGGACTGTGTGACACGGACCCCCCACACAGAGCCCCGCGGGACGGTGTGACACGGACCTCAAGGACTCCCGCGGGACTGTGTGACACGGACCCCCCCCGCACACCCCCCTCAGCATTGCACCCCCGGCCCCGTGCAAACCCCTCCCGGATTCCCCGCACCCCCGTGCCCCAAAACCGTGGCAGCCCCCTCCGGGCACCCCCCCCCTCTCCTGTTACCCCCCCCCCCCCCAAATACTCCCCCATTCCATCCAGCACCCATCTGCCCATCGCCCTGTGCCAGCCACCTACTGGGACCACCACAACCTGCCCACACCGACACCTTTTATTCGCTTTACAGCAGAAATTCGGGGCGCGGGGAGAGCTGAGCCCCCTCTGCTGCAAAACAATAAAGGACCCAGCACTCCCAGCTTCCAGCACGGCGATGCCGGAGCTGGAGAGTTGGGTGCAGAGGAACCTGATGAGGTTCAACAAGGGCAAATGCAGGGTCCTGCACCTGGGGAGGAACAACCCCAGGCACCAGCACAGGCTGGGGCGGCCCTGCTGGAGAGCAGCTCTGCGGAGAGGGACTGGGAGTGCTGGGGGACGACAGGGTGACCATGAGCCAGCAGCGTGCCCTGGGTGCCAAGAAGGCCAGTGGGATCCTGGGGTGCATTCAGAAGAGTGTGGGCAGCAGGTCGAGGGAGGTTCTCCTTCCCCTCTGCTCTGCACGTGGGAGGCCCCATCTGGAGTCCTGTGTCCAGTTCTGGGCTCCCCAGTTCAAGAAAGATGAGGAGCTACTGGAGAGAATCCAGCGGAGGGCTACGAGGGTGAGGAGGGGACTGGAGCATCTCTCCTATGAGGAGAGGCTGAGGGAGCTGGGCTTGTTCAGCCTGGAGAAGAGAAGGCTCAGAGGGAACCTTAGAAATGCCTGTAAATATCTGCAGGGTGGGGGTCAGGAGGACGGGGCCAGACTCTTTCCAGTGGTGCCCAGCGACAGGACAAGGGGCAACGGGCAAAAACTGAAGCAGAGGAAGCTCCAGCTGAAGATGAGGAAGAACTTCTTCCCTCTGAGGGTGACGGAGCCCTGGCCCAGGCTGCCCAGGGAGGCTGTGGAGTCTCCTTCTCTGGACATATTCCAGACCCGCTTGTACGCGGTGCTGTGCAGCCTGCTCTGGGTGACCCTGCTTGGGCAGGGGGTTGGACTAGATGACCCACAGAGGTCCCTTCCAACCCCGACCATTCTGTGACTCCGTGATTCTGTGGTGCATTGCATCAGGCCGCTACCTGCAGCCTTGCGCCTCGGATGCAGGGTGATGCAAAAGCAGAGCAACAGCCTGGAAAAAAACCCAACGAGGAGGTCAGGCTTCCTGGAGAAGGAGGGACAGAGAAGGGGTGTCTGGCAGCATGGCTGGGAAAGGACACTACATCAACTGTTCTTCCTGCTCCCCGGCTTCCGGAGCTTTGCTGTCCCACGTTTAGCAGGCTGGAAAAGCTGAATGAATCCGTAACAATTGCCAAAGAAAGGAAGAGGAAAGGCAGAGCGCTTTGGAAAAGGGGGAAAGCTGCTGCTGGTGTTCCTTGGTGGATCCTCCTGACCTAGATCTTGTCCAACAGCAAACCACCAAATCTGGGCTAAGTCTCTGTTCGCTTGACCTGACAGGGCTGTCTCTCGATGTGCTTTCAGCTTGGGTACCTCAACGTTGGCATCTGCTTGTGGAAACAGCTGCCTTTGCTCCCTCTCCCGCGAATACCTGCTTATTTTTAGCTAATCCCTGCTGCACCAATGGAGAAAACAATGTTGGATGTCAAAAATAGATGTTGCTCACCCCGAGATGTGCACCTGGAGAGGTCCTCCGCTCCCCCACCCGTGAGGGACACCTAAACTTCTCACCCTGGGCTGGTGGCTGCTTGGGAGGCTGGTGGCTGCGTTTTATTACAAAATGAACACATACATCCTGTGCTCCTGGTACATGCATGACCCTTCCCCGTAGAAGGCATGGGCTGCTGGGTTTGTCGGCTGTGGGAAGGCTTTGATGTCCTGCTCCATGCCGAGGAGCCACCCACGAGCCATGGAATCATAGAATCATAGGACCATAGAATCATAGGTTGGAAAAGACCTCTAAGATCATGGAGTCCAACTGTCAACCCATCACCACCATGCCTGCTAAACCACGTCCTGAAATGACACATCTACACAGGACTTTCCAGGATGGTGGAAGCCCAGCTTACCAGCAGGATGAGCTCTCTCCAACCCTTGCGTTTGACCGGGCAGAGGCAACCCCAGGAATAAAACCAGAGGTCACAGCTCCAGCTCCGGCTCTCATGATGCTGCCAGGCAAGGCTGAGATGCAGCTGGCAACTGCTAAAAGTGACAGCACAACAGAATCACAGAATCACAGAATAGTTGGGGTTGGCAGGGACCTCTGTGGGTCACCCAGCCCAAACCCCTGCCCAAGCAGGGTCACCCAGAGCAGGCTGCACAGCACCGCGGCCAGGCGGGGCTGGAATATCTCCAGAGAAGGAGACTCCACAACCTCCCTGGGCAGCCTGGGCCAGGGCTCCGTCACCCTCAGAGGGAAGAAGTTCTTCCTCATCTTCAGCTGGAGCTTCCTCTGCTTCAGTTTTTGCCCGTTGCCACTTGTCCTGTCGCTGGGCACCACTGTAAAGAGTCTGGCCCCGTCCTCCTGACCCCCACCCTGCAGATATTTAGAGGCATTTAGAAGGTCCCCTCTCAGCCTTCTCTTCTCCAGGCTGGACAAGCCCAGCTCCCTCAGCCTCTCCTCGTAGGAGAGATGCTCCAGTCCCCTCCTCATCCTCGTAGCCCTCCACTGGACTCTCTCCAGTAGCTCCTCATCTTTCTTGAACTGGGGAGCCCAGAACTGGACACAAATAAAACCAAACAGAAAAGCTTTACGGCTTACCAAAATCTCGCTGTCAGCTTCCAGCTTCCTACAAGCCAAGGATCCATCTTTTGGGGCTTTCTAGTTTGTTTTTTTTATTATCCCTATGTAGCATCAAGAGTACAAGAGGCCATTTTCCCCCCGTAACAGAATCACAGAATCACAGAATCACAGAATAGTAGGGGTTGGAAGGGACCTCTGCACTTTGAAGGAAATAATTCAGATCTCTTAGAGAGAAAAAACGAAGCGTGCCGTGCTTGTGTGGTAAACAACAAGGTTTGGCCTCTGTTGTGTTTCACGAGAGTTGTTTTTCCTCCCTGCTGTTCAGATTTATGGGATCCCGTTGCATTTACGGGATCCCATAAAGGTTTCAGCAGAGTCCACCCTCCAGGCAGTGCCCTCTGAGCAGTGGATGTTCGTACCGAGAACAAGCTTGCTGCCTACGTAGCTCTTCATGAAAAATTTATGAATAACTTCAGGCAGAGATAAAACAAGAATGTAACAAAAGTTTCCCACTTCTTACCTTGGGAGGGAACATTAAATAATAAATGACAACGGCGATAAAAACCCTCCTAGTCCATTCATCCTAGTTCTTCAGGCTAAAAGATCTTCGTTCTTCTGAAGTGCTATTTTAAGAGGAGAGATATTAAGATTTCCTCTATCCTTAAATTATGGTTTTATTCTCTTTGCAAAAGGCAGCCCCCGAGTCAACGCAAATAGAAAGGCGAGTTAATTCTCCAGCAAGCTGAGGTCTGCATGTTTTTACCACCGTGAATCTGGCACGGTGCGCCCACGAAACGCAGGGTGGAGATGCAGGAGATGATGGAGACAGGACACACTGAGATCCTGCGAGCACAGGAAACGTATCCCAAAAATAGCAGCGCTGGCCCAGAGTTACCCGGACTTTTTTTCTTACAGCCACTGCCCTTCGTAAATGAAGAGTTTGGCTAAGAGAGAGACGTGGCTGAGGGGCACTATGAACTTGAAGAGGTTTGTTAGATGTTTTGTTTGCAGTAGCTAACCCCGTGCAGGTAGGGAAATATGAATTTGGGGCTGTTGGTGGTCATTGCTGAAGTTGCCTTGGGCTTCTTCAGGAGTGGTTGGAGCAGGGAAGTGTTTGCTGCCAGATGGGGGAACCGCCATCCCCGAGGACAATTTAGTGTCAAGGCTTCTTAAACCCAACACAGTCTGAGACATCTCCAGGTGCTACGCTATGATGCTTCTTGATGAAAAAAGAAATACTTTTTTCTGAATTTCTGCCCAGCATAATCTCTGTGGTGTTGCTCTGTCCGGCTCCATGGAATAAAACTCAGATCTCATCTACTCACCCATCGTGTGACCCTGGAGGTTAAAGGCAGCATTTTCTAAAGCTGTTTGGCAATGTCAGATTTACCAGTGTGGGATTTTGTCTGATGAAAGACAGGAAAGAACTCTCTGGAGTGATGTCCTGGCTTCTCTCCCCTAACACCCTGGCTGTTCTGGAAAGACTCTGCAAAGAGGGAACAGTCTGAACATGTCTTAGGATCACAGGAGCACAGGGAAATTCAGGTTGGAAGGGACCTCAGGAGGTCTCCACTCCAACCTCCTGCTCAAAGAAGGGTCAGCCATCAGGTCAGACCAAGCTGCTGAGGGTCCTCCAAGGATGGAGACTGTGCCACCTCCCTGGGCCTCGTACCCCAAACCTCAAAGGTTTCCCTTGGACCTGTTCCTCTTCAAGTGCTTGTCCACAGCCACCACCTGCCCACCCTCAGCGCTACAACTGTCCTCTCGTTGGGTGGCCACCAGCTCTTGGAGGCAACCAGCCCTACACCCATCTTTTTTCCCTCCCTTTGATTTAGTCATTTCAGCCTCGGATGCACGGAGAAAGCCAGGACCTACAGCGCTTGCTGTGTGGCCCCCCCTGCATCTCATTACCTCCAGGAACAGCTTCCCACCTCTCCCATCCCGCTTCCTCGGGGGCTCAAATACTTCCCCTCACCGTGCTTCGCCCTTCCAGGAGCTTCCTCTCAACAGTGCCCAGGGATACACTTCTTAAAACATGATTTAAGCCAACAGCAGCTGATTTTACAGCTCTCCAGCTCGCTCTCAAGTCTCTGCCTGTCGGCCTCGACCATCAGGCTGGGGAGAGGCTGCAACTTCAGGCAATGCAATGACTTCAAAGGCTGGATGTGTAAGCAAAGAACATCTCTGAGCCTCTCCACATTCGGAATTGCTCCTCAGCTGGTGGTCCTGGAAAGCTCTGGGCTCCTCCTAAGGGGCCCACAGAAGGTGACTGAGAAAGCAAATTTGTTGGCATGCTTATATTGACTTTAACTCCATTGCATCCCACTGGAAAACTTTTAGGGTCTCTATGAAGATATGAGTGAGCCATGCTGTGCTGGTGCACCTCTCCTCTCAGTTTTCCTCTCCTAAACAGGCTCCCAGAAGCCGTTTCTCTCTCCCCGAGACCATTTCCCCCCATCTTTCATCCACCGCTTTTCCCCGAGGACAGCTGGAATTTCTGCTTATCAGGAGTTTGACACTCCTGGACTCCCTGTTTCCAGCTTGCAACGGTTTCTGGCTCAGAGAGGTCGCGAGATGACAAGGCCAGGGATGTCAGGAAGGGAAAATCCACCTAAGCTTTTCATGCCCTTTTGCCAACATTTCATTTAAGTGAGATATTCGTGCTGTCGATGCCAACGTCTTCCATGGCTTCCCACCACCTCCACGCTCAGTCCCATGCTGTCCACCTCCTTCGCAAGAGGAGGGAACCACCAACGGTGCAGTGGGAACTGGGACCTAACTTCTCTTAACCCCTTTCTCTCCTTTTTCTCTGAAGAAGACCATTTATGTCCTCAGATTCCGTCGCTAATTCCCACCCCACAGAGTCACCGCTGCCTTTCCATCTGCTTTTGAACCTCTTGCACGGCAAAACGCAGCTCCTGACCCGGTTCCCTGCAGAGTTGCCCAGATGTCCGATGAAGCAGTCCCTTGCTGACCACTTCACCGAGCACTCTGCTTGTTGGATCCAGGGGAAGGAAACAGCAATGAGATCATTTGGAAAGCTGTTTTTTTCTGAATGCTTGCCCAGCGGAAAGCCAGGAGTCCGATCAGCAAACACCACATGATGATCACCTTCACCCTCTGATAAATTATACCTGTTTTCACTCCTCCATGAAAATGAAGGTGGTAATTAAAACCAGCAGCACTCCGTCCTCGTCTTCCATCCTGCCCGGTTCAGCGGGAGGAAGGCTGAGCTCGCAGGCGCAGCCCCGTTTGTCGGAGGGGCCGTGGGAACCGGCGGGGACCTGCGGGTGGGACAAAGCCAGCAGCCGAAGCACCGCTCCGGGCTCAGCTCCCAGGTTTTGTTCAGTGACGGATGGGGACAGACACATTGTCCCTCCCCGAGCCATTTATTCACGTTTTTGATGTCCGGCACGGATCCTGGTGATCTACTGGGCGCGTGCTGGGATGCGCTCAGCAAGCGTCTCTGCGTGGCAGCATTCAGGGCTCGCGAGCCGCTGCGTCCCTCTGTTTCCAAGACAAATTAGAGGAATACGGTTCATTTTATGGCTCTCTTTAACCGAGTCAGCTTTGAAGCTACCGGCGAAAGGATCCTTCGCAGATCAAATAGGTGCTTACGGAGATTGGGCAGGGGATGCGCAGGGAACAACGTTGCATTTGGTCAATTCGCTGCCCTTCGGCATTTTTGCATCTGCAAGCGAGAAAACCAAAAACCACTCATTTACGAAACAACAAGCAGAGCCTAAAACCTAGCCTTGGGAAGGAAAACTGCTGAGAGCTTCCCCGATCCCAGTTATTCTTGTGAAATACGCAGTTTGGGAAAGCACAGAGGCACAGCCAGCTGCAAGTCTTGGTTTACAAATAAACTCTTCTCTCCCTACCTCTCGGACAGTTACAGCTGGAAAGTGAAATGTTACAGCATGTTGCTTAACTGTGGGGCAAAACTCCACCGAAAATCAGAGCTGGCAGGCAGGATTCAGGGAAACTCTATTCCAACACCATTGAGCAACCTTTATTTCGTGTTTCGTGAGCTAAAGAGACCTGAGAGACTTAAGGGAAAGCATCTGGAAGTAAGACCCAGCCATGAAGAGCTTATGGGGAAGACACAGCATTGGCGTCACACACAGCCAGCTGCTGAGGCTCCCTGGGAGCTGTGCTTTGGCCCCACATCTTTGGAAATCATGGCCCCAGATCTGCTTTTTGGCTGATCACCGCTGCAGGAGTGAACGCCGAGCGTTGGAGGGGTTCGGCTTTGCTGGAGCCGGCTTCTTCATGACTCAAGAAACTTCAGATCTTGCATCACCCCAGCCTCATTCAGCAGCTCCCGTCCGTTTTCTTCCCAGTTTACGGCGGGGAGAGCTGCTGGTCCATGCTGCAGGACAAGCACGAAGCACTTCGGTGGAGGATTATTTCAGATCATTCCACCTTTGCCAACGTCACCATGTTGTCGCACGCACCACGGGCCAAGGGAGGAGATCAAAGCTCAAACCCACATCTTTCACAAGAAAAAAATCCTGCTTTGACGGGGACAGCAGTCCTGATTTCTCATCCCTAGGCATGGGCAGGAACTGTGTCACTCCAACCTGGAGCACAGAAGCCTTTGTGGGTTCTTTCTGCCTTGCACTAAACCCGCAGCAGCCTCTACAAGACCATGATTTACAACTTTCTATCTACCCCGAGGGCTGTCCCAGCCGGCGCGACAGCAATTTGAGCAGGAACGGCTTTCTCAGCGGGTGCTTGTAAAGCGCTAGGCGCAACGGAGCGATATCTCAGTGGGGAATCCCATAGGCCTTAATTTATTGGTTATCATTAGTAGTAATAATACTAATACAGCAGCAGAGAGATTAAAATACCCGGTGCACAGGCGTAGAAAGCTTCCCAGAATTCAGTCAGCTGGCAAAGGGCTAAAGGGCTTGCTGGCAAGCGGTTCCACCAGTTCTTTAACCACACGGCGATGTCTTTTCGCATTTCACCCCGAAGACGCCATCCATCTCATCGGTCACAGGGGTGATTAAATCCCACGGAGCACAGACGCTTGTCGCTGTCACCTCAGGTCACTCGGTTTGACGGGCGGCGGGGAAGGCAGGCGGCTGGTTTTCCCGTTCCCCGAGAAACGCAGCGCCGAGCCAGCTGGGCAGCCACTTCCCAAGGGGTTTTCCCACCGCTTCGGCTCTCACTTGCCAGCTTTCCATCGGGAAGGGGCATTGTCAGCCCTTTCCTGGAAGCCATGCGTGACACCCGGTAGCAGCAGCTGGGTTATTTATGTAGCTCTGCTTGCCGGCTGGAAATACAATACACAAAATGGTCTCCAGTAGCTGCTCGCACAGGGATGTAGGGCACACAAGCAAAACTGAAATTGCAGCTCTCGTTCAAGCCAAGGTGCTGTGTGCCTCCGAATACCAGGAGAGAGAGAAAAAAAATCATCTTCAAAAAGAACCGCATGCTTTTCTTCCCAGTGTCTTATGAGCCTCCTTCAATGGGAGACTGCAGCGAGTCAGCTGTGGCTATTATAATCTTCCCTCACGTACAAGTTTTCATTCCTGCGGATATTTTAAATGAAAACACAAAGTTAATCTACCAATCTTTTTTTCCCCACCATCTGATGCAGCTGCATCTGAGACGCAACGTGCCAGCACATGTCCGCCAGCTAAAAGTCCCCCAAAACAGAGAATACAGCCTTTATCAGCTATTTTACGCTTGCAGCTGCCCATGCAAGCACTGAACACGTAGGGGAGATTTGTGGTGTCAAAGCACCTATTGACATCACCCTGCATCGACCCCGGGGTAAAACCCAGCCCAGGATTGAGTTGGCACGTTAAAGTTGGGCTGCGAGGAGGATGCCCGGGTGCCAGATCTCATGTACATCACCAGCCGGGCCAGGAAGAAAAATCCATCATCGCAAGCTCACGAGAGCACGGCAGCGACGTGAGAGCCCCGATGCTCTTGTGCACAAGGCTCTGGATGCTCACGCAAAGGGGCTGGTAACAGATTTTGGGTGGAAAACAGTGCCCCGTAGGCTATGTTACCTCGCCGGACCTCTATGGTGTGCTCCCATGAATCACAGAATCACAGAATCACAGAATAGTAGGGGTTGGAAGGGACCTCTGTGGGTCATCTAGTCCAAGCCCCCTGCCAAAGCAGGGTCACCTACAGCAGGCTGCACAGCACTGTGTCCAGGCGGGTCTTGAATATCTCCAGAGAAGGAGACTCCACAACCTCCCTGGGCAGCCTGTTCCAGTGCTCCGTCACCCTCAGAGGGAAGAAGTTCTTCCTCATGTTCAGACGGAACTTCCTGTGCCTCAGTTTGTGCCCATTGCCCCTTGTCCTGTCGCTGGGCACCACTGAAAAGAGCTTGGCCCCATCCTCCTGACACCCACCCTGCAGATATTTGTAGGCATTTCTAAGGTCCCCTCGCAGCCTTCTCTTCTTCAGGCTGAACAAGCCCAGTTCCCTCAACCTCTTCTCGTAGGAGAGATGCTCCAGTCCCCTCCTCATCCTCGTAGCCCTCCGCTGGACTCTCTCCAGTAGCTCTTTATCTTTCTTGAACTGGGGAGCCCAGAACTGGACACAGTACTCCAGATGAGGCCTCACCAGGGCAGTGTAGAGGGGAAGGAGAACCTGCCTCGTCCTGCTGGCCACGCTCTTCTTGATGCACCCCAGGATCCCATTGGCTTTCTTGGCAGCCAGGGCACCCTGCTGGCTCATGGTTAACCTGTCGTCCACCAGGACACCCAGGTCCCTCTCCGCAGAGCTGCTCTCCAGCAGGTCCACCCCAAGCCTGTACTGGTGCATGAGGTTGTTCCTCCCCAGTTGCAGGACCCTGCACTTGCCCTTGTTGAACCTCATCAGGTTCCTCTCTGCCCAGCTTTCCAGCCTATCCAGGTCACACTGAATGGCAGCACAGCCTTCTGGTGTATCTACCACACCTCCCACTTTGGTGTCAGCTTTTTGCAGCTCCCCTCTTCCCAGGAGCAGTTCTGCTGCCAGTTCCCCCAGCGAGAAAGCTTCCTGCCAATAGCCCTCAGTGGGCAGTGCAGAAGGGACGTTCAGTCCGTAATCCTGTTAATTAAGTAATGAAATTTCTTAGTCTTACTGTGCAGCAGTTTTTCACCTTCTTTGCTCACAAGGGGTAGAGCGTGAGCCCTCTGCGAGTATCTGCCGTCTCCGAGACCCACGGGGAGGTTGGGCAGCAGCTGTAAGCCAATGCACAGAGCTATTATCAAGCGATGTCCCAGTTCCCTCTTCACCCTAAACTGGACTTCTTTGCTTTGACAGTCACAAATCACAACCACGCAAACCAGCTGACCCCCAGCTTTTCAGGAAGAGACATTGACCAAAGCATCATGGATGTGTTGGAGCGGGGCCAGAGGAGGCCATGAAGATGATCCGAGGGCTGGAGCACCTCTGCCACGAGGACAGGCTGAGGGAGCTGGGGCTGTTCAGCCTGGAGAAGAGAAGGCTCCGGGGTGACCTTAGAGCAGCTGCCAGTGCCTGAAGGGGCCGGCAAGAAGGATGGAGAGGGGCTTTTCACAAGGGTGTGTCGTGATAGGACAAGGGGGAACAGCTCTAAACTAAAAGAGGGCAGATTTAGATTAGACATTAGGAAGAGATTCTTCGCCAGGAGGGTGGTGAGGCCCTGGCCCAGGCTGCCCAGAGCAGCTGTGGCTGCCCCTTCCCTGGCAGGGTTCAAGGCCAGGTTGGATGGAGCTCTGAGCAACCTGGGCTGGTGGAAGATGTCCCTGCTCATGGCAGGGGGGTTGGAACCAGATGATCTTGAAGGTCCCTTCCAACTCAAAACATTCTATGATTCCATGATTCTACGATCAGGCTCAGCCCCCTGGTCCAGAAACAGCGGAAAAGTCCCGTCTTTGGCTTCTCCAAAAAACTGATTGCCCGCCTTGGCTGTTACTGGCACCATGGTGGCACCTAGAAGCCACATGAGAGATGTGGATCCCCAACAGATGCATAAATATCTGTGCCCATCGCGGTCAGTGCGAGGATGCTGCTCCCCGTGTCCCCAGCAATGAGCACAACGATGGGGCGCAGCCAGGCTGGGATCTGCGTTTTTCAGCCAGGAGCAGCCTGCAGAGGTCACGAGCAAGGGACCGGCCAGGCGAGCCGAGGTGGACCTCTGGCACATTCCTGAAAAAGGAGCCGATTTTTGCACAGACCGACATCCAGGTCCCCGCCGTGCCGTGGACCCCGAGTGCTTCGCTGTGAGCCACAAGCGTGCGGCACAGGCTGCGCGGAACATATGGGGACAGAACGGCAGCCTCGAGTGCCATTAACTGGGAAAATAAATACACGCTAGGTCTCTCGCCTCCGTTGTCCGGTTTTATATCTGGAACTAATTTTGTCATCATTCTGATGAGTGACGAGATAATTGCTGCAGCTGGGCTATTCAGCCTATTCCAAAGAAACCCTTTTCTCATCAATTCAGGCAGTGATTACATACTCCGAGCCAAATTTTTGCTCCACGTAACCCCATTAAGGCAGAGCCTTTACCCTGGGGATGGGTTTAGCCCTCACTGTTTAAATAGGGCGTTCGCATTTCTTTGTTCTATGGGAGACAAAGGAAAAGCTTTTTTCCTAAATTGAAAAAAATAAGGAAATCTGATGTCTTCCCGTGCAAAACAGGACACTTAAGATGCAGTCACAGATAATCAGAAGTGATCCACTCTGGCCCAAGTGTCAGGAAAACGGCCATATTACTGTCTCCAAAATACCTCTGAAATGTTCTATTTTCTAGAGCGCGCTGGGCGAGGGGAAGGAGGAGCGTGTCTGGCACGGCGGAGATGCTGCGTTCGCATGGCAGATCCGGGGACAATGATCAGAAACTATTCCCCGAGCAGCTGGGAGAGATTTCAAGTCGAGGAGCGCTTTGTGCAGAGGAGGGGGCTGCATAAAAGCGAGACGAGGGCTAAAAAGGAAGGAGGGATGGAGCTGCCTGGGATAATGGCTGCGACTGCATCTGTGGAAAGGTCTGCGAAGCCCTTGGTGTTGATGCTCTGTGGTTTTTTTCCACACAAACAGCGTGATGCTCCTTCGTGCTCTGCTGGCAATAGAATAAAACAAAAGAAGGTCTGAGGTCCGCTGATACGAAATGAGAGTTCCTTGTTGCTCGTTTTCCTAACAGCAAAATAATGACAGGAGGAAATAGGATTGTGCGTTGAACAGGACGTATCTGCAACGTGCAAGTGGCGTTTGTGTGAATACAATTCCTATTTAGCCAGCACAATAATATTCACTGTTTACTAGCTAAAAGGAAGCTAAAATTAAGATATAAAACAGTGTCCTCCACCGAGAGCACAGAAATAAAATTACTCTATTGTCAAGAGAAGGGCGTGGAGAATCTCCTGTCTTTTGACCTTGACTTTGACCTTGTCTGCCTTCTCCCTTGTGTTATCCTGAGCTTTTCGTCTAGTGCTTTACCTTGCTTGATCTTTAAAAAGGGAACAATAGGAACCCAGCTGTCAAGTTAAATGGCAATTTATAGCTGTCGCCCACATCGGAAACAAAGGAGCTGGGCTTTTACACAGGGGGCTCCTGGCAACACGAATTTCAAGCGCAGCCCTTCAGCAAAGCGCTCTCTTGCAGCCCATTAAATGAAAACGTACAACTGATCTCATCAGCAAACGCGCTCGCAGGGCACGGCCGTTCGGCTGCTGCTGGCTGCCGGCTTTGGGCTGCTCCGAAGGCAAACGATACGAAATCTGGCAAAGGCCAAATATCCTATTTTTTGTCCAAAGGGGTGTTTTTACAATCAGATGGCTCACTGGAGATAGCTTTTATCATCACAGAGCTGCGTACAGCCCCGTGGGCGAGGAAGGGCAATGTTCACCTTGTGCTGATGCTCGGTGCAGAGGTACTTGCCTCTGCCCTCTCTCCATTGGGACTTGATGTCTGCTTTCCGTGCAAATCACAGCATTATTTTCCCTTCCATTAAAACTATGATTACATCTTGGAAATCTGTGTTGAAATTCTAGCTCGGTACAAAACTCTGACAGCTCAAAACTTGCTACGAGACAGAAAGCCTGCAAAATGTAGCTTCAGAAAAGAGCTTGGAAAGATGACATTTGTGGTGAAACTCATTTCATTTTTAACACATACCTTACACTTACACCTGCAGCATCTCCACGGGCAGTACAAGTGAGCTACGTGTCATTCCAAGTCACCTCGTGACAACTAGAGCCAAGCAGGCTTTACTTCAACCATGTCATTGCAACAGACCTTCTCCATGAAGGAGAAAGCACGGTGTCCACGTCTCCATTAGAGCTTTAGGATGAGCTAGTTAGAGCAAGTCTGGTCACTTAGTGTAAAAGCAACCACTAACTTAGAAACCCTTTGAGTTTTTTAAAGCCTGGAACTTTGCCTTTTCTGGGCCAATCTGGAAGAAGCCTTTGCCAGGGTTGGTCAAGGAAATTTTGCTGTCATGGGTTTAAGAGATGAATCAGAGATATAAAATGAATGGTTTCATAGAATCTTAGAATCATAGAATGGGTTGGGTTGGAAGGGACCTTTAAAGGCCATCTAGTCCAACCCCCCTGCAGTGAGCAGGGACATCTTCAACTGGATCAGGTTGCTCAGAGCCCCGTCCAACCTGGCCTGGAATGTTTCCAGGGATGGGGCATCGATCACCTCTCTGGGCAACCTGTGCCTGTGCCTCACCACCCTCAGTGTAAAGAATTTCTTCCTTATATCCAGTCTTTCTAGTTTCGTATTGGAAGATCTCATTGCTATTGCTGAGCTCAGGCAGAGGGGTGGAGCCGAAAGGATGCCATTTCACTCCTAACATATTCTTTTAGGGAAAAAGTCCTGAAATCACCACCCATCACTCATCCCACCATAAAAAGCAAAGCAGAGGCATCAGCCTTTGTAAAGCTATTGACGCTGAGGAGTTAAAACTATCCAAGAGCACATTGCTAGCATTGCAATTGTGTCATAAATCTGCCTGCAGTCAAACAGCCACAAAGAGCATCCCCTTGGTGCTCGAAAGCAGTTGGAAAACTCTCCTTTAAAAAAAAAAAAAAAAAAAAAGACGAAAAAATGTAACACGTGTAAGGATTTTCTTACGAAGAAGTCCCAAGAGAAAACCATGAACCATCTCCTGGCCGCAGAGAGGGGATTACAGCCGTGGGAGGTGAGGGTGACCTGGTGGCACGACGGGGCGTGCGAGAGCGGATGCAGAGGGTGCGGGGAAGCTTCAGTAGCAGATTACGCTGGGCTGGCTGTTCCTCCACTGAGCAGGAGGCAGGATTTCTTTTCTCTCTGAATTTATATTCTCCCTCCTGCAGTGCATTAAGCTTCTTTGCTAACGCTGCAACACGACCCCAGGAGCCGGCGCCTGTCCGCAGAGCCAC
Source organism: Opisthocomus hoazin (assembly GCF_030867145.1). Taxonomy (NCBI): domain Eukaryota; kingdom Metazoa; phylum Chordata; class Aves; order Opisthocomiformes; family Opisthocomidae; genus Opisthocomus; species Opisthocomus hoazin. Next base: position 3,018,479 of record NC_134418.1, on the reverse strand, counting down.
GCGCCGCTCTGCTCGAGCGCAGACGTAAATGTCAAGCACAAAAACCACGCTGCTGCGGGATGCGCCTCTTAAATACCAGGAGTTTCGAGGCTGATGACCGGTCATTTCTTGACCACGTTTATGCTCTGAAGAAGATTCAGCCAAAGCATAGGAAAGGGCAGATGACGAGTCAGCAGGATGAGGCTCGAGTGCCCATCGCATGTGCAAAACTCTCACTTGAGCTGGGTGTATTTTCTCCCTAGATGGGCTACAGAATGCTTCTGGAAGTAACACTGTTATTAACTTAAATATATTGTATTGTTATTTACTTAAATAACACCTCAGATATATTTACACATCTGAGAAACCCTTGTTCATATAGGAAATACTCTGCACTGGGAAGAATTTGCCTCCCACTTTCAGAATTTATAAAAAAATCTTTCTCTGCAGGTGCCCCTATATGTGCATAGACGGGTACGCTCCCTGTTTCTAAGACTGTCGACTGGCCCAAATTTGCTATCAAATAGCACAAAATATTTGAGGCTGGGTGTGCACTGGGTCGTGAGCTGATGTCCCCATATCTCCAGCGGCTTCGTGCCTCTCGCCTTTGCTGCGCTGGTGCCCGCAGTGCCTGCACAAAGTGCTGCTCCAGCTCCTTGCTTCGCAGGCACCAGGAGGCAGCAAATACACAATAAAGGTGCAAAAGCCAAACAGAAAATATATCCTGGCGGTTGCCTTGCCTCCTATGGCTGTGGCTTAGCTGGGGAAATAGCAAAATTGTACCACCATGTTCCTGGTTTTAATTGCAGCAGCTTCTTCCTTCTGGGTGTGCAGAGTTTCGCCGGCTAACGCCGTCCCTTTCCTTCACCTCCAGGCAAAACCCGACATTTGCTTCCACCCGGACCCTGCAAGGAGCCCTGCGCTGTGGTGCCAGGGCTGGAAACTCTGCAGGAAAGCAATTGCCCTCCCGGCTTCCGCACAGACACGAAGCTCGTTTCTGGAGGTAGCAAATACAGTGGCTGTTGTGTCATTTGTTGCCTTCAAATTTGGTAATTTGGTGTGACGTGGGGTCTGATTTACTCCTGGGAATGCAAGAACAGCTGCACTGGACTGGGGGAGATCCCGTTAGCTGGTGCCCATCTCTGACACAGGCACACACCAAGTGCCTGTTCTCCAAAGCCTCCCATGAGGGGGTGCTTGGAAACCAGCTCAGAAGCTCATCCTGGACCAAGCAAGTATCGATGCCATCCTCAAAGATACCAGAGGGGGCAACCACAGATGAGAAGCTTCCAAATTAAGCCAAGGGATAAGGAGCCTGTGCAAAGGAATCACCACGGCCAGTGGAATACGGGTGCAGACCACCCTCCTGTGATGGTTACACCCTCAAAACAACACATAGGCATTTCTGGAGGACACACGACCACGGCCTCGCAGCAAAGTGTGAGCACTTAGTGACTGATTCTCTCTGCTACCTGCAAAAAGCATTTTTCTTTCCTCGTCTCCACACCAAAGAATCCCGCAGTTACAGTGGAAAGCCAAAAGGGTGAGTCTAACCCCAGGCAGCAAAACAGGAGTCTCCAGAAATTGCCATGGAGAAGAGCATGCCCATCCACAGCAGAATGAAATCACTTGCACCACCAGATGATTTTCTTCAAAACTTCCTTGGAAGGAATGCAAGTTTCGGTACGGCAGACACAGCCACTGCAGAAATGCTGCATTGCATCAGGCCTGTGAACTACCTGTGCAGGAGATCTTCGGTATTACGGAGCTCTCCCATATGCCAGAGAAGGATACAACCAACACCCAACAGTCAGACGCTAATGAAGCCACATTTACATAGGAAATAAAAAAGGATTTTAACATAGCATTTTAACTGCATGAAGTTCAACAAGGCCAAGTGCAAGGTCCTACACGTGGGTCAGGGCAATTCCAAACACAAGTACAGGCTGAGCGGAGAGTGGCTCGAGAGCAGCCCTGAGGAGAAGGACTTGGGGGTACTGGTGGATGAGAAGGTCAACACGAGCAGGCAATGTGCGCTGGCAGCCCAGAAAGCCACCCGTACCCTGGGCTGCATCAAGAGCAGTGTGGCCAGCAGGGCGAGGGAGGGGATTCTGCCCCTTGACTCCGCTCTCCTCAGACCCCACCTGGAGTCCTGCGTCCAGCTCTGGGGCCCCCAACATAAGAAGGACATGGATGAGTTGGAGCAGGGCCAGAGGAGGGCCACAAAGATGGTCAGAGGGCTGGAGCACCTCTCCTACGAGGACAGGCTGAGGGAATTGGGGCTGTTCAGCCTGGAGAAGAGAAGGCTCCGGGGGGTCCTTAGAGCAGCTGCCAGTGCCTGGAGGAGCGGACAAGAAGGATGGAGAGGGGCTTTTCACAAGGGTGTGCAGTGATGGGACAAGGGGGAACGGCTCTAAACTAAAAGAGGGCAGATTTAGATGAGATATTAGGAAGAAATTCTTCACCAGGAGGGTGGTGAGGCCCTGGCCCAGGTTGCCCAGAGAAGCTGTGGCTGCCCCCTCCCTGGCAGGGTTCAAGGCCAGGTTGGATGGAGCTTTGAGCTACCTGGGCTGGTGGAAGATGTCCCTGCTCATGGCAGGGGGGTTGGAACCAGATGATCTTCAAGGTCCCTTCCAACCCTTACCATTCTATGGTTCTATGATTCTATGATTCTATATTTTTTAGACGGTAAAGGAGGTTCGCTATCTGAACATGGTGCTGAGGGGTGGGTGGGAATATTGCAGTACTGGTACTGTTCATTGAGATGCCTCCAACCATAGGTGCTCTTGTCCCACCATCAGCCACTTGGTGGAAGGCTGTCACCCCCAGGGCTGGTGGAGAAGGTCACAAAGGTGTGCCCTGGGCTTCCAGCCTTGCAGCCTCTTCCCTTGTTTTCCAAGAAAAGAAGCTGTGGATATTTTGTGGCTTGCCTGGATTTGAAAGCAAAGCAGCTATGCCCCCTGAAACTTCACAATAAATCAGCTTATCTATATTTTTATTGCTTCTCCAGTGTCCCTGTGTTGTGTCATACCCTTTTGGACAGACCTCTGAGGTGTCGGGGCTGACAAGGTCAAGACGGATTCTCTAGGGCACTCCTCTGGCACACAGTCAGACTGAGTCCTAAAATTTGGTACTGGAATAAAGAGATATAACTAAGCCATTCCACTTGCACAGCAAAATTCAGCATCATGGTATGGTGGCCATCCTCTCCAGAAATGATCACGGTGACTTGATAAGTGAGCAGACCATCTAGAGGAATGAAAACATACACTTTTCAGCTAGATGTTTAGAAACATCGTACTGGATGGACATGATCTGGTAGTTCCCATATTTATGGGCAGGAAACAGCTTGTCTCTAGTAAGGCAAAGAAACAAATATGAAAGCCAAGTGGTTGACCTCCCTAAATTTGTAGGCAGACACGACTGTAAGTTCAACTTGATTTCAAGGTTGTTTCTGAACTTATGACTCACAAAAGGAGGTGGCTACACTGAGTTTTGTTCTTTTATTTATTTTGAGGTGCATATTTACAGGTTTTTCTTCTGGAAGGGCTGACTGTGCAGCAGAAGCTGTACAACAAAGCCTTGGGCCATGTGCTGTCTGCAAAATGAACTCTCATGCTCCAGGTCCAGGGGCTGGGCTGGGATCCTTGGGCTGGGATCCCTGGGGAGTGATCGTGACATTTGCAATGGGGGTCTCCAGCTGCATGGAGAAAAGGCATCTCCAGCCAAGAGAGCGAGTCATGAACCTGGAGGAGAAGCTGCAAGTGCAGTTTCTAGTGAGAAGAAACCATTGTGGCTTGTGGGACTGCTCCTTCACATGGCTCTCAGTACCAACAGGCAGGTCTAAATAAATCACTGGTGATCCAAAGGGCATCGACCTGGAGGTTTCTTTTTCCTGCAAGAGGCCCTGGCTCAGGTCCTGGGGCCCCTCTCCAAAACACGTGCAGCAAACACCGACCTGCTATCTCTGGGTATTTGCAGTTCGTAGCGATGGGAGGTTTGCTCTGAGCAGGCGATCGAGCTCTTTCTCCAACTCTCTCTCTAGGGAGGTACCTTAACAGCTATCGACTCCGCAACGCACAAAATGAACTCAACGGCAGTGCTGTGACATATTGGTTATTCCTCTATTTACTATTTGGTCTCACTGTGGACCTTGAGCTACGCCAACTGCAAACAGCAGGATTGAAATCACGTTCGCTCACTCCCCTCGGCTCCCCGCAGCACGTGCAAAAGCCCTGAGGACCCAATCACGTCTTTTTTCCTAATTTATATTATGAAAAAATTCTATTTCCTCCGCCCCGTGAAAATTATTATCCTTCCAGCCAAGAGCAGAGCACTGCTCTAGGGATCCCATCAGGATGGCTGAGTCCGTGGCCAGAGTTAAGTGGGATGGAAATGCGCAAACTCGTTAGGATTCTGCCCAAATTCTCCCACCGTGTAATTCAGTTTGTCGGCACAGGAGTTTCACTAACTTGATGAATGTCTGAGATCATCTGCAGACTAAACAGATGCTGTGCTGAATAAATACACCTACAACTTGCTCATTTTAGTGTGCTGAATGACATCCTTGGTGCAGCCAGGGAGGAGGAAACTGGAGACACTTATTGTAACACGTTGCTTGAAGGGGGCTGCCCTAATACTGATGCTGGGTATTGCATCTAGCAAAAAAAGCTAATATGCACCTAAGCTTCTAGGGCCATTGCTTTTTTTTTTTTTTTTTTAGTATTTCAGCCTTATTTCCAAATCACAGAATCACAGAATGGTAAGGGTTGGAAGGGACCTCTGTGGGTCACCCAGCCCAACCCCCTGACAAAGCAGGGTCACCCACAGCAGGGGGCACAGCACCGTGTCCAGGTGGGGTTTGAAAATCTGCAGAGAAGGAGACTCCACAACACCTCTGGGCAGCCTGTGCCAGGGCTCCATCACCCTCAGAGTGAAGAAGTTCTTCCTTGTGTTCAGCTGGAGCTTCCTGTGCTTCAGTTTGTGCCCGTTGCCCCTTGTCCTGTTGCTGGGCACCACTGAAAAGCGCAATGCCCCACTGGAATAAATCACTGCAGAGGCAGAACTGGAAACTAAAGGTGCAGTGAAGAGCAACTCCTATTTATGACTCTTCCTAATATTGCCAAGGTCCTTGCAATACACTGGAATTGTCTTTCCAACACAGATGTGGCAGAGATGCTGTCATCCCCACCTTACAGAGTCAGCTCAAAGATGCTTGAAACTAATACCAAATTTATTTAAGCTTCAGTGTCTCATGGATTCTCTTAGAAATTTTGTACCCAAATGCTTTAAAAGATTAGTGCTGAGTGACCTGCTTCAGCTGGGCGGGAACTGAGCTCTAGATGCCAGAGTAGTCGGAGGCTAAAATCATCTGTGCTGGAGCCATACCTCTGCAGGAGCTTTGCAGGGATTGAAAATCCAATTTCAAGTTATTCAACCACTGTGAAGCCTTTAATGCTTGCAAAATTCAATGTGAAAAAAAAAAGACAGAAAGAAAAAGAAACAAGAACAAGACACTGTCAGCTTCTCTACTGGTGTCGCAGTGTAAACAAATGCAACAAGGTGAAGTAATCAGGTATGTGTCTGACAGGCCACAGGGCACAGCATGTCAAAAAGACTCAGAAACTCACTTCTGGCACTGATCTCCTACAATTCCCTCGGGATTAGAGAAGCTTTCCTCCATCCCTGAACCACAAGCAGCGGCACAGACACGCTTGCAGGTCACAGAGGAGGTGGGAATGCATTTAGCTCCAGGCCAGAATAGCCCATGCTGTTAGACTGGACACAGACTGCAGTTCTGAGGGGTAGATTTTCAGCTGCAGGAGCAAAGCAAAGTAGTAGTGACCCATCGTGCCCAATGGCCACTGTGAACACTATGGGCTGGGCCACAAGAGACATGGCCCCGGGGAGTCAGTCTGGGCTATCCAACCAGTAAGTGGTTGGGTTGGTTGGAAATACCATGGGCTTGCTTTTGAAAAACACCAGATTACCTGAATGTTTTCTTCAGCTTTGCATCTGACACTCATAGTGAGTCTGCCTTGAAGCTAAGGACCATATTTCTGCACAACAAGACCAGGCTTTTGGGGAGAGTTCATGGGCAGCTGCCACATCTAGGGGCTTCCAGCTTTCCAAGGGAGAGGAAAGGGGAAGTGGTTTCTGATTTGGAATAAAAACGCCAAAAAGAAAGTTCTCCACTTCCCAAAAAACATCCACATCGCAGCCAGCCCAACTAAACGATGTCAGCCTGGATTTTGGCTCTGCGTGGACATTCCTGCTTTGAAATGGCTCCTCTGCTGCTGGATGACAAGCAGCAGGTAAAACCTGATATTTGCATCTGTCCTTCTCTCTGACACGCTGGACTGGACCTCTGTGGTGGCTGATCTGAGCTATTGTGGTGACTCCCTCACGTCCATCTCCAGATCAAATCAAGAAGAACACCATTCTCTTGAAGCAGGAGAGTCTGGGATGCATCCCTCCACTTGGGAGTGAACTTCTGATGGGTTGCACCATAGAGCAGAAGGACAATGCAGAAGACAGTTGTTCTCTGTCTCGGTCCCTTCATTTAGTTTGAAAACGATTCATTACAGCTATTCCCACAAAACAGCATGCAGGTGCCTTGTCCGTGCCCTCAGTTACCCAGCCAGGAGGGACAACCTGGCTGTGCCTTGTCCCACAGCATCCCACAGGCTGAAATGGACCCTTTCATTCCCACCAAGACATGTAAAGGCCTTGCACAGCCTGGAAAGACGGGGGAAATTCCTTTTACATAGCAGGTAAGTAATTCAGGATTTGGTTCTGAAGCTCTGCTTTTAACAGGACATTGGATTCTTGCCTTATCTGCACCGGAGCTAGCAGCATTAGCATGGATGATTCAGAGTCCTGCTGTGTTGGCTGGTTGTCATGTCTACATATTTCTCACAGATGCTTTCCTTTCCACTCCAGCCCATCACGACACCTGGCTGTGAAAAAAAGGGGATGTTGGTTTTGGGTTCAAATCACCTGATCCTGAGGACACCCTAGGAGCTTGTGCATTGAGGTTTATTCTTTCTCGTTGAGTTCAGCTCCCTTTGGAACCATCTTTCTGCAGACATTTGCTGGCTCTCAGCCCTAAGCTACTTCCCTACAATGATGGTCCCGCAGAGAGCCCTGGGCTGATTGCAAAGGTTGGGATAACATTGGAGCAGCTCTACCCTTAGTGGACAAGTTCAGAACCAAGCTTGTGGTGTTTGGATCTGCTCCTGTCTCCGCTAAATGCACTAACTAAGACTTTGCCAGGAAGCATGGGCACTGAAACAGCAAATGATCAACCACTGAGTGGAAAAATCATCGAATCGGAATCAGAATCATAGAATCACAGCATGGTTTGGGTTGGGAGGGGCCTTTCAAGGCCATCTAGTTCAAGCCCTCTGCAATGAGCAGGGACATCTTCAGCTGGATCAGATTGCTCAGAGCCCCGTCCAACCTGACCGGGAATGTTTCCATGGATGGGGCATCGACCACCTCTCTGGGAAACCTCTGCCAGTGTTTCACCACCCTCACTGTAAAAAATTTTGTCCTTACATCTAGTCTAAATCTTCCCTCTTTTAGTTTAAAACCATTACCCCTTGTCCTTTCGCTACAGGCCCTGCTAAAAAGAATGTCCTCAATTTTCTTATAAGCCCCTTTTAAGTACTGGAAGGCTGCAATAAGGTGTCCCCAAAATGCTTAGCTGGGATCCTCAGTTTGATTTCAGATACTGAAAACAGAAATCAAAACCACCCTCAGTGCAACACAATGTCCGTCGATCCCATCTCGCACTGCCGTGAGCCAGGTCCATGTCCTTACCTGCAAGTCTTTTTAGCTTCGTCATGGTGGTTAATGAAGACAGCCGTGTTGGCTAGGTTGCCTCTCGTCTACTCCTCAGGCATCTCTGATTCCTATCTCACCGCCTGGGTGCTTGACAAATCCTCATGCACTCTTTGAAGTTTGATGGTAGGCTTGTGCAGAAATCTCAGCCGCATCTTCAGCTTCTGCTGGCAGTACTTGGATCCTGAAGAAAGGTTTGGTCTCTGCTGGACCTGCAGAGAAGGGATTCACCTTAACCTTTTCCTCCTGCAGGCTCAGACAGTTTTTCTGCTTGGCTTTTGTCATCTGTCCATGTATTTCCCTTCTCCTCTGCTGCCAAGATCTCTACACCAATTACACCCAGGCTGCTGTAAGCAGTGTTAGTAACTGCCAAAACCAAAGCAGGCTTCCTCTAGGAAAACAAAAGTCATTAAAATTAATAATAACCTGCCAGGAACTCATGATACAGTGAATCAGCATTTAAACTCCGCTCTCGGTAGGCTCTCTGCAGCCCGGCCTCATAAGGCTTGGAAGCTGGAAGAAACAAGTTTCAAATAATTGTGTGTTCATACTTGGATTTTAATTATATCCACACGCAGACACAATCTGACATTTTATGAGCATTCCTCTTACAGGCATGAGTTTGGGATAACCACAAAATCCAAGAGAGGCAGTGAGTGAAGTAGACACTTTACTCCAGCAAGGCATAATTACACCTATTTATTCCACATGCACACGTGTTTAATGTCCTTTATCCATCCATACATCCAACCATCCATTCATCCACCCATCCATTGAGATATAAATTATGTTTGGATGTGATTTCAAGGCCCTGCCTCTCTCTTTATTAGAGACAGCTCACCCCAGCCTAGTAAATCCTGTGTAAAGTCAACGGGAGGAAAGCCAGCCCTGAACTGGAAGGTCTGTAACAAGCTCCCAGACAGCTGCTCTGTAAATCAGGGGACTTGCATGGTCCTATAAATCACGACCCCAATTAGGGTCAGAGGCTGTGCGTGCTACACAAAGTAATGCCCAGGACTCCTCGGATCGCCAGGCTCCCGTGGGAATAAAGCCGATGTTTCTCTCCACAGCAAACTGCAAATTACTGGGCTCTGCAAAGTCCTTGTCTCAGCATCGAACAAAATAAATCCTGGTCTCTTAGGGATTCTGCTCTCACCTGATCTAGATGTCTGTCTCTAGAGGAGGAAGAAAAAGAGTTGTGTTGCTAGATTCAATATATTATAATGGGTCCACTTGGAAGCTGCTCAGAGCTTTGCAATATAAGAAGCAATGCTGGTGGAGACAGATTAGCAGTCAGAGTGCAGGTGAAGGAGGTCAGCCACGCAAAAGAAAAGTAGTTTATCCACATTTCTGCAGCCCAGCAACTATGCAGAGCCAGAAACTGTAATAGCTTCCACGCTAGTATCAGCCACGCAGGAGCCTCAGCATGCTTGAACTGCAGCAAGTCACCGACACGTGGCCCCCTTGTCTGTCAGATAAAAATCACTTGGTTCATTTGAAGCCAAGGAAATAGGAACACCACAAGATTAAGCCAACTTCAGCCATGCTCTCATCTGCTCAGCATGTAAACACGATGTTGTTTTCACGTCACTGTTTCTCCGTCAGGCACCAAACACCTCTGTGAACATCGTCCAGCTGAAGGCACTGGATGGGCCCCAGGCATGGCCCAGGAGGACACAGACACCCAGAGATGCTGACGTTCCAGCCGAGAAGGGAATACGCAGCTGGACTCGACTCATTTGCACAAACACTGAGCAGGCACAGCTGGCGCAGGTGTGTTTCTGGTTACACTCATCCATGGGGTTATCCTTGGGCCTGGCTTCATCGGCTATACGGGAACCAGAAACGTGCTGCCTGTTCAATATTGATCTTTACTTTCTTGTTTGTTCAACACTCTGCTGGGAAGAGCTGCAACTCCCTACATTTAATGTCAGGGAGGTTACATCCTGCAGTGTAATTTCATTAGCTTCTCCGGGTACATGGAGCATGACTTTGATCGGTTCAAAGCTGTGCTGTGTTCGCCAACCACATAAACAAGGAGGGAAAAATCGATCCATAAAGGTAGCAGTGAATTTGCTGCGGCTGAATGCAAACTGACACAAACAGCCTCTTAATTAGTTAGAGAGTTAATGAAATCACTTGGTCATGGAAGCATGCACACGTACACACGAGTCCTCTTTGGGAAGGTCTACCCAGACCTACCAGTGAAAAACATGGGGTATTCTACAGAGCTGCTCTGTAGGATGCTAATGATTTTGGAGGATGGAAAATCCATAGAGGCCCCAGATGGAATTTAACCCCTTCCAGTGCTTCCTGGGAGCAGTCACGGATGATCTGATCTTTACTGAGCACGTGAAAGCAAACTGGAGGTTTGCAGAGGACCTGAGAGCAGCCACGGATGATCTGATCTTTACTGAGCACGTGAAAGCAAATTGGAGGTTTGCAGAGGACCTGAGAGCAGCAGAAACCTCATCCAGAGTATCAGGACCTACTTTGCTTGCATGCTACCTTCCCTCCTCAGCCTTTCATTTTTTCTGCTCATAGTTTAGGATCTGCAGCCCCACGAGACAGCGTCGTACCCCTGCGCATCCGAGTTGTAACCTAGTCGGTCCCATCTTGCCATCTGTCTCTCGACCAGTTGCTCACAGCCATGCCCATCTGGCAGCAGCCTAAGCTGTTAGATGGTGGAGACAGCTCTGCCCCACATTCTCCAACCACTGCCCAGAAGCTTTTATATTGACATATATGACAATATATTTACATGTCTACTCTAAAATGAAAGCTGAAATCCCCTACAACTGCGTGGGTCAATCCCAGCACTCCAGCTTTCAGCCTTTTCATGCCCAACCCTTGTGAAACACCCTCCGCAACCCCAGCAGCATGGCTCGGTGCAGCAGTGCGTGAACAGTGCAGACGATGACCCAAGGAGATGTTTTACTTCAGAAAAGCTTTGCAAAGCCAACAGACATCTTAGGCCACTCCTCATCCATGGGGTTGGGGTGGGAAAGGCTGGGCTGCTCCCTCTGGAGACGGGCACATCCCACGCCAGGTCCTGCTCGCACAGAGGTTGTCCCGTAGTGATGTACAGCTCTTGGCTCTGCTTGTTGGGGGAGGCCATTGAACCCTGCAAATATAATCCGAGTCCTGGAGAACAAGCGGAAATTCCTGATGTTTTACCATGGAAAATATATTAATTTTCTAATTAACATTAAGCCTTGAAAAAGTGGACTGATGGATGGATGTTTGCCTGGCAGATGAGAAGGCAGAGCAGAGGCAGTGATAAAGATGTTATTCTTAATTCAACCTGTTGCATAGTTACCACACGTGCCAACACAGTGGCATCACACAGCAGTGACAGACATTGCCGGGTCTTATCCTGTGGCATTAAAAAGGGATCAGGTGACTCAAAAGAAGAGACAATGGGGCTTTCAGCTCCATTTTGCCACTTCCGAGCTCACTGGTGAGAAAATGAGAAAAGCACACCGCTTTAAAAGTAGGGAAGTAGTAGGGAAACATCTAGCCAAGCTCATCGCACCCCATAACTCCCAGGGGAAACTCCTACCATAGCATCCAACCTTGTCCAGTTAGTCCGTCACCTCTGGTGTAGCTCACCCTGTACCTGCTCTGTTCTGCTCCATTCAAATGTCCTGTATCGGGGAACTAAAATCATGAAACTTTTAATTTTCTACTGCCAATATCAAGAAACTCTTAATCTGGGTGCTGGTTCTTAGAGAGCAATGAAGACTCCCCGTTTATGATCACGATGAGCTCAGATGTTCCCAGCTGCAACAGGACGTCCGGCGGTTGCTGTCAGTACCTCTGTCAGATGCTTCACGAGAAGGGACAAGGTGCTTCTGCCAGAAGGTTTGTTTGGTGGTAAGCCAGGATTTTTTATGTTATCTTCCTTTTTGCTCAGCTTTGTGGAGCACCGAATCATTGGCCATCATTGGGAGGGAGACCAGATCCTGGAAGGACAGATCAGTGGTGATGGCAAGCTGAGCCTAAGGAAAGATCACTATTAAAGCCGTTCTTGTCTTGAGGGACTTTAGCAATGTCCCTCATGGCATCTCACCAGAAGGGAATCCCAAAGCCCTGTAGAAATAACCACTGTGTAGGAATATGCTCCATCACCAGTGTTTTCAAAACTGCCTCCCTAAACACGAAAATGCAAAACCTTCTCCTGGGAAAGGCAGAATTTGATAACCAGCCAAAAAAACTGTTAACAGCAGTCATTCACGGTCACGATAAAGAGCACTGTGGCCAAATGAAGCCACAAATGCAATTTACATCAAAGGTTTTCAGGACCTGAAGCCTAAATTTAACATCTTAAATCAGCAAACTGGAGTCCCTGTGGTTTTCCAGGCTGAGATCTGATATTTCTCACCAACCTCAGCCAGACTCAGGTTATTCCAACGTGGACAGTGCTAATCACGAGGGCTATGCTGCAGGGGGTGAGAGGAGGAGGACGGATCGTGGTGCACAAACTGCTTCCCAAGAGGACGACGCATCGCTCATTGCAAATGCCTCACGACAAACGTCGATAGCCCAGTCAGGTTGGTGGGTGGTTTTATCAGACAAGAATTACACAAGAGGAAAAAACAGCAGAAATGAGCAATTTTTAAGGAGGCAGCTTTTAGCAGGGTTTGTGGATGAAGAAGGAGTAGGTGCATGCACAACGTGTTTGTCCCAAGCAGAGGAAGGACAGCATGTCCTCCAGAACCCTTGGAGGTGGCCAGCTACTAAAAATGCCAGTAGTCCCCAAGGCTTCAGGTGATGGGGTGCCTTCAGATCCCTCTGGTATTTCTCACAGCCCAGGTTTTGGCGTCCCACAGCTACTTGCTTCTTTAGGCAGAAAGGGAGCAAACTATGATGGGCTGCACTTCACCACTGCTGCTGGGAACCATTGTTAGATCCCATCTAACAAGGGATGGAGGAGGAGAACCGACGAGGGAGGGGTTTTTGGATGAACTGCCCCTTTGCTAAAAGCCCCAGAGGACCACAGCAGAAATAAAATGAATCAAATTCTCCTGCAAGGCTGGAGAAGTTTTTAAAACTTCTTGTTTGGAGAGGGCGAAAAAACATATTGTTTGGTTTGACTCACACCAGGACCATCTGGGATCTGAGCACACCGCTCTGAACTACCACGCACTTCGCATCGCCAGTGCCTACGGCTTTCTGAGATGCTCTGGTAACTTTGGAGACAGGTTGTTCCCATCAGGCTAAAAGCACTGGTAAACTGGGACAGCAGCTGAGCAGCTTGCACCTATGCTTCAGAGCCAAAAAATAATCCAAAGCAGGCACAGTCCTAACAGGGGATGAGAGAGGGGGACGAAAAGGAAAAATGGCTGTTTTAACCTGGACAGGCTGGAGAGTTGGGTGCAGAGGAACCTGATGAGGTTCAACGCAGGCAAGTGCAGGGTCCTGCACCTGGGGAGGAACAACCCCAGGCACCAGTACAGGCTGGGGCGGACCTGCTGGAGAGCAGCTCTGTGGAGAGGGACTGGGAGTGCTGGGGGACGACAGGGTGACCATGAGCCAGCAGTGTGCCCTGGGTGCCAAGAAGGCCAATGGGATCCTGGGGTGCATTCAGAAGAGTGTGGGCAGCAGGTCGAGGGAGGTTCTCCCCTCCCTCTACTCTGCCCTGGTGAGGCCCCATCTGGAGCGTTGTGTCCAGTTCTGGGCTCCTCAGTTCCAGGAAGATGAGCAGCTACTGGAGAGAGTCCAGCGGAGGGCTACAAGGATGATGAGAGAACTGGAGCATCTCTCCTCCGAGAAGAGGCTGAGGGAGCTGGGCTTGTTCAGCCTGAAGAAGAGAAGGCTGAGAGGGGACCTTTGAAATGCCTCTAAATATCTGCAGGGTGGGGGTCAGGAGGACGGGGCCAGACTCTTTCCAGTGGTGCCCAGCGACAGGACAAGGGGCAGCGGGCACAAGCTGAAGCAGAGGAAGCTCCAGCTGAACAGGAGGAAGAACTTCTTCCCTCTGAGGGTGACGGAGCCCTGGCCCAGGCTGCCCAGAGGGGCTGTGGAGTCTCCTTCTCTGGAGATATTCCAGACCTGCCTGGCCGCGGTGCTGTGCAGCCTGCTCTGGGTGACCCTGCTTGGGCAGGGGGTTGGGCTGGGTGACCCACAGAGGTCCCTTCCAACCCTGAACATTCTGTGATTCTGTGATCCTTTTCCAGACACAGACAGCAAACAGAGGCGAGGAGCACGCTGCTTTCCCAAAGGATGCTTGCAAAGGTCTTGCATATGACACCTGCTCTCCTGCAGGTTATTTCTTAGCAATTTAAAAGAAAAACTCCTCCTCAACACCTTTTTTTCCCCCTTTGCTTCTTCCCACCCCTCAGAGCCCCTGTGCGACTCGGCTGGATTTCCAGCATCTTGTTCACTGTGGTCCAAGGAGGTTTGTGTGAGCGCGTAGCTCCTGGGCAGATTTAGTAGGCAACAGCTACTTATCATTCTCCTGGCTCTTAGGAAACGCAGACAAATCCACCCTCAGTCGGGTTTATTTGTGGACTTTTATGTTGCATTTTGGAACATGTCATTCTGTATTTTTGCAGGAACAAGAGCAATCTTCAAGAAGCGTTAAATAATGAATTGCCCTAAATAACAGCCCTGCTGATACTACTACTGTCTGGAAATCCTGTTGTCTTTGGTTAGAAGTACAATAATACATGGTTTCCATGTGGGTATTTAAAGCACACGTCAGCAAAACATCTGGAAGTTTAAGTCAGTGATTAAATAAACTGTTCTGCATCTTTTAGGGTGGTAGTTTTAGAGAGTTACTGTTTGTGTAAATAACCCACAGACACAAAATAATGTTACATAAATAAACATACTTAATCTTTCATCTCCTATTTTTTATGCCTCTTCACTAGCTGGCATCGGCAAAAGTGCATTTTTTTATTCTTCCATTAATAACAGAGCATAAAACATAAAGGAAAAATAACTCCAGTACCAGCTGGGCACAGAGGGACTGATGCCAGTGTGGAATCTGGGTCAATTTACGTATACTGAGATTTTCAAGTGACAGATTAATTGGCTTGATAATAATTCACGGAAAGCAGGGAGAGCTGGAGATGGCACAGTCCCCGTACCCTTCCCTCTACATGGGAGAGTCAAGGGCTGTTCTGCACCCTTTGCTTGGATGCTTTCTGGGGTTGTCCCACCAGCTTTGGAGAAAGGAGGGGGTTTCATCTCACCGCCTGGTTTCTCGCCAAGCCAGTTAGATCCAGGAGTGCTGGTGCCTTCAACACCAAGTGGTGTCCCCCAGGGGTCAGTACTGGGCCCAGTCTTGTTTAACTTCTTCATCAACGACCTGGATGAAGAGTTAGAATGTACCCTCAGCAAGTTTGCTGATGACACCAAACTGGGAGGTGTGGTAGATACACCGGAAGGCTGTGCTGCCATTCAGCGTGACCTGGATAGGCTGGAAAGCTGGGCAGAGAGAAACCTGATGAGGTTCAACAAAGCCAAATGCAGGGTCCTGCACCTGGGGAGGAACAACCTCATGCATCAGTACAGGCTTGGGGTGGACCTGCTGGAGAGCAGCTCTGCGGAGAGGGACCTGGGTGTCCTGGTGGACGACAGGTTAACCATGAGCCAGCAGGGTGCCCTGGCTGCCAAGAAAGCCAATGGGATCCTGGGGTGCATCAAGAAGAGTGTGGCCAGCAGGACGAGGGAGGTTCTCCTTCCCCTCTACACTGCCCTGGTGAGGCCTCATCTGGAGTCCTGTGTCCAGTTCTGGGCTCCCCAGTTCAAGAAAGATGAAGAGCTACTGGAGAGAGTCCAGCGGAGGGCTACGAGGATGATGAGGGGACTGGAACATCTCTCCTACGAGGAGAGGCTGAGGGAGCTGGGCTTGTTCAGCCTGGAGAAGAGAAGGCTGCGAGGGGACCTTAGAAATGCCTCTAAATATCTGCAGGGTGGGGGTCAGGAGGATGGGGCCAGACTCTTTCCAGTGGTGCCCAGTGACAGGACAAGGGGCAATGGGCACAAACTGAGGCACAGGAAGTTCCGTCTGAACATGAGGAAGAACTTCTTCCCTCTGAGGGTGACGGAGCCCTGGCCCAGGCTGCCCAGGGAGGCTGTGGAGTCTCCTTCTCTGGAGATATTCAAGACCCGCCTGGACAAGGTCCTCTACAGCCTGCTGTAGGTGACCCTGCTTGGGCAGGGGGTTGGACTAGATGACCCACAGAGGTCCCTTCCAACCCCTACTATTCTGTGATTCTGTGATTCTGTGATTCTGTGATTCTGTAACAGCAAGCTCCCTTCTGAATCGCAGAGAATAAATGCCAGTTGCAATTACAAAAAGAAAACAGCACAGGAAACCATTGAAGGAACTGCGCAATGAAAGCCAGTTTTATTTTTTTGATTTACATTTGCACAGGCCAAAGAAAAATGGTGTCTGGTTAAGAATGTGTAAGCGAAGATCCATCACAGAGCCACTGTCATTAACTTGCGATGTTGAAATGCAGTTTGGATGATGACAGTAGCAAGATAAGTGGAACATAAATAATGATGTGTCCTATAAATAATCTGCAGGAAGCCCTGCTTCCCCACCTCCGCGGGAGCTGCAGAGAGGAGATCTGCGCTGTCAGCATTCATCAAACCAAAGAACCAGGGAGACCGGTTTGGAGACTGCCTCTGAGAGACGGAGAGTATCTCTGGAGACATCGGCTTGTGGTCCAGCGGATGCCAACCCTGGCCATTGTCCAGGGGCAGATTTGGATGCAGGGTGGATTTGGGCGACCAGGGCATGGACAGGAGGTATGGGGGTGAGGTCTACAGCCCCCGTGGCTCCTCTTCTCCATCCTGAGTAAGTCACAGGGTGTCCCATGTGGACAGTCTGGTGGCTTTTCTGGAAAACAAGTGTCAACAACTTCTGAACATAGCGTGACTTGCAACCACATTGATGGGGAACCACAGGAAAAATGAAACAAATCAGGAGCCTCTGGACTTCCAGGTTGGTGTCTAGGATCTTCAGTTAATTCAAGTGAAATGGGGTGGGTTTCTTCAGGTCTCTAGGTTTTGGTTGAGTGTCTGATTTCTTTTTATGGTGGAGTTCTACCACATTTGCCTTCTGCTTCCCCAAGGGTGCTGGAGGACAGGGGCGCGAGGACTGGTCCCAGCAGAGCTTAGTGGTAAATTTCCAGTCTTTATTGCATTGTCTCCAATGTATTTCTTCCTTACTGCATGGTTTGGGCTTTTTTTGTCCATGTAGAACAACACCTTCTTCAATTCCTGTCTTTGACCATTCGATACCAGAGATCCCCAACAACCTCCCCAGCCCCACTTCTGAGGTGCCTCCCCACAACTGATTTTCCCGTGACCATCATGATGAAAGATCCCTGGCTTTCTTCCCTACGCAATCCTGCCTCCGGAAAAATCAACCGGTCTTTTTAATTTCTTTTGGTGCCAGCTCCACAGATTCCGTTTTCTCTGAGAGATCGATATCCAAATGTCTGTGTGATTATTGCGGCTTCACGAGTCTACAGCTGGAGGTCACCTCCAGGCTTGTTCATAAATAAATCATAAAATGTTATTATTTATATAGTGTCAACAGTGTGATAAGTGCAACATAAGGCAAATTCACTGTGGCAGCCAACTTCCAATCTGTTTTCTTCCTGCAGATTTCTGATCCAGCTAAATGGAGCGCTCTCTGTGCAATTGCTCAACTCCTCCGAGAAGCGAGATTTAACCCCCTTGCAGTCACTGGGGTCTCGCCTGTGAGTTCCAGCCCACCCGAGGTTCACCCCTTGTGTCTCATCTCCCACGTGAATGGGCTGGGACCACCTTTGCAATCTCGTTTTCCCCCTTTCAACCATCCAGCTTGAGTACTGATGTCTATGATCATGGCATTGGCTGATGGTCCATTTGCCTGGCTCATAGACCACCACGTCATAGCCGTGAGGATGTGTCAGTGATGGGAACGAGGGTTAGAAATAGCTTGAGACAGAGAGAAGTTTTCCATTTTTTGCCAGTCTGCTAAGAAATGAAGGCTGCAGGCAGCTTCTTGCCTCTAGCATTTTATGGCAATGCCCAAACCCTCTGAGCCTGCACAGGCAATGGAGCAACCCTGGAGATCCAGGGTTCAAATGAGCATTTTGCTCCCACTGCATCACAAATGTCAGGGCAAATAGAGGCTTCAATTAGGCAGCTTCAATTGGCCTCAGCTGGCCAATTAAACAGACACTTCCAAGGAGGTTTTTCCACTGAATAAGTTATTTCCGCTGTTGGGACAGTCCCCTGTGAGAAATAACGTCAGCAGATTGGTTATTTTAATTGCTTCATTTAGTCTCTGTAAATATTATGAGAAAGTGACCTTTAGCATCTACCAGCATGGTATGAAATCCCTCCCTGCCCAAAAAACCTGTTTCACAGGGCCTCTGACCCATTTACCTTATATTTAAATCTCCCAGGAGATATTTCACTCTGAAAGGGCAAACTGGGCACTTTGAAATAACTCACAAGCAAACGCGTAATTTAGCTACAGAGCCGGCCGTGCTTCTTCTCAGTGATGGGCTTGCACCAAGAAAGGATGAACCCAAAGAGTGGCTGCAGCACAGCATCTCCCACGAGCAGACTTGGTGAATTGCCCCGTGGACCACACACTTCAACCCCCAGCTGAGAAATATCGAGAGCTGCTCTTCCTCCATGGCTGTTCTCATCCAACTCTGCTTGCCCTCCGATGTTTGAAGGCAGCGAGCTCTGATCTGAGGGCACTGGGACTTGCAAGCTTCAGTGAGGTGAGAGATATTTGTGGTGTAGTTGACACGCTGGAGGAAAGGGAAGTCGCATTCAGAGGGACCTTGAGACGCTGGAGAGGGGGGCCTGCGTGAACCGCATGAAGTCCAACAAGGCCAAGTGCAAGGTCCTGCACGTGGGTCAGGGCAATCCCAAACACAAGTACAGGCTGGGCGGAGAGTGGCTCGAGAGCAGCCCTGAGGAGAAGGACTTGGGTCTACTGGTGGACAAGAAGCTCAACATGAGCCGGCAATGTGCGCTGGCAGCCCAGAAAGCCACCCGTAACCTGGGCTGCACCAAGAGCAGTGTGGCCAGCAGGGCGAGGGAGGGGATTCTGCCCCTTGACTCTCCTCTCATCAGACCCCACCTGGAGTCCTGTGTCCAGCTCTGGAGCCCCCAACAGAAGAAGGACATGGATGGGTTGGAGCGGGGCCAGAGGAGGGCCACGAAGATGATCCGAGGGCTGGAGCACCTCTCCTACGAGGACAGGCTGAGGGAGCTGGGGCTGTTCAGCCTGGAGAAGAGAAGGCTCCGGGGTGACCTTAGAGCAGCTGCCAGTGCCTGGAGGGGCTGACAGGAAGGATGGAGAGGGGCTTTGCACAAGGGTGTGTAGGGATAGGGCAAGGGGGAACGGCTCTAAACTAAAAGAGGGCAGATTTAGATTGGATATTGGGAAGAAATTCTTCCCCCTGAGGGTGGTGAAACCCTGGCCCAGGTTGCCCAGAGAAGCTGTGGCTGCCCCCTCCCTGGCAGGGTTCAAGGCCAGGTTGGATGGTGCTCTGAGCAACCTGGTCTGGTGGAAGATGTCCCTGCTCATGGCAGGGAGGTTGGAACCAGATGATCTTTAAGGTCCTTTCCAACCCTTACCACTCTATGATTCTATGTTTCTATGATTTTCTACAGCTAATAGTTCTTAGTGGACCAGGTTGAAATATTTGCCGAGGTAACTCAAAGAGGTAAGTTTCCCTGAGACTAAAGATTTAATTAAAACCCAGCTTCAAAAGAAATATAAATAGCTTGCAAGTGTTTTACAGGTATCAGAACAGAACATTTTAACATTGCAGAGTGAAGCCTTTTCATCTTCTTTATCAGGAGGGCTTTTTATTTTGGTGTCTTACGTAATGAAAAAGAAAACAGTCAAAATAGAAACAGAACATTTTGATTGACCAGAAGGTTTGGGGGATTTTCAGTGGTACTCTCCAGGAGAGGTTGCAATGTTTTCGCTGACTCAGAGCAACCTGATTTGGAAGTGTGGAATTTTTTCATGCTGAAATTTTGCCCTCCCTGTAACCCAGCAGTGATTAGAGACGATTTACATACTGGGCTTGAGCGAAACAGGGTGGAGGAATACCACCCAGTCATTTAGGGCAGGAAACAAAGAATATTTTATCTAATCGAGACAATGATGGGCTGGGAAGTGGGCTGGAAAATTGAGCTTCTCACCTCCAGCTTTCGGAAACAACATGGAGATCCGTCAGTGCTGTCACGCCGCCGAGCCCTCAGCTTCATCCAGAAGCAGTGCATCCCACGACGTCCCCTAACACGACGCCGAAGCGATGGTCCTGCATAGGCTCAGGGACACAGTGCAAAAAATCTGGTATCCCACACTGGGTTAATGGGGCAATCAGTTTCCTCCACTGTCCCCTCCATCGACTTGCTGCTAGGGCTGTTGGCAGCCACGAGATACTCGCTGTTTTCTTCCTAGAAGACTGAGCTAGAAAGAACAGTTCTACAGCCCCGACATAGTTTTTGTTTATTTGAACAATCTTGATGCTACCTGCATTGCAGTTTTGCAAATTAATCTTGTGGATGCTCGCACACACACGCGCGGAGTCAGTATCGGCAGGGTCTGCACATGAAGACCAACGCGCCGTGAAGACGGCCTGAGTCACTGCTGGTAGGAAGGGAGGCTCGGAGCGGAAAAAAATGTACAGCCAGAGAGATCAATATGCTTGAGTCGGTGTATCAAAAGCACTGGAGAGAATCCTGTCAATAAGATATAAATCAACTCACGAAACACCTTCACCTCCCTCCCTCCCTCCTCAAACGTTTGATCAGTGAATATAAAAGTACACAAAGGTCACGGGAAGAAGAGCAGCTGTAAAAGTGTGCTTGTTAACAGGGAAGGGGAGAAGCAGAGAAAGCAGCAGTGGGGGAAGAAAACAGGGATGTCAAAGGGCCTTTGGACAAAAGAGAACGTCACCATCCTTGGTGATTAAGGGTCCAGTCCACACTTGCAGGGACCAATAGCTATGGATGTAAGCAGGCACCTTCCTCACTTGTGCTTCAGCTTTGTGCCTCCTGTTCACCAGGGACGTGATCTTTCTAAAATGTGGGGTGCCATGAAGTGGTCACGAGCCTGGGGGCTGTGAACCGCAAGGGGGGACAAGGAAGGGAAAAGTGAGAGGTCTGCTTTCTGCGCTAAAGGAGAATACGTGAGCATTTTCACAACCTCCTCATCTCAGTCACCCAAGAGAGAACAGCAGGGCTGAAATCTGTCTGTCAAATTTGCCCTGCCTATGGAGACGATCACAGCCAATGCGAATTAAAATTCAATTACTTTCCATTGTTGATGCTGCTCATCTGCTGCTCAGGACGCTGTTCAGCAGGGACAGAGAAAAGCCACGAGAGTTTCTGAGCCTCGTTGTCTCTTCATCAGTGCTGCCAGGAGGTTTTCAGCCATGGACATGACTCTGCCTAGATCAGGTTTAACGTGGAGGAGAGCCCTTGGACATCGCAAACAATATTCACATCGACCGGGACTGGAAAAGGAATGATGTGAGGAGTGACAGGCAGCAAAGGAGGAGTCCTGAAAGACTTGGTCCTGAAAGATGAGGAAGAACTATCAAAAGCAATAAACAAAGAAGCAAAAAGCTGACGAGCTGGGTGACATATTTGGGTGACAATCACAGCAACAATCCCTCTCTGTACGTCAGGCATCAGACACTCTCTAGGTGAGAAAAAAGGGATTGAAATGGAATTTGAACCAAGCGATTGCATCTTTTATCTCCTATTTTCAGTCTTGTTAGTTCAAAAAGCAACAACAACCGCCTTTGTCTTACCGTGCTAAATATTTTGCCTTCCCAAGTCAATGAAAATGAAATTCCTCTTCCTCTTTTAGCCCTCTACCAGCTATTTTGTCTCCTGTGGAAGACTGTGCAAGAAAGGGCTGTGAATACATTAACATACAGATGCACCCGATCACTGCCCGAGTTGAAGACAAGGAGCTTTCTCCAGAGGAGATTGCATAGTGCAGGTGGAGCAATTATCACTTCACAAGTCTTGGAGACAGCAAAATTGGTCTGGGACGTCAAAAAAGGAGAAGGAAGAAAAAAAGACATTTGTGTCTTTGATTTAACTAGGTGATGGCTCTCAATTAACAGAGAATAAAGGTTTCTTCTGATTTCGGCTTTATCTTCTACACGTCGCCAATGCAGAGAGTGCGCAGATCAGAAGCGAGAAATTCAAGACACGCACTTGTTGCCCAGCTGGTTTTTGTTCCTCTTCGATGCTTGAGACTGGGATATTTTTTTACCCAGGTAGTGAAATGAGAATTTCTCAGGTTTGGTTGCATTTTATGTAAAGATGACTTGTATCCGTGGTAGCTTGCTCTCTTCCTCACTGGACTGTCATGGTAGGACCATGGCTACATCAGTATCACAGCTGCAACACTAAGAGGTATTCATAGAATCACGGAATGGTTTGGGTTGGAAGCGACCTTATAGATCATCTCGTTCCAACTCCCCTGCCACGGACAGGGACACTTTCCACCAGACCAGGCTGCTCAAAGCCCCATCCAACCTGGCCTTGAACACTGCCATAGCGTTGATGCGATGACTGTTTGGGCACTGCTCCTGCAGCTGGCCCCAAGTTTGGAGCCAGTAGCCCATAAAGCAGATTTGATGAAGATCTAATGATCTCATACGCAAGGGAATGAACTTGGGCTGCAAAGTCAAGCGGACAGGAACAAAACCATCTTTGGCATCATCCCCTTGTGCATCCTGCATGGACATTGAACGAGGACATTACCAGGTGGAATGGGTGTTTTTTTGCAAGATCCCTGTCCATTTTCTCCTTGTTTGGGTTTTTTTTTTGTTTGTTTCAAATGAATACAGGGAGTTGTACTAGGCAAGAAAAACCCGCTGCCTTCTTGCAGCCCTTGACCCCTGCAGTAGGGTGGGGGCAAGGCTTACCCCAGGGTCTCTGGTCCAGCCGAGAATCTCACCCCTGACGCAGGCACCAGCCCGGCTGTGTAAAGGCAGCACAGATGAAACTCCCTTCCCCTTTTTGGGGGAATTTGGCAGCCCGGGTGGGATGCTAATGGCAGTATCTGTCACTGACTCATTGTTTATGCCGCTTAAAAGCCAATAAAGCTGCTAGGCAGAGGCAAAGCCACCCCATACACTGTCGGTACCACGTGGCTCCTCAGCCTCAGCCAGAACCTGAGCTGACAGTGCTGTTGGGGCCAGAGGAGGCAGGAGGCCACGGGGACCTCATCCTGTCCCCCTGTCCCCGCTCCATCCCTCTCCCTCCTTGGGCCGGGACAGCTTCTTCCACCGCCAGTGGTCCCGAGATGCTCCAGCATCCTCCTCATGTCCTTCCTGGATGGGGGATTCAGCTCACAGCCCGCACTAGGGGTTTTCAAGAGCAGAAAATCAGGAAAACCATGAAAACATGTGAGCGAGGGTATTTTTACCCTTCCTATACCAGCACAGTTAATGCTCAGGGAGTTTGCAGACCTGGATGAAAAGAGGGAGTTTTAAAGAAAGACTGAGGAGGAACAACGTCTGTTTTAATGAAAAGGCTTTAGAGATGCTGCAGAATCAGACTAATTAATCAAATTAATTAAATGACTTCCAGATAGACTAGTAGCGTGACTCGGTGAAAGGAAGGGGAAGGGAAGAGAGACTGCAAGTTCCCTTTCTAGAAAGATGCTGAATTTAGTTTCCCATGCCTTGGTTCAGCCAGGCAGGATTTGAACGCGACCTGCTCAGACTCGATCAGAAATCCTTGTTGTCACATAGACACAGCAGCCTATCTTTATTTACACAGGAATTTCTATAATACACAAACTCTTCAGGCAAACCCTTGTTTAGGACTTAAGCTTTATTTTTAATGGGCATCTGAACACAGGCTGGAGAGATATCACCCTGAATTTCTCCTTCCCTTGTGGAAACAAGCAAGGCTGTGTGTCATAAATCAGTTCATTTTCCTTCACAAAGAGGACATTTACTTGTAACTATCCCTGTTAATATCTTGCACTGCCTGGTAATGAAATGTTGAATGCCAAAGTCTTTATGCCACCCTCCGACTTGCCAAGAGCACGAGGATGTGAATGAGGATATTAATTGCAACAGAAAAACCAAAATGCCTGGAGAGGTCAGGAAAGCGTCTCCGGGGAAGCCCAGGAGCAGCAATAGCAAAACATTTGTGATGAAGACTCTGTTTCCACGGAAATGAGGTGTCCCACTGGAATAGTGAGCGGTTCCATAGCTCAGCTTTACTGGCAAGCACTCACCTTGCTGGGGACAGGAGATGCACGGAGACCTGGGGAGCCCGTCCGTCCCTGGGGAACGTGGGCCAGACACCTCCACCATCAGCTCAATGGCGCCAGTTGATGCTCGATGGCAATTTGGCCACATTTTTTTCTCTCAAAATCCCTCTACTTGGCAGTGTGAGGCTCCGAGGCAGCACACAAGCGCAAAGCCTAAGGGTTGCTTTCCTATAGGTGCCTGCCCAGGGAAGGAATGCCATTAATTTTTCTTCCCGTTGATCTAATCCATCTGGTTTTCCCCTCAGTCAGCTGAGCTCATGAGTCACTTATAACTCAGCAAAGGCAGTCACGGCAAGTCATGCCAACCCAAGCCAGCTTCCAAATGAACCCGGCCCGATCCTCCCGCCAGGGACTTCAACCTCCCTTCATTAAGAGAAGCCTTGCTCTTTGTCTCTTCCGTTGTCAAGTGGAAGATCATTTTTTATTCCCCTCTGTGTCCTGTCTAGTTTCATAAATTATTCATATAATTTGTGGCTTCTCTGAGCTGAAGCAGGCTCAATTTAAAGCAGCTTTTATTCTCTGTGGGCCAGATCTTCGACAGATAGAAGAATGGTTCTTGTTGGCTTTATTCACAGATTTTGAGGCTGAAAGGGATCATTGTGTTTGTGTAATTGGACCCCCAGAATAATTCAAGCCATAGGATTTGGCTGAATTAATTTGCATTTCGAACGTGGGAGGTTCAGAATGGAAGATCCTACAAATGGCCATCGTGGATCAATGGGCACAAACTGAAGCACAGGAAGTTCCATCTGAACATGAGGAAGAACTTCTTCCCTCTGAGGGTGACGGAGCACTGGAACAGGCTGCCCAGGGAGGTTGTGGAGTCTCCTTCTCTGGAGATATTCAAGACCCGCCTGGACAAGTTCCTCTACAGCCTACTGTAGGTGACCCTGCTTCAGCAGGAGGGTCGGACTAGATGACCCACAGAGGTCCCTTCCAACCCCTACCATTCTGTGATTCTGTGATTCTGTGATCAACCTAAAGCTTCCCTTAGCCCCAGATGCTGGCTGCCCCTAGCTAACAGCAGAGCATTACAGCAAGTGCAGAGTGGTCCTTCCTTGGACACCACCCCCCTCCCCAGCCTGCAGCTCTCCATGGCTTCGTGGATGCCAGGTACAAACTAGATGGTCCTGTGTTTAACAGAATTGGCCAACTGATTTCTGAATCCATGGAAAGTGTTGGCTTCCACATCAACCTACAGAAACCAGTTGCACTGGTCAACCCTCCTCTGTGCTGCTGGTTTTGAACCAGCCAACCTACAATCTCACTTGATGCCCCCAAATCATTGTACCACAACGGCATAGATGGCTGTTCACCTCTTCTGTGTGCCTCTTCTCAGGAGCACAGCCTTTAGAAAAAAATGCCAGTCTTGACTTTGATCTTGGAGAAGTCATCACACCTGCTTTAGCTGGTGATCAGAGGAGACAGGTTCTTCCTCTCAAGTGCAAACCTGGACCTGTTTGCAAACCCACCCACAGGCCCAACCCTGGAGGAGAGGGGTCCATCCTGCCCGAGGCCTGATGTCATCTCCTTCTCAGCCTGGTTTGTCAACCAGCACATCTGTGGGCTCCCCAGCTTCTACCCCATTGGTGGTGAGAGGGGTCCCCTGGTGCATCTTCTGCGTGCCAACTGCCACCCACCTCCACACTGCCTCCAGATTGTCCCCTCCACAGCCCCTCTAGGCCAGAGGACCTCTTCACCCCCCAACTTTGATCAAACTGGACAAAATGTGATGGTAGGAGCTGAGGGTCAGCATGGAAACTGCTCCCATCTCCAGGAGTGGTATGCAGCTTGGTCTTCCCCCAGTGTATTCACCAAGCCCTTGGCCTTCACACCCCTTCCTGCTTCTCATAAGTTTTAATTTCATTCACTTTCCCCTAAAAAGAGAAGGAGAAAAGATCCCGTTTACCCCGCCAGCCCCACTCTCCACCTGCTTCTCCCGTGGGCAATCACAAACATCAAAGAGGACTTCACCAAACCACCGGTGCCCCAAAAAAACCCCATCTGCACATCCTCTGCATGACGAGCTCTGTGGCAGCATCGCCAGCTAAGCCAGGATGACCGCTTACCCCAGGCACATTCAGGCCGAGTTCATCTCTTCGCAGCAATATCCTGCTCTCCAGTTTACAACCAGGATAATATTTTTGTCGGAAATGCCTCCAAACAGAATAAAACACAAAATGCAAATGGAAGGTGCTCTAGGCTTGCTCATTGGACACTTCTAGTTTTCTCCCCACTTTTTCAATCCAATATCTTCCCTTTCCACTCCTCCATCATTCTAGGAAAGTTTTTCTTGTCTCTTATGGCTGATCACTAGGTTTATGGTGATCAGGGAACGGGCTCATATTGAAGAAACCAAATGCCCTGTTGCAGGAATTGCGTGTAAGGCACCGACATCTGAAGGTATAAACCCGGACAGATGCCCATCCTTCCCAGTGCCGAAGGCCGTGGGGGTCTGCAGCAGAGTCCTGCAGCGCTGCACCGTGCAGCACTTTGGGCTCCATTTCAGGAAATCACTTGGGTACACACTTAATTTTAAAGACATGCTTAACTCCTTCCCCTGAGCAGGTTTTCTTTCCCCAGTGAGAGCCGAGGAAAACACCATCTTTGATTTCCAGGGTATTCCTCTGGAATTTTTCATGAGGCCTGAACTTGGTAAAAGTGATTTTAATTTCTTACCAGCAAACAAGTTTCTTTAGTTAATAAAATATGACTCCACCTAGAAGGATTCAAGGCATCCTTTGATTAGCGCTCCTTGAGCAGGAACCGAGCTGCCTTGAGTCGTCCTTGAAGAGGAGCAGTGGAAGGGGACAGAATAACTTTATACAGCTGCTGGCAATAAATTATTAAAACCTTTATGAATACAACATATTATCTGTCCCAGTGCCCCCAGGCATTTTCTGTTCCTTTTGTGCTTTCAAAGCAATTAATCTTGCAACTGCTCATCACTTTCGGAGCCAGTCTTACAAGTCTGGAGAATGTGTGAAAATCAAAGAAACTGCAGCCAGCAAGCGACGGATGAGCTCTGGCAGCCGCCCTGCCCACCAGTGTGGGTTTGCAGGACGGGACCATCCTCAGCGGGATGTTTTCTGGGGTTGTGCCTATCGGAAACTGCAAGTTGCCCATGCTGGGGCTCTCCTCGCTTTCTTGGAGAACTGCTCCTGGCTGTTAGACAACGCATCTTCCTCGCCAGCCTGTTCCTCCTTCTTCTATTAATCACATTACTCCCAGCTCTCTCATCTGTGCAACCCCTGAATCACTTATTTCTTGTTGGCAGTCGTTGTCTACTTCCCAAGTGCCAAATAGAAAATTGCACTCTTTTTTTAATTTCTTGTCATAACCCACAAAATAAAAATCTTCATTTATTTCTATGCTTGTCAGAAATGTTTCACTTGACGTAAAACCACATGGGCCCCTACACAGCACACAAAGAGCTCAGGTCCTCATGGCCTCCCTGCTCATGGAGTATCTCCCGGTGGGAGACATGGACCAGGGCACTGCTCTGGAGCCCTGCCCAGGGAGATCCCAGGCAGAGGTCGGAGCTGAGGGATGCTCTTCTCCATCCCTTTGCTGACATTGGGCAATTTTGTGCGAGTAATGAGAAAGAAAAGAGAAGGATGCTTCAATTTTCTCTTTTCTGGGAGAATGCCCTGCAGTATCAGCTAGAGCTGTTCCCAGTATCACCTTGGCAAATACTTTAGTGCTTCACACTTGGTTGAACAGTTTGACCAGGACAGACCATGAGAGAGCTCTGATCCATGCCCAGATACCAGCCAGCCTTGTTGTTATGGCAAGGGGGAAATGGCTTAAACTTCAACACTGCTGTGTGGATTACAGGGACACTAGGATTGCCCCTTTAGCATGGGGCTGAAGGCATCTTATAGACCCACAGGGTCAGTCCCAGTGGCAGGCTGGTGCAGCCACCAGTAAAACAGGGCTTCACCAGTCGCTCCAGCAACTTCTCTGCTCAGATTCTGCTGGGGTTTCGCCTGCCAAAACTAATTTGTCTTGACTTTGTAGATAGTCTGAGATCCTAATTTTGGCAAATTTATCCTTGCTGAGAAAGCTTCTCCCGGCTACAGTCCAGCTGGTGGAAGCTGGCCTTCTCCAGACGCTGTCATGGTGGGTTGCAAAGCCTCCTCCCAGCAGCACGGGAGGAGAGCCCGGGGTTCGGGCAGGGCTTCTCACCACGAGGAGGTTGGAGCCATCAGCCAAACCCCCTGGAGAGCTGAAGATCAGCTTAGCTGGAAGGTGCTTCAGATCCAATGTGATGGGTGAAGTACGGGGTGATGATAGCCAGCTCCAAAAGGAAAGTCAGAAGGGGATGAGATGGAGCCGCTCACTTTGCAACAGGAGCCCATCTTGGGGAAACTCTTGGCAATCGGGCTGTGATACAACAGCTCTTTAGCTAAAAGCACAGGCTGCAAAGCAGGGCTGCATGGAGAAGTGTCCGGATGGAGAAGTGTCCGGGAAGGAGCCGAGGACGTAGCGGTGGCAGCATCTGCCGGATGGTGCTGTCCTTGTTGGGAGCCAGACAGTGCCCAGGTACAGGGCTGGGTGCAGTGGGGTTTGCAGAGCAGCCAGGAGATGGAGCCCACATACAAGGCACCAGAGATGGAGCTTGATCTCACCCCTGCCAGACCACGGTGGGTGGAAACCAGCAGTCTGGTGTGGGGCTGCCCCGGGCATCCACACATAAGGGGGCTTGCAGAATGGCTCATGCCACCTCCCCATTTTCTCAAGGTGCCCCAGGTACAAGCAAAAAGCCACCGATGGCCTCTTCTTGTTGATGATCTCAACATTCCTGAATGTCACATGCATCAAATGACCCAAATGTGGCCCCCTTGCATGGTGTCATGGGCACACGCCAGGTCACGGATGGGCTCAGCCTGCGTGTCCAAGTAAGAGGACAGATGTGCAACTTGGTGTCTAAACAGAGGGTTCCCTGTTGTGTGGCCACATCCCACTCATCTTGTGACAAGAGGGCTGGCACTGGGGTAGACCTTGTCAGGAAACCAAGGAAGGAAGGAGGGAAAGCACTATTATCCAGAGCCCCAGTGGGGTCTGTGGCTTCACCCCACAGGGTTTGTGGTCCAGCACAGCTGGAAGGTTCCCCGCTGCTGTCATCTCCATCGAATATACCCAGGGTTGGCATTGGCTTGGTTTTTCTTCCTGGTAGCTAAGCAGAAGGAGTGTCTCTGGGTCTGCTCTGAGTCTGTCTGCAGAAACAGCAGTCCTGGCTGTGGTTGCCACGTAAACCAACCTCCTCCTCCTGAAAGGCTTGTTTTCTTGCACTGCTGACAAGGTGATGTGTCCTTCTGGTGTGACAAGCATGTGGGCAGGATTTGGGAGCTTCTACATCATTACCTGCTGGTTCAGCGAGACACCCTGAGACATGGAGACAGCAAAACAGCCCGGACTTTTAGACCATCCTTCCTGAGGAAACCTCTTGTCATGGCTGGGTACGCAGCTGACCTGTGTCAGCATCTCAAGGTAGCTGGTCCTCCAGCCAGAGAGCCAACAGTGGGAGAACCCCCACAGAGGGAGACCACATGTATAAGTCTGGGATGAAGCCAGCTTTATTTTATCGTCTTTAACACACTCATGCCTCCCTCCAGAGAGCATTACATCTTGGCTATTCAGCCTTACTCATGGTGCCAAGTGACCAAAGAGAAGAAAAATCCTTTCCAGAGCCCATGGACCTGATTTGGGGTTGGGATACAAGTGCTAATATCCTATTAAACAACAAGGACTGGATTTCACCAGGGGTCTTCTACCATTTTCACAGGAAAGTGGGCTTTTCTTTGTCTGGGACATCTGACGAGTGCTGCTCAGATGTTCTGCAATGGAGCAGCCCAGGACCAAAACCACTTCAGCCCCATTTCAGCTGTTACATGGTTACACTGTGGTGGGTTTCAGTGAGGTTGTGCAAGTTGGATCACCCACATTGATTGCTCACCTTCATGAACAGCTTCTCTATCGACTGGCAGGATGTCCTGAGCAGGCAGGTGGGAGCAACGGTCCCATCCCCAGCACACGGGAGCCTAGGTGCAGCCTACAAAACATCTCCTGGAGATTCCTGCTTTGCGCAGCTCCCTCTAGGGAGGACTGCCCTGGCACATCCCGCCCGCCCATGGGGGCCCCCCGCTCATAATGCCCTTTTATAAGGCTTCACAAAGCCCTTCTTGGTTCCTATCCAGGCTGCTAAGAAAGGTTGCCAAGGGTGTCTCTGCAAACAATAAGGGGCCTCTGTTTGTAAGGCGGCTGTGGTCACAAATGCTTTTTTTTGTGACCTCCAAACGAAAATAGCTTCTTCTTTCCCAGCAGATCTCCTTCTTCTGTGTCTTCAAGTCACATCTGATTGCTGAAGCACACAAGGCCCTTTCTGCTAGCAGCGTGGCAGCAACGATGCTGCTCGGGGGAAGCGAGCTCTCACCCTTTGCTAACACCCTTACCAGCTGAGTCCTTGTTGCAAGCTTTTTTATCCCTTGTGGAGACCGAGAGCCGCAAAGCACAGTTGGCATCACCTGGCAATGCTCTTCACAATGTAATTCTGTCAGGCGATCCAGCAAGCCAGATGGAAATTCTGCTGGACTCCTCGTGATGTGGGTCCTCCCCAAGCATGCCAGCAGGCCAGGCTGCTTGTGTGCCAGGAGAGGTCCCAGTTAAAGGCTCTCAGAGGGTGCTTGAATAAATCTCCCAGCCGAGGCCACTGCTGCACGGACACGTGGCACGCTGCATTTCTGCTGGGTGCAGCTCCTAAACTCATTAAGGCATTCAGCTGCAGCAAATCAATGCCGAAAGGATATTGTCCACCGATGTCCACCAAAAGGATATTGGGTCTCCAAGCTTCTGGCAGTGCTGGGAGGTGTCAGAGGGCCTTGCAAGGAGAGGGTTTACTATGAAAATGAATTTTAATTTTATTCAGTAAATGAAAGATTTACTATGAAATTCTTTAATCTGAGGGTGGTGAGACCCTGGCCCAGGCTGCCCAGAGAAGCTGTGGCTGCCCCCTCCATGGCAGGGTTCAAGGCCAGGTTGGACGGGGCTGGGAGCAGCCTGGGCTGGTGGAAGGGGTCCCTGCCCACGGCAGGGGTGTTGGACTAGATGAGCTTTGAAGGTCCTTTCCAACCCAAACCATGCTAATGCTTTTATGATTTCGTAAGTTCTGTCTCCCAGAGCCCAGTAGAAAAAGGGTCTTAGGAAACTCACATTTCTCCTTCCAAGTCAAGCAGTTATCTGAGGAGCAAATTCTGAAGACTCACCATTAATTATTTTTTTATCTTAAAAAGCCCTAAGATGCTTTTGAGTTGGGGCAGGAGGTGACTTGGTGTCAGACTAGACTTCAAAACCCTCACCATTACTGGAAGGCCACCTTAAGAGCACGGAGAGCCAGGGTGAAGCCTGCACAGATGCAGATTCCTCTCTAACCACAGCCTGCACAGACACTTCTGTGCCTAATCACTGCCCTGCTTTGAAGGTGGTTGTTAGCATCTATTAAGCACCTCCATGAAAGCAGGCAGCTGAAACAATAGCTCTTTCCGAAGCTCAAAGCACACAGGCATGTGTCCCTTTGAAGTGAAGGTCTACATGTGTCCACCAAGGAGGTGGTAGAGAGGAATTTGCTGGAGCGGTTTGGAGCAGGCAGAAGTACGAGGGATATATGGCTCCATGGAGGAGCTGAAGGACATGGGGACAGTTTGTGAGGCCCAACATGGTGTCCAGGCTGTGCTAATGCCTGGTGAGCATTACCCGTCTCGTGCATCTTCAGGCTGGAGGCGGAAGGGCACAGAGCGGTCCAGGCAGAGCGTAGGCAGCTCATTCACACAAAGCATGTTCTGGCTTCCCAGACTTCCAGGATCCCGAATAAACCCCACAGCCTGAAGGTGACAGAGCAGAGAAACGGGCCTCCAAACATAAAATGAAATTAAATAAACCAAGTTGCAAGATGGTTGCTGTAGAATAAACCAATGGAGAGCTCCTTAGGACAAACTTCCCTTCTTCTGTGCTACCTGCCAGGAGCCAGCTAAGCTTTGTTCTTTCCCCAGTCATTCCTACACAGCCAGCACATCAATTCCTTATTTTCAGACCTCCAGACTGAAGATGGGCTTAGGATAACAGTGATAGTTACGAGATGTCTAGAACTGGCTGTATACAGATACATTTTAAAGGGATCCTGTAAAGCCTTCTACTATCTTGAAGGTGGGGAGAATGACAGAGAAGTCAGAGAGACTGAGACAGGCTTCCTAGAGATGCACAGTAAAGGGATGACATGCAAATTGCCGGAAAAATAAATCCAACTGGATATAAGAAAGAAAAAACGCACCCTGAGGGTGATGAGGGTGATCGAACACAGGAACAAGAGCTCAGCAAAGTGCAATCCCCATCTTCATGCTCAAAACCCTAACCCTGAGCAACCTGATATGACTTGGAAGTTGGCTTTCCTTTGGGCAAGTCTTGGACTGGAGACCTCAGAGGTACCTTCCAGCCTCAGTTATTTAATGGTTCTGTGTAACGAGGTGAAACCACTGCTCAGTGGTTTCAAGGCAGGTGCACCGAAGGCTTGACCCACCCTCATCAATAGCCTGTCTCTAGTTGTTGTATTGCATAGATGGCCTGAATCTGACCATTCTACAGCCTGTCTGATCATCAAACCACTCTCTTTGCAGCCTTCTTGAAGCCACCTACGCTAGGGCAGCACTTTTTGTTAATTTGCTAAATGGTCCCGCCCCAACATCTCTAGATAAGGCTGTAATTTCCCACTTGGCTGCAGAGGACCTTCCCATCAGGGTCTCTTCTCTGTGTTGCTGCTGCCCTGCCGTCCGTCAGAGGCCACTTCAGAGGACAGCACCACAACCTCCCGTGCGTGGGGAAGGATGGAGACGGCAGATAGTCCCCCGACCCCGACAGATGAATGATGCTGTCGAAAACCCAGCTCTGCGGCAGCGATGGGTTTCCTGGGATTAAGGAAGAATTTCACCCTTGGGCTTTAAGGGAAGGCTATCAGGGCTGCTCAGACATGGAAGAGCTTCCACTTGGAGCAGGAAGATACGCAGCTATCTGCTGCTCTGCAGCATCGACTTTCTGCCAGCGCACAGCCTCACGCAGTGGATTTGAGATAAACTCAGGCTTTGGTTTCCTCGGTTGAACTGCTAAAGCCCGGGAGAGCTGAGAACACCACTCTGCAGGCAGAGAGATCTGGGGATGTAAAATTTATGAGCACATGTTGCTGCACACTCGTCTGACTGATACTTCTCAAGCCGGTATGTGTTTTCCCTGTCTCTCTCCCTGAAGAGCAACATCATCTATTAATTAACCTAAATGGCTGAACACATGCTTTCCTCTTAGTGAACGATAAACAAAACCAGATGACCCATGAATGAAAAATAAGGCAGTGACACGCTCTGAGCAACACTGTTCCATGATAAAGAGATACCGTCACGGCAGGATGGATTGTCCTATGATAAAAAATCAGGCCCAGGAGTGATGGACTTGGCTTGCAGACCTAGCTCTCGAGCAATCCTGATATGGGCTTACATAAATCACTGACAGAAACCATCAGGGCTGAGAATGGACCAGAATCCACAATGGCTGGGCAGCGAACGAGCATCTTTCCCACCAGGTGACCATTAGCTTTGCGTGATGACTTTGGTGGCCTCCCTAGACTGGACAGGCTGCTTCAGCGAAGCTGTCATAATTGTCTCCTTTCCTGGTAATAACAGGAGGATTTGGTGATAAAGACTGAATGCCTCCCTCCTCATAAACTGCAGAGCCATGTTAGAAAGGCCAGGTGTGGGATGAACCGCTCCGACAGAGACTTATTCTGCTGGCGAGTCCTTCAGGGACTCACCTATCTATAATATAAACTCATCTATATTGAGAATATTCCCTCCTGAACCTCAGCAAGGGGTGACTGGTTTTTGTCACGGAGAAAGCACTGAGGCACAGCAGACCACGGCACTCCGTGCAGACCCTGGGAGCTCAGATGAGCCATAAATTCATAACTCTCTACCTCGAGCTGGTCTGGCATGGAGAACTTGCAGAGGAATGGGAAAGATTTGCCTTCGGATCGTGATGAATCCACCATTTTACTCCCATTACTTTGTTAATTGCTGTACCTGAAGATAGTGGAGGAAAACGGAGCACCAGCATAAGGATTTATACTCCAGCACTGCTTGTAGATCTGCCAGTCCTTTCCCCTCTGCTCTCCACAGTTACTTGAGCTATGAATATTTTGCTCAGGGTTCACGATGATGGATCCTTTGATGGATAGTCAGCAGGAGAGGGACCGGGACAAAGCGACTGCTGCTCCTAAACTTCGAGCCATCTGGGACCAGGTGGTCTGGACCAGGAGGAACCATCTTTGACCCAGGCTGGGAGGTTGTGGCTGACCACAGTGACCCAAAACGTGCAGCTTGCCTTACCAGCCCCCGTGCGACAACCCCACAGAGGGACTGTCCTCTCCAGCGTGGCACAGCCAGCCTGTCCTCTGTGGTGGTAGCCTCGGATGCTGCTGCAAAGCCAGTTAATATTATTATTAATATTACTAATAACTAGTAAGAGAGATCCATCTGCCCTCACAGAGAGAAATATCTTCTTCCCAGGGTAAGTATCCTCCTCCGGGGTAAATTACAACCATTTGCTTTCACGCTGACGGTCCCCTCTGGCCACCTCGCTAGCAGGGGGAGGGGGGGTCTTTACCAACCCCCTGAAAATCTCAGCCCCTGACTCCTTCATTAGTCTTTGTAGCCATGTCCTAAATCCAGGCTCGTCAGCTAGAGCCCCGACGTTCTGTGCAGCTCAGCTTGGAGGCAGGATAAATATCCCATCATTTCTATCACATTTCAGAGCCCTCAGGGCTGCGGCTGGGCTATTAGGAGACAACACTCAGAGATAGGAAGCAAGAGGGAAAATTGCTGCCTCTGGGAGATACAGCGAGTAATGAGGGAAAACAGCGATATGGCTGAGGTGTCTGCAACACAGGGTCCTGCTGGCATTGCCAGTCTAAACGTAGGCACAGATAACAGCCCTGTGCATGCTGGAGATAAATCCCCATCTGTGGGCTGTGTGGATGTGAGACTGGTTATGGGACACGGGTGTAAGGGCAGAAGCCAAGAACTGTGCCGTTTAGCCGTGGCCAGGACATTGGGCTAAACCCAATGTGCAAGAACATTTCCATCGAGAGGCCATAGGAGGACCCCCATCAGGACAATCCCTGGTATCATCTACCACCACCTGCTTGTAAACCAAAAGCCTGGTTTTTTTGGTGCTTAGAAAGGTCTATTGATATTTGTCCCCAGACACCAGGAAGGATGGTCACCTTCATGCAGCTCAGCAAGCTGTAGGTGCCATCATCACTACATGGATCTCCATCGTGGGTCACCACACAGAATCCCTTTTGGGCATTTCAGGCCCCAGCCATCACTGGTGGCCCCCACCAGGGACACCGTGCCACTGCCCCTTGCAAGACCTCCAGGACAATTATGGGACACCCCACGGTAGCCATTTCTGCTCTGTGGAGAAGAGTCTCTGCCTGTGCTGTCACTGGGAGAAATATCCCAGAAACCCACGACATTCCCACCAGCTTTCTTTGGCCAAATGCATGTGAAATACACTCAACCCTGATGCTCAAGAATACCAAGGGAGGTGTGGGTGCTAGAGATGGGGAGGGGGTTGGAGTCACCAGCACCTGCAGACACTGAGGGTTGGGAGAAACACATGAAGAAGATCTCCAAGACAAGGAATTAAAAAACCATATGCACAGGTCTTGCATTAATACTGCAGTTAAGCTTTGGAAATTCCCGACTCCAGGGTAGGAGAGGGTTAAGAGAAAGCTCTGAGCCAGGCCTGCACTCTCTGACTTACATGGGATGCTCCGAAGGACGAGCTGAAATCTCCCCAAAAGGCCTCCTACCCTTTTGATCAGTCTCAAAAGAGAATGTCTCCCATCATTAAAGTCAATTCTTCCAGCATGGCAAGGAGAGGCATTTTCATGGCTGATTAGCTTTGTAAAGCTCAGGCCAATTCAGCCGTGGATATATTGTGCTCCTGCCTTGCAACAGCCAGCCCCTTTGCTGGAGCAGGCAACCAGCGGTGCTCGGTGCGACGCACGGAGCAGGAGCCACTGCACGAAAACCAGATCCAGCTGGGGACTGAAGGACATAAGAAAGCTTTAAAGCCAGATTCGAAGCCCTGGATTTCCTTGCTTGTTGTCCTGGCCGTGGGTGCATGTTAGATGTCTATGTCCAATTAAACTGATGCCAGAGCTGGGTGAACGCTATGAGAGCGCGGCAGAGAAGTGAGGTACCAAGAAAATGTGCTCTGGAAAGCAAACTCTGATTTCAATAAGCTTTTCCTTTTTGTTCCCTTCTTTCCTTTTTCTTCTGGCTATGCCAGAAGGGAACCAAATCCTGTAGGACAAATTTCCACCTGGCCTCCCCAGAGCACCTCCCGTTCAGAAGCAGCTGAACTGCGCTTTGGGGGAGACAAGGGCTCTGCCAGGCGTTGGCAGGCTGCGAAGGCGGTGGGAGCTGATGCCTTCTGAAGGGCATTTTCTGCTGCAAAAGGCTTTGCTCCCAGCTACTGCATGAAAATCCCCTCCTCGTGTCGACTCAAAGAGAAACGGCTTGAACTTGTCTGTGGCTGGGGTCAGCTGGAGAAGGTTAAGTGCGAGGCACGGAGGGACAGTCTCCTGTGTGCAAAATGGGGTTTTCTGGCTACCTGAGATGCTGTACCCTTGCTTCAGCAAGCTGGAAACGAGAGGCGGTCGCTGGGGCTGTAGACAAGCTGGAGTGGACTTCAGTGTGCTCCCACCGGCATCAAGGAGCTGGGCTGCATCAAGAGTAACCAGCAGGAGATGGCAAGGCACAGGGCTTTATCCTGTCTCTGCTAAACCTCTTTCATCTTGGAGTCAGAAGCAGACGTACAAGAAGAGCCATGCGACTGCGGCACACGATGTGCTGTGCCAAGGGCAGGTGAGCTGCAGCATTCCTGGAAAAGCTACTTGTGTGACTGATCCAGGCACTTGGTACAGAAACAGAGCAATGCTGGTAGGATGGACAAGTCCTCTGGGTAACTACAGAAGATATGAGGGACACAGAAGATGCCAGGGAGACGTTTGTGAATGCTGGGTGCTGGCAGAGCCACTGGGACGCTCTCCGTGTATCCGCTCACATGTAGCTTGGTTTCACTCAGCAGTGAAGAAGCTGGAAAACAGAGAACTTCATTGGCCAATTTCTGGCCATCTGCATGTTCTTGGTCCTGATTCTGTCACCCTGTCGCGGGGACAAGTCAAAGTGATGGTGACCTGAACTGTGTCTGGGCTGAACGATCCCAGCTCAGTGGCCTGTGTGCAATGGCTTAAGGCAGCAAACACACAAGTCAGGGCATCCCAGGCTGAGGATCTCAACTCACATATTAGAAACAAGTCCTCTGCTGCAGTGTTGATTTGCAGACCTACTGAGGAAGACCACAAGCACTGTAAAGAGCTTTTCCAGTCCACACTTTGAGCCTTCACAACAAATAGTTGTCAACCCTGTGCCTGGTCGTCTCCTGTGATGTTGCTTTGGTGGCTTCTCCAACCGTCTGATATCAGAGCTTCATTGTCCTGATCATGCTGTAAGAAGTACTCCTCCACTGACTAACTCGAAGCTCCTTTTGGTTTAAATCTGAGTTTGTCCTGTTGACTGGGGCATGGAGGACAGTTTCTCTCTGGGGACAAGCTGTGGCCAACAATCCATAAAATCCCTTGGCTTATCACTCCAGGGACCTTGTCCACCACTGTCTCCTAAGTGGAATTTGGGCTCATGTAACTGAACTAAGTCCCAGATGACAGAGATTAAAGTAAGTTCATTATGTCAGTGTCTACAAAGAGAGTTAATTTCCCTGCGAGCACCTGATTCCTGAGTCACCCTCACCCCACCTCCTGCCTTGCCCCTTTATCAGCCATCAGCACTTTCTAGGTAGACGGGTGACTTTTACGGCATTTTCTCACCCTAGGCACATCCTCTAAAAACAGTCAGGGGAGCATTTAATCGCTGTCTCCGAAGTGATGCTCATCCAAACACAAGACCAACTCCCCTCCCCAAGCCTTTTTAATCCTTGTGCTTCTAATGTGAGTTACCAGGCCCAGGAAAACAACATCAGCAGTCCCAGTTCTTGGATGAGGTGCTCCCCAGCAGCTTCTGAAACTGTTCTAACCACCAACCAGGAGTTCACCATGCTGTGTGGGCTTGTGTAGAAGAAGAAGAAGAAGGTATTTTCACCTCAGATGAAAAAGAACATAGAAATGGGAACAAGATATTAATGTCCCCCACAGAACAGCTCTTGCAGAATAGCGGCTTTCCAGGGCAGAGGAGTCCCAAAAATGATATCAGACATGCATCGGTCGCAGCATGGTACACGTGGGCAAATAAAGGAGTTCGGGGTGTTCAAACTATGGCAAAAGCTGTGGAAAACAGGTTTTCATCTTGATATTTACTGTAAAATATTTCCCCTTCACCTCCATTCTGACATTTTTTTAATACAATGTAAAAATTTTTATATTCAACAATGCCATTCGCTCTTTATTTAAGTAATAACAATCGAGCTTGCAGGCATTTCCTGGAGATAACCTGCTGGCGAGGAGCCTTCGTGCTTAAACTGCTCATTCATCCCCCAGTGAATATCCTGGTTTGACACCATTATCGAGCCTGCTATATGATCACTGTTGAGACTATAATGCGATCACTTAATGGTAGGCTGTTATTTTTCAGCACTTAATTATAGCGGGGCGCTTGTTGTGTGTCGCTAAAATTACTCCACTGTAAAAATCCCTGTTCTTAAACCCCCATTCCCACTCGTAACTCCCCGTGTTGCCAGCTGAGTTATTTCCCCCTTGTGCTCCTCACTCCTTGTCTTGAGATCTGCTTGCAGGTGAATCATCTACTTTTTGCTATTTTTGCCCCAAAGGTAATCGACTCATTTCTGAGCAAAGGGAGAGTGAAAAAGATAATAAAACCAAAAATAATTCATGGGCCTCATTATGAAAAAGAGCCACTTTCACATGGCCACGAGGTTTCTGTGCATGCCAAAGGGATGAAAGCTGGCCCGAGGGGTAGGGTTATTTATGGCACCTCTCCACCAGCATGGGACTTCTCCACAAAGCTGGGATCCTCCTCCCAGCAAACCCCTCAAACACATTGCCCTTGTGACTCCATCCTTCCACCGCCTCGCAGTCTGAGCCTGCACCAAACAACAGCTCCTTCTTCTCCACTTCAACTCCTTTCTCCGTGTAGCTGCATCCTTTAGCAGCCCCCAGAGCCTGACATAATTTTGTCTGCTGTTTCCTTCACTCTCTCCCCAGTCTGGCCTGCAGAACTCCCCTCCGATGCCTGGAAGGCCACCTCTTGCTGAAGTCTGCAAAACACAGGCTGAAAACCACAGCTTTTCAGTTTCATGCTCATCACCCTGCTCATCTCCTTCGCCTGGCTCCTCCGTCAGCCGAGTCCTGCTCGCCACTCAGTTACGGGCTTTCTGCAGAAGGGGTGCTTTGCTTTTCTTAACACCCCACCCACCAAACATCTAATCCTCACCCGAAGTCCTGCCGACACATACGTTGTTTAATTGACACAGGAAAGGAATTGAGATTTATAATCAAAGAAGAAGCAGTGTGAAAGTTCTGAAATACCTGTATGAAAATAGGGAAAAGCCACTAGAAATTCAGCACTTATCGTGTCCTCGGCGCAGGGAACGCTGGAGCACCGGAGCATTTTGGCCATCAGGTGTATGCATAAATCATGTTTGATAACGGAAAAACTGAATACTCTGTTTACCAGTACATTCCCACTAGAAAGATGTTGATCTTTTTTAAAAACTAATGCAATGTACATATTCTCATTACGAGATGTGATTCAATACTATTTTAAAGACAACCCGTGAGCATTAGTCAGCGAAAGTTACACAGGACCAGCTGAAGATGTGTCAGGCTGGCAGACCCTGGCAGGGCACCGTTCTGTGCGGGGGCTTCAGGCCAGTACCAGGACTGGTCGTAAGCACATGGAGCATGTAGAAGATTACAATATTCATGTATGTATGTCTGGAACATGCTGAAGTGCAACAGTAGCCTCCAGGCCTGAGAGACCACCACCTTCACATGCTTGCGTGGCAGCTCTAGGGACTCCCAGACCTTTTTCAAGCTGAAAGAAGGTAGATTTAGATTAGATATTAGGAAGAAATTCTTCCCCGTGAGGGTGGTGAGGCCCTGGCCCAGGTTGCCCAGAGAAGCTGTGGCTGCCCCCTCCCTGGCAGGGTTCAAGGCCAGGTTGGACGGGGCTCGGAGCAGCCTGGGCTGGTGGAAGGGGTCCCTGCCCATGGCACGGGGTTGGACTGGGTGGTCTGTAAGGTCCCTTCTGATCAAAACCATTCTATGATTCTATGATTCTTCTCAGGAGCAGCAGCTGAGCCCCCTTCCCTCGCTCCACATAGGCCCATGCAAGCTATCACGAGCTACTTCTGGCTTCTGTATCATCAAGATGGGCTCACCTCCAGCTCACAGAGTGGGAAATGTTTGCTTTCAGCAACCACTAACTGAGCAGACTGAGGCATCCCTGGTTTATAACACTGCAACAGCCTTCCCGTGGGACAGAGGATAGGCTAGAGACCTTCCAAGGCCCCTTACAGCCATACAATTTTAAGATTGCATCTTGGAATTGCTTAGGAGCATATGTAGATCTAAAGCAGTGATCAGGCTTTATAGATGGAAACCCGTACCAGAGACAGCATGCTCCAGAAAGTGTTCCTCAGAGTCCCCTGTTGCACAGGCAGAAGTTCCCACTGCTGCAGTGGTGGGACATTGCATGGCTAAAGTACCCAAGCAACTTAATCTGAGCCCAAACCACTGGAGTCTGCAGCAACCACTTGGAGGACTGCAGAGAGCATGGTCCTGCAGTGAAGAGGACTCGTTACCAGCAGCCCGAGGCATTGCAGCGCTGAGACCCGAATCAGGAGCTCTGGAGCTCGGGCTGTGCCACGGGGCAGAAGTAACGGGCTGTCCTCACGTGGGACTGAGCGTTCCCGTATGAAAGCTAAACTCTGCCATGCTTCGGTCTGCAGATGGCTGTGAGTGGGATCCAGGTATGTGTCATGTTTAGACAGCTGTTACTGTCCCAGCAGAGAGGCCATGCCACAGGGCTGCAATGCAGACATCTGTGTACAGCAGCTCAAGAAAATCCCATGCTGAAACGTCTACTGTTCTCTGTTGACTCCAGAGAACACCTCTGGGACCAGCTCAGACGGAGACATCTGCACTGTCAATGTCTCAGCCCAGCTGAGACGATTCCCACCCTTTGAGACACAGGCAGCGCTGTTGAAAAAATATCAAACAACCCGGAGCCGACGCAGCCCTTCTGGGCTGGCACAAGGACGGCGTTCCTGACTTCGCAAAGGCCATCACCGCCTACTCGTCGCTGGAACACAGTTCAGCCAAGGAATGCATTTTCTTGGCTCTCCCTGACTGTTCAGGGCTTAACCACAACAACTTCTTAACGCTGATCTCTGCACGCCGTTAGCAAACGTGCTCGTCATATCGATTGCCTGAGTCTCGAAGCTGGTCCTTTGAGATGGGTATTATTCTATGTGCTTAAATAGCATATTTATCTCCCAGTACCAAACATAAGCTGACTCACAGATCCCCAGATAATGCCTCTATCCAACGTTGTTTCTAAAACACACAATACTGCTATAAAGACACCTCTTGGGAGCGTCTTGCCGCTGAAGAGCCCGCTCTGTTTTCCATCTGCATTCTCAAACACAGCCACGGCAGCAGCTACCTTTGCATGCGCGGAGCAGATCCTTTTAGCAAACACTTGCTGCACAAGAGAGCTCCACTCTTTCCAAACCAATATTTCGTGTTTTGGCAGGTGTCTCTTCACCTCCCAATAGTCTGGAATCTGCACTTCCACACTGGGGGGAACACGGTGCCCGTGAGCCGTGCCCGAGCCTGCTGCCTTTGCTGGCAGAGCATCCCTGCAGCATCCCCGTGCCGGGATGTGCAACAAGGAATGTGCTGAGTGGGGGTCGTTTTATTCCCATTCCTCTGCCCCCCACCTTTCCTCCTCTGCTGCCTTTGCTCAGACTGGGCACTCACACAATAATGATGCCGAGGAGAGCTCAAAGCAGTGGAAGAAAAGCCGAAAAGCCTTTTTATATTTCTTTTGCAAATCACAATGCGTTTTATATGCTAGTAATAATAATTTAAAGTGAAAAAAACCAAAACCAAACCCAACCCCCCAGACCTTTTTGGATTATAATGGGCCACTGCTTCCTCCCAAGAAGCCCACGGGATTACATAGCAATATTCTTCTTGAGCCAAACGTTACGCTTCCTTGAACAGCTGCACAGGGCTCAAATTGCAGTGGCAACCAGCCCGAATCATGCCAGAGAGCTGAGCTTTCACAGCAGCACCTGGGAGCCCAGAGATGTGAGACCCTCTGGGGCTGCAGACGGGGTGCGAGCACGATTCGCAGGGGCGACAGGATGGAGCCAAGCAGCCGTGGATGCAGGAAGCCAGCCTCCATGACCTAACGGTCCCTCCTTGCCTCTGACTCCATGAGCTGCAGCCCGTAAATCCGACGCAAAACAGAGCCCTGCGCTCCCATCTGTTCCCTTTCCCCTTTTGCTTTCCTCCTCCCTTCCCACACGACCCCTCTACCCTGGCGCCCTGGGCTTCACAACGCTGAGCGAAGGCTGCAGCAGGTCTGCTCCCAGCAGTCTATTTCTCCCCCACATGCCTCCCAAAAACCATGCCCTGGTGATACTCCTCTTGCCAGGGTTATATCGATTGAAACAAGTGAGGAGGAAGCATTCTTCCAAGTTTCTTTCAGTCCTAAAATTGGTTTAATCCTTTGTTAAGCCCTGTAATATGTAGGTATCTGCGGCTGTACTGGAGTTTAGTAGCATGAAACTATTAATCTTGCTTTAGTGGTCAGAGGTGTTGTTTATTTTCAAGCCCCAAATATTGCTCCGAGGTGATTTGAGCTGCTTGGAGGAAGATGGTAGGGTTGGACCAAGAGATTTCTTCCAACCTGAATTTTTCTGTGATTCCATATCTCTGCTTGCTCAGTCCCTGAGACAACACATCCCTGTGTTCTGTGTGTGCCCTGCACGTAATCGTGCATCCTCCCCTTTTAGGCATTTCCTACTCTCTAAAGCTGCTCACGCAACCTCTAGCAAACTACCTGCTCCAATGCTGTCATTATCCTGGGCTTTATTATCCCAATTATGCTTTGCACAACTATTTTGCACCAGGGTGCAAGAGACGTTTGGAGAACTGGTTTCAATTTAAAATCAGTAAGTCCTTACTGGTTTGGCCTGTCACGATAGGAGGAAGCAAAACCTGTTGATGTAATCTAGACACCAAGTTCCTTCTGCGCTGTTTCAGCAGGGCAGGGGCAAGCCCATGGGGAAGTTTCACTC
The DNA here is from genome assembly GCF_030867145.1 of Opisthocomus hoazin. NCBI lineage: Eukaryota > Metazoa > Chordata > Aves > Opisthocomiformes > Opisthocomidae > Opisthocomus > Opisthocomus hoazin. Next base: position 2,974,906 of record NC_134418.1, on the reverse strand, counting down.
TCATTAAGCTGCAGGCACAAGTTTAACTACATGTCCAGCCACTCCCACGGAAGTCAGCCGGGCCATTCACCCTCTTAATTACAAGCCCATGTGTAAAAGTTTGGATAAAGTGTAGTTTAATACACTTTGTATAAATGCTAGGCTCCAGATCCCAGAGGACCTATGTTTGCTGAAACCAAATTAGCCTGAGGTGGCCGAACAACAGGGTTTACATCTGTTCTGCATACACAGTCCCCAGCCAATTATTATGTTGATTTAAACCAGCACAGTTTCACCCAGGAAAGCCAGCAGCCTAGCGCATGTCACACTTAGCACCGAATGCTGCAGCCCCAGTTCTCTTTTTTGTTTACACTGTGAAAAAGGAGCAGCTCTCCAGTATCTGATGGTGTCAGACTGGTGTGAAACAGGAGCTACCTTCAGGCAGGCTCTTCTGAAGCCCGGAGCCTCGCCGGTGCCGGTGTGCTGTGCAGTTTGGAAGACCTCTCAAGGATGAGACCTATGAAACCCAAGACAACATAATTTAACACATCATTTAACTCCATTCCTCGGCCACGAACACACGGATTCAGTGCACTTCTGCTACAACAGCCTCCAGTGTAAATCTGGCTGAGAGTAAGCAAGGTGCAAGAAACTACAAATGCTAGACTCATGTGTTTCTCAAAAAAGTCAAGATGAGGGTATTTGTGCTTTCACAGACTTCATTTTTTTAATAGTCTCTCTTTTCTCCAGCACAAAGTCCAGCTCCTAACAGCTACCACCAGCCCTGCATGCGAGCTGACAGAGAGGTTGTGGACCAGCACTGCAGCGCAGCAGAGAAAGGTCACGGGACCGAGCGCGGCGGAGCCGGAGACGTGGAGCCCCGCGGCTGTTTTTGTCGGGAATACCGAGGAGTCAGCTGTGGAAAGGACTTTGCACCGGCTGGCTTTTCAGCAGGGTGTTTTTGTGTACAGTCACATCAGGTCTTCAGCAGGAGTGGCTCTCCTGAGAACTACTAACGAACATGCCGTCTCGTTAGCCTCAGCCAAGGAGCAGGTGCCTAAATAACCACAGCCAGCCCAGCTCTGTCCCCTGGGGAGCTCTGGCAGGGAGAAGTGAGTATGCAAGAGGTGTATGCTCCAGCTGTGATTTTTGACACAAACCAGCCAAAACACCAGAACAGATGGGTCACCAAAACAGCCCTGAAACCCAAGGCCAGTGTCTCCTGCCACTGCTATTTTCCTGGTGATAGCCAGGGAAGGTGGTTAAGGCCTCAAGCAGCTGAGAAAACAGCGATTAGCATCGAGAGAGAGCCCAGCGGAGGGCTATGAGGATGAGGAGGGGACTGGAGCATCTCTCCTACGAGGAGAGGCTGAGGGAGCTGGGCTTGTTCAGCCTGGAGAAGAGAAGGCTGAGAGGGGACCTTCGAAATGCCTCTAAATATCTGCAGGGTGGGGGTCAGGAGGACGGGGCCAGACTCTTTCCAGTGGTGCTCAGAGACAGGACAAGGGGCAATGGGCACAAACCGAAGCCGAGGAAGCTCCAGCTGAAGATGAGGAAGAACTTCTTCCCTCTGAGGGTGACGGAGCCCTGGCCCAGGCTGCCCAGGGAGGCTGTGGAGTCTCCTTCTCTGGAGATATTCCAGCCCCGCCTGGCCGCGGTGCTGTGCAGCCTGCTCTGGGTGACCCTGCTTGGGCAGGGGGTTGGGCTGGGTGACCCCCAGAGGTCCCTGCCAACCCCTAATATTCTGTGATTCTGTGTGATTCTGTGATTCTCCCAGATGGTGAACCACATCCAGTTGTCTTTCCCAAGAGCTAGAAGGAGTCAGCTTGATGTTTGAGCCAGAGAGAGAAAGAGGGAGAACTGGTAGCAGAGCTAAGAGACAGAAATAAAGCTAACCGGTGTCTACGGGTATGTTTCTGCTTCAATCCCTCAGTTAATTACGGCCCGTTGGTGGAGCTGCACCCAGCAGAGGTCGGGTACTGCACAGCGTCTGTGCAGCAGCCAGAACCGCACCTGCACCCCTGGAGCGGTGCCTGACCTCCCCGTAATCCCTCTGACAGGGTGACTCCGGTTCCCCGGCCGTGAAAGCCACCACGGGGACGGCGGTGCCAGAGCCGGACTGCGGAAGGTGTTTCCACGCCGGGTACGTGAGTCAGCCAGAGCCGGGTGGCACGTCAAGGGCAGCAGTCGCGTTTCCTCGTAGCAACATCGACGAAGGCTGGGCAGCACCGTTCGACTCCCTGCAGAAAGGGCAACGGCAAGGACGCAGTGCGCTTGCAAGAGCCTCTACGAATGAGCTGGGGAAGAGGAGATGATGGGGAGGCACGAATGCAAGAGTGTCTCCCTCCCTCTCCTCGCTCCCTCCTCTTCCTCGCCAATCTGATCTCTCTACAGGAGGTGAGACCTCCTCAAACGCACCCAGCACCTCCCTGTCCGCCGATGCACCCTCGGGATGGTGTTGCTGCCCAGCTAAGAGTCTGGCACCCACGGCGGGGCTGCCGAGGCTCTCACTTTACCAAGCCACCACAGGCACCAGCAGCTCCACCAGCCCCGACGTCGGAGGAGAGAGTCGCCGAGGTCAGACACAGCAGAGACGCTTCTCCGCAAGGAACGCGGAGCGTCTGGCGTGGCCCCTGACAACACGCAGCCTGGCTTTGCCGTTTCGCTCGGGTTTTTGTCTTGCACATACAAAACCGCCTCGCCTCCCTTTATTCCTCCCAAGAATCCCCTGCATAATGACGCAGCCCCTCTCTTTTCAGCCCCTGCCCTCCAGCTGAACGCGCGGAGGGCCACATCGTACGGGGCTTCGGCGGCGGCGGCTCTGAATGCCTTTCGTTATCCTCTCGCTGGGCTCCGTTTTGGAAGGAAGGAGGGAAGACAGAGCTATTTTTATCGCATCTAGGCTCTCCCCAGACTGCATCTAACTTGCCATTGTTGGTCAATGATCTTCCAACTACTTGCTACGCTCGGGACTTTGCTCTGTGCTTGCAAAAAAGGGGTGATGTATTCAACATGCTCTTTCCAAAGAGCAGGCTGGAATTGGACGATTCGGCTACGTGGAAGAGTCACTCGCAAACAAAGCCTTTCCTTTTACAAATATCAGAGTTTGAAAGTGCAGTTGGCTTTTTTTTCTGCAGATTTATCACTCCGTGGTAGCTTTCAAAAAATATCTGTCAGAGCTGGCATGCTGAAGTCATTTTTTCTGTTCGCAAGAAGCACAAGTTACTTTCAACTTTATTTTTTTTCTTTTTTCTCTTTATACAGTACTCGTCATTATGAAGCTGGAGGTTATCTCAAAATACACCAGGATTTCAGAGGAGTGGCTTTACAGACATTATGGCTCTGGGCTGAGAGCCACACTTCCCAGGTTCGGACCTGACTTTAGTCCCTAGTCTACACAAATCCACATTTTCCCAAACGGGCACTCTGCTTTCATAGTAACCCAACCGGAGGCAACCAGACGCTGGTCTCCAGAGCCCGCACATCTTCCCACTAAAATTAGCTGGAGATATATGGGTCAAACCTTTCCATCAAGCTCTTTCAAGACACGACCTGAAAATAGAAACTCCACAAGAAAAACGGAAGCAGAGCAGATATACTGCGAGTAACTCGGCCACTGCGATGCTTTTTGCTGAACGTCGATCGATCCAGCCACCTCCGTGGTGCTACAGAATTGTACACTATGAAATACTCTTCTGAATTAGGTATAAAACTAAGGTCCTAACATTTGTAACCACTAGAGCTCTTACAGGGCTCTGCACAGAGACAGGGGACATAACCCAGGCCCAGGTAGGGTTGTCACCGCCTCACTAACCACCACTTCCACAACAGCACTGGAAGAGTGCAGTGCTCTTCACTTTTCTCTCCTAATTTCTGCAGTTCAGTAAAGTTTGATTACCAGTTTCCCCCTACCCTAAAAATGAAAGATCCACAGCAACTGTGCAGATGCAGGTATTTTTCATCTCTTCATCATTACCATGCCTGCAAATCTATCAGACCTTTGCTCCTTTGGTTGCTGTATTTCACTCCTTATTAAGCGGATTTTTGAAGGACCTTCGGTCATCACGTCCACATCTAAATGAAGGAAAAAGAGAGGTCAAACTAGACCTCTAGCAAAGTCTGAGTTTATGCCTAAATGTGCTTAATAATTGGATGCGTGTTGTCAAACATGCTCACGGCAGGATTTCCAGGTGGGTGGGTAGAAAATAGAAGGTTTCTGTGTTTACTCCTGCTGTTCTGACACTTGCATCAGCTGGGAAATTTCGGTGGAAAAGCTCCTGATTTGCATGAGAGAAGGAGGACTTGTGCCAGCGTGAGGTCTGCGACGCGATCGCAGAATCTAAAAGAAAACAAGGGTGAGTTGTTTGCACGAAGTCTGAATTCTGGAGAGGGGAAAAAAAAAAAAAAAAGATGAAGGAAGCCCTTCAAACGACCCAGAGAGTGTTTTGAAGGAAGATCACGTGGCCGTTGTTAAGCGTCGGGCTGGCCCACACACCTCCCCAGGCAGCGACCGAACGTCTCAAGCGAATATATTTCGGTCTGGGCCTGATCCTGCTCAGATTCAGACTTCACTGGCGCCGCAGAGGTGCAGCACCGAGGGAAGAGGAGCTTTGGGGAAAATGGGTTTTTGTTTCGAGTCACCTCGGTTGCTTGGCCTGCAGCTGCATTTCATGAGAAAGGCTCCAGTGCTGCGCGTAAGCTGCTTTTTGCAATAGCTGGAATTTCTTTCTCGCTGTTTTCAGCCTACGAAGGCGAGGAATTTCTGGTGAGGTACAAAGGACGATCTCAGTGCTGGATGGCAGGACACCCTTTTCCACTCTCCCACTATTTGTAGAGCAAGGAGGATGTTTGGGATAGGGAGCAAGGACACGCTGCTGGAGCCAGACTGCCCCGTGTCATCTGGATAGGAGCAGGGCAGCTGGAAGGACCTGCAACAGAAGGGACAGGGCTGGGAGATGCCGAGGATTTGGGGATGTGGGCAGAGGTTGCAATGGGTGGAAACAGCAGGTCAGGTGAGGAAGAGAAAAACCAGTGATGCGGGGTTAAGAGGAAATTGGAAATAGCTGGTTCCAGGCCCTCGGGAAGGGAGTTATTTCTGCAGTTTAGGGCTCCTGCAAAACAGCTCAGCTGAATGGAGGGAAAAAAGCATGTATAACGCAGCGTTATGGTTATGGCTTCCTGTGATTTTTGACCCCAGATATCACCGTGATCCATTTCGAGTCGCGCAGATAAACAGACCAAGCAGCCGGCTTTCCAGGGCAGCTCCGTTGTTTACACACCCGTGATATCCAGCTCAGCCGTGACTCAGCCACCAGCAATGATATTCCGACCTTATTAATATCAATGGGAGTCTTCTTAACGAGGACGTAATTTCACCCCAGAGGCCAATTCATTAATTAGCATCTCCAGCTATCCTGTCATTGGGCATATGAAGAGGGTAGTAACTTGACTTGTATACTGAGCAAATACGTACTGAGTAAATATGTACTCAATCGCACGTGTAAGGACAACACACAGGGTCATCAAAGTTTGGCAGCAAGAGTGAAAACAGGCGACTGCAGCTTCCCACTCCAAACATCATCAAGCACTGGGGGTACTTAAGCTGTGGCTGCCCCCTCCCTGGCAGGGTTCAAGGCCAGGTTGGATGGAGCTCTGAGCAACCTGGTCTGGTAGAAGATGTCCCTGCTCATGGCAGGGGGGTTGGAACCAGATGATATTTAAGGTCCCTTCCAACCCAAATCATTCGATGATTCTATGATTCTATTTGCTCATTGTAGAGTCTTGTCTGAAATCGACGCCCAAGGAAATGCTTGCTGAATAATTTGTTGTCGACTTCATGTGCTGCATGAAGTTGTACGAGAGTCACCAAAGTGCTGTTCCGAACACACTAATTTTTTAACCGTGATACCCAGGACTCTTCCATCCCTCGATGCAATACCCTCACTATGCGTGGTTTGCAAAAACACCATTGTCCTGCTGCGCCCGTTGCCAGGAAAGGGTGTTTTAATCATTCTGGTAGATCTATTATGAAATATTTCTGTTTTCCGAAATAAAAATAGCCTAGCTGGCACTCTGGGTGAACCCAACTCCTCCCCTTCCAAACCGTATTTTCATGTCAAAAAGCTGCCTGGTAATGAAAAGAAAAAAAAAAGCATTTTTGAACATTCTTTGCATGTTAAAGCTGAACAGTTTAAACTTAATTTAACAATAATGATCTCCCACAGTTAATGTTTCATGCAGACAGCAACAGGGCACAGTGTGATCACTGACAAGGTCAGGAAAGGATTTTTCCTATTATGCAACACTCGCTGGTGTTAGTCGTCTCCGAAGGATTCGAGCCTGGCCGCTGGCAGCCGATGAGTGCTCTGTTAGTGGGACTGTCGGCTTGTCACCATGGAGGAACTCTCTTTCCCTACTCTTGTTTGCTGGATCATCTTTCTTAACTCTTCATTTGAGAGAGTTAAAGTTTGCTTGATAAAAAACAACCATCAACCACCGTACAGATCCGATTATTTTACCTATTTGTCAGAAAACCTTTTGATTTACCAATTTTAAGGAAAAACTATCAGAAAAATGGAGGTAGAGAGATATAAGGAGAGATGGCATCTTGTGCTTTTCCACCTAGCTGGAAAAAACCCACACCAATTGTTCAGCAGACAAGCAGTTCTTCAAGTCTGACAGTGATGCAGAGCAGTTCAGCTGAAGTCCAGGATGGGAACAACTTCTCCAATCACAGAATCACAGAATGGCCGGGGTTGGAAGGGACCTCTGTGGGTCAACCAGTCCAACCCCCTGCCCAAGCAGGGTCACCCACAGCAGGCTGCACAGCACCGCGTCCAGGCGGGGCTGGAATATCTCCAGAGAAGGAGACTCCACAGCCTCCCTGGGCAGCCTGGGCCAGGGCTCCGTCACCCTCAGAGGGAAGAAGTTCTTCCTCTTCTCCAAGTTTATTCTCACCATGCTAACCAAGGTTTTTACTTTCAACCTCTTGTGCAACAACTAGAAATGTGTGTCAAGAAAGTGGGGAGCAGGTGTTGTGAAAATATCAATAACTACAAGTGAATACAAACAGATGTGGGGAGAGACACAGCGGAGGACGGAGGCGATACCTGGCAGCCGATGCCCGCCCCAGGTCTGAGGTGGTCATAGCTAACGCACGCGGCACGGAAGCTGTGCCAGAGAAGTTTCCACTGCGGGGAGGCCTCTGGATACCAGGTCAGCCCAGCCCAGCATTTTTAAACTGAACCCAAGATTTCATTTTCCTCCTTGAGGCCTCAAGCTCAATCAGCAAAAGATATGAAGAACGGTTCTGTTAGACAGATGCTCGACTGAAGACACAAAGCGGTCTTTCGACTGTTTTCTTTCTGCTCAACAGCCTTCACTGTCCCTGGTAACTCACTCAGAAATCACTGAGGCTCCCACTGAAGAACCTCCTCCAGCTCAGACAGGTAACTAGTATTTTGATTTCTAAATACAAATTCAAATACGGTGAGCTGGCTGTTTCCCTCCAGTCTGCTGTCTGCCTTTACCTTACCGCACATAAACCTCAGTCACCCTTTTTTATAGGCAAAAAAGTGAATAGCATCCTTTTTTTACCTTTCATTTAAAAAAAAAAATTGTATTTCTCAGCTGTTTCCGTCTTTCCACATTGGAAACAAGGCATTCAATGAACTACTTGCGTAACTCCAGGCACAATCAGAGCAAGGGAGACAGACCAAAGGCAACATTTACCCACGAACTCCGACGCCGTCAACTTTCTCACTTCTTCACCCTGCTGAAAGGTCTGAAACTTTCGAACAGCGTCTGTGTTTCTGCTCCACCCTTCCTGCCGCAAACGGCATCCTTGCTAGCGTGCACAGAAAAGAGCCTGATGCTTTGCCCACAAACTCAGAAGAGGACCAGAGATGTAACTGCTTTACTTCTTCCTCCCTCAGTCCTTTGCTGTTACAATTTAAGGCCTAGAAATCCTCGGTGAGCATTAGCTGAACTTGGTTCCCAGAGTAGGAAGGGATCCTTTTGGCAGCTCCCTGTTTTCTTGCTTACACAATTAAACAGTAAGACAGATCACAGAATCCCAGAATGTTAGGGTTGGCAGGGACCTCTGTGGGTCACCCAGCCCAACCCCCTGCCCAAGCAGGGTCACCCAGAGCAGGCTGCACAGCACCGCGGCCAGGCGGGGCTGGAATATCTCCAGAGAAGGAGACTCCACAGCCTCCCTGGGCAGCCTGGGCCAGGGCTCCGGCACCCTCAGAGGGAAGAAGTTCTTCCTCATCTTCAGCTGGAGCTTCCTCTGCTTCAGTTTGTGCCCGTTGCCCCTTGTCCTGTCGCTGGGCATCACAGCAAAGAGTCTGGCCCCGTCCTCCTGACCCTCACCCTGCAGATATTTAGAGGCATTTCGAAGGTCCCCTCTCAGCCTTTTCTTCTCCAGGCTGAACAAGCCCAGCTCCCTCAGCCTCTCCTCGTAGGAGAGATGCTCCAGTCCCCTCCTCATCCTCGTAGCCCTCCGCTGGACTCTCTCCAGTAGCTCCTCATCTTTCTTGAAGTGGGGAGCCCAGAACCGGACACAGGACTCCAGATGGGGCCTCCCCAGGGCAGAGCAGAGGGGGAGGAGAACCCCCCTCGCCCTGCTGCCCACACTCCTAACGCACCCCAGTACCCCACCGCCCGTCCTGGCAGCCAGCCCGCCACGGAGCCGCTCTGCCCGCCCCGCCCCACTGGCCGGCGTGCGCGTGACGTCATCGGCCGCGGCCGGAGTCCCCGCCCCCGGTGTTGCGCGCTCCTCCCCCCCCCCGGTACGCACCTCGCGGCCACCGTAGCGGGAGCGGCGGAAGCCCCCTCCCTCTCCCACCCCCCTTCCCGGTCGCCGTCCCGGCGGCTGCTCCGCGTTGTCCCGCCGTCCCCCCCCCTCCCCGCGCCCGCCCCTCTGGGCAATCGGCGGCAGATGGCGCGGCGGGGCCCGGGCTGGCGGGGCGGGAGGCCGCCACCGCGGCTGCTGCTGCTGCTCCTGGTGCTGCTGCTGATGCCGGGCTTGGGGCCCGCCGCCGCCGCCGCCGAGGAGGAGGAGGAGGAGGCGGCGGCGGGGAAGGAATGCGACAAGCCGTGCGCGAACGGCGGGCGGTGCCAGCCGGCCAGCGGGCAGTGCGAGTGCCAGCCCGGCTGGGTGGGCGACCAGTGCCAGCACTGCGGTGGGCGCTTCAGGTGGGTCCCCGGGGGGCGGCGAGGGGTGGGGGTCCAGCCCGGGGGGGGGGGGCTTTTGGGGACAAGATGGCCGGGTTCGGGTACCGGGGGGGGGGACCGGGGGCCTGGTGGGTCTGGTTCAGGGTGCCCGAGGGGGGCACCGGGGAGGGTGAGGGGTTGGGGGGGGGGGGTTTGGGGCTTCCGAAGAGCCGGGGGGCGGCCCCAGGGGCAGTTTGGGGGCTCGGGGCAGGTCCTGGTGCTGGGCAGGGGGGCGGTGAGGGCGGCTCTGGGTGAGTCCGTGGGGGGCCAAGTCTGAGGGAAATGAGGGGTGAGGGGCTGCGCCTGGGGGGGTGTGAAGAGGGGCGACACCCAGCAGGGATTTGGGTGCTGAGGGGGGGGTCTGGGGCTGTGAGCGGTGGCGGGGGGTGACGAGCTGAGAGGACCCAAGGTCCGGGGGTGCGAGGGGTCGGGGCTGGGTGGGGGAGGCCTGGGGGTGGGGGGTGCCCCAAGGAGCAGCGTTTGGTGGGTATGGGGTGTGGGGGGGGTTGTGCCACAGGGAGGCGGCTCCGAGGGCGAAGGGGTTTTGGGTGCTGGGGTGGCGGGAGCAGGGGTGCAGGTGGAGGGCACCGGGTGGGCTGGGAGATGGCAGGGTGTGGATGCGGGCGACGGGGTTCGCCTTGCGGTAAGGTGTGGGGAGAAAGTAAGGCTGGGGGGGGTGGGTAGGGTGAGATGTTGGGGGCAGCAGGGGTGGGTTTGGGGGCTCTGTAGGCTCCTTCACCCAACACCTTTCAGAGCTGATGAGGGCTGGGTTTGGGTGTGCGTGGAGGTGGGTGGTGTGGGAGCAGAGGGGAGCAGGTTCTCCCCGGGCTGGAGGGCAGCGTGGGTGTGGGACCAGCTCCTGGGTGGGGGTAGGTACGGGAGAAAGCCTGACGTGGGGATGGGGGGCTGGATCCGGCTGGGAGCAGGTTGGAGTGGGGGAAGAAGGGCGTGCAAGCTGGTGTTAGGGCTGGGTGGAGAGAGTCCAGCACAGGGCTACGAGGATGAGGAGGGGACTGGAGCATCTCTCCTCCGAGGAGAGGCTGAGGGAGCTGGGCTTGTTCAGCCTGGAGAAGAGAAGGCTGAGAGGGGACCTTTGAAATGCCTCTAAATATCTGCAGGGTGGGGGTCAGGAGGACGGGGCCAGACTCTTTTCAGTGGTGCCCAGCGACAGGACAAGGGGCAACGGGCACAAACTGAAGCAGAGGAAGCTCCAGCTGAAGATGAGGAAGAACTTCTTCCCTCTGAGGGTGACGGAGCCCTGGCCCAGGCTGCCCAGGGAGGCTGTGGAGTCTCCTTCTCTGGAGATATTCCAGACCCGCCTGGCCGCGGTGCTGTGCAGCCTGCTGTGGGTGACCCTGCTTGGGCAGGGGGTTGGGCTGGGTGACCCACAGAGGTCCCTGCCAACCCCCACCATGCTGGGATTCTGTGACACGGGTTTTTGGGGGGGGGGGTTTGAGCAAGCTCGTCTTGGCAGACAGAGTAAGCAGGTGTAGGTTTTGGTGAAGGATGAGTTTGGGAGGGGTGTGAGGGGGGGAGAGAAGCGGCACCTTGAAGGGGGCAGATGGCACGTGGGGAGGCTCGGCTCTTGGGGCAGAGGAGTGCGTGCTGGCCCTTGGGAACAGCAAACCCCTGGAAGGGTTTGCTGGGGGACAGGGCCAGAGCTGGGAGGCTGGAGGGGATTGGACAGGGTGGGGGATGGTGTGAGGGTCCTGCTTCTGGGCAGAGTCTTCCTTTAGCCTTTTTTCATCAAAAAAGAAAGACCAGAAACAGGGATGGTTCTGAGCAGGGGGATGGAGACTCCCCAGCTCTGCACTTGTCCAGGCCATGTGTGTGTGGGGGGGAGCGAGGGGTGCCTGCACAGAGGGAATGGGATCTTTGGGCTCTGCGATACCGGAAAGCGCGTTGCCTGCGGTGCCGAGGGCAGCTCTGGTGGTGATGGGATGCTCAGTTGGGTTGTGTGTCTAAAGTCTATCCCATAGGGTGAGAAATAGGGCATCTTCATGGGAACAGGCTGGAAATGCACCCTGGCTTCTCTGTAAACTTACATTTTTAGTGGAAGAGGTTTCTGTAAGATGGTTACCTGCTTTGGTTTTATCAGCTCTGGCAGCGAATGCATCTGCATGCGTTAGGTGAATTCCATGGGCAGAGCTGAGCCTTGGCAAAGAAGGAAATGAAAAAAGGATGATTATTCTGGGCAGCGCTTGCTTTCGTGGGGATCTTCTGATGGGAAGTACCAACCACCTTTTGACGATGCTCCCTGTGGATCTGGGGGAAGGAGAGCTGTCTGTACAAGCCGACCTCATGGAGGAAAACCACTTTGTCTGCTTTAGCAGTTGAGGTTTCTATTATTTGTGTTTTTTTGACAGTCTGTAGATGGGTGTGTGATGCAGCTAATCTAAAAGGGGTTTTGGGTGGAAACGCTGCCAGGCTAGGCAAGCCCTGGACGTCGAAATGCTCCTTTTTAATGCTTTTTGCCACTGTCCTGAGAAGGATTTCTTCTTGTTGAGGGAGAGTGTTGTGAAATAGCCACCTACCTGTTACTTTCCTCGAGTGGTTTAGGATATTGGTCATTTTAAGGGGACTAAATTTGAATAAAGACAGAGTCATCTTTCCTGAGTGGCAAAACTGGTGCTGCTGAGTAACAAAAGAATTGGTATAGATCCACTGCTGACTGCTTTATTTTAGGTTTGTTTTTAGCCTCTTGTCTGTTTTGATAAAGCTTCTTATTTGTTGTTCACATACAATTCCAGTCTAAAGTTTTGACTAAAAATCAAGTGTGTGTTTTTCTCTCTAAGTGTTTGATTTAGCTGTTTATTTATTTACTTGTGAGTTGAAGTTTCTAGTAATGTTTTTAAACTTTGAGCCCCCAGAAGTGCAAACAAGTGTTTTTAGCAACATTTAGAGCTTTGCAGTCACAACTTTCACATGCCTTGAGTTTACTCTGTCTCCTGTCAGAAATGGCACTGCAGGGTGGGTTTTTTTTTTTGGTGTATGGTTGTCAAGAGCTGGGCTTGGAAAGGCTTGACACGTTATTAGATGCTGTAGGTACAAATGGGAAGTAGAAGGGCGGGTGAAAATTATTCCCTAAGTGTGGTATATTCCCCATGCTTATCTGCTTGACTCAGAGATGTAATTAAATTTGGCACGTTAATCTTCCGGTCCTTATCTGGATGTATATGATGACTGTATTTGTGGCCTTGACTTTTTTGTTTACGTCGAGCACTGGGGTTGTCGTGATGCAGCTGGTGCTTCACTGACCTACTGATCCCTCGAGTCTTCCTCGTTAGCAACGAAGAACAAATGCTGGGGCTACGTGTTGCAGTCTGCTAATGTTCCACTTGCCTTCCTCAATGGGAAAGTCTGTTTGTTTATTTATATTATTTATTTATTAGAAATACAGGTAACAAACCTGGGGTGGACCGTTTTCTTGCTTGTTCCACCCAAACTGTGTAAGGGGAGATACGTGATGACTTACTCTTCTGGTGGGGATGTGTGGGGTTTTTTTGAGGATGTGCCGTGTGCTGCCACTTCCTAAGAAGAGAGAGGCATAGCAGGAGTGTACCTGCGCGTGGTTTCGTTGGTGATCGTTCGTGGTGGTAGGAATGGCTTCTCAGAAAACACTGACCTCTGCACAGATGCTGTTGCGGGGGTAGAAGACGGAGTTATGAAGGACTTCAGGTGACGTTCTTAAGATGTGGAACCAGCCACATGAGCTCTTTAAAGATAAAGATCTTGGTTTTGAAGGAAGCTGACATAGAAAATATAGGACGTGCCTGATGCGCTTGTGTTTTCTATTTCTGTACAAACCCCCAGCGGGCCTCAGCGCTGGCTGGAGTCTGCTGCAGGCCGGTGGCTTCAAGCTGCCGTAGTCTGGGCGGGAGAGGACCTCTGCTGTGAGGCTGTCTGCTGGGAGGGCTGAGGAATCTCCTGGTGACGGAGCTGCGGCAGCGCGCTGGAGACAACTTTTTCAAGCAGTGGGAGCTCGGGAGCACCGAACTCGAGGGTGAGCTTGCCAGCGTTGGGTGTTGTGCAGTCAAAAGGATGCTGCGAGCTTTGAGACCACAGAATCCTCAAAGCGCTTTTGTAGCTCGGCGACACAACCTCTCGTCCTGCCTGAATGGGATTGTTTCAGCCTGCTGCCTGATTAGCAGACGGGCAAGGGCTGCCCTGGGAGGTAAAGCACAGGTTGAGAAATGACTGCTGCTTTACACAGATTTATTGGCCAGAGATTGTAGGGGATTGGATTAACAATGTCAGGATAGCGCTTGGCTTCTGGACTAGTAATTGTATGCAAATCAGGTGTATAGGCACACTGACGGGCGGTTTGATGTATGATTGTAGCTGAAAATATGCACAGATTATATACTTTTGACTACGTAATGAAATACCAAAGGATTCCAGAAAGCCGTGGTTGTGTGTAAAGGCACTGGTTCTCCTTTCATGGTAATACTTTTTTTTTCTTTTTTCTGAGGTGGGAGATGGAAAATCCTGAGCAGCGCTTAGCAATGCAACATGACAGTTGGAGGAAAAAAGATAAGATTAGAGTGTATCTTTTAAACTACCTTTTTATTAATTTAATGGAGGCAGTTATGGGCTGCTGATTGAACGTCATTAAGGAGTCGGTGGTGATACAGTGTCCTTGGCCAAAGAATGTTACAGTGAAGAGGAATTTTATCTCCAGAAGATTTGAGTAAATCGTAACCTGCGAGAGTTGCTAGCTGGCAAAAAGCTATCACAGTTCCCATTCTTAAACAAATGGGAACTTTTGATCAAAAGCTAGTATACAAAACCATTGTCTTTAAAAAGCTACCTGATGCTGTCTAAAGCTTTAGGAAAGTCGGGAAACTGCTTAATATATCTAAGGATGTTGGCGGTTTGAATCAAATCAGTTTAAGTGCTTAAATTAGATTTGGGTGCTGCATTTGTGCCTGATCCTCTTTCTGCTTCTCTCTTTTCATTAGTATGTTATCGTGCTTTAAAATGATTTTCTTTTCCGTGTTGCTGTGTGAAAGGCTCGCTCAAATGTTGTGCACTGGTAATAAAAGTATAAGCTATTCAAGTAGGAAATATTAAAGCATTATCAATTTTTAAAAATGCACTGGGGAGAAAAGACATTCATACACTTTTATTTAGTTCTTGGAGGCATTATTCCAACTCTGGATTTATAATTTTGCTAGGAGATGTGTGTGTATATCTGTCTGTGTATGCATATCTATATTTCTGTCTACCTGTACATGTATTTAAGTGGTATTCTCACTGTTTTATTGCTACTTTCACTGTTTTATTGGACAGTCTGATGTTTTGCTAGGGCTCTTTTAAGAACAGAAATTAATCTGTGAAATAGTTCAGTATTTTTGAAATATCTGAGATGTTCTACGCTTTTTGCCTTGCACTGGCAAGAATGGCCAGCATAGATATTTGACTTGTGTGAGGTTTTGTTAATGTTTGCAATAAGCTCACTTGTTGTTGTTACTTTCAGTCTGCTTTATAGCAAGGAGTCAACAGCGGGAAAGTCAGAGCAGTAAGGCAATGCAGTGCATGGTAGATGATAGAATCATAGAATGGTTTGGGTTGGAAGGGACCTTGAAGATCATCTGGTTCCAACCCCCTGCCATGAGCAGGGACATCTTCCACCAGCCCAGGTTGCTCAGAGCTCCATCCAACCTGGCCTTGAACCCTGCCAGGGAGGGGGCAGCCACAGCTTCTCTGGGCAACCTGGGCTGGGGCCTCACCGCCCTCATGGGGAAGAAATTCTTAGTAATATCTAACCTAAATCTGCCCCCTTGCTGTCATCTCTGCTTCACGCACCTCAGATGTGTTCACCCTTGGAGCGTCAGTTGTTGGAGTTATCGAGCAGCTCATGGTTTCAGCCTGTGCGAGAGAGGAGCGAGCGGCGTCCGGCTGCTGCCTCCCGCTTCGCGTGTCTGGGCGTCGAGACCAACGGGAGCACTGCGGGGAGAGGGTGACGCTCCTCTGCCTGGCAGTTCCAGGAACGTGTCACTGCCTCAGGCTTGACTGCAAATGTCTCCTTTTCTGCGGTGGTCAACAGGAGAGACATTGCTGTCTCATTTCTCTGTGTCTGTTTGAATATCGGGGAATAGCTGCCTGAGTCAGCTTAGCAGAAGTTGTCTGACACCGCTCTGGATTTTTCCATTGTTTCAGAGTCTCGGTTGCTTCCTTCGTTATGGATCCAAAATAAGCTCGTGTCCAACTTGGGTGTTCTTCACCGTCTTAGTCAATTTAACATAGGTGACTTCTATTGAAATACCAACAAATGGCTGAGCACTGTTTGCACAGAAATGGTGGGGGGTTTTGAAGCTTTCGGAAGAACTAGGATCGGCCATGCTTTTATCATGTGTCCTGATAAAGTTAAATAACGTTTGGAATGCACGTGGCAGATTTCGCTTCCCTGGCGTGTTCCACTGAAGCTTTCATGAGCAATGAAATTTAAAACCATGAGCTTACTGTGCCTTGCATAGGTGTCTGTGAAGATCCATGCTGAAAATCCTCTATATATTGAGCTAAGGCTACTGCTGACCAAACTGTTGCATTGTTGCATTAATTTATGATACAATTGGGTGCTCTTTTCTTGAACAGCCGCTTTCCTTGAAGAAATTTTTTCCAATTTGAAGTTCCAAGCACAGCGCTTGGAATTGGCTTCTTGATCAGGTAGAACTTTGCTTTTTTTCGTGCACTCAAAGTGTTCTCAGCAGGTAGTTCTTTAGGAGCTCTTAAATCTCATCTTCTATAGTGTAGTGAAAAAGATATAGTAAAAAAATGCAGAAGATGGGACTGAGAGATATGTGATTTTGTAGGTAAAGGAGGTAGGTAGAGGAGTGAGCTGCTACAAATGTCAATTCACCATAAGAAGGGCTGCAACAGTTTTATTACAGTACTTTGTTTATTACAGTACTTTGTTCTTCTGTAGCCATGTGCTGACATCTGCCCGCGTAACCACTGCAGGGGCTGAAAGAAAGCGGGGCTGGAAAATTTGATAATCAATTTTACAGCACAGAACAGAGATGGTAATTTTCTTTTGTGCATGGCTTTGAATCAAATACTCATTTAGTCACTGAAACGCTGAACCAGTAATGATGCTTGATTTTTGTTTCCTGCTTTTCTTCCCCTGCTTTGTTTGTGGCTGATCCACATGGAGTTCCGTTGGAGTCTGCTGGAGGCTGTCACTAGTGCCCTTCCCTCCCTTTGCCTAAAATAAATATTTATTTGATAGAGACGCAGGTTCCTGCGAGGGTTTCGGTGGATGGGCTGCATGTGTACAATTCAGGGCATGGTTTTGGCTCGTAGAGCCTGAAATCCTTGGGATTTTCAGATCAGAAGGGTCCTGTCCTGATTGCAGAGCTGTGAAATCGTTAGGGTTGGTAAGAGACCTTAATTGCACACACAACCGTCTTCATGTGGAAATCTGATAAGCTAGATTTGGTACGTTGGAATAGTGGGGGATTTTTAGAATAATGTTTTAAAGAAAATGAGCTCAGTGTTTTGGGCTGATGATAGCCTTAGTGCAGCTCATGTGATGAAGAAAAATTGAGTTGTTTTACTGATTGGCTGAGCAATATTCCTGCGAAAGAAGGGCAGCTGATCTCTGAATCAGATTGTGTGGAATACTCCTAGGACACCCCGGGATCTACTTAACGTTCCTGGTACTGGTTGTGCCTTAATGCAGTAACGCAGGTTTCCTGCAGTATCATCAGATTCAGAATTTTCAGTTCTCCGAAAATGCAGAAGCGGAATTGAGCTGGTGTAGGGGAGATCATGCCTGTGGAGGTGGACTGGGCATTTGAACTTAGGGTTTTCCAGCGTATGAACTACGTATAAACTTTTTTCCCTGGCGTGCCTGCTGAGCTCCTAGGTGCAGAAGAAATAGCGTTGCTGTATGTACACACCATCATCTGCTTATTGCATGTCGCAAAAATTCAAATGGGGGTTGTTGCCTTGTGTAGGTACAGTGTTACGTGTCCCGTTATGTGTGAAAATTATCTGTAATGTCTTTTCCCATCAGCCAGTGCCACTCAGCTTTCTGTGACTGAGGGACGTACGAAAGCAGCTGTGAAAATCTCACTTTCTCTAGTATTTGTCTTTACTTTCTATTTCCTGTTTTTCAGAAACCTTGTTTTTTTTCTTTGCTAGTTTTTTGTAATCTGAAAGGACACGAAAAAAAGGAAGGCTGCATTAGGAAAACACCCTTTTGAAGACTTTATTAGTCAATGTTTGTATTGCATGAAAATTTAATACCCGTCTCCAAGGTGGTGCTTGTCTAGTCAAAGTATAAGAAGCTCGGCACGGATGAATTAGCATATTTTGTAAACTCCCTTTATGAACGCGAACACAGAAGGTGAAAACTATTTTTCCATTCAGAAAATTTCAGTTGGATATAATATTATTTAATTGTGAAGTGAGAGAATAACTGTGTCTTCAATTACTCTGCTGTTAAAGCCGTGGTAGTTTCCATCCCTGCTGTTTTTCAGTTGTTAGTATAGCTGTGAAAAAAAAAAATCACACCGCCGGTGCGTTTAGCTTTGAGTTGCTGCTGGTATAATGTATGGCTGTGTTTTGAGTGGTTTTTGGGGCTTTTGGGGTATATACGTCATTATATCTTTCCCTTCACAGTTTTGCAATGCTCGAAGGGTTGGTACTGTGGCACTGTTGCGAGATGCTTTGAATGTAATTGCCTTATCTGGAGAAAATCTAGGATTGAGGTTCACCCTGTGCACAATATTTGGATTTTTATTGCTAGCTGCAATAGAGAACACATTTGAGTTCTTCTAAAATAAACTTTTCAAGATGGCTTTGTGAAGGTTTTTTTGTGACCATGTGCAACATGTTTCCTGCCGGAGTCGTGCACCTGCCTGTTTAATGATTAATTTACACGACTGATATCCTATTAATGTGGAGGGGAGAGCGTCACAGGAGTTTTATAGCGATTTCAGAGCTTAGTATCTCCAGTGCCTGCCTTTGTTACGCACTTTGATCTTGGATCAGCAACGGCCATGCCAAGAAGAAATTTCCTGGCCATTGCAAGACTTGAGATGCAAAGGAGCATGGGGCTGAAATGCTGACTCAGCAGGTCAGTGTTGCAAGAAAAAAATGAGGGAAAACTCCTGTGTTATTTCCCATCAAGGACTTCTGTGCTGCTAGAAAAAAAAAATTCTACTGTATCAGAATTGTAAGCAGACATCAAAATTGCTGGTTCACTGGAAGAGAAGTATTGAATTCCGAATAATGTATTGGAAAATAATTACTTTTTAGGTCACTGATGGTTCTCTTTTTTTTTTTTTTTTTTTCAAATGGAGATTAGGAACAGGCACGATTGTACAGTCAGCTGCTTTTATTTTTGTTGAAAAATTTGGAAGGAAATTTATTGTTGTGCAAGATACACCCTGGATTTCCAGATGCCTTTATTTATAGTTGCTGCCTGCTTGCTTGTCAGTACGTTAGCGCACTTCTGTTAACGATTGATTTATTGCATTCCAACACATAACAGGCAGATCTTGAAATTTGGGTCAGTCGGTGTCTGTTTCTCACAAGCGCGGGTTGCAGTGATGCTTTAAAGTCAGTGTTTTTCATTTCGGGAATGGTAATGGATGTTTAAATATGCCCTCGTTCAACTTCTGGAGTATGAATCATTTTGAGGAGGTGTTCAAGTGGTTCAAAGTCAAAAACAGAACTTGACTTCTCGCCTCTGCACATTTTTTCTAAAACATCCATTCTTTTTTTTTTTCTTTGTACTTTTCCTAGTGGATATCGCTGATATTCAGCTAACTTGTTTTGTTTGAATTTATATGGTGAGCCCAAAGGAAACTGGGAGCGATGTAGAACATAACTTTAAAATAGTAATTCTTGGCTCACTTGCAGCTATTCTCAGTAACCTGAACTGGTGAAGATTTCTGGGACAGCAGGCGAGTGTTGTCTCAGTACGTGCGGAATTCCCAAATGTGAGTGGCATAATAACAGTTTCTGAGCAGGTTTGGTGTTTGAATGTGAAAGGATGGGGATTTGGATTGCTGGTGGAAAACAGGGATGTGTGATCCCAGTGGAAAAGCTGTAGTGACTTTATAGCCTGTAACTTTTCTAATGCCATCTAAGGAAGAATAAAAAGGGTACGAGGGGACTTCAGTCCTGAAAAAGCAAAGGGAATGAATCAATGAAGAACTGCCCAAGCTCGGGACGAGGGTTGGTTTTATAAAATACGCAGGTTGTTTCTTCGGAAACGCGTCTGAAGTTGGGACCGAAGCGAGTTGGTTGCTGTTCTCCAGGTCAGCCCCGTCGCTGGGTGCCTGCGGGCATCCTCGGCTGGCACACTCGGCCGTGTCGGGACTGACGGCCCCTTGCTTAATGCCAGCAGGGAACGAGCCGCGGTGGGTTCTGGCAGCTTTGCTTCTTTGTCCACGTTCCCTGGTAATGGCTTTTTGAGCAAAGATGCTTAAAATGCTTAAAATATGTTTTTATATTGCTGTAAGTTGTGGGAG
The DNA here is from genome assembly GCF_030867145.1 of Opisthocomus hoazin. NCBI lineage: Eukaryota > Metazoa > Chordata > Aves > Opisthocomiformes > Opisthocomidae > Opisthocomus > Opisthocomus hoazin. The sequence goes on along the minus strand of NC_134418.1, from coordinate 2,955,224 downwards.
TGTCTCCTCTGAAAGCAAAGGGTGGTATCCCAGCCAGCATTGCGTATTTTTTTATTTTCTTTTCCCCTTCTTCAGTTCTGCCAATATCAATTTATCTGAGTTTTAGTTTGAAAAAGTTCAGGGTGTAGCCGTAGCATTCATAGGGTGCGATGAGCATAAATGGCCACGCAGCTTTAGAAGTCAAACAAATACAATTCGTCATCTAATCTTCTTGGTTTGGTTTCCCTGTTTGTGAAACAAGGACGAGTTATTTATATATTTTAAATATATTCTGATGATGACGCTATTTACATAGGAATTTAGGGGTTCAGAAGCTGTACTTTAATGACAGTTTTGCATGGCAACTGGTACCCAGCTTGTCTGTTCTGAGAAGAATACTGTCCTACAGAAGAACTGTGCTTAATGTTGCTATAAATATGCTTAATCATCTTTGCCAAGGATTATGAAAAAGGATATTGTGTGTTAAAAATGATGAAGTTTAAATGTGATCTTAATTTCTCTACTCGGTGCTGACAGGAATTTGTCACGTGGAATTAAAAGAAAAAAAAGAATCACTGTGAAAATTGCGTTATCTGATCAAAGCTGGTCAAGGCATCAGAATATCTCTTGTGCCTGAGGTTTGCTTGTTTTCAATACGCGATGTGTATATATGAGAGCGTGCAGGAGATGAGACATCGTGCTGAAGAAGACATCCTTTGCCATACTCCCAGCCTCCTAAAACCCACTGAGCTTTCAGCATCTTAAGGCAGCTAGAACAGAAACGTGGTGAAACGTGAGTGCAGACACGAAGGTGTAGTGGCTTACCTTATAAAATCGTATACCAGGCCTCCTCAAGCAGTGAAACTTGTGTGCCGCGGTTGCCAAGAAGGCCAATGGCATCCTGGGGTGCATTAAGAAGAGTGTGGCCAGCAGGTCGAGGGAGGTTCTCCTTCCCCTCTGCGCTGCCCTGGTGAGGCCCCATCTGGAGTCCTGTGTCCAGTTCTGGGCTCCCCACTTCAAGAAAGATGAAGAGCTACTGGAGAGAGTCCAGCGGAGGGCTACGAGGACGAGGAGGGGCTTGGAGCATCTCTCCTCCGAGGAGAGGCTGAGGGAGCTGGGCTTGTTCAGCCTGGAGAAGAGAAGGCTGAGAGGGGACCTTTGAAATGCTTCTAAATATCTGCAGGGTGGGGGTCAGGAGGACGGGGCCAGACTCTTTTCAGTGGTGCCCAGCGACAGGACAAGGGGCAATGGGCACAAACTGAAGCCGAGGAAGCTCCAGCTGAAGATGAGGAAGAACTTCTTCCCTCTGAGGGTGCCGGAGCCCTGGCCCAGGCTGCCCAGGGAGGCTGTGGAGTCTCCTTCTCTGGAGATATTCCAGCCCCGCCTGGCCGCGGTGCTGTGCAGCCTGCTCTGGGTGACCCTGCTTGGGCAGGGGGTTGGGCTGGGTGACCCACAGAGGTCCCTTCCAACCCCTAACATTCTGTGAATCGTGGTGAGCTGTATTTCACCGTGAGCTTCACCAAAGCTGGTGAGATCTTGAAGGAGATGGAATGCTGGCAATGCTTGCCTGCAGACCTGCTGCGGTGGAGAACAAGGAGGATCCTCCAGAGCAAGTCAGTGTGGCTGAGCGGGACGTTCTCCCAGGGAAGGTGGAGGGAGGATTTCTCTTGCTTGTAGGTTGATGTAACTTTAGTGCATCTTGTTCTGGCGTAAAAACGTGGCTACTGGGCTAAAAACAAAGACTGTGCTGTGGGACTCGGGGCATTCACAGCTGCCATGATCCAAATTCTTCTGCCCTTCCCTTCTTATGATCTTTATGTTCCTCCTCAGCCCCTAGATCTTCCTCTGTGTGTAGGCTTTATGCAGCCTTCTTGGAAGCAGCTGTGTTACCTCGTGAAGAAGGGTTTGAGAGCTGCTCTTTATGCTCTATATGAGGAGGAGGGAAGGATGCTCTGCCCTGTTGCTTTGCAGACCCACTGCAGTTTGGAAATTATGGTATGAAGTAAGCTTCCTCCTCACCTCTGCAGGCACTGGTTCTGTAGCATTACGTGAAAAATAGATTTATTTTTTCCTCTCTTGAGGCTGGAGAACAGGAGAAGGCGGCTCTTAGAAAGGGAATCCTTGCTTTTAAATGTGGATTTGAAGGAGAAATTCTGTAGGCGACAACTGTGTGTGTGTCCATTGATTTCTTGTTCACACTTTAATATTTTTTTTGTACATTTCCTATTTTGTACTCATCCTATAGATATGATGGAGTCATGGACAACAGGAAATTTGCAAAAGCCTGAGCACTTCATGAGTAGGCTTCACGAGTTCCTCTTTGGGCATCAAGACTGTCTTGCTTTTCTGGAGCAAAATCAGTAAATAAGGGGTCTCCTGTCATCCACATCAAGGAAATCTTACTGTTCGAGTTCAGGAAGACTTACAGGATGTTGTAGACACAATTGGAGTTGCTGGTTCCTCTAGCGTTTTGTAGCGTAATGGTGTGGCCAGAAGCAGCAAACTGACACTGAAAAACTAAGAGTAGCTGGAGGAAGGCCACTATCCATCAATACTGGAGGAGATAAACTGCTATGAATTATTTCTCTGGTAACTTTGATGTGTCTGAAGAAAAAAAGCCCCTCATTTTGACACCAGAAAATATTGTGGAGACTTCAGTTCTCCTAATTTACACGTGATGGGAGTAGTACAGGCCCTTTGGGAGACCGAGTGGTTGATGGGCTTGTAATGGGCTAAAGATTTACGGCAGGTCGGGACTGTGACTTGGGGCAAGCTGCTTTCTCTTTAATCTACAATGAAGTAAAAGACCCCTGATAGCTATAATTTTAATGGGGTTAAACGTGTATACACACACATGTAGATCTATCTACAGTGACTGGCATTTTGACAAGAGGTTCTCCTTCCTGCCAATGGTTGGGAGTGGAAGTCACGCTGTAGCTAGGAGTCTTCTTAAAAGCTTTTTCCCTTGGTTGCATGTGTTCATTATTAGCTCTTGAGTATATTGACAAAAGTCTTCAAAAGCAAACTCTTGAAAAATTTGGCCCTGATTAGTCTTGTGTTACTTGTAACCTCTGCGTGGGGTGGAAGTAGTAGAAGTGGTAACTTCCTGAATTTAGTTGTTGAGATGTTCTTCTTTTGTCAGTTACCTCTGCGCCTCTTATGTGTAAAACACTTGTAGTGTAGGTAAAGGCGCTGTACAATTACCTAAGTGTGGAATTAAAATAATTACAGTACAGGTCACTTTATGTTCCTTAATATATAATAGCCTGTAGAAGTGGTGGAGCTAAGGAGAAAGGAAGACTGGGTCAGCAATGTGAAATACGTTGTCCAAAGCAGTTTTCATACATAATACACTTCAATTATATGTATCAACTCATCCTATCTTGTTAGCAAGGGTCTTATGGAATTTATACTAAAATATCTAAAAGACGTGTTTGCTGGCGCTGACAGCGTTTCGGACATTCACTTAATGTGTACTGTAAATTAAACCCAAACTTTTAGTGTGTGCTGTTGTGAAATTAAACCCTGCTTGGGATCTAAAAATGTTAGTAAAATGTTGTTGTGAGTTGCCTTTTGAGGAACATTGTCCATGGACTGTATGGGAGAAGACCGTGCCAACATAGGCGCTGGGTGCTTTGGGTGGCTAAAGTCAGATGATGTCAATATCCCACCTTGAGCATTACTCCAGGTCGTCTTCAGAAATAGTTCTGCAGGAGCTTAGCATGCTCAGATGAAGCCAAAGAGAGTACAGCGTGCTTCTCTGCTTCCCGCTGGTATCGACAGCAAACTCATGGCACCAGATGGCAACAGGATGGAAAATGGGGGAAGGCAGTCTCCTGTCCAGCACGTCGAGTTTGGTTCTGTCTTGTTGTTTTTTTTTTTTTTTCTTTTTTTGGCACAGTCGTGGTTTGTACCTTGACTTCTTCCCTGTGTCTTCAGGGAAGATTGAATTCAGAAGGGTGTTGCACATTTCCTTCTCCAAGTGAATCACAGAATGGTCGGGGTTGGCAGGGCCCTCTGTGGGTCACCCAGTCCAACCCCCTGCCCAAGCAGGGTCACCCACAGCAGGCTGCACAGCACCGCGGCCAGGCGGGTCTGGAATATCTCCAGAGAAGGAGACTCCACAGCCTCCCTGGGCAGCCTGGGCCAGGGCTCCGGCACCCTCAGAGGGAAGAAGTTCTTCCTCATCTTCAGCCGAAACTTCCTGTGCTTCAGTTTGTTAATTAATGCAGGATAGAAATAGAATGACAGGACTGATTTATGAGCTGATTAACTGCTTTGGTGCCTAATTGATTCGGTACAAGTAGGTACTTTGCAGCCCTTGTAGACTGAGGCTGGGATGTTGTCAGACTTCTGATGCCGTCTTAGCTGTCAATCTAAAACCAGTCTTAGAGACCTGTTTTCCACGCCAGTATTTTGGAGAATGCAGAGTCCTTTTCCCAGGACGACTGTTAAACTGCAGAGCTCATCCTGAGCCCTGGAAATGAGAACGTGGTACGTGTGGATACGTATCGTATTACTTACTCGTACCGAGGGACTACATAGGAGTCCTGGTTGTAACTTTTGGATTGTGTTCCCCCTAAAATAGTCCATGTGGTATGTTGTCTTGGTTATTTGTACCGATGGGATTCACGTTCACTGGTTCAAATCAAAACTCTCTGCCTTTTTGATTGCTATTCTTCTAACTCATTGGTTAGATTTTTCCGAAGCTGTGTTATATCCTCTGTATCCTTAACTCACTTTTAAAATCTTTTCTCCATGTAATTATAATCGAATTTTGCCCTTGGGCAGATGTAGTCATAAACTTTTAAGAGCAGTTTTAAAAATAGCGAGGGTGAAGAACTGGTCATAAAGTAACATTAGTTGAATCTTTGGACTGTGGAATAGCGAAGTGCAGTGTCTGTTTGGAAAAAAAAAAAGAGAAGTTGTGGGGAAAGGGGATCTGTGTATCTACAGACCCATCAGTCTGACCTTGAGAGCACGTTAAAGGGAAGACTGATTGGAGACAGACAGAAATTGCCAGGTAGGTTTGCCATTTGTAAGTGATGTTATTTTAAAATACATCTTTGGCGAGAGTGCTACTGAGAGATGAGTGTGGAGGATGAAGGCAGCTGTAACAGGTAAATGCAGTCTGGACTTTGGCAGCTCGTTTGAGTCAATGTCACCTGGTATGTTGCTGAAACAGAGAAGCTAGGAGCTACCACGTGACGTGTGAAGAACTTTTCACCTTTGGTGTGGTAGCCAGGAAAAATGCAGGAAGCAGACAACCAAGTTTATTTTCCATTCTGTCACTTTTATTGACATAAAATTAATCAGACGCTTGCTCAAATGATAGGTATGGAAGGGCAGCAGTTGATTAGGTGTTAAACAGGTGGAGTTCCAAGGGGGAGTATTTTGTAGAATCACAGAGTGGTTTGTGTTGGAAGGGACCTTGAAGATCATCTGGTTCCAACCCCCTGCCATGAGCAGGGACATCTTCCACCAGCCCAGGTTGCTCAGAGCTCCATCCAACCTGGCCTTGAGCACTGCCAGGGAGGGGACAGCCACAGCTTCTCTGGGCAACCTGGGCCAGGGCCTCACCACCCTCCTGGGGAAGAATTTCTTCCTAATATCTAATCTAAATCTGCCCTCTTTTAATTTAGATTTTAAATTTTAATTTAATGGCATTCCCCCTTGTCCCATCACTACACACCCTTGTGAAAAGCCCCTCTCCATCCTTCCTGTCGGCCCCTTCAGGCACTGGCAGCTGCTCTAAGGTCCCCCTGGAGCCTTCTCTTCTCCAGGCTGAACAGCCTCAACTCCCTCAGCCCGTCCTCGTAGGAGAGGTGCTCCAGCCCTCTGACCATCTTTGTGGCCTCCTCTGGCCCTGCTCCAACCCATCCATGTCCTTCTGATGTTGGGGGCCCCAGAGCTGGGCGCAGGACTCCAGGTGGGGTCTGAGGAGAGTGGAGTCAAGGGGCAGAATCCCCTCCCTCGCCCTGCTGCCCACGCTGCTCTTGATGCAGCCCAGGGTACGGGTGGTTTCTGGGCTGCCAGCGCCCATTGCCGGCTCGTGTTGAGCTTCTCATCCACCAGTACCCCCAAGTCCTTCTCCTCAGGTCTGCTCTGGAGCCGGTCTCCGCCCAGCCTGTACTTGTGTTTGGGGCTGCCCCATTTGTTTGGAAAGAAGTTGGAGCTGGAACCTGATTTAATGTTTTGATTCGTGACCTGGGTAGAGTGCGCGGATGCACACGGGTTATGTCACTTAGGATGTCATCGGGGAGCCGTGGTGCGAAGGTCGCACCGTCAGCCTGGAAGAGCAGGGTGAATGAAGTGGCAGAGTGGGGATGAAACAGCAGTGTGCAATGCGGCGTTACGCTCCCGGTGATTTACAGAAGGAGCCTGCTAAGATGAAGTTGTACAAAAAAAGACCCAGAAACAGTAATTGGTCTTTGAATGGTTGTTATTTGTCAGCATGATGCATTTCGAAAGACGAAGTAAAAAGGCAGCGAGGAGAAGGGGGGAAAATGATATTATGGTTCAAAGCACTGGTAAGAGCATCTCCTGGGTAAGATCACCACCCTCTGATCAGGGGCTTTTTCTTTCATCACCTGTGAGTAAAGAGGATTCTTCTGCCCTTAGTTTTTAGGGGGTCTGGTGGTCATTTATGCTTCAGTTCGTTATGTCTATTGATTAGTGAATGCTCTTGCCTGAAGCTGTTTCTTACCAGCGTAAGAAAGAGGTAGTATTCATTCAGCAACGCTTCACGGGTGCTAAACAGAAACTATTATTTCAATTACTGAAGGTGCACTTTGCCAAGCGTGTAACTCCTCTGGTGACTTGGAAAAATGGAACAAATAGTGGTTTGTTGGTGTTCACAGAATCACAGAATCACAGAATAGTAGGGGTTGGAAGGGACCTCTGTGGGTCATCTAGTCCAACCCCCCCGCCGAAGCAGGGTCACCTACAGCAGGCTGCACAGGACCTTGTCCAGGCGGGTCTTGAATATCTCCAGAGAAGGAGACTCCACAACCTCCCTGGGCAGCCTGTTCCAGTGCTCCGTCACCCTCAGAGGGAAGAAGTTCCTCCTCATGTTCAGACGGAACTTCCTGTGCCTCAGTTTGTGCCCATTGCCCCTTGTCCTGTCACTGGGCACCACTGAAAAGAGCTTGGCCCCATCCTCCTGACACCCACCCTTCAGATATTTGTAGGCATTTATAAGGTCCCCTCGCAGCCTTCTCTTCTTCAGGCTGAACAAGCCCAGTTCCCTCAACCTCTCCTCGTAGGGGAGATGCTCCAGTCCCCTCACCATCCTTGTAGCCCTCCGCTGGACTCTCTCCAGTAGCTCTTCATCCTTCTTGAACTGGGGAGCCCAGAACTGGACACAGGACTCCAGATGAGGCCTCACCAGGGCAGTGTAGAGGGGAAGGAGAACCTCCCTTGTCCTGCTGGCCACACTCTTCTTGATGCACCCCAGGATTCCATTGGCCTTCTTGGCAGCCAGGGCACACTGCTGGCTCATAGTTAACCTGTCGTCCACCAGGACACCCAGGTCCCTCTCCGCAGAGCTGCTCTCCAGCAGGTCCACCCCAAGCCTGTACTGGTGCATGAGGTTGTTCCTCCCCAGGTGCAGGACCCTGCACTTGCCCTTGTTGAACCTCATCAGGTTCCTCTCTGCCCAGCTCTCCAGCCTATCCAGGTCACGCTGAATGGCAGCACAGCCTTCCGGTGTGTCTACCACACCTCCCAGTTTGGTGTCGTCAGCAAACTTGCTGAGGGTACATTCTAACTCTTCATCCAGGTCGTTGATGAAGCAGTTAAACAAGACTGGGCCCAGTACTGACCCCTGAGGGACACCACTTGTCACCAGCCTCCAACTAGACTCAGCGCCGCTGATGACAACCCTCTGAGTTCTGCCATTCAGCCAGTTCTCTATCCACTTCACTGACCACTCATCCAGCCCACACTTCCTCAGCTTCCCCAGGAGGATATCATGGGAGACTGTGTCGAAAGCCTTGCTGAAGTCAAGGTAGATAACATCCACAGCTCTCCCTTCGTCTACCCAGCCAGTCATGTCATCGTAGAAAGCTATCAGATTGGTCAGGCATGATTTCCCCTTGGTGAATCCATGCTGACTACTCCTGATAACCTTCTTTTCTTCCACTTGCTTCATGATGGCCTCCAGGATAAGCTGCTCCATCACCTTTCCCGGGATGGAGGTGAGGCTGACCGGCCTGTAGTTCCCTGGGTCCTCCTTCTTGCCCTTTTTGAAGATTGGAGTGACATTGGCCTTTCTCCAGTCCTCGGGCACCTCTCCTGTCTTCCAGGACCTCTCAAAGATGATGGAGAGTGGCTCAGCAATGACATCCGCCAGCTCCCTCAGCACTCGTGGGTGCATTCCATCGGGGCCCATGGATTTGTGGACATCCAGATCGCTTAAGCGATCCCTCACACAGTCCTCCTCGACCAAGGGAAAGTCGTCCTCTCTGTAGGCTTCCTCTCTTACCTCCGGGGCCTGGGATTCCTGAGGGCCAGTCTTAGCACTGAAGACTGAAGCAAAGAAGGCATTCATTAGCTCTGCCTTCTCCGCATCCTCCGTCACCAGGACACCCGCCTCATTCAGCAGCGGCCCCACATTGTCCCTAGCCTTCCTTTTGCTGCTGATGTAGTTGAAGAAGCCCTTCTTGTTGTTTTTGACATCCCTTGCCAGCTTCAATTCCAGGTGAGCCTTGGCCTTCCTCGTCGCATCCCTGCATGCTCTCACCACGTTTCTGTACTCTTCCCAAGTGGCCTGTCCCTCTTTCCACATGCCATGCACCTTTCTCTTCTGCCTGATCTCCGCTAGAAGCTCCTTGTTTAACCATGCAGGTCTCCTTCCTCCTTTGCTAAATTTCTTTCTCAGGGGGATGCATTGCTCCTGTGCATGGAAGAAGTGTTGTTTAAAAAGCGACCAGCACTCATGGACCCCCCTGCCTTCGAGAGCCCTGGCCCACGGGATTCCTCCCAGTAGCTCCTTGAAGAGGCCAAAGTCAGCCCTCCTGAGGTCCAGGAGGTGTTTTGGTTTTTTTTTTTCTAAATGAAACCAGTCCTGGCATTTAATCCAACAAGTCCTGACGTTTAATCTGGAGAGTTCGGTGATTCACTTTGGCACCAGTCGTTCGATGATCCTGTGCGTCACGCGCTGTACAACCCAGTGACGCTGCCGTCTACTCAGACCCGTTACAAACTGGAAGCCAGCAATTGCAGAACCTTTTGCCATGCAGTCTTCCCTCTCAAAACCTATTAAATTGTATTAGAAGTCTGTCTTTTTTTTTTTTTTTTTAACATGTTGCTTTCCAGCTCCCATCTTAGACTGGGAGCAGATACAGAGATTTTGTTTCCTCGTCGTTACTATGTCAGTATTTTCCCAAATGGAAAAAATATTTTTCATATGAAATTATAACTATGTGAAAAGTTACGTAAAGGCCTGTAACGCTCTTAATATAGAACACCAGCCTTGAATGGGAACAATTAAAGCAAAGTAATGTGTTTACGTTATCACTCAGCGTTGTTTGGCAGGGGGAACTTCTGACAGCAGAGCAGGCTGGGCGTCCTCACCCGCCTCTGCTCTCCAGCTGGAGCTGACGTTAACCCCGAAACCGCGGTTTGAGGGAGCCTGACCTTTCGAGGGCCTCGCGGGAGGTCTCGGGTGCTCTTCTGTATATAAAATTAATTTGCAGGAAGTCCAGTTTTCTTTTTCTTAAATGCAAGGTGTTTTGTTTCCAGCCTTCTGCTGGAAATTTGTGTTCTCCCGGTTCTGGTTGCTTGTGTGACGGGCCCAACAGCACGTGGTCACTGTTCACATGATAAAGTTTATGTACTTAAGCACTCGTAGGGTTGAAACATTAATTTCAGCTGTTTTAGCTTTTAATAGTTTGGAAAATTCAAACAAAATCTCACATGGAAGTGATACTATTGGTGAGGAATGGTGGAACCTGTGCAACACCAATTATATATATTACAGTATTTAAGTAAATCTTCAGTAATGCATATTTGCAAATTACTTTTTTTTTTCCACTAGAGTTTTTTGCATAAATGATTTTTCATTTGTTGCAACCTCTTTGGATTGAAAAATGATTATTTTTTTAATATAGTTTTGAAATTATGCTGGTAGCAACCTTGCAATGGTTTTGCACTGATGTGTAATTTCTACGTAATGCTTCGCTGCCCTGAGACTCTCACAGAATACTCCCCTTGCCAATGCACCCGTGCTTGGTAAGCGTGGAAATGGGACGGCAGGAGACTTAAATGCTCTGCACAAATCCGTGGCCGGACGAGGTTTTGGAGTATCAAGGCTCGTTTGGCAGAGCAGTGTGTGCCTGTTGACAAGTCACAGCACTGCTCGCGTAGAAATAATTCTGTCTCCGGAGAAAAGAGGACGAAGAGCCGGGGGAAAATGTCTGCTTTTCAGCTCAGTGTAGGGCGGTGAGGATCACAGGCAGAAGGCGGCTCTGAACCCAACCTGTAATAAATGAATCGGCTGTGACTTTTACTGTCCGCTCTCCATGCGTGAATTATTTATTGATTATTATGCCAACCAGCATTAACAGTGTGAAATCCTCTGTCTCGCTGAGGCAGTAAACCTGCCGTGCGAATCGTAACTGAATTCATCTGGGTTCGGAAGCAGCAGCGAACTGTGCTACGTTCAACTCGCGAATTTTGTGCAAACTCTGTAAAACCACCCAGTTTGCTTTCTGACGTTAAATAGGGCTGTTGGGAAAGGTCCCGTCCTGCCTTGGATGAGCCGGTTTAATAATTGGCTTTGGCCGAAGAGCCGTGTCTGCTTTCAAGGATTTTGTGTGTTTGCTGTTTGTGAAACGCTTTTGGGTTCCGCGTTAGAACTGTCGGAGAAAATGGTGGCTCAAGTTAAGCTTTTGAATGCTGAGCGTTCAATATTTATCAGTTCTGGCTTTTTCTGTCTGTGAAACACCTGCTCTTTCAGCCAGTCATTTAAGAGAGGGGGGAAAAAAATAATCATGTAATTTGTTATGTAGTTGATGGCAGGGGTTTGAACGCTGCTGATCCTTACTGCTTTCGTGGTGTTACTGCCCATTACCCTGCACTGGGGACGGGCAGCAGTGCTGGAGCGTCCCGTACCTGGGGCAGCTGCTGCTGTCCCCCCTGTCACATTGAACTGATGGCCAGCAGTTAACGTGCTTTCATTTTAAAGCTGAAATTTAAATCCACTTATTTCCTGGGGAATGGCATTTCATGGTTCGAGAATTGTCGGATGCTTCAAACTGGGCTTGTTAAACTTGCTGAGAGGAGAAACCAACCCTCTGAGCGAGGAGTTACGCAGCTGGAGAGTCTGACTGAATACTTCCACTTTCTCTAAAATAGGGATTGTAATTAGTGGAACAATTTGACTAAGAGCCAGTTTAAACAGCCTGGCTGTTAATCTAAATAAAACCCAAATGCTTTGAGCAAGTTTCGTCTCCCTTTTCCCGAATCAGACTTTAATAAATAAATGAAATAATGAGGTGCAAAAAACTCAAAATAGTACCGCAGAGCTCTTGGCAGGCAAGAAAGCGTCTGTTCCTGCGGGCGGGATGAAGGGGAAAAACAAGTTGGGTCTCCGTCCTCGCCGTGCTTGGCCTCGCGGAGGTCTGCTGTGACAGCTCTCCCGTGTCCCAGGGCTCATCCCGGCCGGCGGCGCTCCTCAGAGCTGGGCACCAGCTTGCTCTCTGTTTTCACAGAATCACAGAACGGTAGGGGTTGGAAGGGACCTCTGTGGGTCATCTAGTCCAACCCTCCTGCTGAAGGAGGGTCACCTACAGTAGGCTGCACAGCACCGCGTCCAGGAGGGTCTGGAATATCTCCAGAGAAGGAGACTCCACAGCCTCCCTGGGCAGCCTGGGCCAGGGCTCCGGCACCCTCAGAGGGAAGAAGTTCTTCCTCATCTTCAGCTGGAGCTTCCTCTGCTTCAGTTTGTGCCCGTTGCCCCTTGTCCTGTCGCTGGGCACTACTAAAAAGAGCTTGGCCCCATCCTCCTGACACCCACCCTTCAGATATTTGCAAGTATATATTAGGTCTCCTCTCAGCCTTGTCTTCTCCAGGCTGAACAAGCCCAGCTCTCTCAGCCTTGCAGGAGAGATGCTCCAGTCCCCTCCTCATCCTCGTAGCCCTCCACTGGACTCTCTCCAGTAGCTCCTCATCTTTCTTGAACTGGGGAGCCAAGCACTGTGAATCGTGTTTGCTTTTTGAAATCGCAGCGCTCTGTGTTGGAGTGTAAACGGGCTCTGGCATGACCAGGGCTGTAGGAACCCGCCTCGGTGGTGCTGGTACTTGGGGTACTCGTAGGGGTTCTGCAAGTGGCCTTGTGAGTTTTAGGGTTGCTGAGGAAACACTGTGCAGCCGTCATTTGTGTGTGTTTTGTCTTCGAAACCACTGCCTGTGAGTCTTTTGAAGCTCATAGAAGAAATCTGTAGGGTCCACTGTGAAAATTCTCCACTGTACCAGCAGTGGTTGCAAGGACCGAGTCTGTTAGCCAGGCCCATGTGAGTTTTTATTTGTACCTTTGCATAGGTAATTTTAGTATAAGAACAAAATGGTTCCTGAAACTGTTGTCCAGTGACTGCTGCCTTTGTATTTCTCATGTGTCAGAGAGGGATTTATTACCATGATTGCTTCGCTCCTTATTCCTTGTGCTATAAATTATCTCTGACAGAGTAATTTAAAGCACAGGAGATGAGAGGAAGTTGCTGACCTTATGATGCATTGATACGTCTGTGGTTAGGTCTGGGAAGCATTCAGCCTGAAATTTCCTCCTTTTAATAACCTGAAGTTTGGTATTTATTGTGTTAAATAGCAGAAATGACTAGGAAGACATGAAGATTGCCCTCGAATGCTCACGGGCATTGCATTATCAGCCCGACAACGGGGCAGAGAGCTGCTTTGGGCTAGGAATAAAAGTACAGTCAAGAGGAAAACAGCCCCGTAGCCGCACAAGTCACATCAACACCTTGAAATCCTTCCCACGAGCGCAGAGCTCGGCCGGGCGGACAATGCAGCAGTGTTCGAGCGTGCCGGAGGGAAGCACTCGACGTGAAGTGGGTTATTGCTTTCTGCTCCGGAGGACTCCGCCTGAGTGGTTCTCCTAATCCTGCCTGATAGGGTACACTGAAGTATCGCGTCTTCATTTCAGCGGTTTGAAGGCAGGGATGAGCTTTTCCTGACAGGGCTGACAGTAGGTGGTCAGTATTACTCTTATAAATAACATTTTAAGATATTTCAGCTATGAATAGAGGTAACTAAGTGAAACTGCAAGAAGCTAATTGGGAAACTGGACCCAGACAAAATCTTTTCCTTTCCTGTTTTTCTTAATAAACACGTGTGAACAGAGCAACATTTTGTGCAAAATTCCTTATTAGTGCAAATGTGCTTTTCCTGTGGATATTATCGGAGCGAGGAAAGAATTCAGGATGACTAAATCCTAAATAAGTACCTGGGATTTTTTTTTTTTAGAGGCAGTTAGTTGAGAGGTGGCCTATAAATCATGCTCAGCTTGGGAGCAAAGTGAGGGGTTATATCAAAACTTTGCATAGGTAGTGTTGAGCCACCATCTTTGGTTTTGTTGTTATGAATCTGTTGGGAGCAGATGGAATTTCTTTTTTTCCCCACCACTGTCCAAGAATAACTCCTGTCTAAGTCATTTCGGAGGCGATGGGAAAGGTGCGTGTGGCAGACGTGGAGATGGAAGCAGTGATTTCTCGCAGCTACGCCTTCCCTCGGGGAGTTTGGCTCTTTGCTGGGTGGCTGCAAGCTCTGCCCACCTGCCCCTGCGGAGCACCCGCCCCAACCCCGGCGCTCGAAGGATGCCCACAGTTGTGTTATTTTCTGGATTGACCCCAGCGTTCCTGAAATAGTTCATCTGTTGGATTTGTATCGGTGTTTTTTTTTTTAAGGGAGGGTTTCTTTGCTCTGTAGTGATTACCAAGACAGCTGTACGTTAGACACTGCCTTACTACAGGAAAAAAGGAAAAAAAAAATCCAATATGTATGCTTATCCGCCTCTGCGTCTGAGAAATAAGTAGGCTGGTGGTTGTGACCTTCCCTGCACCGCTGAGCTATTTCGTAGACAAACACTCAAGAGCTACTTGCTGCATAAAGAAATGCTAACATATCTTGGATGATGAAGACATTGGAGTGAGTCTGTTGCTAAGGCTGCATTAACACAAACCATAAATTCTGTATTAGGTGCCCCTGAGTGCACTGTTTCCAAATTTTCAACATTTATTCCGAAAATAGAATGTCTTCTTATAGTTTTTGCTTGATTAAAATGCGCTTAAGAAGTCTATTCTTTGGAAGGATTTTACTTTTTTTTCAGTGAGTTTTCTTGCTGTTGCTTCCATCCCAATAAGGAATCAAGGCTTGGTGTTTTAGTAGCCAAGAATCTGTCTTGGTGGGTTAGGAAGTATCTGACACGGATTGTAAAATTTATTGTACAGATGTATTTAATAAAGCGTAGCATTTTATAGTGGCTAAACCCACCCCTTTTCCTAAGGGATTTGTGCTTGCTGGTTACAGCGAAGCTGACAAACACGCTCCAGGTCTTCACCTCCTGGAGTTCAGAGCTGTGGAGCTCCTGGATGTCTTTCGCATTTGGTTTATGTTCTCAGGCTCTTAGATAAACACTGTAGTGGTTTGAGTGGTGTGGGTTTACTCCATTCTTTCAAGAAGCTGGTGGAAAAGCTTTGGCTAGCTGCTGGAGCGACCTCAGTGTGGTGAAACTGAGCTCTGCCAGCAGTAGAAAGTTTTCATTTAGGGGATTAAGATGATTTTATCAAATCTATGTAAAGTCTGGCCTTTTCTCTGTTTGCTAAGCCACAGTACTGCCTCCGTGTTTGGGTGTGAACTGCAGCAGGGGCCTTCCCATCTCGTAGGTGTGAACAGCATCGTATCAAAAATTGCTTTTCTAGCTTTGGGCTCCCCAGTGCAGGAAAGGTGAGGAAGTACAGGAGAGAGTCCAGTGGAGAGCAGTGGAGATGATGAGGGGACTGGAGCATCTCTCCTACGAGGAGAGGCTGAGGGAGCTGGGCTTGTTCAGCCTGGAGAAGAGAAGGCTGAGAGGGGACCTTCGAAATGCCTCTAAATATCTGCACGGTGGGGGTCAGGAGGACGGGGCCAGACTCTTTCCAGTGGTGCCCAGCGACAGGACAAGGGGCAACGGGCACAAACTGAAGCAGAGGAAGTTCCAGCTGAAGATGAGGAAGAACTTCTTCCCTCTGAGGGTGACGGAGCCCTGGCCCAGGCTGCCCAGGGAGGCTGTGGAGTCTCCTTCTCTGGAGATATTCCAGCCCCGCCTGGACACGGTGCTGTGCAGCCTGCTGTGGGTGACCCTGCTTGGGCAGGGGGTTGGGCTGGGTGACCCACAGAGGTCCCTTCCAACCCCTGCCATTCTATGATTCATTATGGCAGCAACTAAATGAGGAATTCCTAGAGCATTCATAGAGTTGATCAAATTTGTTGACTCTTCCAGAGGAATTTCACTGCTGTTTAACTTTCCCTGATAAAAGCCTGCGCACCGGAGGGTTTGCATAGGTCTGTTTTTACTCTCGCCAAATGTATGGCTGTGTTGCACTCAGTTTCTTAAGCGTCAGCATTTCTGGTGAATACATACAGGCTGGTGTTAACATATGCATGTGCTAGAACCATAGAATCATGGAGGTTGGAAAAGACCTCTAAGATAATCAAGTCCAGCCATCCACCCAACACCACCATGCCTGCTGAACCGTGTCCTAAAGTGCCACTTGTGGTGCCGTAGAGTTCAATATACTCTTTTTTTTTTAAATTTTATTTTCCCCTCTCCTTGTTTATCATCTTAATGCCAGATTTTTTTCCTGTTGGTGTGTAACCTCTTCCAGCAGCAGTGTGACTCTGTTTGGGGGCGTATCGTGTCGATGAGCTCGGCATACTGCTGCAGCAGAAGCAGGAGAGGAATGAGAACACGTAGCTGTACGAGCGCTCGGTATTTGCATTTTGGGTGTGTAAATGTAGCCCTGCCTCAATTCGAGTCATCTGGATTTTTCTTTTCGTTTTGAGTTTTGTTCTACTCAACAAAGGGGAGCTTCTCAAGGAAGCAAACTGGGTGCATCTGCCTTGATTAAGTATTTGAAGTATTCAATATTTAGCTCCTTTTTTTTTCTACTTGGTGTGAAATTGCTTTCATTAAAAATGAGTCATTTGAGGAGAATACCAGTCGTTCTTTTCTGCAAGGGGTTACAAATCTTTTTCTCGCTGGGATTAAGGATTTAGCGCAACGGTTCATGGGACAGCAGAACAGCTGACTTGAACTGGAAAATGTGAGGGGAAAGGAGAAGGACTGATACGCTAAGTGTTAGGAAGGTGGTTACAATTCCTTATCAATATCTATGTGGAAATGAGAAGTCCTTGTAAAACCAGAAATTAGAAGAGAGGGCGTTTTGCTCCCATCTTTCTTTCTCCTAGATATTGGCCATCTGAAGTTAAATGTTGCTTGTTTATGTTGTGAAGGTAGGTGCTCATCTCCAGTTGCTTCTGCAGGTGCTGAAGGATGCTCAGTGGGAGGGGAGCAGAGCTGGAAACAAAACTAGACTCTGCGGTCAAGAATCACAGAATGGTAGGGGTTGGAAGGGACCTCTGTGGGTCATCCAGTCCAAGAGTTGGTGGTCAACAGGGTTCACCTCCATGAGGCAGCGGTCGTAGGCCCCGGTTGAATGACCCGTCATCATCTTTTGGGTGTGTGTGCTGGAGGGGCTGTTAGGAAAGAAAGCTCATGTGGGTGGAGAGAAGATGTTTGGGAGCAGAATTCACTGAAATAAGGTGCAAAAAGGGTTATTTTAATCAGATTTTAGAAGATTGTACTGATTGAAAAGGTTGCGTTGTTTTTATTACTGGTGCTCTGTGGACTTCTCCATCTCCCCTCAATTAATTTCTTCGCTGTTCCCTCCTTAAAGCCAAGTAATATTTACATGCCTTTCATTCTTTAAGGTAACACACGTGAGAAGAACATTTTTGTGGCAGACAGTGTATTGTTGTATGATATGAACATATACATTTCATTTCTAGGGGACCACACGTTCTCTTAAGTTTAGATTTAATGTTCAATGCTTGCGAGGGGTCCTGTGGATGCTGCATTATTTGTACTAGTGGCATCCTTGAGAACAGTTTCCTAATTAGCATGTTTATCAAGGTACAATTAGATTATTACCTGAAAATATTTTTCATTAATAAATATAGTAATTCATTAATAAATATATTTTCTTCCAGGTTCATTTTTGGATGCTTAGGTGTCAAATGCTTCACTAATATGTCACTGGTGTTTTGAAGCAAAATAAAAAACTCTGCCACTTGTTGCTCTTTATTGGGTGTAGGAGCTCTTGTGAATATTCAGTAAAAACAGTTGCAGAACGAATCGATGTAAACAAACCCAGGCTGCCCCAAACACACGTTCCAGCCTGGATGCCTGTTTGGCTGCCGCTTGCCTGCTCTTCGCATGACCTCCTCCGTGTCGCTGCAGCCAGAAAACTGCTTTAAAATCTGTTGGAGGTTGTCGTTCTGTAGGTTCACAAAACCCTACCTGGATCATGGCACGTACGTTGTTAATTTAATGATCTGCACCTGAGGATCAGCATCAAAATCCTTCTTTGAGGTCGGGACCAAATGGAAGTTAACCTGCACGCCAAACTGTTTTCTAACAACGTTTTTTTTTTAGGGAACAATTTTCCCAGCAGGTAACACTGATGCTTAGTAGCTTAGAAATTTTTGGATGTCAGGCTGGAAAGAAGAGGAATTATTCGTATCCCTGTTAGGAAAGTGGGTCAGGCTGTGATACTTATTTATAGGATGTCTCAATATTTTGATTTTCCTTTTTTTGCTGCAAAACTGACTGAGCTTTGGCTGGAGCTTTTCTGTAAATGCTGCTGGCAGGTACTGGGCTCTGTGTTTGGCCTAGAAATCAGCAGTAACGGAGATGGGCACGTTTGCAGCTAAAACAGACTTTAAACATGTTTCTGGAGGGTTCTGATGGAGTCTTTGGGGTGAGGTGGTTAGGAAGAACTGGGCAGCGGTTTCATGTGTAGCGTTGGAAAGCGGCAGGGATTGCTGCTGCTGGATTTACTTTCCTTGTAAAGCCTTGGGGTTTTGCATCTGGCTCAGCAAAGTAAGTGCAGCAGGATGAGGTCCTCTGCTCCCTGGGGATGACCTGGAACTCCATTTAGTTCCGATTTCCACTGGCTCGAAGGTGAAGTCGGCTGCTCAACCCCGTTTCAATCGCAGCACGGCGCGTGTCCCACCAAGGGATGCTTTTGCCTGGGTTGAAGTGTAGGACTGGTAACCTGAAAGCTTATCAAGGCGAAGTGCTCTTCAGCCACGAGAGAATATTGACGTGTCTGTCAATACTGAACATGCGTGTTAAAAATTTTAATTATGGTGCCTTATTTACAAGGTACACAGGTGTGGTGTACTGCGGTTTAAATGCTTGTATATGTACTTAAGATACATTTTTGATTAATGGAATATTTCTAATTTTGGAAAAGTGCGGAATAATCATCCACCAAACCCTGAGTGCTCTTTGCCACCGAGCGTGAATCACAATTAACTTTTGAAACAGAAGGGAGGACAGAAGAACAGGGGAAAAAGTGTTGACTGCTAGAAAAATGGATTCAAGTTGGTAGAATCAGAGGTGCATCTTCAAATGGTCTAACATAGCTCATTTGTTTAAAAAGAAACAAACCACAAACTTCTTTTTGGTAGATTATTAAGTGTTGGAGCTAGCAAGATCTTAAATATTGGCTGGATGTGTGTTAACTTGGTTTAAGGGGCTGTGTGGACCAAGCATGTGTGTAGACTCTTTTCTGTTAAAGTTACACTGATTATGTTTTACCCTGATGTGAGTTGGAAATATTGCACATATGAATACAGATGATGCAAGGAGAAATTACTAAACTAGCACGTTGTGTAGAATTTGTTACCATTTTCGTTTCTAACAAGAATTTAAGTAGGGCAACACTTGGTTTTTTAAAAAGGAACTCAGTGACCCTCCAGAATGGGATGATGAAGTTAAAAAGGATTCTGCCCTCACCCCCCTCTAGAAAAGTAAACAAAAACTTGATGATTGGAGCTGAAGTTTGATAAATACAAACTGGAACTTGGACACAGATTAATAAAAAGTGAATAAATGAGGGTGGTTTCTTTTTCCAATGCTTCTGAAGACATTCCGAACCATTATTTTATCTTAGAAGAAATGCTTTATTTAAGCATAGCTTATAGCATATGTCAGCTGCATCATCTAATGGCAGTGAACTTGTTTTGGTCTTCCAGTGGTAGACCTTGATGGGACCTGTCTGGCTCTGGAGATCTTTCATCGTTAGCGTTTGCTGATTCTCTTTGACGATGGCAATGAAGTGCGTTCTCCTTGCTTTCGTCTTGCAGGGTGCTGAGTTTCGGGTGATGCTGAGGCGATTTGTGTGAGGTGAGGCTGTGTGCAAGGGCTCTTGGCCAAAGGCTGTAAGGATTCATTGTGTGCAAGGGAAAGAGAGGGGCTGATGTATTCCTTTTTCCACTGTGAATTTCGATGGTGTATGATGTGTGAGCTTTATTTGGTTCTGCTCTGCACTGTTGTCTCCTCCTGCCCGGCGTGAAGCAGATAGCTTACTGCTGTGACCTCCAGGAGCGTTTCAGGAGCACCAGTGAAGGATGAAAGTTGAGTTTTTCTGGGCATTACAAACGCTGGCAGCTAAATTGTCTTTAATTCAAAGAACTGGGGCAAGATCCAGTAAATGGATTTGCGCACAGATGGGGAAGGCACAGTGCAGCTGTTAGACCAGCTGAAGAGGCGTCTGTTGTAGCCTACACCGTCTGCCTGGCCGTTGTCTCAGGTACGGGCGTTGGATGAAGGTGGGCTTCAAGGGGGTGATGTGAAGCGGCCTTTTGTCATGGAAACGTTTCTGCATATAATACAGGCACCGGGGAAAGGGTTTTGAAGAAAAATACAGACTAATAATCCAGATTGAAGTTGTTGCGGTACAGAGGTAGATTCCAGTGATAATACAGAGATAGCAGAGCAAAGCCACAGAAATCTGCGCTTGCAGCAAGCTTGCGTGAAGACGATGGTCCTGCGGTGTAAGGATAATAACGATACCTTTTGTTCTTTGTTTTCCCCAGTAAATTTGAGTGGGGTGGAGAATTTGCAGTAGTCAAGGTACACAATAACATTTATGTTTACACTGCAGCTTGGATGTTCGGTTCGACAGAGATAAAGCTGAGGTTACGCAGCAAACGGTGATGTTTTGTGGTCTCCGAGATGGGGCTGGAAATAAAGAAGTTGGAGGATAGGCAGGGATGTAAATTTGGGATATTTTCAGTTTGAATTTAATAGCTGGAGAAACTTGTAGGCAAGAGCATCAGGTTGAGCTACAGCACATTCCTGGTGCACCCAAACACGGGTGTGATTACGAGGCAGTGTCTCTAACTGGTGGTTGTGAAACTGGTGAGATGCTGGTATCTGCTGGGATCCAGCACGGTGGAGTATTATTTTTTTTTTTTCCACAGTACTGCTGACATGAGAAAATAGGGTTGGAGGGGGGAAATCAGCTTTTCCTTTATCGCTTCTGTTGTCCGAGTATTGAGGATAGGTAACTTGTTGTCTTGTCAAATGATTTCTCCCTGCATATAATTATACTTGTAATAATAACTTCTGGGTTTGTAGAGTAGGAGAGTAAGCAAGCTGCTTCCAGAAAGAGGAGCTGGGGTGGGTTTTTAGATGAAATGTCTTTGAAATTCCTTTCCTTCCCCAGCAGGAGAGCTGGTTGGGCAAGCATAATTTCAAAGGGATAACTAGACAAGCAGGAGGAGCTCTAGGTGTGGCTCAGCTTATTCAAGCTGAGGAGGGGACGTGTCTCAAGATAGGTATTGATGCTGAAAGCAGCTGGCAGCTCCAGCGGGATGATGGCAGAGGCACCAGCCGGCCCCAAAAGAGATGACTTTGGTGGCATTCATTTTCAGTGACAGCAGAAGAACGGGAGCTGGGACAGCATGTCAAGATCTGGAGCCCGATGGAGATACTGGTGGCCAACTGGAGAGCGGCAATGTTTGAAAATATTTGGTGTCCAGCTTGGTGACTTAATGTTTTTTAAGACTGTAGCAGCGTTTGTGCCTTCTGATATCTCTCAGGCAGTCGACGGTCATTCAGCCTTCTTTGGAGCGTGGCAGCTTGTCAAATCAAGGCGTATCTTTTGGGAGCAAAGAGGGGTTTAGCAGGTTGGTGAGCAGCGGTGCTGCGGGTTGTGACTCAGACAGGAGAGGCTGCGGTGATACGTTTTACCTGCTCCAATTTCTCTGAGCATCCTTTCTGAGACCTCAAAGGGCTTTCCAGGCTCTGCCATTATCTGTGATCAGCAGCCAGGAAATCACTTTCCATATTTTTACGTATTGCACAGAAGGGCAAAGCTAATCTCCTCCTTGGAAGAAACAGTGCTTCCCATATCAAATTAGCCGTGTCAGTCATTCTGATTATTATTTTTTTTTTCTTCTGAGGCACGACAGCTCTTTAGCATCACTTCAACTGTACCATGGAAACTGGGATGAAAACAGAAGCTGTTAAAGTTAGAGGGCGATCATCGCTCCTTGCTGACCTCTTTGCCTTGGTGAGATCGATGGGGTGGTGCAGAGTGACCTTGAGATACCTGATTCTCTCTGGGAGGAAAATCCTAATGGAGGCAACGCAGAGGATGCTTTTGCAAGCGCTGGAATAGCGACGTGTTGCTGTGGGCATGGTTGAAGATGCTCTTTGCTTGCAAAGCCATCAGGTTTTCTAGGGATTTCACGGCTCTGTGCCTCCCTGTTACAGAGTGTGGCAGTAAATGGCATTACTGTGGGAGCTGTGAGCTCTTGCTTCCCAGATCGAGCCTTCAGACCAGCTGGGGTTTGTAGCAAACTACTGGGAGGCACCTGCAGCTCCTGGCTGGATGGGAATTGCTTGAGTGCTCTTTGCTGGAACTGTTGAGGAGCGTCCCTGTTGAGGCTGGGGACTGTTCTTCAGCTCCTGTGCAAACCCGTCACCACCTGAAGAGGAGGAGGACATGACCTGGGCTGCTTCTTGAAGAAGGAGAGTTGCACCACAAGGAAGCTCTTACCCCAGAGTTTTGGAAATCACAGAGTAGAGCTGTCTTAAAGCTGATGCAGCAGCTGGTGGGATAACACCGTGCAGGATTAACTGAAAAAGCGTTGGGGTGAACAAGCAGTGACTTTGCACCCTTAGCTGTAGAGTTAAGGTGATCAAATGTGACATTTCTGGGATTACGGTGGCAGCAGTGACTTTTGCATGAGTTTACTCGTCCTAAGGAGGACTCTTATCTCGGTGGCACTGGAGGATTTGGGCATGGGAGGACATCTCGATACACCCAGAGTGGTTCATAGCCTTTGGTTCCATACCTGTTGCTGCGTAGGTTAAATGCATATCATCGAATCATAGGATGGTTTGGGCTGGAAGGGACCTTGAAGATCATCTGGTTCCAACCCGCCTGCCATGAGCAGGGACCCCTTCCACCAGCCCAGGTTGTTCAGAGCTCCATCCAACCTGGCCTTGAGCCCTGCCAGGGAGGGGGCAGCCACAGCTTCTCTGGGCAACCTGGGCCAGTGTTTCACCACCCTCCTGGTGAAGAATTTCTTCCTAATCTCTAATCTAAATCTGCCCTCTTTTAGTTTAGAGCCGTTCCCCCTTGTCCTGTCACGACACACCCTTGTCAAACAGGATATCACAGTAGTGTCGTGACCTTGATCGGTGTGAGACCTGGCCTGTAATTAATTACATCTTCCCCGCTGTACCTGTGGTGTGGCACCTATCTGGCAGAAGAGGGGATTTTAGCCGCTCTACGTTAGAAAGTCACGAAATAGGTGCGTAGATTGTGTTTATCTGCTTCTCTCATCCCCTGTCTGGCTGTTCACTATTCCATGCCTATAAATTAGGGCGTTTGCTTATAGCAGACCCTGTAGGGTATATCCTTTACCCTCAGTGCCTTTATGGAGAAAATGAACAAAGCGAAATTGTTAATCAGTTTAGGCTAGAATGCCGTTGTTCTGGTAATAGGCTGTAACAGCCCTTTCTTTATTGGCTTCAACTTCAAATTTACCCGAAACAATGGCTGTTAATTGTGGTGCGCTCCAGGCAGCGCAGCAAGGCTTGGGAAGAAGCAGAGCGGAGGAAAACTCCTTGTTTGCATCAGTCTCTAGATTTAGCAACTTCAAAATTAGGATGAGCAACTGGGTTTGGGGTTTGCTTGTGGTGGTTTTTTCTTTGCTTGTTTGTTTTTTTAGCGGAAAGGCTGTGCTAAAGCTCTCCAGACAATACGCTGGTAAGCCTTCTGCGGCGTTGGAAGTGTCACTGCCGTCTCACTGAAAGCAATAC
Source organism: Opisthocomus hoazin (assembly GCF_030867145.1). Taxonomy (NCBI): domain Eukaryota; kingdom Metazoa; phylum Chordata; class Aves; order Opisthocomiformes; family Opisthocomidae; genus Opisthocomus; species Opisthocomus hoazin. The sequence goes on along the minus strand of NC_134418.1, from coordinate 2,931,844 downwards.
AAACCAGTTTTCAGATCTATTGATGCCCTGTTAGAGGTTAAGGTTTAATGTATTTTATAAACCAAACCACGCTGCTTACCTTTTCTGGCCAGTAGTGAAGAAAAGACAATCTGCATTTTCTCTTTTGTACTTCTTCTGATGAAAATAAATATATTCAACACCCCATTGCCAGCGGATAGTGTACCTTTAATGTTGCAGTGCTTTGAAAGTAAGCGCTGCAAAATGATTTAGTCTGTAGTTATAAGCTACCCTCGAGTCTGTGACTTTCTGCTCTCGGTTATTAGCAAGAGGATTGCTTTAGATTTATTAGATGGTAATTAGATAACAGCTTTGAGCCTTTGCCTAGTTGTGCAGTTCATGTCTCTGTAGGAACTTTGTCAGTGTATACTAATTTGTATTTGAAAAATATACGCTGCTGGTGTTACTAATGTTGTTATTAAAGCCACATGGATTTATCTGGTGTGCTGCAGTATTCAGACTTGGCTTTTTACTCAGGAGATGCCGTGGCTTGCTGTCTGATTTTCTTGTGTTAGCGTTGTGCTTTCCAGGGGCTCCCAGAACTGGTGGGGAGTAGCTAAATACACAGAGTTCTTTTACGTAAAATTTTTCTCTTTGAAGCAGGCTCTCTTTTGTGAGATCTTCATCCTTTTCGTTGCTTCCCTTTTGTCTTTGTCTTACAAAAAGCTGAAATAGGCAGCGCTCAAGGTTGGAGCCCTTTGAATACGTGTGCTGTGGATTCAGCTCCCTAACTCCCTTTTTCCCCCTTTGATTCTTAAATATTGCAGGCCACTTCAGAATCAGTAAAACATTTACACCAGCTGTACATAACGCTGTTACCACCTGGTAAAGTTTGAAACAAGCCTTAGGTAGTGTGTGTATGCACAGGAGTATACATATATATTTTTAAAGCTGAGTTTTGTAAACAGATTCTTGCAGTTGTTTTTCCACCCTGGAGGTTTCGAAGTCAATATTGTGGCTTTGCAGGTGCTAGAGGTGTTACCTATGCTTTGTGTGTGCTTTGCCACCTGTGTGTATGTGTGTTTCTGCGTGACATAATACTTAAAGGACCTTGCTTTTCATTTTTTTTTTTGTTTTCTTAGGGTGTAGGAACCGCTCTTTGCAGAGATGCTGTGAACACCCGAGCAGTACAGAAGGGCTTCTTGTAGAGTAGCATCATGTACCACCAAGTTAGCAAAGACACATGGGCACCGATTACTTTCCATGCTTTATGGAATTGTTTTTTATGTCTGAGTGGTAAATTATAAATATGCACAAAGCATTTCGTAGGGCAGAAGCCCTCAGAGCCTGGTGGCGTTGGTAGCAGGTTACCCAGGGGCAGGGGAGTCGTGAGAGTAGTTCCAGTGCACAGCCCTGTGTGCGTTATGAAAATGTCCTGCCTTGAAGTACTTCATTCCTGGGGTGGTTTTCCTCCTCGAGTTACTCGTGTATTCCCTTCCTGAGCCTTTGCTGACAAAGCCCAAACGTTGTGCAGGACATGGCCTGGTTATCAGCGCCAACCAGCAGCACCGTCACAGAGAGAGCAAACAGGACCGGCTGGGAAGAATAAGGGGGTTGGTTTGCTTTTATGACTAGAGCTGAGAGATCAGTTTAGCTTTCATAAAAGCATTAAGGTTGGAAAAGACCTCTCAGATCATCAAGTCCAGCTGTCAACCCAACACCCATCTTGCCTGCTAAACCATGTCCTGAAGTGCCACAGCTACACGGTTTTTGAACCCCTACAGGGGTGAGGACTGCACCACTGTCCTGGGCAGCCTGGTCCAAGGCCTGACCACTCTTTCAGGACAGAAATTTTTCCTAATATTCAACCTAAACCTCCCCTGGCGCAACTTGAGGCCATTTCCTCTTGTCCAATCGCTGGTTACTTGGGAGCAGAGACCAACACCTGCCTCACTACAGCCTCCTTTCAGGCAGTTGTAGAGAGCGAGAAGGTCCCCCCTCAGCCTCCTCTTCTCCAGACTGAACAGCCCCAGCTCCCTCAGCCGCTCCTCATCAGACTTGTTCTCCAAACCCCTCCCCAGCCTCACTGCGCTTCTCTGGACACGACACAGCAACTCAATGTCCTTCTTGGAGTGAGGGGCCCAAAGCTGAACACAGCACTTGAGGTGCAGCCTCACCAGTGCTGAGTACAGGGGACAATCAGCTCCCTACTCCTGCTGGCCACACCATTCCTGATCCAAGCCAGGATGCCGTTGGCCTTCTTGGCCACCTGGGCACACTGCTGGCTGATGTTCAACCGGCTGTTGACCAGCACCCCAAGGTCCTTTTCTGTGGGGCAGCTCTCCAGCCACTCTTCCCCAGGCCTGTAGCATTGCGTGGGGTGGTTGTCACCGAAGTGCAGGACGCAGCATTTGGCCTTGTTGAACCTCATACAGTTGGCCATGGCCCATTGATCCAGTGTGTCCAGATCCCTCTGCAGAGCCTTCCTACCCTCAAGCGGAGACATTGAGTTGCTGTATCGTGTCCAAAGAAGGGCAACGAGGCTGGTGAGGGGTCTGGAGAACGTCTGATGAGGAGCGGCTGAGGGAACTGGGGCTGTTTAGTCTGGAGAAGAGGAGGCTGAGGGGGAACCTTATCGCTCTCTACAACTGCCTGACAGGAGGGTGTAGTGAGGCGGGGGTTGGTCTCTTCTCCCAAGTAACCAGCGATAGGATGAGAGGCAATGGCCTCAAGTTGCATCAGGGGAGGTTTAGATTAGATATTAGGAAAAATTTTTTTACTGGAAGAGTGGTCAGGCGTTGGACAAGGCTGCCCAGGGAGGTGGTGGAGTCCCCATCCCTGGAGGTGTTTAGAACACTGTAGATGCAGCACTTCAGGACATGGTATGGTAGGAATGGTGGTGTTGGGTGGATGGTTGGACTTGATGATCTGAGAGGTCTTTTCCAACCCATGATTCTGTGACACTCCCACCCAACTTGATGCCATCTGCGGACTTACTGAGGGAGCACTCGATGCCCTCGTCCAGATCATTGACAATTTCTTTACTGAATGTAAAGATTCAGTTTGCTTTTAGTGCTTGGTATTTGTTTCTGTCTGTCTTGGAACATGACTCTGGGAGAGTGTTTAGGGAGTAACGTGGGTCTGCTAACGCCCAGCCCGTGCCAGGCAGTAGTGGGAGAAGAACTTGGTTCCTGTGTCTTTTGCTTCAGAGATGTCAGCTATGATTTTTTGTAATATCCTGTCTGTTCGTTGTGGCAGCAACTTCTACAGCTTAGCAAGGAATCTGAGTAACTTATCTATAAGTATGTAACTAATAGCAGATCAGAGAAACTTGACTTTTTTAAAAAAAACCCTGAATCCTGTGTTTTGTTTTTGCCTTGCTGAATTATGATTAAATTATGTTGATGTTGAAATGCTCTTTCCCCCCCTTCCCCCCCCGAGATGTGGCATGGCTGGGGCTTCAGTACTAACAGGATTATTTTTTTTTCCCCCATCACTCTCGTTAGCATTTCTGTGGTGAATGATTTAGTAATTGTTTCCAGAGAAAATTGTTCAAAGAGTTTTCTGAGCAGAGGCTCGTGGAGAGCTTGGCAGATTGCGTGAGGTTGTTTTTAGCTTGCGAGACTTGCTCAGGTTTCCAGAGTCTGTTTACTCTTGCTTGCATGCAAAGTGCTGTCGGTGTTGAAGCGTTGATACAGTTTGATTCCTGGCTTTTCCACAGATATTATTTTCAAAACGATTAATTTTTAGACAAAAAGTCTAGATGTTATTGCCTACGACTTGGAGTTTGCATCTGTTACAAATAATTTGAATTTTCAAAGATGCTGAAGCCTTAAAATAGATAGATATGTGTGTGTGTATGTTTGTTTATCTGCATCTATACCTACATCTACATCTGTCTGTGTCTCCACAGAAGGTACAGATGCTTCCTGTGCTCCTGAAAATTGGAGTTGTTTTTTTGCTTGCTTAAATGTAGATCTGCAGAACCTCGGTAACTGGCTTTAAAAAATCTTGAGCTAAATTTCTGAGAGTGAGGAGTATTATGATCAATTAAAATGGACAAAGAGGAAGGTGGTTTTCTAAATCTGTGGGTTTTGCCTTTTTAATCTGGATAAGAGCTGAACCTTAAAAGTGCACTATGGAAAAGATTCTGGAAAACCACTTTGACTCAGTCAAAATATTTAAAAAGTTTAGCTGATAACATTAACAGAGCGCTAGGAACAGACACAGCAAAAAGGTTCCAAGATACCGGTTTGGGGAACTTCTGATCTCGCTTCCTTCTCTTTGCTGCCAAATTGGATTTCGCAGAGTGTTTTTGTTTTACTGAAACTGTGCTTTAAGTAGGACGATGTGATTTTGCCAGCAGGCTGTGATTTGCTCCAGCCATGTGCTGGTGATGGAGTTTATAACCTCCCCAGGCAGGAATCTGATTTCAGGTGCCAAGACGCGCTCTGCAAGAACGCCGTGTTTGGGCATCTTCAGATACTGCTTCCATTTGATGTCCTCCTGCCCTGGCAATTTATTTTCAACTGTTTATCCTGTACTGCAGCTATCTGTTAAAACCAATCTGGAATATTTTGACTAATGCGTATGAGATAGGAACATATATCCGAACGGTCTGGCTCTTGGTTTTGTCTTCTGCCCATGTGTGCTCCTACCAGCCTCTACGCTAAGGCAGAAGATGTAGAATCTCAGTGCCTGGTTTTTGGGAACCCAAGTGATGTATTGGATCTGATGCCCCAAACTCCTCCTGGATCCATCTCCCTCAGCCTTGATGAAGTGTGATTGTCTTCTCCGTCGTCCATGGTATTTGAAGAAAACATAATACCCTCTTAGAATCTGTGGCAAGGAGAAGCTATGGCTGCAGCCAGCAGATTGTTGCCTGCATTTTGTCTTGCAGAATCACAGAATGGTCAGGGTTGGCAGGGACCTCTGTGGGTCATCCAAGCCCTCTGCCGAAGCAGGGTCACCCAGAGCAGGCTGTAGAGGACCGTGTCCAGGCAGGTCTGGAATATCTCCAGAGAAGGAGACTCCACAGCCTCCCTGGGCAGCCTGGGCCAGGGCTCCGTCACCCTCAGAGGGAAGAAGTTCTTCCTCATCTTCAGACAGAACTCTGCTTCAGTTTGTGCCTGTTGCCCCTTGTCCTGTTGCGTTGGATGTGTTTGGTTGTCACACTTCAAGCAGGAGTAATGGAAATGTGAAAGCAGGTTTTGAGCAGCTTTGCTCACTCCTTCCAGTACCTGTATTCATGCTTATTACAAGTAATGAGTATTCCAAGTAATGAGCATGGGTATCAGTTTCCTTCGTACCACAACAAAGGGTTAAGCATAGTTCTGAAACCTGTTCCGAGCTGTTCATCGAAACCCTTCCGAGCTCCAGCCTGGTCTGCTGCTGCTTGGTTGGACATCCCTGCGAGCAATGTCTAGACAAGTGCAGTTGTCTAGAACATGCGCTGTGCAATGTGTTGCAGATGTTGACAAAAATGAGTCCTTTGCTGGCTTTGTTCCCTTCTCTCTTTCAGTGGCCTCTTGAATTGTTAATGGTTTTAAATGCTGATGTTCTTTGAGTGTCCTGGGAGGAATGATTCCAACTGATACTTTCTGCTTTTACATCCTTTTTCTTTTGCTCCTGTCAATTGTCACCTCCTATTTGTAGGTACCGAGGGGTAGACGTGGTCATAGAATAGTCCTGGCACCATCTCGGTGGTGGGAACCGCTAAACTCTTTGACTTTGATCATGGAAGAAGGGATGACCCAGGGATGGGAACGTGCTACTGAGGGTGGGGGATACCTGGAACTGCTGTGCTCTGACATTGTCCTGGGGCATGCAGCGCTTGGTGCATGAAGAGATAAGGTCTTTGGACTAGAGGGGAACAGTCCTCTGTTCAGGAGGTCATCGGGGACTTTGTGAAGAGTCCAGTACAGAATGGGCAAAGGGCTGTGCCGTGGACTTCATCTGAACTTCTTGCAAGAATCATGTAGTTGGTCTAAATAAATCATTTACAGAATCACAGAATCACAGAATGTTCGGGGTTGGCAGGGACCCCTCTGGGTCACCCAGTCCAACCCCCTGCCCAAGCAGGGTCACCCAGAGCAGGCTGCACAGCACCGCGGCCAGGCGGGGCTGGAATATCTCCAGAGAAGGAGACTCCACAGCCTCCTTGGGCAGCCTGGGCCAGGGCTCCGTCACCCTCAGAGGGAAGAAGTTCTTCCTCATCTTCAGCTGGAACTTCCTCGGCTTCAGTTTGTGCCCGTTGCCCCTTGTCCTGTCGCTGGGCACCACTGGAAAGAGTCTGGCCCCGTCCTCCTGACCCCCACCCTGCAGATATTTAGAGGCATTTCGAAGGTCCCCTCTCAGCCTTCTCTTCTCCAGGCTGAACAAGCCCAGCTCCCTCAGCCTCTCCTCGTAGCAGAGATGCTCCAGTCCCCTCCTCATCCTCGTAGCCCTCTGCTGGACTCTCTCCAGTAGCTCCCCATCTTTCTTGAAGTGGGGAGCCCAGAACTGGACACAGGACTCCAGATGGGGCCTCCCCAGGGTAGACTAGAGGGGAAGGAGAACCTCCCTCGACCTACTAGCCACACTAATTAGGAATTTATTTAGGAATAACTTTAGCTTTTCTGTTAGGGAATTCCTGTTGCTGGCTGGCTGGTATTAGTCTGTGTATTAGTTTTTGTTTGTGGAGGAAGGTTTTTTTTTCCTAGGGTGCTGGTTTGAAACAATACCATCAGTCTGATAGAGAAAGCATCACTCTGACTTGTCATTCTTTAAGGACAATCATAAGAAAGCGTGTAGAGTTTAACAGGAGAATCCCAACTGCCTGGTTGTTTGTAGTGGCTCTTAAGTAAATAAAAATCTAGTGATGGATCTTCTATATTTAGGAAATCCTTTGTGAATGTTTAGTCCCATTGGAGACTAATGTGTGTCTTTGTTTTTTGTTTACAGACTCACTGGACCGTCTGGGTATGTAACGGATGGGCCTGGAAATTACAAATACAAAACCAAATGCACCTGGCTCATTGAAGGGAGGTGAGTGTAGTAAGCACCTGGAGTGTCGGTGTTGCTCATTGTGCCTTTTAGGTGAGGTTTGTCTGCATTGAGTCTTTCTAGATCTCATAATTCTTTTTTGTTGTTCTTAAGACTAGACAGGGCAGCACTTTGTTGTTCTTGGTAAATAAGTTTTTGGTTTTTTGTGCAACTGAGCCCTCCAAACTGACTTCTGAATTCAGAGTTTGCAGTGTAAAATACCCTTTGCGTTGAAACCACACATGGAAAATGAAAAGAAATGCATTTGTATAAATAAATAAAGAATTATGAATTATTTAACTGTTATCATAGTGGGCCATTCAGATGCGGGGATTCACTATGCACAGAACTTTTTGGCAGTATGAAAAAAAAGTACAGCAAACTCTATTAAAGCCCTTATTCATAACAATCATTTTCTGTAATGATGCGCTTCAGATGCTTGTTCCCTCACTAGGCCATGAGGACTTCAGAGGGATCATTGACTTTTTTTGCAAAGGGCTTCTGAAGTGAGAGAAGTCCCCCAGACCTCTTCCCCTGGCTTTGCCACCATTCCTGTATTTGATCCGTGTATTGCTTATCGGAGGAATCCCTCCTGCAGAGATTTTTAGGAATAGCTTATTTAGTGCATGTCCTTTGACTGTCATCTGGTTGATGGTACAGCAGTTCAGAGCATCTGACTTGAAAGACATTTTGCATAGTGCCAAGCTGATGCCAGAACTGTGAAATCAATGTGTACAGTCTCTTAAACTCCGCATGGTCGGTTACGATGCTGTGTGTCAGCAGCGGTGCGTGAAGTTGTGTTCTGTGCCGGTCCCTGAGTCGGTCAGTAGGGAGGTCTGTGGATTGGAACGAGTCCCTTTAGAGCACGAACTTGCGTTGGCTGCCTGTGAGCTAGGGTCTGTTGGCATCTTCACTGCATCCCAGCATGGTGGGGGTTGGAAGGGACCTCTGTGGGTCACCCAGTCCAACCCCCTGCCCAAGCAGGGTCACCCACAGCAGGCTGCACAGCACCGTGTCCAGGCGGGGCTGGAATATCTCCAGAGAAGGAGACTCCACAGCCTCCCTGGGCAGCCTGGGCCAGGGCTCCATCACCCTCAGAGGGAAGAAGTTCTTCCTCATCTTCAGCTGGAGCTTCCTCGGCTTCGGTTTGTGCCCATTGCCCCTTGTCCTGTCGCTGGGCACCACTGAAAAGAGTCTGGCTCCATCCTCCTGACCCCCACCCTGCAGATATTTAGAGGCATTTCGAAGGTCCCCTCTCAGCCTTCTCTTCTCCAGGCTGAACAAGCCCAGCTCCCTCAGCCTCTCCTCGTAGCAGAGATGCTCCAGGCCCCTCCTCATCCTCCCCATCCTCCCCTGGACTCTCTCCAGTAGCTCCTCATCTTTCTTGAAGTGGGGAGCCCAGAACTGGACACAGGACTCCAGATGGGGCCTCACCAGGGCAGTGTAAATCTTGGAAGATCAGAACCTACTAAAAGCGCACGGTGCGCTTTTCCTTAGTCTTCTCTCTATGTTTGGGAGGTCTGATGAGTGGGGGAAATGGGTATTCACTTCATCCACTGCAGACATTTATTTTGGATGAGTAAGTTAAGTGCCTAAGCTCCCAAGATACTCAAAGGTGAGGGCTAAGCTGTTTCAGAGAGCCATCCAGAGCACTGAAACTGGGAGCCTACCACTCACTATTAACTATATAAGCAGCCCATTTCTTTAATGTGGTTAAGATCAAAAGCTAGATGTTATAAGTGGCAACACCTCTTAATCTTTGTAGGCAATAAAAATACAACTGTGGACAGTTTGGAATTAGAAGTAATTAAAAAATGTTCTGCAAGAATGCTGTTACAGACAAACCAGGCTCAGCAATTCCAGTACAGCCAGCTTAACCCTCATAGCTTCTTTTTCCAAAGGATAATGTGACTCATATTTTTATCAGAAGTGCTGCTCACGAGTCCCTGGTAATGTCATCGTAACTGCTCCCTCAGCCTTTGTTTGCTAGTACCGAGAGGCTTCCTAGAGAGCTGTCACTTCGTGGGGTTTGAAGTGGGATCTTACGTGCTGTGAAGAGGTGTACAAAAATGTTCCTCCTCCTTTCGTAGCCAGGCATTGAAGTTGGTGTCCTTTTCCTGCTTCTGATTGTACCCTGCTGTCAGAGAGTGGTAAACAGAAAGGAGGTAATCATGCTGATTAAAACAGCTGAAATACACACCCTTGTGAAAATCACCCAAGCTCTCTGCCGAATGTGAAATTCCCAGAGAGATCTGGACTTGGAAAACAGCGTCTGCAAAGCTGTTAGGTTCTGCTGAGTGCCCTCACCTTGTTGCTAGCGTACTGGTATGTGGAGGAGGGCTTTTAATGTTAGCAAAGTAAAGGTACAATCCAAATGTGTGATTGAAGATGCTAGATGAGTAGTGATGTAAAATAAGCCTTGTGGTCTCTACTGTCCTCATTTCCTCTTTGCACCATTCCTGACTCTTCTTGGCTGGTGTCTGCGCCGTGTCCTCATCCTTGGGCGTCCTCTGCATTTTTCCCCGGGAGCTGAGACAAGGCAGATGAGATCCGGCCACCCTGAGGATCCCGTCCCAGACAGAACCTGTGGCCTTGTGCCTGACGATTCTGCAAATGAGTGCTGTCTGTTAATGAGTCGCTGGCTGTAGCAAAGATAATCTCTTTCTTCTTGTTCTTGGTCTAAAGCTTTTATTGATTAAGTATTTCTTTTTTTGCTCTACAGCTGTCAGACCGTTCAGATAGAAGCAAACCCCCTACAATTTCATAGGCGGCTCAGTTTAGAAATGATGGGTACTCTTTGTACCTTTTCTTTCAGCAAGACATTATCCTTGAGTTACACCTGCTGCTCTTTTTGCAAAGGCCTGGAGTAGATCAGCATGTGTATCAAAAAATACTCTTTTGTGGAACAAATCCCTAAAGAATTCCCCTTCTGTGGGAAGAATGGACTCTGTGGCAGGCTGACATTTTATTAATTTATTTGATGAGGATGAACACGGATTGCATCTGAACCCAAGGGCAATGCTGTTGTAGAGATCCTAATCGCATCTGTCCTTTCAACAGCTACATCTGTGGGTAGGAGAAAGCAGTGCTGCTATGGATTCACTCTGTTTTTATCTCAGGGCCCAATCACGACATTGGTGGTGTTTTTGCCCTCCTTGAGCTGAGCCCTAATTTAGATATCCGCTGTGACTTTAGTGTGATTTTCTTTAGATGTGTCTTGCACATTTGGCCATGTAACTGAACGGTACCTGAAGGTGCCTTACTTGGTTATGGCTTAGTGGGCGTCTTCTGTGTATGGAGTGAAAAGAATGCTGATGTGTTCTGTGGTCTGAACTACCCTGTCCATCCTCTTGCTGAGTAACTAAAACCTCTTGGAAGATCAGGCCACTTGGTGGTTTTCTCTTGGCTTAGTAAGTCGACAGAGTAGATGCTTCTTGACGGGTGGTGTTAACACCGGGGTGTGCTGGACCCGCTGCGTTCAGGTGGAAGGTAGCAAGTCTCTTCCCAGAACTCCCAACTCGTTCATTCTCAACTGGTCCCAGTATTTTTTGTAACACATCTCCAGAAGAAAACCAAGCAACCTGGTTAGCATTTGTGAAGGATGGGAGGCAGTGGTTAGTGCCTCTTTGCAGTCCGAGTAATAATCAAAGACCTTCCTTTTGGCAAAAGGTAAAGCCCCAGGGCCTCCTGTCCTGCAGAAGATGGGTCTCCTCTGCATTCTCTTGACCTGTTTTCTCCAGCTCCCAGAAGGTGGTGAGCAAGACCCAGAATTTCTTTAGTTAGCATCTACTAAGGCATATTTCCACTTTCCACTTTGGAGGGGCTTTCCTCAGGAGGGCCATCCTGCAGTGCTGCACTAGAAATAAAGGAGCAGAAGAAGGATTTCTGCCAGCTTCTGAGCAAGTGAATGATCTCAGGCCATTGTAATCAGATCAATCTGCAGAAAATCCCTTGAACGAGAAAAATAGCTCTGGTTAGTTCCCTGATGGTGGCAGCTGGGATTCTTCAGAGAATCGTAGAATCATTTAGGTTGGAAAAGACCCTGAAGATCATTGAGTCCAGCTGCAAGCTGAACACTGCCAAGTCCACCGCTGAACTGTGTCCATAAGTGCCACATCCCCATGTGAATGTATTGTCCATGTGGATTTTCCATGCTTGCCCCTGCAAAGCCCTGTCATTAGGGGAGTCGGTACTGGTAAAGAGCAGAGGGCTGGCAGTGCTTGCCCTTCAATTTCTGCTGTTGGTGGTGGGGAAAGATTTAAGGACGCAGTTTTTCTGACCGTAAAGAATCTGTTGCTTAATATCAGGGGAGCGTGCAGACCTAAAAAGAAAGCCAGAGCATGTTTGATGCATCTACGCTTACACCAAGTCCCTCAGCTTTAGTCTTGGTTAGAGGAGAGCTTCACACCAGAGGAGTTTGTTGGAGGGACTTTGCCGTGTGTGTTGAGTGGCTAATCACAAATTTTTTATTTCTAATTATTTTTTTACAGGCCGAACACGATCCTCAGGCTTCGATTCAATCACTTTGCCACAGAGTGCAGTTGGGACCACTTGTATGTGTACGATGGAGATTCCATTTACGCTCCCTTACTGGCAGCTTTTAGGTAAGTTCCCCTTGGTAAGGCTCTAACTGTACGCAAGGAGATTTCTGTACCTTGGAGCCTGAACCAGATGTGGCTTCTATCCGTGTAAATACATTCCAGTTATCTAAATATATCATGGTGCCAATACAGTACATATAGCAAATTTCATTTTGTGCAATTGTCAGCATAGACAACGAAGGAGTTGGTTTTGCTTTTACAATGAACAGATCATGTTACTACACCGTAGCAGGTAAGTAGCATGTTTTCATTTCCAAATCCTGATTATTTGAGACAAAAAAATTATTGTCATCTGGTTGAGCTTGAGATAATTCAATAGGCAGGCTCCTTGTAAAGTAAAACCTGCCCCGTTTATCAGGTTTGAACATGACTGAAGTCGAACTCAGAGTGTGTCAGTGCTGACAGAAGGCGAAGGCCGAGTAATTGGCACTGCAGACAGATAGGTCTTGTAGAGCTATGTATATGCTTATGTGCCTTAAACTTCAAATTTTTGAACTCTTTGGAACATGTTCAGAAACAACAACGATGGGTCGGACAACCTTGTAAAAACGTGTGTAAAAATATCTGTTCTCCTAATGGATGACTGATGTTTGGCTCGTCTGTCTGTGGCGAGAGACTGATTTGTGGATGCTGGTTAGCAGGCAACATTTCATGGAGAATCCGAAATAGAACTTGTGCATTTATGTACTGTAGTCTTGCAGTGACAAGCTCCGCCTTACGCTTTCTATTCTTTTAGCTGAAATGAGAAAAATAGTCCCAAGTTGTGTGTGGAAAATCGAATGGTTCCCTCTGGACTCTGCTGGTTCCAAGTGGCTGATGAGCTATTTCCAGAATTAACCTTCTGCTGTGCTTCCTTCCGTTTGTGAGACAAAGTTCTAAAAATGCTTTGTGTTTATTCTAAAAAATCTTTGTGATTTCTATGAGAGAAGATCAGCATAGGAAGAAAAAGTTGATAAAAAAAAAATTAAAAACACCACATGGGTGTTTTTTTCGGTCTCCAACTGAAAACATGGGGTGGTTTTGTAGTGAAAGAATGCTGCCTGTAAACCTGGAGCCTAACCCCAGGTCAAAACAGGACACGCAGATGAATTCCTGCGTTATTCTCACCGCAGCTGAAGAAGAAACCATCTCCCTTCTAAAAACCTCCAGAAACCTGGAAGCGCACCCTGGAAGCGCTCTCCCGGTATCGTGCGCTGAATTGATACGCAGGAAGAGGAGGGAATGTCAGCTTGAGTCATAGTCATTTTGCACTAATTGAGCTAATTTGGAATGCGCTGTTGAAAAGGTGAAGTGAGCGTGATTTGTGCCTGCAGTTTCTTGTGTGTTTTCCAAAAATTAATAGGCTTTTTAAATTGAGGTTATAAGTAGTTCACAGCATTAACAATTATGGTGCAGACTTTAAAATCATCTGTAAATCACTGGGAAGTCTGTGCCTGAGGACAAGCAAGCATGAGCTTCGTACAATGACATTTTTGAGGTAGGGAAAAAAAATTCAATTATTTTTTTAATTGCTTCTTTAGATGACATTTGAATTTCATCCTCATTAGTAGTGAGCCATGTTGTTCAGTAAACCAAGTTCAGGAAATAGCAGATGCTTCTAATTTGGAGGAGGTGCAGAAAAGCATCTGTTGAAAAATACCTTTCTCTGATACAAAAATAAATGCACTAGAATTTTTCTAGAGCAGTGTTCATATTTTATCTCTTTGCTTGGCTTGTGTTAAAATTTAATGTTAACCATAACCGTATTTCACTCTCTGCTATTTTTGCACCGTGCCAGGGGATTTGCAAGATTGAGCTTTGTACAGCTGGACGCTGTAAACTTGGGGAGTTTGTTGATAAATGCTGGAAATTCCTCCTTCTCTAAAGCTCAGTCTTTGCTACCTCCCTGACTTTTTTACTGCCGTTGCCTGAGCCTTCGCTTCCTTCGCTGCTCTGATCTTGTTTTCTTGACCTTCTGATGCTCGCTGATGTTTGTTCACAATATGGTGTTTACCCTGAATGTAAAATGGGCTGGGAAATCCTCAGCGCTGGACTGTGGAGAAACCTTAAATTGGTTTTATCAGTTTTTAACTGCCATAAATATTTGCATAATGCAAACATTTACACAGTGCAAGTGTCTGCATAAGGTGGTTACTGAATTCCTCATAGTCTGGGTGCCTCCAGAGCAGTCTGGTCCTGTACATTAAGCTATTTTTCTGTTAAGCAGGGTTAAAAATATCTTTAGTTTATACTTGGGATCATTGGCAACATGAGGCTGTGTAAATGTGCCGCTTCAAAAACGCGGTAAAACAACGTGGAAGAAACAGAAATCCGGCATGTTCATCTGCACGGAATGAAGAAACCTGAAGCAGATGAACTACACTCATCACCTGTGAACTTTGTCGGTTGTGTTTTTACCCCAGCTCTGTGTTAAACATTTACCAGAGCTGCGTTTGCACCTTTATTCTCATTTTACGCTGGTCGGCGGGGGGTGTTTTCCGCTTCCAAAACAATCGTTCTCGTGCCAGACCTTTGGCCGTGGCTCTGCGGTGGGGGTAAGAGTTGCTGTCTGGTGCGCGATGGATGGTCATGGTGGCAGCGGCAGCCCCATGGTCACTTGCTGAGCTGGCCTCTCTGCGGTGGCTCCACGCGAGCTCTAGCACCCGCAGAAAATAGGAGCAGCTCACCTTCCTTTCGTTACTTGCAGATGAATATGGCACTTGTAGACCCAAATTTGAATCTAGGCGCAGAACGTGGGGTAAGTTGGGGTGGGAGGCACCCTGCTCTGATCCCTCACTCAAAGCATGGCCAACTTCAGAGTGGGATCAGGTCCTTGCTCACGACCTTGCCCAGTCAAGTTGTGAATTTCTCTCAGGGATGGAGATCTTGTTGTTCTTCAGGGATGGAGATCTTGTTGTTCCTCTGGGCCGGTGGTCCAGCACTTGACCACCCTCATAGTTAAACAACAAAAACCAAAAAAACCTTATGTCTAATGAGAATTTCCTCTGCTGTAGCTTGTGTCTGTTGCTTCATGTCCTATTTCTGTGAACGTCGTGTCTGGTGCTGCCTCCTCTGTAACCTCTCTGTAGGTAGTGGAAGGTAGCAATTAGATTTCACCCCATCTTCAAATGTCTCTCCTCCAGGCTAAGCAAACCTGACTCCTTCCACCTCTCTTTGTACATTGTATGGTTGTCCCCCTTCTATTTTTTTTTTTTCCTTCTATTCCCTCAATTCTTTACCAGAAATCGTAACCCGTGTTGCTGCCATGGACGCACGCAAAGGCTCTGTCTGTCCTCTGTGCCCTTCCTGAACTAACCTGCAAACCCTGCTTACCCCTCATCCCTGACTCGTCTTACATTGCTCAGAGCAAGCGATCAGCTAATAGCAGCGGGGGGGGGTTGCTAATGAGGATTGATGACACTGGGACGGGTACAAACCGTGTTGAGTCAGTAGGATTTGCGTTACGAGAGTGTCCAGAGGAGCTGATCGACCTAGAGCTGATGCTATGTAGAGAGACTTGTAGGAAGAAGCGGTCCTTTCCTCTGGCATGTACAGGCAGAGAGCAAACTGTGGGTGTCCGTGCTCTGCGTGAGGGTTGCCCGGAGAGGTGGTCAATGCCCCATCCCTGGAGATGCCCAAGGCCAGGTTGGACGGGCTCTGAGCAACCTGATGCAATTGAAGATGTCCCTGTTCATGGCAGGGGGGTTGGACTAGATGGCCACTAAAGGTCCCTGCCAACCCAAACCATGCCGTGATTCTATGAAAGAAGGCGAAGGGACTGGGTAATGCTGAAGTTTTGTTGCTTTGTTCATTTCAAAGCGTGCGTTGGGTGACCTTAGCTCACGTGTTCAGCCAGGTTTTTCCCTGTCGATGTTCTCCCCCTCCTCTGATGGAGCTGACACTCGGCACGTAATCAGCCATCACCTCCCAAATAGGGTTTTATTTTGCTTCCTGCGATAAGGGATAGGGAATATATTATATCACGAGCCTGTGCTGGACTGTGTTGCAGTACGGTCATCATGCACACACTCAGTTCACGGAGCAGTCCAGCTGACTTTTTGTTCTAGCAACCTGTTGTCTAAGTGGTTATTATTTTGCTCTATTTGTTTTCTTTGGATCCATGATAACTTTTCAATTATTGATTAAAAAAAAAAATCAGTATAAGCAAGTGTGTTTGGGATTTCGCTAGACATGTACCTGCTGAATGGCGTTCCCTTGTTTCTGTGTGCTCGTGAGCCGACTGATCCTTTCGGTGTGTGAGAATTGATTACTCAAAACGTCTTTGTGGTAGGAAGTCAGGTTTCTGAAGAGAAATGTAAATGCACTGTATCAAAATTGCTTTTGTTCGCTAAACCTGTAATCCCCTCCGAAAACATCAAATCAGTTTGACGGGGTGGACAAAGAGAGTTTCTGGTTTAGAGTTTTGAAAGGATAAATCCTCCAAGTTAAATTCAAGCCTGCAAAGGAAGCTTAGAGCAGAAAGTTTCTCCAGTTTCTCAGTTCTTTTCTCTTAAATGGTTTCTGATAGACTGAAAGATGTATTGTTTTTTTTTCATTAATTCAACTATCTTGTACTGAGCATCGTGGGTATTGAATGAGAACAACAGTCTTTAGGTTTTAAAAGAGGAAGAGGCATTTGCATCTTGGCCAATAGTGTGGTCTGTCTGTCCAGGACTAGGTATTAAAATATTTAACGTACAGAGTACTTTTTTGCTATAATGGTAAAAAAGATGTTCTTTTTTTGAGGCTTCTCAGTCTGTGTTCCCTTGAAATTCAGCTTTTGCAGTCGCACTCGCCATTAAAAATTACTGAATGGCTCACAAGACACATTTTAATATGTTTATGGTTTGTCCTTGTTCTCCCGGCTCCAGAAGAAGAGCACCAGGTGAGAAGGGCTCTGCGGGCGGGCGGGCTTGCCCTGCGCCGGTGCTGCGGCCGCCGGGTCGCTCGGTCCTGCAGCAAGGCAGGAGGGTTTCAAGATAAAAATTACTCTGGGGTGTTGCCAGCTCTCAATAATGAGTCCTTTGGGGTTTTTTGGTGTCACTTTAATGACTTTCTTTCCCTAAAAGTCCATATTTGGGAGTCGTCTTGCTGCACAAGAATCTTAGATTTTTCCTTTAAGAAAATAAATTTGAATTGTCTCCTTATTTCCTCCCTCCCTTTTTGATCTTTTGGCCTTGGGTTATTTTTAGTCTCTTGTAATTTCTGTTTTTGGTTTGGGTTTTTTTTGTTTATTATTTTTTTTGTTTATTTTTACTTTTTGTGGTTGTGAGTGTGGTGATGCACACGGACTGCTTATTAATAAGGGAGAAACGGTGTAATTTTGTATACGAGTGTGTCCAGATGGGTCGAAGTATTTAAAAACGAGAAGAGAATGGTTTCTTGCTGCATCTCGATAGGATGAGAATCCAATATACTGCTAATCTTTTGGTGTCACCTTATCCTTTCACTTCTCTGTGGTCTGTACTCTGTGTTTTCTCCCTTGCCTTCTGTAGCTCCCATCTTCCGCTGTGACTATTTTCTCCTCAGTAGGATCTTACGCTTTTGATCTCCGCCACGCTGGCAGGTTGTGTCTCAAGAGAAAATGATGAATATGCCATCGCCGTGCTGCACGCATAGCAAATCAAGGAAGAGCAGTAGAGGAGGTGCCATTCATTTTAAATAATTCCCCTTTTTCTGCGGTGTAGGGAAGAGAGCCAGGCAGGCGGCGTGCGGGGCGAGGCAGAAGTTGGGTCTCCTGGAGGGTGTTCTTCACTCTGCCACTGACTCGACAAATCCAGCGCACGGAAAATAGAAGTTGTTTCAGGGCAAAACAGGAGTTTGCCTTTCAGTGCCTCAGAAAGAGTGTCACTGGGCAGCTCAGCTGAGTAGGAGGGTGTATTTGCTTTGGAGTAGTGAGGATTGCGAAATGTTTTGAGGCCTTCTAAAAAGAAATGGAAGCAGTGCGTTGTGAAATAGGCTAATCTTGGCCAGGGTCGAGTCTCTGAGAGGTTCTGGGTTGTAGTTTAAAGGAAGCTTTTTGCATAATCCTTTCTCATTCTGATTCTGCCTGTTGGGTTTTTTTTTGTGGCAGATAACGTGAATTCTGTTTGTGCTGGTTTATTCAAAATGATACTGTGTGCACACTAATTTATTCACGGGTTTTGAGGTTTGACCTTTCAAGGACCTGATCGTTATCGCTGTGTTGTTTTCATGGCTTTCTCCCAATGAAATTATAGTCTGTCTGTGAAGTTTTATCAGGCTGTTTTACACTTGCATAGGTGGGATAACGACCCCTGTAGTATCTTTACGCACGAGTCATCAGAAAGAGATAGAAAGAGAGGAGCAAGTGGGAGATGTGGTGAGACCATCCGCTATGGACGTACTGGCATTCCTCCCAAACCAATCTCAAAATCAAGATTTCGAAGAGAAAACAAATCAAAGAATCATGAAATCGTAGAATGGTAAGGGTTGGAAGGGACCTTAAAGATCATCTGGTTCCAACCCCCCTGCCATGAGCAGGGACATCTTCCACCAGCCCAGGTTGCTCAGAACTCCATCCAACCTGGCCTTGAACACTGCCAGGGAGGGGGCAGCCACAGCTTCTCTGGGCAACCTGGGCCAGGGTTTCACCACTCTCCTGGTGAAGAATTTCTTCCTAATATCTCATCTAAATCTGCCCTCTTTTAGTTTAGAGCTATTCCCCCTTGTCCTGTCACTGCACACCCTTGTGAAAAGCCCCTCTCCATCCTTCCTGTCGGCCCCTCCAGGTACTGGCAGCTGCTCTAAGGTCCCCCCGGAGCCTTCTCTTCTCCAGGCTGAACAGCCCCAGCTCCCTCAGCCTGTCCTCGTAGGAGAGGTGCTCCAGCCCTCGGATCATCTTCGTGGCCTCCTCTGGCCCTGCTCCAACCCATCCATGTCCTTCTTATGTTGGGGGCTCCAGAGCTGGACGCAGGACTCCAGGTGGGGTCTGAGGAGAGCAGAGTCAAGGGGCAGAATCCACCCCCTTGCCCTGCTGGCCATGCTGCTCTTGATGCAGCCCAGGACACGGGTGGCTTTCTGGGCTGCCAGCGCACATTGCCGGCTCGTGTTGAGCTTCTCCTGAGCTAGTCCTTTCATTAGGAAGGGTTACTGGGGGGACATTTTTGTCTTCCCTCACTACCGCTTTTCACTCTGTAATTTGATTCTTTGCTGCCATTATTCTCCCCTCTCCAGGGCCTTAGGTTGCCCTGTAATATCAGTGCTACGTGCTGCAAGAATAAGACTGACGAAGAATAAACCAGAACAAAAGAATTTTTGTTTCTCCCTGAGCAGTAGTTTGCCTTACCCTGAATTGTACTCCGGTGTCGCTTTTCCTGTGCCGGAGCTGTACCGTCCTGCAGTTTGCATTACGAAGGAAAACTATGAACCAAATTGCAAGAACTTTATTAGGCTTTTTGTTCTTTGATGTTTTAGGAAGTGGTGTTTTGGGAGAGACTAGATCCGAAGTCTCAAATATTAGAATGAAACAGGCACCTCTTGCACATGGGGAGAAAGGCAGTGCATTTTCCCTGCTAATCCCATATCCGTGCGATCTGGAAGAGAAAAAAACGATTGGCTTTCTCACAAGGAAGTATTTATCGAGCTACATCACGGCAAATGTGCTGGGGTTGTTTGGCCAAAACACAGGATCAGGTTACTGCGTTTTTTATGGCATGTTGGCAAAGCGAAGGATGTCTTTCTGTCCACAGTAAGACTTGTTGTGCAGGAGGGGCTGTTGTACAGCTTGCAGATTTATCCCGCCGTAGGTACCGTGTTCTCGTGTGTTACTCTTGGTGTGAACACCCCCAGCATCTATAGCAAAAGCTTCTCCAAAGGTTCACTGGGTGTCTGTGTTATCCTCTGGGCACACCGTTGGATTGTATCGTGGGGACAGAAAAATTCAGGTCACAAAAAATTGCTTTACAGGCGATGTGAGCGGGTTGCTGTGGATAGCTGTGAGCGTTTTACTCGGGTGTAGAAACTCATTTACCCTGTCCTAGGGAACTGCCTTCAAATCCATTTGCTTTCTGTTCAGAACAGCTCTGAAAAGAGGCAAAGTAAGTTCTTTTCAGGGGGAAAAATTCTTTTCATCGTTGCTTTTTAGTCGATGGTGCCCTTGGATAGTCAGAAGTCGCAGGGCATGAAACCAGGCTCGGCTGCTTTCCCGGGAGAGCCGCGGGGCTCTGCGGCGGTGCTGGCTGCCCGCAGCCCCGGAGCTGCCCTCGGTTCCCTGCCCGACACGCTCCGCTCTGCGCTTTGGGGTCTCTGCTTTCCCAAAAGCTTCAACTTTGCCTTTGAAAATAGCACTGAGGCCGGGGGAAGGATGGTTCTTTACAGGAAAATAACAGCTGACTGTCAATAGGTGGTGGTAAATAATGTGCTTTGCTTAGATATAGGCTTTTAAGAAAATAATTTCAATAGACTTCAAATTTGTGCAGGCTCTTACGTCTTTTGTATGAGGGAGGAATTGACTTCTTTCTTTTGTTGTTGTCAGACTTCTGTTAAAAGAGGAATAAACATTCCCTTTCAGATACAAGCTATTTTGTGCAGTGGGTAAAGCAGTAGTAGTTACTCTATTCAGGAGACATTTAGTCTCCTTTTCAGCTTACTCCAGGTATTTTGGCAGATCATGATATAAATCTACACTGTGTCCCAGCTCAAATCGTGTAAACAGTCCTGCCCACCATCCTCCCTTCTTTCCACCGCCCCTGGAAAACCAAAAGGCTGGAGGATCTGGCAGAACCTATCGGGGTACGGAGAAACAGCCAGAGGTGAGCAGAAGTGTGAAGCGAGGAGTGAGGTGGGAATAGTCACCGTGATGGCTTTTCAGGACAGAAAAGACAACAAACATGAAAGTGATAAGTTGGATGGAACCTCATGAAAGAGTGGATAGCAGGAGGATGGTGAGTAAGGGTGATGGCACTTTTCTCATGGAGGAGGAGACTGAGAGGCAGTGGTGGATGTTCAAGCAGCAGATACAAAGCGAGGAACAAGTCCTGTCTCTAGAGGTGAATTGTTGACCTTCCTGCTGCAGATTTTCCAGGTGAAAAGAGAAGCTGTGGCTGCCCCCTCCCTGGCAGGGTTCAAGGCCAGGTTGGACAGAGCTCTGAGCAACCTGGTCTGGTGGAAGATGTCCCTGCGCATGGCAGGGGGGTTGGAACCAGGTGATCTTCAAGGTCCCTTCCAACCATTCTAAGATTCTATGAAATGGCTGAGAAAGGGATTAGATAGAACTGTAGATGAATGGTATATTTTAACGTGCTGACTTGGGTGCGTTCTCCAGATGAAAGCGCCTGGACTGTGGGTTTCTGCAGGCTGGATAACACATCACCAAAGTGCTCCGTACTCGCTTGATTTGTCGCAGTCTTTCCCAAGCATTTGCTGTAGCCCATAGTCAGGAGGAAACGCTGGGCTCCGCAGACCTCGGGTTTGGCTTGGTGTGCAGCAGGTTTTGTGCTTTCGGGACACACGAAGTTCTGTTTTCAAACGTGCCGCCTTGCTTTAGGAGTGGGTCCTGTTGAAATCGTAGCAGAGTAGTAAGGGAGGAAAAGGTGATTTTTGATAATAATAGCTGGAATTCTAGAGAGCTTCAGGTTTCCTGAGGTTAAACACTTTTACTGTACATTTCTCTTTCAGAAGAGCCGAGTTGATTACTGCAGGGTTTTCTATTTGCGTTCCTTTCTGCAGCCATTTCTTCTTGTAGACCAAAGTTGTGCATATTGAGGACAGCAGTAATGCTACTCTCGAGAGCCTCAGTATCCGAATTTGTCTGCACGCCCTGGTCAGTAATGTGGTCAGTGTAATGCAGATAATTAAGCCAAACAAGAGGGCTTGACGAGCTGGTCCCTGAAGAATGTGGTTTTGTCTTTGAGAGGCACTTGAGGGTTCTTACACCTTTGAGAACGGGGTTGGTTTGAGGGTTGGTGGAGTATGCGTACTCACAGTGTCAAAACATTTTCTTTTGAATATCTGAGGAGTTCTGCTGAAAAAACCCAATCCGATAACTCTGTGCTATGAAAATGATCATTACTTTACACAAATTCCTTATACTTCAAATAGATGCACAGAAATACCTGGAGTTTCAATTGTGTGGTTAATACTGACACGTTTGCTATTGTTGCTTTGCTGCCTTTTATTTCACTTCTAAGATTGTTATTTTTTTTTTGTTTTCCAGTGGTCTGATTGTCCCTGAGAAAGACAGCAATGAGACGGTACCAGAAGTTGTTGCTACTTCTGGATATGCTCTTCTGCATTTCTTCAGTGATGCTGCCTATAATTTAACAGGGTTCAACATCACATACAAGTAAGTAGTACCACTCCCAAGTGATGTCGTCGGCTGAGCAGAAGGAGGTTTCCTCTTTTCTGAGTTTTGTCTTGAAATAAGCAATTGCCATTGAAGCATGTAATTATGAGTAGATACTGGAGTTTAGATTTTTATCTTTATTATACCCTTGCGACGGCTAATAACTGTAATGTGCTCAGCATTAACTTCAGTTGTCAATTGTAGGCGTGGGCAAACGTTTACTCATAAAGACATCTTATTATTTATTTTGTGTTACTAGACTTATTTGATCATACTCAGTCAACCAGAACTGATGTATTTTGTGCATGTGTGTGCTCTTATACGTTCTACAGAGAGAGTTCTGCCCAAACACGCGTTTGCATAAGCACACACATTTCCCTTGGGGTACGGGACTGTACCTGCTGTTGAGGATCCTCAAGCACTTTGCTTTGGAATGCTCTTTCTTACTCAGTCTTTGGATTGAAAGGCTCCATCTGTAGTGTTGTGTCCAGTTCTGGGCTCCCCAGTTCAAGAAAGATGAGGAGCTACTGGAGAGAGTCCAGCGGAGGGCTACGAGGATGAGGAGGGGACTGGAGCATCTCTGCTACGAGGAGAGGCTGAGGGAGCTGGGCTTGTTCAGCCTGGAGAAGAGAAGGCTGCGAGGGGACCTTCAAAATGCCTCTAAATATGTGCAGGGTGGGGGGTCAGGAGGACGGGGCCAGACTCTTTCCAGTGGTGCCCAGCGACAGGACAAGGGGCAACGGGCACAAACTGAAGCATGGGAAGTTCCGTCTGAACATGAGGAAGAACTTCTTCCCTCTGAGGGTGACGGAGCCCTGGCCCAGGCTGCCCAGGGAGGCTGTGGAGTCTCCTTCTCTGGAGATATTCCAGCCCCGCCTGGCCGCGGTGCTGTGCAGCCTGCTCTGGGTGACCCTGCTTGGGCAGAGGGTTGGGCTGGGTGATCGCCAGAGGTCCCTTCCAACTCCTCACATGCTGTTTTGGCTTTATAGGCTGGAATGGTTATGTTAGTTCATTGGTTTGTATTTGAAATATTATAGATGGGTGCTTTCTGTTTGCTAAAGTATATTTAGTCCTCATTGGTAAGCTTTTTAAAAATAATTCTAGGGTGCTCCCTAATGCGTCAGCTGCTTTTGGAAAGGTTTTGTTCTGAAGTAGATGATCTCAGTGTGGACGTCCTGGCAGAGATGGCAATTCTTGCATGTGGTGGGGATCACAGGCTTTGAGTTTTTTCCTGCTACAGATACAAATTATGTTTGTGCTGCACTGGGAGTTTTTAATTTGGATGTAACTTGCAGAAGTTCTCGCCTCTTTCCAAAAACTCTTGGTCACAACTGACTTATTGCAAAAATTGAAAGTTTTTCTTAAAACGAGGTGCTTAGTTTTTTTGAACACCAGTCTTGGTACTTTTATCCTTACTAGGCACTTTAAATATACAGTGGATTCTTTGAAAAATGCGGGGCATCCAGCCCCCCTTGAAATCTCTAGAAGGAAACAGGAGCCTTTGCAAAATTCCTTGATGCACAGCAGCTGAAGTGTGTTCAAAGCCTGGCTGATGCCATAAACCACGACACCATCTACAGCCAGCTGTCGGCATTGCGCTATCGCGACACGGCCGAGACATTCTCTTACAGAATAACCTGCCTTTTTTAAGTTGCTTTGAGGTATCTTAATATTTCCTTAACTCCTCGCTTTCTTGATCGTTTTGAACAATTTTTGAGTGCGGTTTTGTGTTTTGTTTCTGTGTCTTCTATCGTTAGGTTTCCTCCTAACGTTTTTGCAGAGAGTAGATGGAAGGGTGTATCTATTTCTTTTTCAGTTTAACAGTGTTTATAGTTACTATTAGACATAGATACTGGACAAACACTTGTGAAATGATGGTCTTGGAGCCAGTGACTCCTGCTGTCGCATGACAGTGAGAGTATGGGGTAGTAATCCCCATCTGTGAGTTATACTGGTTGATAACGCCCGCAAAAACTGGTGTTTGGAAACGAATAGGGTCTCTGAGTTTGGATCTTCACCAAGGATATGTCTGGTTTTGCCTCAGCTAGACAGCAGATATTATAAAATCAGAAGTGATTCAAAACAGGCCCATCTTTGGCTTGGGCTTATCTCAAGTGTGTTCCCTTGGTAAGCAGATCCCAGAATAGCTCGTAATTGTGAGTAGTTTAAGTCTAAATTGCACAGACACCACAAAAGCCTGAAGCGCTGATTAAATTCTTCACTTAGTGTTGGGCGTTTTAAGGCAATTCATTTGCATTACAAGTGGCTAGAAATCACATTGATAATATTTCGGAGGAGTTGTAAGCTGAACTCATGAAGCGAGGCAGCTCTGGAGACGATGGGCAGAGAACAAATCTCAGCAGGTCCATCGCATCGCGCTCCAGGTGAGCGGCTCTCTGTTGGTCTGTGTGGTGACACACAGCTGTATTGACTTTGGGTTCAGCGTCGCTCTTGTATTCCTTAATAAGAGGTGCAGCTGGGGAATCTGTTTCATTACTGACGAACCTTCTCCCCCTGACGTTGGCAGTTTCAATATGTGTCCCAATAATTGCTCCGGCCGAGGAGAGTGCAGGCTCAACAACAGCAGCGGTGCTCTGGAATGTGAATGTGCCAAATACTGGAAGGGGGAAGCTTGTGACGTTCCCTACTGCACCGATGACTGCGGGGCACCCGAGAGAGGGCACTGCAACCCGAACGATACCAAGGCGTGTTTGTGCTCTGCAGGCTGGCAAGGTAAGCCTCCTGATTGATATGGAGAAGCTCTTGGTAAGAGGTTGCCTTTTCTATTTATGGCTTTTGCGGTTTAATTGCGAGTATTTGAGAATGTTCTGCTTGGCAAGGATTAGCATTTTGAGTAGGAACAGAGCGTCTGATGCTGCCATCTACCTTTTCGTATCAAAAGATCTTTGGTAAAAAATTCTTTTTAAAGCAACTGTGCTACCCTACAAAGCAGTACCAACCTGTTGTACTTTAAACCTCGTTAGTGTGCACCTAAAACAAAGTCGAGCCTGGCGGCAGTAGTTAACCTGTTCGAACACACAAAATGCCTTGTTCTGGTGTCCAGCTCCGCTGGTCGACCGCCTCAGTCTTAGCAACAGTTCGGACCAAACACAGATGTTTCTTTTGCAAAGATAGACTGATGTGGAAGAATTAGTCTCATGTGAAATGCCACCAGCACCCGCTGCCACCACTCAGCTACGCCGCAAACCCGGACAGTGTGTTAGGCACGGTGGAAAAATCCAGAATGAGCATCCTAAGGAGGACGCACCCGGTACCGAGGTGAGCGCGTCTGCCTCTCGGGTGTGAAGCCAGCCACACATAACCTACTTCAGGGCAGGGAGACCATGTCCCTGTATGTGGTGCAGTGCCTCCTCGTGCTTATCTGGAGTCTGCTTCTGCACTGAGAGCAAAGGTGGGCTCATGTTTGATCAACTTTTAGCCTACCCCTTGTTTTTCCCCTGTCTCATTCCTGTAGTAGGTGAGTGAGTAAGGGAAAAAAAAAAAAATCCCAAACCACAACCAAATTCCCAAACCAAACCGTAGCAGAACGAGATGCGAGCTGCTCTTGTCTGTCTTACTCCGAAGCTTTTTTACATCTGAAAATGATCACACTACCTCAGAAACCAGGAGTTTTCCAACGGTGATAAACCAGATTCCAGTCTGCTTGCCTGAACTGGAGATTACTGCTGGCAGAAACTCGGCAAGAACAAGCCGAGTTTTCGACCCTTATAGTCAAGACCAGAACTGTGTTACACAGTGACTTGCTTTTATGACTGTCCAAAGGCTGTCCTGACAAACCTGTTCCCTCTCCAAGGCTTGAGCCCCTTCAGCAGCTTCTGTGCTCGCTGTTGTAGTAACCCTGTGCGTGTGGATGGCTGTCACTGAGAAGAAGGGAGTGCATCCATGCGGCTTTTGACTTTACTGAGACCTTGCCGCTTGCTGCTCCTCTTCTGCCACGCCATGGGGAGCTGTGAACGGAAGCCTGGCAGGGCAAAAGTTGGTTTAAGAGAAGCAGAAATATAGGTAAAAATAGTAAGTGTACAATTCTCAAAAATATATTGCTGAGAAGGAGAAATTAAAAGAGGGAAAGATAGCTGTAGACCCTTGGGTTTTTGCAGCTTGCTGCTGAGCAGATCTTCATGAGCCTGCACAGACAAGTGGCTCCAAGAACTGGAGGCACAGCTGAGGCAGACACAGGAGGAACGAGCGTCCTGCACCCCCTTCATCACCATTGAGAAACATCTCCTTCCAAGAACTGCACTCATACCAGCACAGCAGGAACAGAGATCCTGCCATGATGAGGCCCCGTCCCACCAGCGGGATACACCATCACCCACCCGGCAGTGTCATGAAGGTGCCAAGAGATGGAAAGGCATTATTAAAAGCACATGGCCTCAAGTTGCATCGGGAGACGTTTAGATTGGATATGAGGAAAAATTTCATTCCTGAAAGAGTTGTGAAGCGTTGAAACAGGCTGGCCAGGAAAGTGGTGTCACCGTCCATGGAGGTGTTAAAAACCGTGTAGGTATGGCACTTGAGCACATGGTTTTGAAGGCATGGTGGTGTTGGGTTGACGTTTGGACTTGATGATCTTAGAGGTCTGTTCCAACCTTAATGATTCTATGATTCCTGAAGGTTTCTTGGGGTATGTTGGGGCTTCTATGGGCACATGGCAGCAGGAGAAGTGCTGGAAGATACCCTCCTAGTGTGGAGTGGGAAGGGGTCTGCACCATGCCCCCCCCATAATCACAGCGGGAGAGAACAGAGCAGAGTGTCTGCTTTGCTGCATCACCAGTTCGTCTGGTCTGGAACTGCTTTTTATTTCTGAATACAAATTTTGAATTTGAAATGTGTGGTTACGGTTGGGAGATTGCACACCAGGTCCATCCCAGATTGCTGCTGTGGGCAAGGAAATGAGGATCGCAGCTTCCACCTGTTACCTGGGCACACACTGGCTTTGTCCCCTGTGGTGAAGGGTACTGACCTCTAGCTGAAATACAGGCTTGGCAAAAAATGACTGAATTTTTAAACCTTACTTTCCCAGGTCCTGGCTGTTCGATTCCCGTTCCTGCAAACCAGTCGTTCTGGACCCGGGAGGAATACTCGCTTCCGAAACTTCCTAGAGCGTCTCACAAAACCGTAATCCACGACAACAAAATGTGGATTGTTGGAGGCTACGTCTTCAATCATTCTGACTCTCAGAAGGTTTTAGCGTGAGTATAAACCTAGATAATAAAGTTCAAAGTAGAGGAACCTAGATTTGAGAATTATTTTTAGAAAATGCCATTCGACATGCTGTGCTCTGGCCTACGCTCCATCTCCAGGGGAAAACAGCAGTAAAAAAAAACTTAGACTCATGTCTGAGATGTAGGAAAACACTGCTAAGGGGTGCTAATTTTGGAAGAGAAAAAGCACAAGATTCCTGATGTTCAGTGAATTTTTGATTCATCTGCTTCTGACAACATTTAACTGTTCGCTATATCTTTCTAGGTTAGCTTCTAAATTAAATCTGGCCTCGTATTCAGAGAGGGTAGTTTTGCTTCAGTGTTTTTAGCCCTTCCTTATGTCCATGTGATTTCAGAGTGTTTGGCTCCTTAATGAATACATACTGATTTCCGTGGATGTTTATGCGTAGTGGATGGGATACCAAACAGGGAGTGGCAGGTAGGGTGACGGCGTTTATGCAATTAGTTGAGGAGATTTAACATAACTCAAATAGCAAATAATAATTGTGTACCTCATGGAAATTCCTGATTACAAAAAAAAAAGACAACAAACATTTCAGGCTTCCTCTTGAGCTTGACCCTGCTTCGGCAGGAGGGTTGGACTAGATGACCCACAGAGGTCCCTTCCAACCCCTACTATTCTGTGATTCTGTGATAGAACTTGGGCAGATCTAGGCAGAAGCTGGATGTTTTCCAGGGATACCTGCACACCTCGCTTGCACGGACCTAAGCTGTGTGTTCTGCACTCATGTCCAGAGGTAATAATTCTTATGGGGCAAGTTAAAGAAGAGCTGAAAATGCACACTCAGTTATAGAATAGTTGCTGATTACATCCACAATTTACTCTTTCAAAGTCAAGCCTGATTTTTCAACAGATACCCCGTGGCTTCATTGAACGCTTTCTCAGAGGTGATTTTATCTTATAAGGCTGTAATCCTGGCGAGTGTCGTTCATTCTTTTATCTAAAAAGCCACAGGCTATTTTCAGGGCAAAGGGTTTATCTTGTTTCAAGTTCATAGGAAAAATATGCTTGAGTGACAGAGGCGTAATTGAAAAGTGGCTTTTAAACACTGGCAGGTGTGGGGTTTGTATCAGGTAGTTGGAACTTGTCTGAGCTTAGTGTCAACTTTTTCTGCTCTTTAGGGTGGATCATGTGGTGCAAGTTGCTGTAGTTTAATAGACAAGGCATTAGCTCTTGGTTTTACCTGGGAAAGAAAACTCCTGGTAAAGCGAATCGATACGTGGACGTGAAGTAACAGAGCAGGCTTGGCTGGATTTCTTAATCCAAATGTAGTCTGCGAGTGCTTTGTGCATGCAGAAATCCTGGTGGGACTTCTGTTAAATAAAATAATTTCCCACAAATCCTGGAAACCATGAGCAATATTTTTCTCAACTCTATTATCTACTTCTGAGATAATGAATTCCATTTTTATTCTACAGGTATGATCTTATATCTGAAGAGTGGCTTCCGCTGGACAACACGGTGAACTCCGTAGAGATGAGATACGGCCATTCGCTGGCGTTGCATAAGGTAAGTTCGGTGCTGCCAACTCATCTCCCCGCTGATTTCCCCCTTTTCTACCCCCATGCCTTGCCACTGATCAGTCTTGCTCTGAGAGAAGCCTTTCTCCTTCAAAGGCTTCTCCATGGATATCCCAGTCTGTGTACTTGTACTCCAGGGAGTCCTTGGACTGGTGTCCTAGGAAGTCTGTAGCGCCTTTGCTTCTGTGTTGCTTCTTTGCCCCTTTCTCAGAGATTTTGAGGCTGAGTGAGGTCAGTGAGTCTGTTATTTCCTTCTCACTGTCTGTGCTTGCAAGACATGCCTGACAGCTGGACTTTGCTGGAGTTCAGCTGGTTTGCCAACTTGTCTTTTGTGTAGACCACGTAAATATTTTTATGAGCTCTGTTGTCCAAGGCACCAAAGCGGAGCTGGTGAATCGGGGATTTTTGGAGCCTGCTTTGCTTCTTGCAGTAGACCCATGAATCTGTTCTTCCAGCATCTGAAATGGCAAGTGGATTTGACTGTTTCTTACCTCATTTCTCACCTGCCTGCCTTGCTGTGAGTGCCGGCCAGGTGAGAGCAGGATGGCAAAGTCTTTGTAAAGGAAATGAGCTAATCCTTTACTGACCTTTGGTTTTGGAATGTTAATTAGCTCATCACAGTGCAAGCCTATATAAAGGATCATTATAAACACTTGAAAGACTCCACACAGCACCGTTCACAGACAGAGCACTTGAAGAACCTGAGAAGGATGGAAGTTCTTGTTTGCGAGGGCTCGATGCACATTCTGCAAATAACTGTTCAAAAGCAGGGTACGATGAGTGGGTTCCCCATCAGTGATGGGCAGTGGTTCTCAGGAATTTTCCAAAAAGCACCAGTTATAGTAGAGAATTTCCCTTTCCAAGGTTACCACCTTGTCAGTAGGGAACCACGGCTCCACTACGCACTTGGGTGGGTTCATGACTGAGATGCCTGGAGGAACCTGTTGCGTTAATTTGGCAGAAAATAAACCCCCTGGCGTTTTAACTCTCTTCACCGGAGTGAGAGGCTCGGTGCGGCTAGGTTTAAGTTCTGAGTGATATCCTATTTGCCACTACCAGTCCAGTCGTGTTGAATATGTATATTAAACTCCCACGATTCTGGATACACTAATAGCAGTCTGCACCTTCAGTCCAGTTGTGCTCATGAACAAGCACGGCCACATTTTGTTGTGTTCGGTGAGAAACTGTGACAACTGGCTACTGAAACAGTGCAGTTTTATTTGTGCAACAGGTACAGAGGTTTTTTGAATTGCTGGTGATAGTGACTGTCTGCAAGAAAGCATGTGCAAACATGTTATTAAGTATAAAATGTGTGAAAAAGTTAGAAATAATACAGCCTGGCTATAAACATAAAGGAGTAATTCTCTAGAGAGATTTCTTCAGATTCCTGAGAAGAGCGCTTAGTCTAAATCTCACCCAAGGTGTTCCGAGGGGGGGAGAAGCGAGGCTCAGCCCGTCGGCCGGTCCCGGTTGTCGGAGGCAGTCTGAGGTGGAGTTTCCCTTGACTTGCTCACGGTGTTATCTTCTTTTCCTCCGAAGATCATCTTCTCCGAAAATCTACAGTGTTATCTTCTTCTCCGAAAATCCCCCATTTCCTTGGCTATTTTTATATTCTTTCTGCATTTAAGGTGGAGTTTGAGTGACTGTAGTCATACACACCTTTTATCAGGATTGGTGTAAAATTCTCTCGCTTCACGTTTAAAGGTCTAGTTTACAAAAATTCGAGGGCGCAGACTCGAAGAGGGGTGGTCGCACCTTGGAGGTGGGGAGCCTTCGGGATGGAGGTGTGTTTTGGTATTAAAATGATATTAAAACGAGCAAAGTTCACGAAAGGATAGCATTTTCCCTCTGAGGGTGACGGAGCACTGGAACAGGCTGCCCAGGGAGGTTGTGGAGTCTCCTTCTCTGGAGATATTCAAGACTCACCTGGACAAGATCCTGTGCAGCCTGCTGTAGGTGACCCTGCTTCGGCAGGGGGGTTGGACTGGGTGACCCACAGAGGTCCCTTCCAACCCCTACTATTCTGTGATTCTGTGATTCTGGCAAGGTTTTGAAAACCTCTTGGCTCAGGGTGCCAGATGAGCTGCTGATCAGTTCTAGAGAACCATTTCTTCCCGGTTTATCATCACGGAGCAGGGCCACGGAGTCTCCACTCCGCTCCATCCTCTATGGTGTGTTGCAGGGAGTTGCTGTGTTAGTGGATTCCTTGCACGCCTGCTGCAGCTGTGTCCCATCCTCAGAGCTCCTTTTGATTTTATGCTTTTCCTCAGTGGGTGAACAATGCTACGTTTTTCATATAAACTTTAATTTTCAGATGTAAAACCTTAATTTTACTAATAATTCCACAGAACCCACAAAGAAACTGGATAGAGTTTTGGAACTTTGCTCTTACTGGGTGATTAATGAAACCCTGCCTAACTCTCCTGGCTCCTTTCTTTCCAAAGGGTCCTCAATTTTTGTCGATGCATTAACTTGGAAGACAAAGCTTTTAATGTGTAGCCACGGAGGACTTTCCATCGTGACTGCATTTCTTACCAGCTGTCTTCTGCTCTTTGCATTTGCAAGCTATGGGAGAGATTCACCTTGCTGATTAAATCACCAGAGTTCAGATGCCAAACTTTGGGTGCCTTTGGAAGCCTCTGAGCTCTGTTTGTAGTGAAAACAGACCCAGTTGGTACAGGTAGAGAAATCTGGAGAGCCAGTCGGCTCACCCAGAAGTAGGCACGCCTTCCCTGCTTTTCATAGAATCATAGAAAGCTTTGGGTTGGAAGGGACCTTTAGAGGTCATCTAGTCCAAGCCCCCTGCAGTGAGCAGGGACATCTTCAACTGGATCAGGTTGCTCAGAGCCCCGTCCAACCCAGCCTTGGTTTTAGCCTGACTTTCAGGATCTCAGAGGGGTACCTCTAAGGCCTGGCAACCTAACACAGTATTTCTAGAGATGACATTATTGCCATCTTTTATGCCAGAGGTAGAAAAAACTTCGGAACCTGATGTGAGAAACCTTCACCTACCACAGTTTTGCATTTTCCCAGGGTGTTTCTTGTCCCCGCTTGTGTCCTACCCTCACCACATCACGGATTCTGCCAGCCAGAAAGCTAATATTCAGGTGGTAATTTAGGAAGACACAAAATAAACTAATAAGCACCAACAGGTCTTTAGTGGCCAGGAGACAATTTTGCTCAGTTGAATTCTTCTCCAGGCTCCACTATATATTGTGTATATACTTAGACACTTGGCTAACACACAGGCACCTAAATTTTGATGTTTGTCATTTGAAGGTCCTGCCCCATGGACCCCTTCCCCTCTGTGCCCTGCTGCAGGGTGAATTGTGTGTGTTGAAGGTGTTCCAACATTACAGACTTGGGTACAAACCCTGGCAGTTGTGGTTGCTTTCATATCAAGTGTGACTGGTGAAGGAGATACGTTTGTCCTTGAGAGAGGAGAAAAACTTAGGCTCAGAGAAGATAAAGTGTAATAACTTCATTACTTACGTATTAGCTGTTTCCTGAATGTCAAAGCCGTTGGCCTTATTTGAAATCTAACTTCTTTCAGGATGATATATACATGTATGGTGGAAAAATAGATGCAACGGGGAACGTGAGCAGCCAGCTGTGGGTATTCCACATTCCCACCCAGACCTGGGCTCAGGCGACGCCGAAAGCCAAGGAGCAGTACGCCGTCGTTGGCCACTCGGCACACATCGTCACGCTGGAGGACAACAGCACGGTCATGCTCGTCATCTTTGGGCACTGCCCTCTTTATGGATATATCAGCAATGTCCAGGAATACAACCTGGGTGAGTGGGGCCCAACCTATCATTCGCTTCGATTTTAGCAGTTGGTTTGGAAATGAATGTTCAAGTGGTCCATATTCACATAGCAAAACAAAGACAGATACGTTGTTCTCCTGCTGTTTGTATTTACAAGAAGTTCAGTCTAACTTCCAGTGTTTGTGTAACACAAACGGTGAGCAGGCAGCCACGTGCTTCCAGCTTTACACGGCTTATTAGGTCCCAAAGACAAAAAAGCTGTAATTGGGGGGCAAAGCAGGATAACCGTGGGACAATTGAAATTAATTTTCCTCTCTCCCTCTGACAAAGCAAACGCTTTTGAAGTTGTTTTTGTATCCTGCAAATACAAGAATGGCTGTAACAATTCAGACCAAGTATCCACTTAACCCGATACCCCTGTCTCCAGTGGTGGTGAGTAGCGAATGCTTAGGGGAACAGGGAATGACTTTCTGGACTTGCATTTGCCCCATATCTCTGAGAACAGTCCAGCCTCTGACCTCGAGATCCAGAGATTTCCAGTGTCATCAGTGGAGAGGCATAGGAAGCTCTCCAGTGGAACTGAACTGCTGCCTAACTTAAGCTGCTCTGAAATGTCTCTCTGGAGGCACGTCCCTTGCTCCGCTGAGCAGGTGGAGAACAGCGTTATGCACAGGATGTTCACAACGTGAGTAGCTCGTTCTTGTCAGGAATAGTGGCCCTATCTGCAGTTTGGACCTGTTGTCCTTGTCCTTCGGTCATCCTGATCCGGAGGATCTGCTGGAGCCTACTCTGGTTCGCTGGTGTCCACAAGAGCGAGCTTTCTCCCTCTAGGAGAAAGACAGAGAATACCAGGATGTGTGGGGCAGTGATTTGTTTTCCTGCTGCTCTGTTTTTCCCCCGTGTGATCTCGCAGACTATTCAGTTCCTTTGCCTTTTGTGTGCTCGATCTGCCCTGGAGTTAGGAAGCCTGTGCGGGGTTTCATTCTGCGCTTGCTACAGAGAATCCGTGTGTAATTTGGCATTTTTGTTTCAGTTGCTGTTATATTACGTCTAGAGTGCTTCAAACCAATGTTATTTTAGTGAGTCAGATATAGGACCATTAATCACTCATTAGTTTTTAACTGCAGTGTTCTTCACAGTTGTACTTAACTTGGCTTCACTGCTGTCTGGCTTTATATATGTATATAAAATAAAAGTGCTCTTGGGTACCGTTCCAAATCAAGCCAGGGTGCTGGCGTTTTAATGTCATTGAAATGTGATGTATTATTTCTATGCTTTTTAACTCTCATTTACTTAGCTTGTCTGCAAAATGTAATAAATGACGGTAGAAGAGATGTTTCTGGTCTAATTAAGAATACTTGACAATACTCTTGACAATAAATTCCTTGAAGGAGAAGATTTTTGGCTATGAAGCGATAGAGACAGTGTCTAGATCTGAGGCAAGGGAAACACAATTTGATTCCCCACCACATTTGTTGATAAGTTATTGATGGACATAAATTAACTGTGTTCTGTCACTCACGTTTTTCATTTCTCAGACACGAATACATGGAACGTCTTACAGACGAGCGGAGCTTTGGTGCAAGGAGGGTATGGTCACAGTAGTGTTTACGATCCAAATACAAGATCAATTTATATCCATGGAGGTTACAAAGCATTCAGTGCCAACAAATACAGGCTGGCAGATGACTTGTACAGATATGAAGTGGATTCCCGGATGTGGTAAGTAGCTCTTCTTCCCGTCTACCACCCCGCCAGTCGTGTTTGTAGGGGACAAGAGAATGGGGCATTTGATAAGGGTACAGAAGTACGTAGTTACCTGCATTCAGCATAGGTAGTGTGCTCTTGTATCTGTTAGTTTTATGTCCCCTTATGAATCATATAATCACATACAATCAAGGCCGTGAATGAGCCAAGAAATCCATTTTAATCTGTTGTTGTATTAAAGCTGAAAAGAAAGATATTTGATGGGATTTTCCTTGCCAGCAGTACAGACTGTGCATAGGAGTGCGGTTGCTGCAGTCAGGTGAGTGATAATTCATTCTGCAGTTAAGACCGTGAAATAATTTTTATTATAACCCCATTTTCTTCTGGCTCTGTAACTGCTTGAAATGTTCATTTCTTAAGCCGAAATCTTCTGTGATTCGCTTCTGCCCAAAGGTGGGTTTTATTAAAAAGCTGTAGCAAAACTTCACAACTTTGAGCTACAGGGGCAAAATACTTTTTCCTCAATTCTGTATTTTTTCTGAAAGATGTTTTTAAAGGCTCCTTGCAAAAAGGAGACTGATCGTTTGGAATGACACATGTAAATTTGAGTCCCCAGATTGCCTTTTTGTGAGAGTTTAAAATAGCTGGTATTTCTGCAGCAACTGTTGGTGAGTCTGTACTGATGAGTAAAGTAACTGGTGCCCAATTTCCAAAAACCTTCCTTCCTGCTCCATGCACACGTGGCAATAACCGCACTTTGTTTCTTGGTTCATTTGATCCTCCGCTTCGGCTCTGGAGTGGGCAAATCCGGCTGGATAGGCAGAAAATGGCACAAATGTGACAAAATTCCTCCAAATTGCTGCAGCACCAGCTTGCTTTCATCGCGTTGACGCTGTCGGTCTCGAGGGGACTGTCGGGGCAGGCGAGCAGTCGCCTTGCAGCGAGGCGCGTGGGAGCGTCTGCTCATCGTTATCCTTTTCTTGGTGCCATGGACTCCTTTTTTTTCTTTTAATCTTCAGTAATCTAGGCCCTCTCTCCCTCTTGTGATTTCATGGAAGGGCGAAAAAGCTGTCCCCTGATCATTAATTTGCTTTCTCCCCGTGTTCCCTCCGGTGTTTCCACTGGCAGCGTCACAGTCTGATGCTGTAGCCCTGGCAGGGACCGAGTGGTGCTCGGAAAGCCCCTGCGTGCTGCGATGCCTCTGCTCCTGCCTTAGGAATGGGTCTGGGTCAGAAACACCCCATTCGCTGAATATTTTTGTTGTGGAAGCCTGGGCTTCAGTGCAGGCTGCGTGCGGGATGCCGCTGTTCTGCGCAACTGGTGTGACAGCGGGCAAACCCGCGACACCGCTGCCTGCGACGCAGCCGTGGCCGTGTCGGGGTTGTCCTGCCATCCCACCCTCTCGGAATAGTAGGGGGACTCTACAGAGGGTGAACCTGCGTGTGCAGTGCCGTTAGTGAAGCTGATAAAGACGAGGTCAGGGGCGAGTTTGATGAATGCTTCCCAGGACGTAGTCGCGGGTGAGGCGTTGAGTTTTGCAGGTATTGAGCCAACGCGCTCTGTTGTCAGCAGCTGCATAGATTTCCTTAAAATAAGGATGGTAGTTTTCAGCAAGAGGTGGTGCTCAGTTTGAAATAATTCTTTAGGTTACTATAAAATCAGCGTTACTGTAAAATAAGAGGAGTCCTCCAGGCAGTGCCCGTATCGCCAGGTTTAGCTGACTGCTCAAAAGCCCCATTAACGTGACAACGTGATAATCCCTAGGGAAGGAGTTGATGATTTGAAGATCCACAGCTTTGGAAAGAGACTTCCATAGATATATTTCTCCTGTAAATTGGCAAGCAGATGGGAAGATGAGAGAATGAAATTATGGAAAGGGTTGAACGGTCTGGAAGAGAAGTTATTAAATGTCTCATTAGGAAAAGTAGTTAAATACTGTCTTCCCCCCCCCCCCCCCCCCCCCCCTTGCACCCCCGAAACCTCCTTCAGCTTGGATTTATGGGTTGTTTTATCTTTGCCAAGTACTAATCAGTTTCATTAATATGTATGTTTTTATTTCCAAAGGACAATTCTGAAAGACAGTAGATTTTTTCGCTATTTGCACACGGCGGTGATAATGAGCGGAACCATGCTGGTGTTTGGAGGGAACACGCACAACGACACCTCCATGAGCCACGGCGCCAAGTGCTTTTCTTCAGATTTTATGGCGTATGATATCGGTAAGTTCTTGCAGAAACAGTAATAAAAAAATTCTCGGATATTCAAAAAGAGCTGTCTTCAAGAAGACTAATTTAGATGCTGGGGATATTACACCCAATGCTACTAAGCATACTGGAGAAGAATGTGTAATCAGGAGAGGCTCGTTTAGCTCGCTACACTTTACCAAGCAGATGAGCTGGAGCAGTGATTTCTGGGCAAATACAGCAGGGGTTATTTGGTTAACAGTTTATATCCAACCTTGGGCATTAAAAATGATTTCTGAAACAGAAAGCGTGTTGTTCGACCATCTCGGCCGTAAAGCCATCCTGATATTTGGAGTGTGTTTTAATCTATGAGTTATGAAAAATGCGGGCTGTTAGGACAGTTACAAGCGCTGGACCCTGCTGAAGCTCAACTCGCATGTTTAATGCTCTCGTTTTAATGGCAAGCTGGCTGATTTGTAATGTCAGTTTGGTTATATGTGCGCTTGATAAGCATAAATATCCCCTTAAGCACAATTTAATGATAAGTCAAACAGTTAGATTTGATTTGGAAGAATTGGGTTTCGATGAGTTGGAATAACCAGGAGAGGGCAGCATTGATTTGTGAATCTGGAGGCCGGAGACGACGCATTTAAGAAGAAGAAAAGAAAAAGAGGTGAAATTATATAAAAGAAGGTGCGTGCACGTCCAGATAATTCACGCTGGAGAAAAACACCGTTCTGTACTCGCATCGCATTCTGCCTTCTGCTCTCAGAATTCCTTAAATGTGGGCTCTTGCGACTGATTCCCTGAAATAATTGTGTAAACCTGATTTCTCGGAGTGACCTTCCACGGAGATGTCACTCCTGGTTTGAGAAAGGAATCTGCGAGTGAGTGGTTTCGCTTTCGGCAGCGGCGTTTGGGATCCTTGTGCCATTTTGCTGTCTGTTACCGGGATCGTTCCCTTCTGCTGCCTGTGATTTCAGGTCCTATCCCTGTGGAATTTATTGTGCGCTCCTCACTAGCTTGATTTAGAGTTTTTTGAAGAAGTTTTTTTTTTTTTCCTTGAATTAAAAGGAGGTATTTCGACAGTCATGGGCAGAGTAATTTTTTAAAACTTTGCTGGCAATAGCGGTAGATTTTTCTTGCTCCATCTTGCTATCTTCCCTGACCCGTTGAACTGTCTATTGCATGTAAAACACAAATAGCATTAATTTGAAAAAAATATGCCAATAATGGTGTTAATTATGATTCAGTTTAGTTGACAGAAAGGTTCCTGTTATGAGAAATAAGCGTTGTAGTCAGCTTGCCCAGTCCTCACCGGTTTTACACTGAGAATTAGAGCTTGCATTGGTTGTGCTTTGCACGCCAGGGATGAGAAGCGTTCTGACTCTCTCGGGTACGTCCCCTCACTCCTTAAAGCAGAGACTCTCAGGCTGGAAAGAACAGCTTTGGGTTGTTTTTTCAGAAAAAGAAAAAGGACCATTTTTTGTTTTCGTGGCAGGGCACCTTGCTTTGCATGATTTGCTTTATCCCGTTGGAGCAGGACAACTACTGGGTAGACGTTCTAGTGTCACAGCAGATACACCTACTTGGGGGTTCATTGTGCATGGTCCCTGCAGTAATTATACTGATCACATTCATGTTGGTCTCCTTAATTATACTGATCATGTTCATGTTGGTCTCCAGGGGAAGGACTGTAAATATCAAAGGCCGTTGTGGCCATGCCAACATAGATGGACAAGGCTATCACACCTTGAATATTAACATGCTTCGGTGTTTAGCCATCCTTTGATGCTCCCAAGGCTCAAGCTACCCAGGAGGTAACCAAGCAGCAGGGTCAATTGTAAGTAGCTGTCTTAGCATACTATAAAAGTAGGGAGTGTCTGGCAAAGTTGCTCATTTTTAACATCTTGTTGATGAAGGTTATACCGTAGTGATCATAGCAGTGCTTAGAAGACTGGAGAAAACTGAGATTAAAATACAGTCTGAAAGAAAGGCTTCAGAAACAGGTCTTCTCTTTAACCTTTGCTATTAAAGCTTTTCTCTACAGTAACTCATTTTATTTACCTCATCAAATTTTTCTGGTTTTCTGTTCTCAAATTTCTAAGTAATCAGCCCACATGTGCAGAGTGTTGGGAGGACATATTATCTTCGTTTTTTGTGGGGGGGATGCAAACAAATGTCACTGAGATGTGTGCGGAGATTCTCTGGAGGTTTACCAGAGTAGGGAGACCTGAGAAAGTATTAATGCTTCTCATCCTTTTATCCTCTCCGTGACCCACTCGGGGCTTGTTGATCCAAATTGTCCAGGTAATGCCCAGTTGTGGAAGGTTCCAGGATAGCGATCCAGCCGCCTGTGTGCGCATGCATTGCTCCTGGCTTCTCAGGACAAGCTTTTGGACTGTGTTGGCGTTCAGGTTGGGTGAACACTTGGTTAGAGCAGCCTCAACAGTATTTCTCCTACGTTCTGCACACTGCAGTGACTACTTAGCACTTCCCATCACCAAAATTGGTCCCTCTGGCCTCCGTAGGAGAGTTTCCTGCTCTGGAGCAGTTTTGTCTCTGGGTGGACAAATGGCTCTCTGGAATCCTCTGCCTCCTCCTCTCAGCAGTTCATGGCAGCAGGAGCCACGAGCGAGTGGCAGCCCTTCCGTCGCTGCAGGTTCATCTCCAGGAGTGAAGAGGCGAGGGTTGTTCCTGCCGAAGGGTGACCTCCCTTGCACGTGGGACGCGACTGAGACGAGCAGAGGAGCTTCACAGGCAGATTGTCTCAAAATGCCTTTACTGGGGCTTCAGTAACTGTTCCTTTTCATTGCTGAAGAAGTTTTAACTTTATGGGTTTTTTTTTAAAACTTGGCGTGAAATATTCATGTGAAGGCTATACTCAGATAATGCTTTCTCCTTACAGGAGAGAAATTAAAACTTTTCTGTTTACCCCATCAAAAATTCAGTTCTGATGACAAACATAGAAAGAGGCTCCATGTTTTCAAAGCGTAGGTGTTCTACTTGAACAGTATCTTCAATAAATCCTGTGCATTCCCAGTTCTAGGCTTGGCTTAACTCATAAGTCAGGAAGGAGAGGATTCTTTGTAGTTTCACCATCATTCATTTTTTCCAATACTTGATCTGCAGCTACAGATGGGAGAGAAGCTTAGAAAGCAAAACATTCCAGGCCCTCTATTAATCTAGAAAAATATGTTTCTTGGCCTCACATAATTCACAACTTGCTGAATAAAAAATTGCAAATTGCTGTCCAATTTTGCTGAAGCCTCCTGTTAAAAACTGGAACCGTACGTGCTTGTCTCAGGAGTGATTCTGGGCTAGGTTAAATTCTTTGAAAAATGAGGAAACGGTGTTTAAACATAAACTTCAAAATCACATTTTACCAAAGTATTAAATCGAACCAACTGGGTCCTATATCGTTTATTTATCAGCACTCTTGAACGAAAGTTTCTATGGGAGCAGAGCTTGCGACCAGTGGTTCTGCCTAACAATTCTCCCATTAAATTTGGTAAAGAATTAAGAAGGTTGTTTCTCTTTTCCCTCTCAGTTTACTCACATATTAATTTGAGTTTGTGGACTTTTTTTCAGAAGCTCAGTCGGTTTTATCTTGTTTTGAAGAATCTGTGAGTATTTGAGGGCTCTGTAGATCTTCAGAGCAGATTGACTTTTCTGTCCTAATTGCATAAATTGCGTTCAACTGCCTCTGGGACGGCAGCCCCCAGGGTGATCCCATCCACTTTGCCAAGTTTTAGTGATATGAATTGGACTGATTTTTCCTGCTTTTGTTCCTTTGATTGCTCAGTCGCTTATGTGTTTCGTAGGTTGGGTTTTTTTTCATGCTGCCTAAAGGAAGAAATTACCTGAGAAACCAAGTAAAAAATGAAGCGGAACTTAGAAATGTTATGCTAATAGAAAAAGATGGGATAATCTCACATTATATTAAAAAAGGAAAACAACCACGAATCCTTAAGCTATGATGAGTGAAAAATATTTTTAAAAACCTGGATATCTACCCTCTAGGAACATAATTGCAATGGAAGGAAAAAAAAAAAAGATAAGTCTCTGTTCTCAGTGATACTGGTTTGGGGCAAAGCTGCAAATAATTCCCGTATAAACAGATAAAAACTAAACTTGTTACACAGTGAAAAATTCTGCTAGTAAAGGAGAAAAAGCAACTCAAGCCACCACCACTTAATTACCTGTGATTGCCAAGAAGCTGACAACTCCTTCAACACAGTGCCCTGAAACCTGGCTTTTTCCTGAACCGGTTGGGTGATGGAGCGGAGTCGTTACGTCCTTCCTGCGCCTTTTTGTCGTCCCGTGGCAGCTGGGGCAAAGGCTCAGTCTGAAATCTTGC
The DNA here is from genome assembly GCF_030867145.1 of Opisthocomus hoazin. Lineage (NCBI taxonomy): Eukaryota > Metazoa > Chordata > Aves > Opisthocomiformes > Opisthocomidae > Opisthocomus > Opisthocomus hoazin. The sequence continues at coordinate 2,891,193 of NC_134418.1, read as the reverse complement.
AGAAGGAGAGAACGCAGCGCTTTCATGAACTGTCCAGTTTGACTCCAGATTTGCGTTTTGGTGGTGGGAGGAATGGTCTGTCTCTGGTTATTGAAATACTTCGGGATCTTTACAGAAGCAATGTGCCACGTAAGCCGAGTCATTAATTATACTGAGAATCTTTTCTGAAATGAGCTTTCCTTAATCCTAGCTTGCGATCGGTGGGCTGTCCTTCCCCGCCCGGGTCTCCACCACGATGTGAACAGGTTTGGACATTCTGCGGTGCTCTACAACAGGTAAGGCTGCAGACAAGCTGGGGGGTGTTGGCATTTTTCGTACCTCAACAAATATACAGATGTAGATCAGTAACACGAGACCAGAGGGTCGAGGATCTATTGCAAACACAGAATCACAGAATGTTTGGGGTTGGAAGGGACCTCTGTGGGTCATCTAGTCCAACCCTCCTGCCAAAGCAGGGTCACCTACAGCAGGCTGTAGAGGACCTTGTCCAGGCGGGTCTTGAATATCTTCAGAGAAGGAGACTCCACAACCTCCCTGGGCAGCCTGGGCCAGGGCTCCGTCACCCTCAGAGGGCAGAAATTGTTCCTCATGTTCAGAAACCTCTTAAGGTTCTCAGGTCTTCACTCTTGTAGCGTCTTCATTACATACCTGTCCCGAGCAGCCCTTCTTCACTGGACTAAACTGTCTCAGCTCACTTAGTTCTTTAAAAAATTTGATATTTTTGTATTTATATTGCTTTTCCTTATATACATATTTCTATTTCTTACTCTTTTCACAATTGCGTGATTTGATTTATTTCATATTTCTATTTCTTATTTAGCTGCACTGCCAACCTTTATCTCCAAATCGTACTTTCCCTCATGGCTTCTAAATTTGTCCATGTCTCAGTTTATGTAGCTCATCCTGTGTGGCTCTTCTTTACCATTCATGTGATGTACTGTATTTAGGTGAAAGCGTGGGTGAGTTTTCTGCTGTGAAGCATTATGTCGCTGTAATAATATCTGTGCTCTCAGGTGAACATCTGTTATTGTATCTGAGTCTGCGGAACCGAGTTTGAGAAGTGATATTTCTTAGGAGTCCTTTGATCTGGTTCCTTTCTCCTTTGAGGATGCTTTCTGTAAATCAGTAACATTATTTAAAGCTCAGTTTAATCCAGGCAGATAACTGTCACTGCCTTGAAAAGGAAAGTGAGCTTCTAGATACTCTTTTTGTCTCTAAAATCTCACACACCATTCAGTGCATACGGAGTACCAGCTATGCGTTTGCTCCCATGAAGGACCGTTAAGCCTATGCTTTAGTTCTTTCCTAAACCAGGATGAAAATCGTAGTAAACATACTTATGGGCTAGGCCTGTACTATGGGGAGGGCTACGGAGATGGTTAGGGACTGGAGCATCTCGCCTGCGAGGAGAGGCTGAGGGAGCTGGGCTTGTTCAGCCTGGAGAAGAGAAGGCTGAGAGGGGACCTTCGAAATGCCTCTAAATATCTGCAGGGTCGGGGTCAGGAGGATGGGGCCAGACTCTTTTCAGTGGTGCCCAGCTACAGGACAAGGGGCAACGGGCACAAACTGAAGCAGAGGAAGCTCCAGCTGAAGATGAGGAAGAACTTCTTCCCTCTGAGGGTGACGGAGCCCTGACCCAGGCTGCCCAGGGAGGTTGTGGAGTCTCCTTCTCTGGAGATATTCAAGACCCGCCTGGACACGGTGCTGTGCAGCCTGCTCTGGGTGACCCTGCTTGGGCAGGGGGTTGGGCTGGGTGACCCACAGAGGTCCCTTCCAACCCCTACCGTTCCATGACTCTGTGATTATTCAGCCAAAACTTTTATTCAGTTGCATTGACTCTTCTTCAGTGTCTTATTAAATGTACATTTAGAAACATGGATGCACAGGGGGTTGTGGGTAACTAAAGAAATTTGGTATTTTGCCTGAAGCAGTTGTGATAGTAAAGAAGGCTTTAAAAAGCACCTTTCCCCCCACACCACCACCCCAAAATATTATTCTGTTTTGTTGTTTTTTTGTGTTTTTTTTGTAGTTGACACAAGGGCTCTTTGCTCAGTTGCTAACAGCCATGAAAATAACTGTGGTTTTGTCACAGTGGTGTCGTGAGATGTGACAACACTGAGTTGTTTGGTCACAGTTTCTGAAGACTGGTTTAACGGTCTGATACCATGTCCTCAATTTCCCCCTCCGCCTCCCTCTCCTGCCACTGTTCTTTACAGGGGATCCCACATTTCTGCAGCATTTCCCATGTAGTCACGTTGATCAGGTGTCACCCAGAGTTTTGGCTGAAGGGAATGGTTGGGCCATGGCCTTGAATAGGTCGGACTCTGTCTCAGCACCCATGTGTTGGGAGTCTCTGGCTTTTCTAAAACAGTGGAACTTGACTGACCTTTTCTTTAGTGCCTTCCTTAACCAAGAGCTATTTATCTGGATTTATACATGCTGGAATGTAATAAAACGCTTCGCTCACCGCTTGAATCCCATTGACCTGCAGCAGCGTGTGGTCTATAAACACAGATGCAAGTTTTTTTCTTTATTTCCAATTTGTCTAGCACCATGTACGTATTTGGAGGCTTCAACAGCCTCCTCCTGAGTGACATACTGAAGTACACACCCGAGAGATGCGAAGCTTTCGACAACGAAACAGCCTGCTTGCGAGCGGGTCCCGGCGTCAGATGCGTGTGGGCTCCCTCCCCTCCTCGCTGCGTCCCCTGGGAAATGGCGACCGTAGAGCAGCAGCAAAAGGTCTTTGAAGACTGTCCTCCCAAGCCAGGTACGTGTCATGTTCTTTCCGTTTCCCTTTCCGAAAGGCGTGTAGGGTCTCTTCCGAATTCTGTCTTGCGTTAGTTGTGTGCCGTTATCAGATCAAGTTGAAGATTGGAGGCTGTAGTTTTGCTTCCAGATGTGCCCTGGTAGACCTTCCTCTGACCAAGTGGCTGCAGTGGCTTGGAGATGTTTCCACCTCTCCTTCCCCCTCAAGCTGCTTGCTCATGAGATTTTTTTTTTTTTTTTCACCTCTACCGTACTGCTTGTACTTACTTTCCCATCCCAGACAGACATCTCATCAGTCAGGAGTCAGGCTTGGATCATTGCTCTGTAGATGTTTGCTCCAAGAACTGACCTTGTGAGAGCCAGCAATTTGCTAATGAGCACCACGGGGCAAAGGCGGGGGATATGAGTGCTGCAGCGTTGTCCTATTCAAGAGAGACAGCAGGAAGAGTGACTTACAACACTATTTCTCCTTCTATAGCATGATAAGGATAGGGGCATACAAAAAGAACATTTGTTTTAAGGTCTGATTCCTGCGTTCTCCCTTACAACAATTTTTAAACAACTTTTCAACGTTTTATGCCGATGCATTCGTTGGTCTGAATTGAATTATGCGAACCTTGATTCTGTAATAGATGGCAGCCTTTAATTATTTAAAAGAAATTGATGTAAAGGGACATTGCTTTGATGGCCTCTCAATATACAATAAATTTTCGCAAAACACAGGCGATAAGCACTTGGAAAGATGAAGTGGGGAGCCGAGGCTTTGCATGAAAATGCTCCCCGTAACCGAAGGCTGGGCTCGCAGCAGAGCGGGCCCGCGGTGGCAGGCGTTCGCCGTCCTTGCGAAATGTCCTCTGGCGTCATTTGCACGGGCATCGGCTGAACGTGGATGCCCGGTCGTGGTTCACGCGCTGCCGTGTCTTGGTGCGTTCTCTGGTGGTGTGTTTTACGGCTCCTTGGGCACTAAAAATGATTGATGCCGCGGAAGAGTGCCATTTTCGATCAGTTCAATCACATGAAAGTATCTGATTTACTAAGTAGTCAATAACAGAAAATCTCCCGGCGCTGCTGTTTGGTTGTATCTTTTGCTGTGTATAATCAAGTTCTTAGAGCTCTGTCAGGAAATGCCTGTTTTTGGTCATGCAGGTTTTTTTCTTTAATAGTTGTAGACAATGAAAAATGTGATCAGATTACAGACTGCTACAGCTGTACAGCAAACACAAACAACTGCCAATGGTGCACTGACCAGTGTATCTCAATGCAGAACAACTGCACGGAGGAACAGGTAAAGTCTCTCAAATACTTCTGTCCTTTCTATTTAGCCTTTGAAATAGCAAATGCCCAGATGCCTTCATCTGTTGGTGTTACAACCCCTGTTTTGTGGTTTCCAGTGCTTGTGTAGCTCCGAGCTGATAACGTGCTTGAATTATTATTAATTTTTTAAAGTTGTTTTTCATGGGACTGTCCGCTTAAGTCAGGAGGGTGGCTAAGGACAGGGGAAGAGGTGGTGTGGGTATTCAGTGAGGCGTGTAGCCGTTGGGGTTTGCTATCAATAGAGCCTTCCCTGGGAAAAAAACCCAACCCTTTTGTAAAAGTCCTAGTAAGGGAAAGGTGTCGGGTGGTGGCTTGGGGGAGAAGCTGGAGTACGCAGTGCAGTGTCCAGCAGCACGGCTTCTGAATGTCCAGGGTGCTTTGTAGGTCTGAACTGTGAGGTTTAGTGCGGTGGTTGTTACGGCTGTTGTAAACCGACGTGGGCTGGGTGGGAAAAAGCCTCACCTGTGCTCTTTGTTTTAGGTTCCCGTGACTCTATATGACAATTGTCCTAAGGATAACCCTGCCTATTACTGCAACAAAAAGACAAGTTGTAAAAGCTGCGCCATGGATCAAAACTGTCAGTGGGAACCCAGGAATCAGGAGTGTATTGCTTTACCAGGTGGATATTCCTTCTATTTGTGTAAGAGAAAAACCCCAAATTCACCCTGTCCAAAAGTTGCTTTTTTTTTTCTGCTTACCCCGTTGCCTGCCATCTTTTAGTTCTAAGCTGGAGTAAATAATGTTGTTTAATCATACCGGCTTTGGTATGAAACTTTCGTAAATTCAGAAAGTCCGGTGGAATATTTTTCAGTCCCAGTTGTCTGAAGAGGAGTATGATCATCTGTATAATCATTATTAGGCTGTATTTCATCTCTCTCTTTTCATTTGATAAAAGCAGTACTGTTCATATAATAGGCTTCTGCAAGGTATTAGATTTAATAATGCATGCTGTTTAATTTTAGAAACTAGAATCATGCAAAAGTGTAATGGCACAGACTGGACAAATTAGGCAAATAACACCTGAAGTGTACGGGGAAAATTCTCTTATTAGAGTGTTCCCGGTGGGAGCTCATAGCAGTTGATTATTAGTCCCCCTGTAGTAATGTGGGGTTTTTTCCCGGTGACTGGGAGAGAAATACAGCATCTTCAGTGACTGACATTTGCAGGTCATAAAGTAGAGAGAAAAGGAGAAAAACCGATACAGACAGAAGCGTTAAATGGGCCTGGGAAGCCTTCCCCGAGTCGCTCTAGTAGGTCTGGATGTGTCCGGGGCTGGCATTTGCTGGTCTGGACGAGTGAAAAAAAGAAGAGACTTTGGAGAAGAGCTGTGAGAGTGAGAAAAACATTTTGTAATGAGGTAGATGAAGAGCTTGGTCTGTTTAATTTGTTGTCGAAAAGGGGCTGACTTGATCGTGTGTGTAAAAAGCCCACTGGAAGAACTGACACTTGAGAGCTTTCAGTCTGTTAGATAAATCTACACCGGGACTTTGGAGCTAGACGCTGAAAATGTCCATCAGGGTGTTTTTTAAGGGTATTTAAGAGCAGAAGAAATAATTACCACAGAGTATAAGGATTTCTTCAGTGGTAGACATGGCTGTGCTCAAGATGAGACAGGGGTTAATCCTGGAAATTCCATGCTGCGAACAGTATTAGGACAACAACCCTCTTATGTTGAATCCTAACAACTTATGTATCCTAACAGCTGTGGTTGAGTAAGTGGCTTTAAGTCATGGGCAGGATATGCGTTTGCTTTCTTTTTCTTCTACAATGAGTTTGCTATTTGACACTGTAATAAGTGCTTTGACTACCTACTGCAGGTAACTACATGATAGCATCACACTGCAGCTCCCCCAGGCAGCTTTCCTTTTCCTCCGGTATTATTATACATAGAAAATTCTGAGCCTGCCGAGAAGTCCTGCTGGGTTGGGGTGGAGCTGTAGGTTTTATTGTGGTGGAAGGGCTCTTTCACTGCTTGGAACGTTGTGAGCATCACTTGCAACTCTGCGCTTACTTTCTTTTACCTCCCCAGAAAATATCTGTGGGACAAACTGGCATCTGGTTGGCAACTCCTGCTTGAGAATTACGAACGCGAAGGAGAACTACGATCACGCCAAACTGTCCTGCAGATCCAACGGGGCTTTGCTGGCTTCCCTCACGACCCAGAAAAAGGTAGAATTTGTTCTAAAGGAGCTGCAGAAGATGCAGTCTTCGGTGAGTGCTTCTCTTTTATGTCCCCCGAGTAATGAAGCTCTGATTGGGGAGAAGTCCTTGCCGTGGTGGTGTAGGCTCGGTACAGAAAAGACATGCCTCTTAACCGAAAAGCACTGATTTTTCTTTTGAAATTCAACATACCCTATGGGTGCTTTTGAAGTGAAATTGTAGAGAATGTAAATGGGAAAGATAAATATAAACATACACGGTGCTTCAAAGGTATCGCTTTCTGTAATGAAATCCCGTGCGTGTTCCTCTTGTGGGATACATGACTGCAGCAGGAGTCCTCTCGTGACTTGTATTCAATATTTTATCAATAAAGGTCCCTTTGGGGCGCCAGAGGTGTTTAATTTAAAACATTTAAAGTTATTTATTCCACTCAGAAAAAGCATCTGTTTAAAATGTCGCCTGCTTCCTCTGCAGAGCTGCTTGGCTAATTTGGAGTTATTTAGGTTTGATTTAGTGGCAGGTGCTTTTCTGTCGGAGCCAGCGAGAAGCAAACTGGAATCTGTCCCTCTTCGTGCATCAATAAAATAAATATGTATTTTTTCTTTCCAGTCCCTGGCAGAAGCGTGGATATTCAGGGCAGGCTGTGTAGGTGGTGCTAAAGCCCCAGCAAAGAGGGATGCTGTGCAGCGTTGCTGCTGGGGCTTGACGGCACGTCAGCGGAACTCCTCTGGGGTCCCGGAGGCCGCTGCGGGCAGGGCTGGCCATCGGGGAGAGATTTATGGAAGAAAAATGAGACGTGAGGCAGTGGGATTGCTGCTTTTCAGAGGGGAACGTGCTTCAGTACTGAAGAGAAATATTCCCCTGTTGAAACGAGAGCATTTGATTCCCTTTGTAATTTGAAAGTGGCATTTCAGCAATTACAGGGTTTTAGAGGGGATTCAATTTAGCCACGAAAAGGTAAGGTGCAATTCAGACAAGATTGTTTGTTAAATCTTTTGTAAAGAGAGAAAACCAAGCCCGGGATATTGTAAAAGTACGTGGTTTGAACGGCTCCAGGTGTTTCTGGATATCCCAGTGGTTAAGTGTAGTGTAAATTCCTAAAGACACGTGGCAACCCTTCCCTAATAGTGTTTGAACCCTTGCGCTGGTGAGAAAAATACTGTTAATTTATGGGGTTTTTTTTCTGTACAGTATCCTTTAAAAAGTGAGCCTTGGAAATCTAAAGAGTCTATTAGCCCTTTGTAGTTGATATTAGTATTGAGTGCTTGTAAAGTGGGAAAATTCTTTTGCTAGAAAGCCGACCTGTATTTGGTGCTTGAATTTTTACCCTTCAGTAGCACGCTGCGGCCGTGCTGGGGGAGGCTGTACTGTGCATGAAGCAAACTGTACGTAGATGTTTGGTAAAAATAAGACGACTTGCTGGTGTTGGTATATAGTGCTGCGTAACCCTGTTGCTGTTAGAAGGTGCAGCTCTGGGGTTGAAGAGGGAGTGAAATCAGTTGGAAGCAGGTGATGGTTACAGATAGAGGTAAGGGAAGACGTGTGGTGTGAAGCTTTCCTAGGACGGCCGTGCCACCAAAGCGCTGTGACGGAGGAAAGGTTTTAACAGTAAAATGACATGTTGTACCAACACAGTTAGAGTGTCTCTCCCCAGAATGGAAGCGTGCCAAAAAATAAATTGCCAGTGGATATAGTTGTGTTACGGGTTCTTCCTATGGAGAATTTTGTTGCCTGATTTAGATTTGACCTGCGCTGTCTCTCCACCCCTCCATATATACGAAGCGGAGGTCTTCTAGCCAGACTGTGGAGTAGGTAGATTGTGTCATTTAAATATTTTGGGGGACTGCTAGTTTTCTTCCTCATGTCAAACTATAACCCCAGAAATTCTTTTTCCTGTGTCTGGCCAGTTACAGAAATCACAAGCATATGAAGAGCAACTTGCAGTTAATTTCACAGTCAGCCAGTGTGAATGTTTGACTCGGTTTCCTCCTCATGTAGATAACTAGACATGTAGTTTGGGGGAAAAAAAAGAAAAAAAAGGTGTTTCCTGAAGGATGTCTTCCTCTCTGTGGCATTTAATTCTGATAGCATTGACAAACAAACATTTCCCTTACTACATTTTTGCAATGCCCAACGTGGCAAAGTTGTCATGAGCATTATATGGTGATGTAGGGGGATGAAAGGATAGAGAGCAGCCCTGCTGAGAGGGACTTGGGGGTACTGACAGACGAAAGGCTGGACATGAGCCGGCAATGTGCGCTGGCAGCCCAGAGGGCCAACCGTGTCCTGGGCTGCATCAGGAGAAGCGTGGCCAGCAGGTCAAGAGAGGTGATTCTGCCCCTCTACTCTGCTCTGGTGAGACCTCACCTGGAGTCCTGCGTCCAGCTCTGGAGCCCTCAGCACAAGGAGGACGTGGAACTGTTGGAGCGGGTCCAAAGGAGGGCTACAAAAATGATCCGAGGGCTGGAGCACCTCTCCTGTGAGGACAGGCTGAGAGAGTTGGGCTTGTTCAGCCTGGAGAAGAGAAGGCTGCGGGGAGACCTGATGGCAGCCTTTCAGTACTTAAAGGGAGCCTATAGGAAAGATGGGGACAATCTTTTTAGTAGAGACAGCAGTGACAGGACGAGGGGTAATGGTTTTAAACTACAACAGGGTAGGATTAGGCTGGATATAAGGAAGAAATTCTTTACAGTGAGGGTGGTGAGACACTGGAACGGGTTGCCCAGAGAGGTAGTGGAGGCCCCATCCCTGGAAACATTCAAGACCAGGTTGGACAGGGCTCTGAGCAACCTGATCTCGTTAGCGGTGTCCCTGCTCGCTGCGGGGGGGTTGGACTAGATGACCTCTAGGGGTCCCTTCCAACCCAAAACTTTCTATGATTCTATGTGTATTTTCTTTTAATACCTAAGGTAATAAACCTGGGTATTAAATCTACCATTTTCCGTTATTTCTAGCCCAAAACTTTGACTCCGTGGGTTGGACTGAGGAAAATCAACGTGTCCTATTGGTGCTGGGAAGACATGTCTCCCTTCACCAACACCCTGCTCCAGTGGCTTCCCGACGAGCCAAGCGATGCTGGATTCTGTGGTTATTTAGCCGAGCCTTTCCTGCAAGGACTGAAGGCAGCAACGTGTATCAACGAAGTCAACGGCAGCGTCTGCGAGAGGCCGGGTAACTGCCTGACTTGGGTGTCTCGTGGGGAGCGGGTGGCTAAGAAGTGTTTGTGTTTCCTAGAGAGTAAAGAGGATCCCAGTCATTACATTAGAAACGAGCCGCGTCGTGACTTTGCCAAAGAAAAAATGGTTCTGAAAAAGTGTCTTGAGTAGGTATTTCATGCAGGAATGGGAGATTTAAAAAAAATCTCTACATGTCAGGTTGCCCAGAGAAGCTGTGGCTGCCCCCTCGCTGGCAGGGTTCAAGGCCAGGTTGGATGGAGCTCTGAGCAACCTGGTCTGGTGGAAGATGTGCCTGCCCATGGCAGGGGGGTTGGAACCAGATGAGCTTTAAGGTCGCTTCCAACCCAAACCATTCTATGACTCTATGTATGCTGTTAACTGTAGAATGCTTGAAGTACACTACAGCTTAATTATTTTTCTCTAAATTGCATACCTGAATGTGACATTTAGGTTAATTAAGGTGTGGAGCAGTCTCCTGCTTAAAAAAAAATAAAAATAATAAAAGCTGCTTTGCTATTGAACTCCCCTTTCTCCCCTCAATTGCTGCGTAGCCAGAGGAGGATTTTATCAAAGTTTGAAATTAATTGGGCAAGACACTTTGGAGATATAAGAACTTTGAAAAAGAAGCTATTTGCTTTTGGGAAAACTCTCCTAGCTTTGTTGGAACTGCATATCTTTTCAAATGGCTTGGCCTGTTAACTCTTCATTATAGCTGATTATTTCTGAATACCAATTAGTGCCTCTTTGTTTTAAGAGAGTTGGCTGATGACATAAAAATTTCAGAGTAAGCTACACCACTTTCAATCAGCCTTTGTGGACGTGCAGGGTACAGATCGTGAATGTAGAACCCGAACTCAAAATTTTGTATACTCTGACTTGCCGCACTTTGAATTGGTTTAAGCTTTAACTTGTTTTTTATGAGCTGAGAACAGTCACTTGAAACAGATGATAAAGCCTTGGCTCACACCAGAACCTCCTGAGTGAGTTCTGCTTTCAGTACTCAACGTTATGTGTGGAACTGATCAAATAACTTAAAACACGTTCCAGCGTGCTCACGTAAAACGTGGGCTTTCTTCCCAACACTTCGGTTAAGGAACACGTCAACAGACCTGCAGAGAGATAAAGACCACGTTCATAACACTATTTAAATTGCTTTTAAGGTGAATACCTTAAAAAGCATTGACACTTGTGAAGGATGCATAAGAAGAGAATTCATTTGTGAGGCCACACCTCAAGTGCTGTGTTCAGCTTTGGGCCCCTCACTCCAAGAAGGACATTGAGGGACTGGAGCGTGTCCAGAGAAGGGCAGCGAGGCTGGGGAGGGGTCTGGAGAACAAGTCTGATGAGGAGCGGCTGAGGGAGCTGGGGCTGTTCAGTCTGGAGAAGAGGAGGCTGAGGGGAGACCTTCTCACTCTCTACAAGTACCTGAAAGGAGGGTGTAGCGAGGTTGGGGTTGGTCTCTTCTCCCAAGTAACCAGCGACAGGACGAGAGGCGATGGCCTCAAGTTGTATCAGGGGAGGTTTAGATTAGATATTAGGAATAATTTCTTTCCTGAAAGAATGGTCAGGCATTGGACCGGGCTGGGCAGTGGTGCAGTCCCCATCCCTGGAGGGGTTCAAAATCACGTAGACCTGGCACTTCGGGACATGGTTTAGTAGACATGGTTGTGATGGGTTGACGGTTGGACTTGCTGATCTTAGAGGTCTTTTCCAACCTGAATGATCCTATGATTCTATAATTCTATGATTTTACAGTACTTGCTGCATTTCTCATATTCACCATGGTATACGATACCTCCAGCTCCATCCAGCAACACCACACCACAAACGAAGTCTTTGAGGTCTGTGAGACTGAACCCTTTTTCAGCCTGAACGATAGACAGGGCTTTTTATCTTCTGTCTTTCTATCTCGGGGCTCGTTACCTCTTTCTTTCCGGAAGAAAGCTGACTGTGGTCCTCCCTCCCGCAGCGAACCACAGCGCCAAGCAGTGCCGCACGCCCTGCGCCCTGCGCACCGTCTGCGGGGAGTGCACCAGCGGCAGCTCCGAGTGCATGTGGTGCAGCAACATGAAGCAGTGCGTGGACTCGAACGCTTACGTGGCCTCCTTCCCCTACGGGCAGTGCATGGAGTGGTACACCATGAGCAGTTGTCCCCGTGAGTAATCGCTTCTGCGTCTTCGGCGGGTGGGCTGGAGCCTTGTCGTTGTGGACGTTGGGTGGCAGAAGTCACAGAATCACAGAATGGTCGGGGTTGGAAGGGACCTCTGTGGGTCAGCTAGTCCAGCCCCCCAAGTCATCAGACTCTGCACGTTGGTCGTACTGCGCGGGGGATTTTCAAAAATAAGAAGCACCCGACGCCGGGAGCTTGGTGTGTGGGGCTCCGTCCTGCATCGTGTGGAGCGTTAAGCAGAGTTCGGTCCTGGCTGTGGGAATTACTGGTGAAACTAAATGGATAGCAAAGGCTTTCAAGTGAGATGATGAACTCTCTGCTTTTTTTTCAGATGCAGCAGTACTTGTTTCATTCTTCCTACCCTTCAAATTAATTGTTACATATCTTCATGAGATTAACTTCTTGTTGTATCTCTTCTGTATCTCTTTCAATCATATGGAGCCATGTATTTTAATATTAGATTATCTGTATCAAATCCCAATTAGTATTTACAGGACTGTTTTATTCTGAATTATTGTCTGTATATAGCCCACAGTAGGAATTTCTAACTTATTTAAAATAAATGATTAATTTTTTTCCCCTTTCAGATAGATGTGAGCAAACTGCAGAAGATTTACGGTGCTTTGGAATATTGCGTTTTGTTTTCAAACTGGGGTGAAATAGTCTAGAAGTTTAAAAAGTGGCCAAAACGGTTTTATAAATAATTTTTATGTACGTTGAATTCTTTAAGAGCAGAGCCTGAGCAGGGGAGTCAGGAAAGCCAGGGCTCTCGGAGTGGCAGAGGGAGAGGAGTGCCTGTGTTCCCCAGGAGGGAGGGTGGGCACTCTGAGCTGCTGCAGTTGCTCCAGGAGCTTGTGGAAGGTGATGAGGATAAGCAGGGTAGCTCAGTGTTGTGAAATAAGAGATGGATAAAATAGATTTCAGGTAACTGTCAAATGTGAGAATGTGAACTTGCCGCATTGCCAGAAGTCAAAAGTTGGAGGAAGCACCAGGCAGGAAATGAGTAAGAGGAAATAATGGAAAAAAAATGTTTTTCTACTACTTTTTTTTTTTCTTTTTTTTTCTTTTTTTTTTTTTTAAGGCAAATATTATCAATTAAAACATCAAGGGAGAAAGTCTGCTCATTTTGGCACACCAAGAATTTAGTACATATTTTTTAAGATGATACTGGGAAAGAAGTAGAAAAATTCCTGGATATTAAGAGTTTGTGACCCATGAAATACAATCCCATTTGAGAAAGAAACAGTTAAAGGGCAGCGATGTTTTTTCCCTGATTTAGTGGATTACTGGGCCCAGGGGATCTGTGTGTGGCACTCTGAGCATCCAAAGAAGACAAATTCTGTTCTGTTTTAGCTCGGATAAATACTTGAAATAGTGGCGTGTGATACTAAAACATGTGGTAAGAAGAGACTCAAAGCAAGTAAACAAACTGGGTTTTAGCCTTTGCTTCCGAATGGCTCATTTTATAATCTGATCCGTTGTAAATCAACTGGAGATCTTTTGTAAATCAAGGTGGAAATCAATTGGAGATGAGTTGGAGTTGGGAACGTTAACCCCTGGTTTTAGTGGGGGGTGTTTAATGTTTAGCGAAACTTTACTTGTGCGTTGCGTTGTTTCGTAACTCACTCGCCGATTAATTCAACCTTTCTGTTAATACTTAGATTCTAGAATCAAGATGCCAGTAGGAAGGAATGTACCCTCAGCAAGTTTGCTGATGACACCAAACTGGGAGGTGTGGTAGATACACCAGAAGGCTGTGCTGCCATTCAGCGTGACCTGGATAGGCTGGAAAGCTGGGCAGAGGGGAACCTGATGAGGTTCAACAAGGGCAAGGGCAGGGTCCTGCACCTGGGGAGGAACAACCCCAGGCACCAGGACAGGCTGGGGCGGACCTGCTGGAGAGCAGCTCTGCGGAGAGGGACCTGGGCGTCCTGGTGGACGACAGGGTGACCATGAGCCAGCAGTGTGCCCTGGCTGCCAAGAAGGCCAATGGGATCTTGGGGTGCATCAAGAAGAGTGTGGGCAGCGGGACGAGGGAGGTTCTCCTTCCCCTCTGCTCTGCCCTAGTGAGGCCTCATCTGGAGTCCTGTGTCCAGTGCTGGGCTCCCCAGTTCAAGAAAGATGAAGAGCTACTGGAGAGAGTCCAGCGGAGGGCTACGAGGATGGTGAGGGGACTGGGACATCTCCCCTACGAGGAGAGGCTGAGGGAGCTGGGCTTGTTCATCCTGGAGAAGAGAACGCTGAGAGGGGACCTAATAAATGCTTATAAATATCTGCAGGGTGGGGGTCAGGAGGACGGGGCCAGACTCTTTCCAGTGGTGCCCAGCGACAGGACAAGGGGCAACGGGCACAAACTGAGGCACAGGAAGTTCCGTCTAAACATGAGGAAGAACTTCTTCCCTCTGAGGGTAACGGAGCCCTGGCCCGGGCTGCCCAGGGAGGCTGTGGAGTCTCCTTCTCTGGAGATATTCCAGACCCGCCTGGACGCGGTGCTGTGCAGCCTGCTCTGGGTGACCCTGCTTTGGCAGGGGGTTGGGCTGGGTGACCCACAGAGGTCCCTGCCAACCCCTACTATTCTGTGATTCTGTGATTCTGTGAATTTATGTGTACATATGACTGTGAATATCACAATAAATATTTACAGATTTGGTGGGCTAAATCCCCAAGGTCACAAAAGACATACAAGGGTCTCTGTGTTTGTCGTCACCTGTATTTTGGGGCAGTGATTTATTTCACAATTTGATGTTTGGTTTTTTTTTCTAGCCGAAAACTGTTCAGGCTACTGCACGTGTGCTCACTGTTTGGAGCAGCCCGGCTGCGGCTGGTGCACCGATCCGAGCAACACGGGCAAGGGGAAGTGCATCGAGGGTTCCTACAGAGGTCCGGTCAAGATGCCAACCCCCGCCGCACCGGGGAAACACGGCTTGGAGCCCACCCTGAATGTCAGCATGTGCCCTGTGGAGAACAGCTATAACTGGTCCTTTATTCAGTGTCCAGGTAAACGAGCCACCTCTGTTCAAACATTTCAGGGTCGCAGCAGTTAAATGCAAAGGGAGAGGCTGTTTAGGACTGTAGGGATGTCTGGGTTCCCTCCTGTTAACGGGGGGAGGAAAAGAGCTTGGAAGACAAGCAAGAAATGACACATTTGAAGGTGGAAGGAGTTGTGCGGGTTTCTGGAGGCGAGCTGCAGAGATTTACTGCATGAACACTCAACTATGCGTCACTCTAGTGAAGTTTTTCCTTTCCCTACAAATGTTTACCAAGTTTTTAACGTCTGTTTGTTTATTCGGTTTAGGGTTGTTTGAAAGAAAGGCAATTCTTTCTCTGAAGGTTGATTTAACTGGTGGTAGTTCTCAGGGTCATGCTGAGATAATGATTTTGACACCATGGGTGTCGAATAGAATTACTTGGCCTGCTGCTAAACCCTTTCTTCCCCATTCCTTCGTGTAAATCTGTCCTGCCAGCTGCTTCAAGGCCAGGTTGGACGGAGCTCTGAGCAACCTGCTCTAGTGGAAGATGTCCCTGCTCATGGCAGGGGGGCTGGAACCAGGTGATCTTCAAGGTCCCTTCCAACCCAAACCATTCTATGGTTCTATGATTCCAGTCCTGTCTGTCCAAATTGCGCGTAATGTTTTGGAGTTCAGTTTGCTGTGTGTTGCTTCAAAGTTTAAGGTTTTCAGTGAACACCTCTCTTTGAGTCCGTGTATCGCTGGCAAGGCTGCAAGAACCTCTTTGGAAGGTGCATGAAATGGTTTCATTCAGCCTCTGCAGAACAGAGACTTGTGAGGTGCTGTGTCTGAGCACAGATACTCATCCTTTTCTGTTTTCTCCAGTCTGCCAGTGTAATGGGCACAGTAAGTGTGTAAACGAGAGCATCTGTGAGAAGTGCGAAAACCTGACGACTGGCAAGCACTGTGAAACTTGTATCTCGGGCTACTACGGTGATCCTACCAATGGAGGAACCTGTCAGCGTAAGTGATGCCTGAAGTCTTCCTGTGCTGAAGTCTTTTGATGTGTCTCGCTCTTTACTCGTTCCTCTGCTATCTTAACTGAAATTGTATCCCAATAACACATTTTTTCTTTCCTGCAAGCAAGGAACAATCCTTGTTTCTTCAAATCAAAGATAGGGAAACTACTTCATGAAATTCTTTGCCTCTCATTGCACAAGATGATTTTTTTACCCTCCTTTGTACACTCTAAATGACCACAGTGAAAAATGGGTTCGTTCTAGTGTTTTGATAAGAAACAGTGGTGATCCCAATGTCTTGAAGAAATTTCTATTTACGTAAATTCCACCTTGTATTACATTTGGTAAATGTGTTGTGCATTTATTGTTATAATCGTCTGCTTCACAAAAGGCTGGCCATATTGCTTTGAGGAGTTGGCTGGATTTCAGATGAGGATTAGCTGATCACAATTAAAATTGCATTTTATGTAGATAAGGTGCTTTGGGACTTTTTGGCACAAAGAACTTTTTTTGGTTGTGCGAGATCCAGTTAACAAACTGGGAAAAATATCTTTCCGGAAGGACCAATACAGGTAATACTGAGAAATGGATGTGTAAGCTTTGAAGTTTTGGCCTTGACCCTTGCAGCATTATTCTGGATTACTGCAAATTTTGTTGTGTAGTGTGGGGAGACCAGTTGTAAACCAGAATCCAGCTGTGATAGGTGATCTGCAGGTGTAAGGAAAGGTGCTTCTTGCTCCGCAGAGCTTTAATGGCGCATAGTTAGGTGGAGTGACACGATTAGATACAGCGATGGAGAAGGTAGAACAGAAAGGACGTTTTTCAGTGTCAGAGTGGTATCAGTACTTCCATGAAGTAGGTGTGGCTGGTTTGCAGGCATCCCGGAAGAAAGAAGTGAAGGTGATTGAAGACTTTGAGTTGCTCCTTGTAAGCGTGGAGACAATCCAGTAGAAAATACGTGGAAATTCATTTAGTATGTTTGCTGGAAGTAGCATCAACCTTTTGGACGAAGATGAGAGTGACAGAATCACAGAATGGTTGGGGTTGGCAGGGACCTCTGTGGATCACCCAACCCAACCCCCTGCCCAAGCAGGGTCACCCACAGCAGGCTGCACAGCACCGCGGCCAGGCGGGGCTGGAATATCTCCAGAGAAGGAGACTCCACAGCCTCCCTGGGCAGCCTGGGCCAGGGCTCTGTCACCCTCAGAGGGAAGAAGTTCTTCCTCATCTTCAGCTGGAGCTTCCTCTGCTTCAGTTTGTGCCCGTTGCCCGTTGTCCTGTTGCTGGGCACCACTGGAAAGAGTCTGGCCCCATCCTCCTGACCCCCACCCTGCAGATATTTAGAGGCATTTCGAAGGTCCCCTCTCAGCCTTCTCTTCTCCAGGCTGAACAAGCCCAGCTCCCTCAGCCTCTCCTCGTAGGGGAGATGCTCCAGTCCCCTCCTCATCCTCGTAGCCCTCCGCTGGACTCTCTCCAGTAGCTCCTCATCTTTCTTGAAGTGGGGAGCCCAGAGCTGGACACAGGACTCCAGATGGGGCCTCACTACGGCAGTGTAGAGGGGAAGGAGAACCTCCCTCGAGTCAGCAGCTGGAGCATGAACGTCCCGTTTCCTAAAGCAAGAGCGAGTAGGTGAAGTTTGAGGCTGTGAAGAAGAACGTCCCAGCGGACTGATCTGAGGGAAGGTGTGAAAGGATCACAGGCTCGGTCAAGGCTGCCTTACTTAGGGAAAAGGCGTTGCAGTAGATGGGATTTGATATTACGACAGACAGCACAACGGCACGGGCACAAAGGAAAGGCTGCGTCGCTGACACTGTATTTCAGAACATTATCTGCGAGATTAAATACCGCTGATATTTTTCAACTTATTTCCTGTGAAGATAATTTGAAATGCAGGAATGAATAAACTGAGACCGAGTTGGTCAGCGAAAATGCATAAATCTACTCTGAGCGTTCGGCTTTAATCATTGGATCATAACGTGCCTTTTGATATTTGTTGCTTTTCTACGCGTGTGGAAATTGAGAAGAAGTTACTCGGGACTCTGTCGCATGAGGGTTGTCCGAAAATAGTTTGTTGTTGAGATAATGAATGATAGACTAAAACCATCCAGATTCCTCAAAAAGAAATTAGAAAATGTGTTGAGAGCCTGTGGAGCAGCATTTGTTATCTGATGGAACCAGTAGCTCATGTCAGAAGTGCTTTGCTCTCAAGTGCTTTGGGCCCCAGTTTTTAATTTGCTGTGATTTAATGCCATTTGCTGTGAAGGGGAAGGAGTGAGGGAAGCAGGAGGCTGGGCAGAAGGACCGAGGTGGATCAGAAGAGGGAAAGCGAGAGGAAATCATCCTGCCTGATGCAGCCAGAGCGACTGCTGGCCATTAGTAATTTTTGCTCGTTAAGACGATTTCCAGAGGAGATTTCCTCACATGAGGGATTGGCTGATGGGCAACAGAGCCAACTCCTGCTTTTTCCCTCCTCCGAGCCACGGTCCCTCCTTCCGTTCCCGTTCAAGACGCGCTGACTCCACTCTTTTTCTGCTATAATGTGCAATGCTGTGTGCTCCACCCTGATGCGCAAGCGTCCGCGCGTTTGCGCGCTTCGTGCCTGGCGTGAGTCCTCGTGCTTCGACGCGCAGACCTGCGGCGTTAGCCCGTCGGCCCCAGCAGCGTGGGCACCGTAAAGCTCCTCAAACGGCAAATATCCGGTGCTGGAGAAAGCGTGAAGGGTTTGGTGTTTTCCGTTCTGCTGAACCGTCGGGAGCCGGAGTGACGCTGTTGGGGTAGCGGCAGCCTGGCAAACAGGCAGAGCTGGAAGCGGCAGCGATGGGGTTGTCGTGTTAAAAGGGGTAAAGGAGTCTGATAAGTGGGGAAAGGGAAGCCCTGCTGTTGAGTCACGAGGTTCAGAGAAGACCCCCTTGTGTTCTAAACTCTCTCTCAGAGAGGAGTCTGGGTGTGGCTGGATCAACTCCCAGTCCCAGACTTGGCCAACGGTTTATGTCTAAAGGGTGAAGTGTGGAGCCACTTGTCAGATTCAACTTGCCTGTCAGAGCCTCTCCCAGGACTTTCACTGAAACAGTTTCACAAAGTTGAAAGAATAGGGAATTTATTCAAGCGACAGGTATCACAGATTCGGGATTGCTGTTGATAAATGCACTGTCTACAAAAGTTGAGCTCAAGGCAATGGTTTAGTGCTTTAGTTAACAGTGTGTTCCTGGGGATACGTCTGACACAGAGAGGTGACTCAAAAAGGCGTCCCTTCTTGAGGGGGAAGAGAGGTTCAGGCCCGTTGACCCGTCCTTCAGGTGAAGTTCTCGCTTGGCTCCTCCTCCCAAAGAGAGTCTTCAAGTGCCAGTTTTTATATATTTGAAGTTTGCTATCTGGACTATTATTGTGCATGGATTGGCTCTTGGCATGGAATGTCGTGTGTCAGAAGCGGGACTCAGCAGTTTGACACGCCTATGGAGTGGGCATCTTGGCATGTGCTTCCAGGGGCCATCTGGTCTTTATCCAAAGCAATCTCTGGCTGTGCAGCCTCCACCGCGCCCCACAGCACTTGGTTTACAGTGATGGGCTGTCCCCCCTTGCTTCTGTCTGATAAGATAAGCACCAGCTAATTGCTCCATTTGTTAACTCTTTGGCTCTTGACACCTGAGTCCGAGCATGTCTTTCGTCTTGCATTGACAGGTCCAGCTAGACCATCGATTACAGCAGTTCAGAATCACAGAATGGTTGGGGTTGGAAGGGACCTCTGTGGGTCACCCAGTCCAACCCTCCTGCCGAAGCAGGGTCACCTACAGTAGGCTGTAGAGGACCTTGTCCAGGCGGGTCTGGAATATCTCCAGAGAAGGAGACTCCACAGCCTCCCTGGGCAGCCTGGGCCAGGGCTCCGTCACCCTCAGAGGGAAGAAGTTCTTCCTCCTGTTCAGCTGGAGCTTCCTCTGCTTCAGTTTGTGCCCATTGCCCCTTGTCCTGTCGCTGGGCACCACTGGAAAGAGTCTGGCCCCGTCCTCCTGACACCCACCCTGCAGATATTTGTAAGTGTATATTAGAAGCCAGGGAGGAGTCGGAAGAGCAGATGGAGTAAGGTGCCTTTTCCTACTGCTCTGTGCCACCAGGGCAGGTGAACACAGCCATACCGCTTGTGCTGAAAAAAATTTTGACAGACTGCGGTTATTACTCTGAAAGAATCGTTTGCAGATCAGCCTTGGTGTTCACAGAGCTGGCCAGATAATAACTGAACGGTGGGTAAATCGCTCCTCGGCCGCTGCTTTTAGGAAGCATCCAACGTAGAGAAATGTTCATCGGGAAGGGCAGGAGAAGCAGCACGTCCAATGTAAAAATAGCTGCAAGGTGCTTTCTCTGCATTCAGGATTTATTTGAATTTTCTGATTAAAGTTTCACATGAAAATATGCTAGCGGTAGATAAGACAGTTATTTGCAAGAGAGCGGAAGGCGTTATTATGCCTGAAATCAGATTGCCGCTGCGGCAGCGCTTCCGAACGGCTCCGTGGAGCGTTTGCTGGTGGCCCACGATGAGCTGCTGGGGCCGTGGTCCTGCCTGCTCCCTGCTCCCAGGGCTGCTCAGGGGCCTTGGAGGACGGCCAGAGCGTGTGGAGTGGAAGAACGGTGTCAGGCAGGTGGGTGATGCTGTTGCGTTGGGATGCTGGACCATGGGAAACACAGGAAGAGGAGCAGCGATCCCTGTGACCACCTCTGAATGTGTCTGTGAGCCGTGGTTTGTGAAGAAGGTGGAAAGAGACTCACTTTAAGGTGGTTCAGCATCAAGACTGTTACCGTGCTTCACGGTCAAAAAGCCATTTCCAGGAATTTTGCCTTTCTGCTCTAGCATCAGACTCTGGAGGGAAATTTCAGACTCCAGTGAGCGTCTCTAGTGCATTCTGTCAACGGTTTGTTTCCAAACTTGGGATGGTCTGGAAAGCCATGAGAAAATTTCTCTTCTTTGTGTGTATTCCAGTCCTTCAGTGAATCCTCTCTAGTTACGGGGCTCGTAGGAAGATGGATGATAAAATAGACTCTGTTTTACATAGAGTTATTGGAGTGTTCAGTGTTTTTGTGGCAGGATGAGGAAGAGTTAGTGCTCAAGATACTGGGATCTGCATCTAAACAACATGAAATTTGAAATTTCTCCTGATTTTTATATGTGATAGTACTGAATATTGATCAAATTTCACTTTGCTTACCTGTTGCAAAGCGTAAGGAAGGAAGTACAAGACGTTCTCAGTAGTATTCAGAATTATTTTTTTTAAAGCGCCACTAATGAGAAGTGTGTTTGCTTCACAGAATTCAATTATTTTGTCAAATCTTCATTCAGGCTACTTGTTCCCACAATAGGCCTTTATGCTTCTTCATATTTTGTTCCGTGTTGCTGCTAGGAAACCACTCATCCACATCTGAGAAGCACAATTAAGTCTCCCTGATAGAATATAGCTTCCATTACATGCCAATATAAAGAAGACATCAAAAGGATGCGTAAAATAAGGTGCAGGGTTGGCAAGGATGTTCAGGATGGGGACTTCGTGTCTAAGAATCTGCTGGTACATGAAGTGGCACGTCCGCTTAATGAGAAGGCATGTGTCTTCTTAACGAGGAGGCATCAGCCTTGAGAGCATACGATTTCCAGCAAGCTCAGGGACCGTAAAAGAGGGATCTTCTCTTTGGGTGCTTTTTCCCTTCTTGCGTTGGACGGTCTGCCTTGTGCAGCTCCAGGTGAATGTGTCTTCTAGTTCATTGGTAGAACAACTTCTAAAAGGCACCTACCTACCTGCCGGGACAAGTTATTATATCCGTTCTTCTAGGTATAGTGAACACTGTACCAAAGATTACTGCGTGGGTTGGTTTTGCTGTTGTTGTTTTGGTTTGGATTTTTTTTTTTTTTTTTTGCATGTACCTCCTCTACTGCTTTATGAATAAAGGTCCCAAAGTGTGTCAACATTAGCATTTTAATTTGAAGCAGGAGCATTCTTTCGAAGCAAATCTCCCTTACTTCCCCGCTGTCACACCTCGGTTTGCATCTCAAGCAGGCTCAGAGTAGATGAGCTGCTCGATTTCGGGCATGCCACGAGCCTGGTGCAGTCCGGGACATGCCCGATTTCCTTCGACCCCGACTCGGGGTCATTCACCTCGTGAGAGGAGGCCAAAGCTCTTCTGAAATACACTGGGGCATGTGCCCCAGACTGCTTACAGCATGGACATCGTGTTCTTAGCGCCAGCCGCTTCACACTGCAGATACACTGACGTTGTTGATAATGATGGTATCTTCTCAAAGGCCTCTTTATTTCTAGGAAAAGACCTAAAAGCACCACGAGGTTTGCTTTATTTGCAGAAAATAGTCTTCCCTCAAGAGTTTTGATTTCGAGTGAAATGTGTTAGCAAGCCCCAAACTATTCCAGATATTACAGAATCCCAGCATGGCAGGGGTTGGAAGAGACCTCTGTGGGTCACCCAGTCCAACCCCCTGCCCAAGCAGGGTCACCCAGAGCAGGCTGCACAGCACCGCGGCCAGGCGGGTCTTGAATATCTCCAGAGAAGGAGACTCCACAGCCTCCTCGAGCAGCCTGGGCCAGGGCTCCGTCACCCTCAGAGGGAAGAAGTTCTTCCTCATCTTCAGCTGGAGCTTCCTCTGCTTCAGTTTGTGCCCGTTGCCCCTTGTCCTGTCACTGGGCACCACTGGAAAGAGTCTGGCCCCGTCCTCCTGACCCCCACCCTGCAGATATTTATGGGCATTTCTAAGGTCCCCTCTCAGCCTTCTCCAGGCTGAACAAGCCCAGCTCCCTCAGCCTCTCCTCGTAGGAGAGATGCTCCAGTCCCCTCCTCATCCTCGTAGCCCTCCGCTGGACTCTCTCCAGTAGCTCCTCATCTTGCTTGAACTGGGGAGCCCAGAACTGGACCCAGTACTGCAGATGGGGCCTCACTAGGGCAGAGGGGCCTTTTTCCTCCCAGTTACCATATTCCTAGTGCTATCTAACAACAAGAGAGGAAGTTGAATACATTTTTGAGGCTAAAAAGCACAGTCTGAGCATGATTTCATACAAAACACCAGTCCTGGAGCCCGCACTCACTCCATTTTGACGCCCGGTTCTGTTTTTGGCTGCCTTCTGTATCACGGAGAAACCAGACTGCCGACCAGGGTTTTCATATGTGCTTGAATTGCTGATGTATCGCAGTTTGGCAACTAAGGAGCTTAATTGCTATCAAATCTGTTTCTCTTGGTTCATTCAACATTGCATCTTTTCCCCTCTCTGTTCAACAGCTTGCAAGTGCAACGGCCACGCGTCCGTCTGCAACACGAATACAGGGAAATGCTTCTGCACTACCAAGGGAATAAAAGGAGACGAGTGTCAACTGTGAGTTCATTTCACTGGGCGATTTGAAATCCCAAGGCCGGGCACGTAGCAGCGTGGAACCCCGACATTTCGTAATGAGTGTGTTTGATGTCTCTGCTCATCTCCTCCTGCCAACAGTTGACTAACTTCGTTGGCGATGCAGCCAGCCATGCTTCCCCGGGGAGGGGGGATAACAGGAGCAACAAGATTTCCGGAGATTTCCATTTTTAAGAACATTTCCACTGGGAATGGCATGCAGAAGGGATGGGGTGAAAAAAAATAATACCCCCACCCCCAAAACTATCCATACCGCTTTGCTTTCTCCCTCTATCGTTTCTTTCTGCTTTCTCCCTCTATCGTTTCTTTCTGCTTTCTCCCTCTATCGTTTCTTTCTGCTTTCTCCCTCTATCGTTTCTTCTTTGCTTTCTCCCTCTATAGTTTCTTCTTTGCTTTCTCCCTCTATAGTTTCTTTTTAATCGGTAGATTTTTACTGTCTGTACGCTCTGATGCTGTGCTGGGCGAGTGTAAATATATCTGAAATAAGGCTTTGACATTCAAGCATTTTAATGGAGCAGTTTCAGAGCGACTAATTTGCTGGAGGTTTCTGTGTAACGTAACAGAAATGCTTTTAGCGTAATGTTAGTGGAAATAATTTCATTCCAAATAGTTTCATTGCCAGGTTTATTTTTAAAGCGTTGCTCGCCTGAGTAAACCTTTACAAGACTTTAAACGCCAGTAGAAGCTTCAGGTTTTGACTGTAGTAATCCAGTTCCATGCATTGTAAAGAGCTTATAAATACATTCCAAGTGGCTGCAAAGGTTAATACGCAGAATTTTATATTTCATTTTTACTGCATACTGGTTTGACTTGCAGGGACTGTGGAATTTCTCCATCAGCCCAGTATAGCTCAGACATTCATCTTTTATTTTTAATTGTGTACCGTTATCAGCACAGGTGGTGTTTCGGATTTTTAGTGACTGGGAATAAATAGAACTGGGGGGAAAAAAAATCCATTTATTAAAAAATATGTATTCCTTTTAGGTGTGAAGTCGAAAATAGATATCAGGGAAATCCACTTAAAGGAACATGTTACTGTAAGTACTCTTGGGATTTTGTTTGGAGATAAAAAATGTGTTTGAAGCTTAAAATACCTTATTTACAACTAGTTTTAGTTTCCTCAGCATCTGTTTAAAATACCAGGGGATTAAGGGAAGGATGAAAAAATAGTTTTAAAAAACTTCAGTTTTCACTACAGTATTGTTTAAAGACAACGAAAATACATTTCTTGATAAGGTCTGGGTGATGATTGGATCTTTCAGAGCAAACTTTTTCACAGGACTTAGAAATGAAATCAGGTCTTCTGCAGAATACTCTAAATTGTATACCTAATAAGTCAAAGCCAAAGCATGTCTCTAGAATTTCTGGAAGTGCAAAGTACTGAAACATTCTGTTTCATGTTAGAATGGGTGAGGTTTCCAAATCTCCACGTTTGCTCTGAAATGAACAGTTGGGTCCCCGTGCGATTCGAGAAGATGCTCTGCCAAGATTCAGATGACTTAGTGGAAACCCTCCAGCTTCTATTTGCAAATATCAGCAATCAGCTCCCTGGCAGCCATGGGTGGATGTAATCTCAAATTGCATCGAGATGCAGCTCTCAAATAGTATTTTTGCGCAATACAGAAATGATCAACGTGCTTTAATTAGCGAACGTGGATTCTGCTGCCGTAGGCAAACCAGGGCGCTGATGGCTTCTCCTGACAGTCTCTTTGCGAGGATGCCCTAATGCATTGCTGCCAGGCTGGGGAAGTGGGCAACACGGGGAGAAAGACCGAACTTTAGGACTCTTCCAGGAACAACCTCGTGCTGTACGGGTTCAGTGTCACTTGGTTTTCTTCCTGGAAAATTCGTGTCTTAGTGCTTGATAGTTGTGGGTAGACATCAGCAGGTTGTCTAGCTCCTGTCTACCCAACAAGGGGCCTTCAGGAGGCGATAAGAAAGAGCACTGCTGTATAGTTTCATATTTATTACTGCTTGGAATATCTCTGTATGGGTCTGGCAATACGTACGAGTCATAATACTGTGTTTTAATGAAAGAATGCTGAGACTGGTGGATGTATCCCCAAAACTGGCTGGGCACTGTGGAATAACAGAGGTGGTAGCCCAGCCCTAGGCAGATACGAGCACAGGAGGGCAGACAAGTAGGCCAAAAACTGGTCCTGGTGTGCCTGGCCGTGATGTGACCCGGAGTAAGGTGGCAGCTGGGTCCATTAAGAAGTAGCTGCTCTGTAGAAATCCTCCCTGTACAGTCTACTGATGTACAGAAACTTACCATGTGTGGAACTTAGTCCCCTCCCAGGTGGGGATTACACATCTAATTAATTAATTAATTATATAGAGGTGTTGCCCTATGGAAAAAGTAAATGTCTTGACATGTTCTTTACAGTGTATAGGTGTGAACAGTCCTTTAGATTAAGGTTGGAGGCTATTGCATGGAAGATGTAAGCAGAATTTTTTTCCCCACCAGACTCAAAGAGAGGGTTTTGTCCCTTTTGGGGGGGATCATGCGTAGATTGGAGTCATTCGTAACAGCGTGGTGACTCCCAGTCATGCTCTCAGTGCAGGAAGCCCTTCGGCGACATCATGTCTTGCTTTGCAGAAGTTTGTTTCATTTCAAGACGTGGGATAACTGTCTCTGTGCATTCCTTACAGATACTCTGCTCATTGACTATCAGTTCACCTTCAGCCTTTCTCAAGAGGATGACCGCTATTACACGGCGATCAACTTCGTAGCAACACCCGAAGAGGTAAATTTTCTGCTTTCCTTGTAAACTTCATCCTTTGGGTTTGTGTTTGTCATCTCTTGGCCACGGAGGCGATGAATTGTTACAGTTCTGCCGGTCTCCAGATGTAGTTTCATGATGAGGTGTGTGTGTCCAGTTCCACAAAGCAACCAGAACTTTTTGACCTTGGCTTGGCCGTGCAGTTTCCTATCTTCACAGGAGAGTTTCATAAGGAGCCACGGTTCATTCTTCACAGTTCTTAGAACAACCTTGGAGCTACTAGTTTTGCTTGTTGTTCACCCTGTACCTTGTGTCTCAATTCTTCCTCTTATATTCAGTGCATGTGACTTGTTTTATTCTTTATTATTTCTTATTACATTTCTGCTTTCAGAAAATGTAAATAGGTTTTTAGTTGATGTATTTGCTTCATGTAAATAACAAATTGCAAGACTTTTTTTTTTCAGTGCAGATTTGCTAGGAAACAGTACAGTCAAATTGTTATCCTAAAAATGGATTTTCTTTTTTTCCACCCTTCCCAAGCAAAACAGAGACCTGGACATGTTTATCAACGCATCTAAAAACTTCAACCTCAACATTACTTGGTCCACAAGTTTTGCAGGTAAAATGAGCATGCTCTGAGTTGCTTGGTAGCTTGTTTCGGTTACCGGTTTCTGACAAATGCAAATTTAGTTAGGGAAACTTTTTTTCAAACCTATGAACTTGTCATGCAGTTTTCTTAAATGGTGGGCACGGGGCCAGAGGTAAAATGTTAAAAAGAAATATGTTTTTCCATCTTAATAGTGCCTTTTGGAAACATCGAAGATGCAGATTTGATTTTTCAGTAATGCAGTATTTTGGCATACGGTGGTTTTGATAATGCAATGCAGCTTAAAAGAGTAATGTTCAGATGAATAGTTCATTTTGTAACATTACAATTCAGGAGGCTTCGCCCTTTTTGTTTGCCACTTAAAACGTGCATTGAAACATCTTTTCCTGCTCCTTTTTAACATTTGAAAACAGCTGGCACGCAGGCTGGGGAGGAAATTCCAGTTGTTTCAAGAACCAATATAAAGGAATACAAGGACAGTTTCTCCAATGAGAAATTTGATTTCCGCAACAATCCAAACATCACTTTCTTCGTTTACGTCAGCAATTTCACCTGGCCGATAAAAATACAGGTAGGAGCTGTTAGAGTGTGTGTAATTATTTAAAAATACTGTTTTGTTTCTCTCGAGCGACGTGGCGGTTCGGCGTGCTTCGCGTTGTCCACGCTGAGCCAGCTCTCGCTATAATCCTGCAGCAGACAAAGGTTTGATGTTCCTGATTAAGAGCAAAAAGATGCGTCGTCTTCTGACGTCGCCTCAGCCCAGGAGATCTGAAAACACGCTGTGAAATAAAGCGGGGTGCTTGCTTATTAACAGGGTTGTGTTCTGACGAGGTCTCTGACTTGAAATGTGTAGGTATGGATGTTGAAGGAAACAGAGACTCGTATCGCCAAAAAACCAAGCCTGGAATGAGAAACAGTGGAAATGTTCTTAGTGTCTCTTTTTAAAGTCTGGTTCTCCAGAGGCACAGCTCGAGGGCCATCCCCCTTTCTCCCCCCAGACGGGTGGGACCTGCAGAATAAGATGAAGCTCATTCTTTCCCTTCATTCGGTGCAGTCAGTTAACACGTTGCCTCCGGTGTCAGACTGACTGCGATGATCAAGCTGGTGCTGAAGAAGCGGTGGATGGAGCTCGGTGGATCGTGAAAACACTCATAGATCACAGACTGCAATCACAGAGACACCGCAACTGCTGCTGATAATGCAGAGGAACCTTGGCCACCTTCTTGCTAAGTCAAGTGTCAACCCGTGATGTACTCAGAGTGATACGGGCGCCCTTGGAAGGGCAAAAGGACTTCTAGGTCTGGAACAGAGATCTCAAATGAGGCTCTGTATATCTGAGTTCTGCCTTTTTTAAGAGCTTTGGTCAAATGTGGGAACCCAAATTCTTCCATTTTCACCCTTATTCAACCAATTATTAGTTAAAGATGACAACTTCACCTTAATTTACTGGCTGTTTCAACCATACCAGTCACACAAATTTGCCGTAGTGGTTGATTCCAGCAAAGATAATGCACATGATGGTATTGAGCAAGGAAATAGGTCCGCCTGGGAAAAAGGTCCTTAAGCTATTTAGTGATACTTTTCAATGTATTTCCTGAGCTTGTTAAAAAATATTAGGGATACTTGTGAAATGTCTGCGTCACCCTCTGGTAAAGACGGTAGGTTTTAAGTAATGGGGAGACGTTGGCTTGTTTGCAGACTGTTAGGTGTGAATGGCTGACTGTGGACTGCGTTTTGGTTCTGCTAAATATCACTTGCAATATTGGTAAGAATTTTCCAACGGGGAGATGATATTTTACAAACTGGTGAAGTCTTAGTTCGTTGTGAAGTCCTAGTTTTTAGATAAGGAGGAGTTTGCGAGAGCTGCAGAGTAAAGCCTTTATGCCGTTGGATACCCAAGCAGTGAGTACTGAGCCTCACGGTTTTAATTTAAAAGAGGTGCTGCTTTCAGTGCAGAAAGTTGTGTAATCATTTATTTAAATCTTCAGGCTTCTGTTTTATCAAATTGGTAATCGCAGGAGTCAGAAAAAATGCAGGTTTTATTTTTTAACTCACAGGTTATGTGTCCATTGATAGTTTAGCTTCCGTATAATCAGTGCTGGACTACTACCTAGCCTAAATTACTTGCTTTGCTATTTCTTGATGTGGAGTTGTGCGTTAGGACTTTGTAGATGTTTGGGAACAGTGCTGTCTCCTGTCCCTCAAGCTCTCCTGTGTTACTCCTACCCACGCTTATGGTGAATTTCTGCCAGCTTTTCCTGTGCCTGTTGTCACTGAGCTGAAATGTCCCCTCCAGCTTCTTGCTTGGCAGCTGGGTCTCCGCTTTCCCCCTGGATGAATTTGGATGGGTCGTATCCTCTCTCAGCCTTCAGTGTTTGGTGGTTTAAGCCAGACAGAGCCTCCCCATCTTGTCCTGCAAAGCAGGTTATTCAGGTTCAGTTGCGTCGTTTGTTTTTCCTGTGCACTCACTTGTATTAATCTCGCTCGTACAGTTTTGGTCAGCCGTGTGGAAGGTCGTGGAGATCAGGTCTCACCATTGCTTTGTATGGTGCCTGCTCTAGCTTCTTTATGGACCTTTCTAGGTCCTTTTCATGGCAGTATTTTGCTTTGCTTATTCTCGTGGCTGCAGCAATTCATAGCCCTTACTCATTTTAATATGGACTAAGACACCCTGTTCTTTCACATCCTTGGTTTCCAGCTGATGAGCTCCCAGTCATGCTGGCGAACGTTGGCAGTCCCTAATAGCATGGTAAAATGTTATCCTGATGCTGTTGCTGGATAGTATTGCCAGTCCTGAAGATCATCTAGTTGTTCTTCTGTGTGGTTCTTTTCTGTATTTTTGTTGATGATCCCCTTCAACTTTGTCAGCAGATTGTGGTGTCAGCACACGTTCTTTTTTGGTCTGTGCCATTAATGAATATAGCAGTCAAAGTCTGTCCAAATGCCATCCTTGAACTAACTTCTGTCCTCTTTAACCACCGCGATTCTGGAAATAATCTTCACCATCTTTATCTTTCCCAGGAGTTTCCAGTGTGTTGATAACCATAATGAAATTTGGATTAGCTCAGCTGTGCTGCCTAGGTCTGTACAATTAATTATTTTTACAAACAGAAAATAGTGGGCTGGCATAGCTCAGATTACTGTTGTCAGCTCTGTTGCTGTTTTCATTTACTTCTTCAGTTCTTTTATTTAAAACTTGTCCTGAAACTTTGCGTGCTCTCGGGGTCTTGGGAGCGTGAATATCTAGATTAATCACAGAATCACAGAATAGGAGGGGTTGGAAGGGACCACTGTGGGTCATCTAGTCCAACCCTCCTGCTGAAGCAGGGTCACCTACAGCAGGCTGCACAGCACCGTGTCCAGGCGGGGCTGGAATATCTCCAGAGAAGGAGACTCCACAACCTCCCTGGGCAGCCTGGGCCAGGGCTCCGTCACCCTCAGAGGGAAGAAGTTATTCCTCATCTTCAGCTGGAACTTCCTGTGCCTCAGTTTGTGCCCATTGCCCCTTGTCCTGCTGCTGGGCACCACTGGAAAGAGCTTGGCCCCATCCTCCTGACACCCACCCTTCAGATATTTATAAGCATTTATTAGGTCCCCTCGCAGCCTTCTCTTCTCCAGGCTGAACAAGCCCAGTTCCCTCAGCCTCTCCTCGTAGGAGAGATGTTCCAGTCCCCTCCTCATCCTCGTAGCCCTGCGCTGGACTCTCTCCAGTAGCTCCTCATCTTTCTTGAAGTGGGGAGCCCAGAACTGGACACAGGACTCCAGATGGGGCCTCACCAGGGTAGTGTAGAGGGGAAGGAGATTCTCCCTCCTCCTCTAAATACGAATTTGAAATTTTCCGTAGTGCCACGCTCGGCTGGTGGGTTGCTTCCCCAGCCTTGCTGCCAGCGGCGCGATTTCGTGTGCCATTTCATGTGGAGGGCTGGGATCCGTGCTGTCTGCTTTCACTGGCTTCGAACACATGGAAACACGACAGGCTTTTTTCTCCACCTCGATCTTTTTATAACCTTGTTCCCATTAGCCGCTTTGCCTTGCACCTGTGTTCAGTGTCCTTGTCCTTAATGAAAACACTCATTTAGTTTTAGGGATGCCGCTGATGGGTTTTAATCTCCTGCCTACCCTTCCAGCGTACCCTCTTCCCTCTCCTTTTCTGGCCTCCTTTACTTGTGTGGCTGACACATCGCTTGCTATTTTGTTTATCGGTTGCCGAGGTCTAGCACAGCGTGGCATTTGGCAGTTCTTATTTTCTGTCTGTACTGCTTGCTGGCTGCTTGCTAATGAATCCTTTCCTCTCCGTAAGAAGTAGACTCTTTAATTGTTCCTAATGTCCTTTTTGAGGTTAGTTCTGAGGATACAGCTTTCAGATAGTTTTGTATCTTTGACCTGAGAGGAATACTTAGAGGGCTGCTTTCCCATTGCTTATCTCCTTAGTCCACTTGATTTTACTGTCTTATTTAATTTCTCATAGTTAACAAGAGTGAACTTTGATTCTCTTACACCATTTACCTCGTTATATCCTTAATTTAATATTAATTTCCTTGTGTGCACTCAATCCAAGGTAATTTTGCATCACCAGCTCTTCTTAATGCCCTTGTTACTTGCCAAAACAAAGTGTAAAACAGCAGCAGCTTGTACTGGTTTAGAGACCTTTTTTGTGAAGAAGTCTGGCAGCAATATCGCATCCATGAATACGTGGTCCTTACGACTTCTGTTAGCTCGCTCTTCAGTTCAAACTCTTTCCAGTGGTGCCCAGTGACAGGACAAGGGGCAACGGGCACAAACTGGAGCAGAGGAAGCTCCAGCTGAAGATGAGGAAGAACTTCTTCACTCTGAGGGTGACGGAGCCCTGGCCCAGGCTGCCCAGGGAGGCTGTGGAGTCTCCTTCTCTGGAGATATTCCAGCCCCGCCTGGCCGCGGTGCTGTGCAGCCTGCTGTGGGTGACCCTGCTTGGGCAGGGGGTTGGGCTGGGTGACCACAGAGGTCCCTGCCAACCCCGACCATTCTGTGATTCATAGCTAAGAAATGTTTTTCCCCCAAATTAGTGCTTTTCTGTCATCAATCTCCAAATAGCTGTTGGTGTGGAATGTCTTAGTCCCTTCTCATGTTTGCAGTAGCAGTTCTTCATTACTTTGCTATGGCTTTGTCATCCTGCTCCAGGAAGCCCACCTGCCCCTCCTTTTCACTGGAGATCTCATCGTAGTTCAACACAGTGTTCCTCCCTCCTCTCTCGTAGCAACCCAGGAGCACGTCTGAGTGAGATAAAACCGGTTTTTGTTTTCTTCTGCATCCTTTAGCAATCATTGGAGACTCAAGGCTGCGTTTTGCATTCCTAAATTTATCGAGCAGCGCTGTCGTCTTCACAGAATCCCAGAGTGGTTGAGGTTGGAAGGGACCACTGGAGGTCGTCTGGGCTAACCTTCTGCTCAAAGCAGGCCACCTGGAGCAAGTAGCCCAAGATCATGTCCAGGCAGCTTTTGAAGATCTCCAAGGATGGACAACCGACAACCTCTGTGGGCAACCTGTGCCAGTGCTTGGTCACCCTCGCAGTCAGTAAGTGCCGTGATGTTCAGAGGGACCCTCCTGTGTCTCACTTTGTGTCCATGGCCCCTTGTCCTGTCACTGGGCACCACTGGAAAGAGCCTGGCTCTGTCCTCCTTGCGCCCTCCCTCCAGGTATTTACAGACATTGATGAGACCCCCAGAGCCTTCTTTTCTCCAGGCTGAGCAGTCCCTTGTCTCTCAGCCTTTCCTCCTACGTGAGGTGCTCCAGTTTCTACATCATCTTCATGGCCCTTTGCTTGTCTCTTTCCAGTCTTTCCATGTCTCTCTTGTACTGAGGAGCCGAGCACTGGACCCAGTACTCCAGGTGTGGTGTCTCCAGTACTGAGTAGATAGGGAAGGATCACTTCCCTCGACCTGCTGGCAAGACTTTGTCTAATGCAGCTGTTGCATGGTAAGCAAACACCATTGGCCGCCTTTGCCTCAAGGGCACCTTGCTGGTTCGTGGTCAGCTTGGTGTCCACCAGGACCCCCAGGTCCTTTCCTGCCAACCTGCTTTCCAGCCCGGTGGCCCCCAGCAAATGATGGTGCCTGGGGTTGTTCCTCCCCAGGGGCAGGACTTTGCAATTCTCCTTGTTGAACTTCACGAGGTTCCTCTTGCACCACTTCTCCAGCCTGATGAGGTCCCTCTGGATGGCAGCTTGACCCTGCAGTGTATCAGCCACTCCTCCCAGTTTGGTGTTGCCTGCACACTTCTGGGGTACACTCTGCTGTATCTTCCTGGTCATTAATGAAGATGTTAAATAGGATCAAACCCAATGTTGATGCCTGGGGTACACCACTAGTTACTGGCCTCCAACTAGACTTCATGCCACTGGCCACCACCCCTTGGGCCCAACCGTGGAGCCAGTTTTCAATCCACCTTGCTATCTCCTCGTCTTAGCCTCTATTTGCTAGGTCTGCTCTTGTGAGGGCCATCGCGTCTGCTTCACAAAAAGCCTGTAACCATATAGATCTGCTTTTGGCTTTACGTTCAGTCCGTTCTCCATCTGGTGTAACAGTGCTGTCAGATTTGATGCCATGTGAAAGCTTTTCCACGCTGGATGCCGAAACATTGTAGGGTTTGAGGACCCTCCTCAGCGTCCTGATAATTTTTTTCAGAGCAGTTGATGAGTAGGAGATGGTCTTGTGCGTAGGAGATGGTCTTGTGAGAAGTAATGGTTCCATAGAGGAAAAACTAGAGAAAAATCAGTAAAAAAGTGTGATTTGTCTCCAGAACTCATGGTATCCTTTCAGCTCTTGTGCAATCTTCCATGGTAGACTGAGCTGCCCTTGATTGCCCTTAATTGCAATCCGTGTTCCTACCTGTCCTTTCCATACCGCTTTCCTATTTGCTTTCCCTGTTTTTTCTTTTTTTGTAAAGTCTTGGTTCTCTGTAGAAGTTTATCTTGTACAAGATAAAATGGAAGATAAATCGTGGTATGGATTTTTGGGATAAAGACTTCCTAGCAGTCCATCCCTGACTGGAGTTCGCTACAAGATTTAAAACAGAGCCATGGGGGGGCATGTGTTCGTGATGGACAAATTTGGATGACTATTTTATTAATGTAACTCTAGTACCGATGATGTGTTAAGAATACAAGGATAAAATTTGTGACAGAATATGAAAAAAATGAGTGAATATTTTAGCTGGAAGTTGCTAGTGTTAGTTTGGAAAAATCAGAGAAAGTAATAAATCAGAGAAAGTGTAATAATAATAAACTATGTCCTGTGACCATTCACTAAATTGCACCATTATAGGGATTAGTGAACACACCATAACTAAATGGAAAACAAAGTGCATCAATGTTAAGATGATTCCCCATATACTTACACCGTCTCGTTAATGGATTCTCCGAGCGCAAGAAAAAGGACACATGCCATGTGTGCTCACGTATATAAATTGTATTTACCTGTTGCACCGGGGGGTAGCCTGAAGAAACCCAAAAATTAAGGGAACCAAAAGTGCAAAGGCTTTGGGTGATACGATTAAGAGGCCAAATGGTGATTAATAGCCTACCAGATGCATCTGTGAAGAGCAAGTTGACAGGACTGAACAAATAAATGGCCCTGAAAAAGGAACCAGAGGTACAAAAGAGCAAGTCGGACGAGGGTGTAGGGGGAAAGAATGGTCCTGAAGCTGGTCGTGATGGATCTTACGTGTGGTGCGTTGCTGATGTCACGTGAGAAGCCCAATCAATAGATAACCTAATACCTGAAACAGATCCTTCTAGAAGGCGTCAATTATGTCTTGCGACCATTCACGTAGATGTTTGCAGGCACTGCCGTATCCATAGGAGTTCTATTATAATGTAAGATAACAGTTTACATGGTTTTAGTACAGGTTTAGTAGATACTACTTACTTCAAGAAATTCACTATTACTTGAGAGTAGAGCCGTGGTAAAAAATGGTGTGTCTCACTTCTCGACCTCTCTCCTTTCCTGGCTGCTCCTTTAACGTTCATCCCATGCTCCCTTCTTCTCAGGAATAGTTGTTACTCAAACCTTTCCCGCACTCCCTCTCTTCTATATTTTCCTAAGTGGCCGTCCCTTATTTCACTGCCTTGGCAGTTGGGTTTCGTCCTTCAGGGCGAGCTGACTCATTAATTAAAGCGACGTGTTGCGGTCTGGCCGGGATGCAAACTGCTTTCCTTATCTCGGGGACTGACTGCTACGGTTTTACTCATTGCTCTTAAACTTCCTGCAGCTACGGAACGTGTTTCCATTTCCCCTTTTGAAATGAGAGCGGGTTGAAAATAAGAAGCGTGATGAAGCCGGGGAGACGTTGCTGCTGCCGGGCTGCTGGAGAAGATTGGCCCCTCGTGTGCGTGCGTCACCTTGCCGCTGACGCCGGTGTTGGGGCTGTGCCTGTGCGGTGCAGCAGCTCCAGCTGGGATTTGGGGTTTTCTTTTTGCTTCTATGAATGTCATAATAGACAGTCATTGTACGTACATCTTTATCCTGGCTTATTCTCAATTCTAAACACAAGTGTTCGTGTGTACACAAAATCTTTCAACGGAAAACTTCAGAAATGAACAGTCTTTGCTGCAGGGCAATTAATCCACAATCCACATTTTTTTTTTTTTTTTTTTTTAAATATTAGAAACTTTATACTGACTGCAGTCTGTCTCTCTTTCCCTCTCTGCTTGCCAGGTGAAATCTGGACTTGGAGAGTATAAATGCTTTTTTATGTCGGAGATAGCTGTGTCCCTGCCAATGCTGAATTCTGGCTTCCCCCCCCCCCCCCCCTTCTTGCTCCACCTCTCGTCAAAACCACTTCAGTTCAGGGTTGTTTTTCTTTTTTTAAAGTATACTTGTTCAGGATGTCCTTTCCCTGCCTGCTCTGATGACTCCAAATGATCATTTTATAAAAGAACTAAAGCTGCAAAATGCAGAAAGCCTTCGAAATGCAGCAGTCTGCTTCCTAACGCCTCCTGCCCGAGCGGTCTCCAGGTATGAAAGCTACGTTGCGGAGTTCACCTAAAACCTGAGCTTGCCAGGCTGTCTTGAAAACCCAGGTGAGGTCTTGTCGAAAACATCTCGGTGTTTCCATTCTCTCCGCTTTGCGGCTCCTCTCCGCTGACGAACGTGGTCCGGCACGGCCACGGTGACTGTAGAAGCGTTCTGCAAACCACAGCTCTTCACTCTTTCGCTTGGAAAGCGCTGCCGGAGCTTCTGTTCCTTCTAAATCAGGAATATTTCAATTCCCGACCTTCCGCCGAACGGAGAGTGCGCCCTGTAGAGAAGGACACAAGTCGGTGTTGCTGCGGTTCACGTTTTTCTGTAGTCGTCTAAATGTAGTACGAGCTTTTTTCCCCACTGTTTTTTCCGTTGTCTTAATCTTTGTTTTAAGTTTACTTTGTTACACATCCAAAATAGATCTCAGATTAGAAAAGAGCTATAGAATATGAATAATCAGCTATACAAAACTGCAAGGAGAAGCAAGGAAACGCAGTGCAGAAACTTTCAGCGCGCTTCTTTTTAGGAGTTTCAATCCAGATAAAAGTCAGCTCACTCGGAGGTGAAGCTCCGGTTCTGGAGCTGACGAGGAGTTAACGGCGAGCGTTTGAAACTCAGAAAAATGAGTCGGAGTCTTGGTGCTTCTGTAAAGGTCAGCAGTTTTTAACAACGTTGAAACCAGTGTGTATTTACCTGGAGCAGATGCCAGTGAACGCACGGGGGGTGAAAATGAGAGTTGCGAATGTAGCTGCCTTCAGCCCCTTTTTCTTGGCTGGGAGCTTGCTGCTCCGGTACAGCTCACCGCAGATGGGGGTTTCTGCTGCTCCCCAAATATCAACTTGTGGTCTCGTTTCGTACCCAAACTATCATTTTCATTAACGTTCTGTCCCGTTTGATTTTTAGATTGCTTTCTTCTAGACTGACCCTCGCCAAGAACCTTTTTGCATTGATCTCTACTTTCTGAGTGTGCATAAGACGCCGAGGAGCTGATGAAGGCAAAAACACAGTTTGTAATTGTATCATTAACTGGCAATTGCCTCCTCTCTTTCCCTCGCGTTGGTTGAAATGTTTTAATTGGAACGCGCTTAAACGTTAATTATGAGCCAAATGCTTCAAGGAACAAAAAGAGGCGAAGGGATCTTGCAGCCTCTTGCATACAAAATACACCATTTGCAAAATCTTGTTGGATATTCACTGTATGTTGTTTTGCTCGGCAGTTGGTCCCCGTGTTGGGCTTCCAAAAGGTGCCCCCGCGACGCCGCGGAGTTGCCGCGCGTGGTGCTTGGTGGAGCGCTGCGACCGCGTTAGCTTGCACAGTCTGAGGGCTGGAAGTGTTTGATGGCTGGTGGGGAATTTGCAAGTCACTTAAATTGTTGCCTCCCACTCTGATTTCGTAGAGGCTGTAGTGGAAAAATAGCTCAAATTGCTTGTGGTGTCTGCGTTTTTTAGTTTTCCAGACTTCTGCATGGGCTGTTGAAACTTTTCTCCTGGGTTCCTCCAGCTGATTGATTTCAGGGCTGTGGGTCTATGGAGTCTCTTCTGAAGCTTTATTCCTTTCCACACAGAAAATGCACTGTGGATAGCGTAATTCAGTCACATAATGTGTTGTCACAATTATTCTAGATATTTCAAAAGATGCTGTCGACGGTGGTAGGGAAATATTTGCGAACCCACTCAAGATGTTGAATTGCTGTCGGGTTCGTCTGCTGAACTTGTGAATGGTGAACCGAAAGGGTGGAAGCGATTCGTCTCCCTTAAATCGATCGCTGCTTTCTGGGGAGCTGCCAAAAGTTCAGGCGCAGAACCTGTGACAAATGGGAGACCTGACAATTGAGGACGGCCTCAGACGGGCTGTAATTAAATCAGCCTTTCGCTGACAGGGACAGGACCGGGTGACTGTCACTACCTAGGGTGTAACCCTCGCGCATCCGTGGAGTACGCAGCGTGCTGGCTGCTGTGTGGGCAGCGACCGCAGCGCGCGCCGTCCCGAGGAATGAAATGTAAACTGTTACGTGCAGACCTCTTGGATCGTGTGCTCGTTAATGAACTGCCTGCCTTTGGGGCCCTCCCGTCCCGGCCGGAGGTTCGTTTTGTTAACTTAGCGCTGGCGTGGATATTGCCAGGATGACTGTAGCCAAGTTTTGGAGGAAAATACAAATTTTAGTGCTCCAGCTAAGAGCTGCACTGCTGCGATGGAGTAAGATTTCAAATAGATCACAGAATCCCAGCATGGCAGGGGTTGGAAGAGACCTCTGTGGGTCACCCAGCCCAGCCCCCTGCCCAAGCAGGGTCACCCAGAGCAGGCTGCACAGGACCCCGTCCAGGTGGGTCTGGAATATCTCCAGAGAAGGAGACTCCACAACCTCCCTGGGCAGCCTGGGCCAGGGCTCCGTCACCCTCAGAGGGAAGAAGTTCTTCCTCATCTTCAGCTGGACCTTCCTCTGCTTCAGTTTGTGCCCGTTGCCCCTTGTCCTGTCGCTGGGCACCACTGGAAAGAGTCTGGCCCTGTCCTCCTGACCCCCACCCTGCAGATATTTAGAGGCATTTATAGGCATTTGTATGCCTATAATATATAAAAATATATTATATATAATGCACCCCAGGATCCCACTGGCCTTCTTGGCACCCAGGGCACTCTGCTGGCTCAGGGTTGACCTGTCATCCCCCATCACTCCCAGTCCCCCTCCGCAGAGCTGCAAATAGACATGGGAGCACGATTCCGCTCTGAATAAAGCTTTCAGAAATGACACTTTCTTGGATTCGAGTGCTTTGTATATTAGACCCAAGACTGCTAATTTTGATACATTCTTATGCCCTTTTCTGCTTTTGTTAGTTGCTCATCTAAGGGAACAGCCTGATCTCTGCTTGTTCCCGTGCATCGAAACGCTTCTGCTCTGCCTCTCGTTGCAACCGAAGGGTTTGCTCTGGGATTGTGTTACTTTCACTAACGGCCTCCTTTGACCTGTAAACCAGTTCCCACTGGTTTACCACGATATGCTGAAGATACAGGTAGGCAGGTAAGAGAGCAGATTCTCTTCACATCTATTAGGCTTTGCGGAGCTGGTGATCACTTTGTAAATGTGTCTTTTTCTGAAGGCAGTAGATCCTGCCTGTGTTAGTGCGCAGGCGAAGATCGCGTGGGGCCACACGCTGCTGCTGCCAGCTGTATTTCAGGGTACAGAATCATGATCAACCAGACTGGCTTTCTTCTAAGGAATGGCTCTCTGACTGATGAAAGCAGGCTCTTTTATGTTGAACATGGCTATTTAAGTGGGAAAGAGTTGCCAATATTTTATACGGTGCCAGGAATTAAATTCCGAGGAAGTCCTCACAGTCCTCAGACAAAGCTCTTGCTCTGATCTTTATCATCGTTATTTTAATGTTTCGTGGTTCTTGTGTCCAGCAGTATGCAAATACTGAAATCTTCCCGAGTTCTCATTTTTCAAAGGAAATCTCCCTCATTAAAGCAGTTCTGGATTAAATTTCTGCTGCTGACACTCTTTCCCTATCCTGCTATTTTTATTGGCAGTGATACCCATAAACCAGGTGTTCTCCATTAGCATGAATCTAAACACTAGTTGCAATTAAGCTTTAATTTTTCTTGCCATTCCATGTTTAATGTGGTTGGGGAAGCTTTTGTTTTCTCACAGGGCTAGATGATGGATGACACTTAGCTACAGCCAAGGAAGGCTTTGGGGTACCCTTAGCTCCTGCCAAGTGCGGAAGGCAGTACCCCTCGGCTTAAAAACGGGGCTGGAGGGGTGTCGGATCCCACCCTTCCACCTGCCTTTTCGTTTAGGCT
Source organism: Opisthocomus hoazin (assembly GCF_030867145.1). NCBI lineage: Eukaryota > Metazoa > Chordata > Aves > Opisthocomiformes > Opisthocomidae > Opisthocomus > Opisthocomus hoazin. The sequence goes on along the minus strand of NC_134418.1, from coordinate 2,852,115 downwards.
TTCGACCTCTTTAGGTGACGTGAAGGTTTCTAGCAGTGGTGCTCTCTAGGGTTACCTCTTTGAGGTTTGCGTTCTAACTAAAAGGCTTTGATGATGCGTGTAATGAGATAGAGAGGAGAAACCGTACCGCAGTTAAAACGCAGGGTCTGTAACCGACTCCGATACCCTGATTCGTCTCTGGAGGAAAAGTGAGGTATTTGATGCAGGGCATAAATATCCCCGCGGACGGGACGTGGCCCGTGGGGCTTTCCAGCCTTTCTCTAAATTAATGTCGTTCTGTAATCAAAAGCCACGGGCTAATTGAGTGAAAGCTCTCAGTAAGGGTAAAGGGAAAGAAGAAATGGCTTTGTTGTTGGCCAAAGAGAACAGAATACATATAGATAGGTAGTGATTGCTTTGTTAAAATAATTAGGTAGGCTTGAAATCGTACTGCGGATGGTGATCTTGATAGCTTTCCTGCCAGGTCCTCAGCGTGCCTCATGCACCTTTAATGAGCAGTAGATGTAGGTGCGGAGATTTAATCATCCTTCACTCTCTGGGGCCCTTCCGTTCCAAAAACGTTCTTTTTCCTTTGCTTCTGAAAGCCCTGGAATGCCAAAGTTGGTTGCTAATGATGTCCCTTGTCTTTGTTTAGCTAGAACTGCAGGTGCTTCTGAGCCGCTCTCGCTGCATCTCTGGCTGTGGCGAGAGGCTTGCTCGAAACCGAACAGTGAAACGTAAATCAATTTGTTAATCTGATGAAATTTGCGGTTGAATGTAATTACTTTTGGAGACATGCAATTACAGGCTGATTTTTCAGAACAGGCAAACTGACATCTTCTGCTGGGGACGGGGAGATTTGAAACAGAACAGTTAAATGATACTTTAAAACGCGAAACAGCTGCTTCCTTTTTATCTGCTCCTACCGCCTTATTTTTGGCATCGACCGATGACATTTTTCTCCTTTTAGAAGTTGTTCCTTTTCATATTAAGTAGTATTTTTGCTAGCAGTTTCTGAAATCTTTAAAAACTAGGGTTTTTCTCAAAGGCAGTTAACTCTTGCTAGGATCTGTCGCAATTTCGGCACCTTTTTACTGGAGGAGGTGGCTTCAGGAACCTTGAAAACTGCTCCCGCTGTATTTTCCCCGAGGGCTGTGTTGCCGCGTGGGATTTTTAGCCTTTTACCCAACCATTGAAACCTTGGGCTTTTATATCTACAACCTGAGCTGTGCTTGGGGTGACCAGTAGTAACTCACGTATCTTTGTTTGCGAGGCGTGTTGTGATATCTTCGTATGGCATTGGAAGTGGGCTCCCGTGGCTGTTCCGAAAGTTTAGCTGCATAAATAAGCAAAGTTATAGGAGAACAGAGAGGCATAGACTCAGATTTTAATAATACCAGGAGGATTTCTTGGGCTGAGGTTTTTTCTGGATAGGAGAGTAAGATATGTATGGATTACTGTTAAGGAAGCTGGTCTTTTTTTATTTTCTTTCTTTTAAGATGCGGGGCTGGAAAGCATAATATTGAAAAAAAAAAAGGCAGAATTAATTTTCTGTGGAAGCAAAGTCTGCATTAGGCAATTAATTTCTCCTGGGTGAGGCCTAGGGTGGTGGTGTGCTGGTTGCTTACAGTTGCCGTGCTCCTGTGCTGAATAGCTTTTCGTGAAAATAGAGCATGCCACCGCTGAATGTAAATGCAAACCTCAAGCTCAAATATATTTCAGAAAACGAGCCATGTGGGCCATTGCTGGGAAGCTTTTACAGCTACCAAAAGAGCCAGATATATTTCCTTGTACGAAAGCTTATTTAAAGAGTCAAAGCATAGTAAGCAGAGTTAATGAAGAGGAGAAAAGTGCACTGCCAATAAAATACAAGAAGCCAGCGTACTCAAATGCGACAGTAGATACAGCCTGGCTAAACCACGGGGGAAAAATATATCCCGTGTAAGGCAGGGTGACAAAACCAGAAAGCCTCTGGCTTGTTTAGCTACGAGACGCGGAGACAGAGCCACCGGCACTCCAGTAACGGCTCTCAGATGGCTCTGCGGGTCTGCTGTTGTTGAAAAGAAACCGTTCCTGGAATGCCACTAAAACTTCTTTTTCTCTCACTTCGTTTCCTGACTTCAGATTATTAAGATTTTTCTTTTTTTTATTTTTTTAACCATATTGACAAATCTTGCTCACAGCAGCGTTGGCAAGCAGCGTGGAGAGCTGGGGTCACAGAATCACAGACTGTTCGGGGTTGGCAGGGATCTCTGTGGGTCACCCAGTCCAACCCTCCCACCGAAGCAGGGTCACCCAGAGCAGGCTGCACAGCACCGCGGCCAGGCGGGGCTGGAATATCTCCAGAGAAGGAGACTCCACAGCCTCCCTGGGCAGCCTGGGCCAGGGCTCCGTCACCCTCAGAGGGAAGAAGTTCTTACTCATCTTCAGCTGGAGCTTCCTCTGCTCCAGTTTGTGCCCGTTGCCCCTTGTCCTGTCGCTGGGCACCACTGGAAAGAGTCTGGCCCCATCCTCCTGACCCCCACCCTGCAGATATTTAGAGGCATTTCGAAGGTCCCCTCTCAGGCTTCTCTTCTCCAGGCTGAACAAGCCCAGCTCCCTCAACCTTTCCTCCTAGGAGAGAGGCTCCAGTCCCCTCCTCATCCTTCTACTCCTCCGCTGGACTCTCTCCAGTAGCTCCTCATCTTTCTTGAACTGGGGAACCCAGAACTGGACACAGGACTCCAGATGGGGCCTCCCCAGGGCAGAGCAGAGGTGGAGGAGAACCTCCCTCGCCCTGCTGCCCACATTCCTCTTGATGCACCCCAGGATCCCATTGGCCTTCTTGGCAGCCAGGGCACACTGCTGGCTCATGGTCACCCTGTCGTCCACCAGGACGCCCAGGTCCCTCTCCGCAGAGCTGCTCTCCAGCAGGTCCGCCCCAGCCTGTACTGGTGCCTGGGGTTGTTCCTCCCCAGGTGCAGGACCCTGCCCTTGCACTTGCTGAACCTCATCAGGTTCCTCTCTGCCCAGCTCTCCAGCCTGTCCAGGTCTCACTGAATGGCAGCACAGCCTGCCGGTGTATCCACCACTCCTCCCAGTTTGGTGTCATCAGCAAACTTGCTGAGGGTCTGGGCCATGTAGTCCTGTCACTAGCCCTGTAGTAATAAATTAGTGGGAGAAGTGGGATTTTATGTTGGGGTTTTTTTCTAAACTGGTTTCTTTTTTTTTTTTTTTGCCTTAATTGTGAGTGTCGTGTATAGTTATTTCTTAAAACGGGCTGCTTTGCGTGCCGGACTAGCACAGTCCTGGCTCCTACACCTGGACCCAAAGTATCTTTAAATTACCTGAATATTTTGACTGTGGGGATTGAAATAAATCACAGTGGATTGTTTGTCAGTACATTTTTTTACTGGGAAGTTCTTCATGACAAAATGGTGAAACACGTGTCTAGAAAGCCTTTAGCAACAGAGAGTAACTACCTGTCCTTTTTCAATGCTAATGTAAGAGTTTGTATCTGTGTTGCTCTTTTTTCGCTCTCCAGCAGTGTTATTTTTGCGTTTTAAGATGTCTTTAACACAAAATCAAAGCTCTCAACAAGAAAACCTTGATGAGTAAAACAGCCCAGCCTGGGATTTCTGACTTCATGGCTCATGCAGAGCTGTTACTGATACTGCGTAACGAGGCAGCCCTTTCATCAGCCCCGACGGGAGCTCGCATACCCCAGCTGCCACAGAATTAAGTTTCTTTCCAAAGTACCCAATTTTTTTTCCCTATTTTTATGTTGGAAACACGGATCAGGATACGAGTTCTCCAGCTCCTGGGTATGCAGTGGAGACACATACATTCGTGAAAGCTCCCAGCATTTTATTTCACGGCTATATGAGTGCACCAGTTAAAAAATTCTAAAATGGATTGTAGTTTCAGTTATTGCGTGAATCTCTCCTTCTTTCTTCTTTTTTTCTCCCTGCAAAGAATTTGTTGAAAGTAAGTTGGTGTGCTGTTTTTATTACTGCTGCTTCGTGTGATACTGTGACACCGGGTTTGAAACAGCGTGTTGCTTCGGTATCGTGTAATAATGTGAGAACAAGGGCAAGGGCAGGGTCCTGCACCTGGGGAGGAACAACCCCAGGCACCAGTACAGGCTGGGGCGGACCTGCTGGAGAGCAGCTCTGTGGAGAGGGACCTGGGTGTCCTCGGGGACGACAGGGTGACCATGAGCCAGCAGCGTGCCCTGGGTGCCAAGAAGGCCAATGGGATCCTGCGGTGCATTCAGAGGAGTGTGGGCAGCAGGGCGAGGGAGGTTCTCCTCCCCCTCTGCTCTGCCCTGAGGAGGCCCCATCTGGAGTCCTGTGTCCAGTTCTGAGCTCCCCACTTCAAGAAAGATGAGGAGCTACTGGAGAGAGTCCAGCGGAGGGCTACCAAGATGAGGAGGGGACTGAAGCATCTCTCCTACGAGGAGAGGCTGAGGGAGCTGGGCGTGTTCAGCCTGGAGAAGAGAAGGCTGCGAGGGGACCTTAGAAATGCCTCTAAATATCTGCAGGGTGGGGGTCAGGAGGACGGGGCCAGACTCTTTTCAGTGGTGCCCAGCGACAGGACAAGGGGCAAGGGGCACAAACTGAAGCCGAGGAAGCTCCAGCTGAAGATGAGGAAGAACTTCTTCCCTCTGAGGGTGCCGGAGCCCTGGCCCAGGCTGCCCAGGGAGGCTGTGGAGTCTCCTTCTCTGGAGATATTCAAGACCCGCCTGGACGCGGTGCTGTGCAGCCTGCTGTGGGTGACCCTGCTTGGGCAGGGGGTTGGGCTGGGTGACCCACAGAGGTCCCTGCCAACCCCTGCTGTGCTGTGATTCTGTGAGAAATCCTGTTGCTAAAAGGTATTTTTATTTGGTTATATTTATATCTAAAGATATTTTATTTTGAACAATGCATATGGTTTACAATATATAAATATACATACTTGTTTTACTACTTTATTTTATTGAGGGTGTAAAATCCCGAGAATGTCTGTAGAGACTTCTGCGTCTGGCGTATCGCAAACCTTTTGTGATACAAATTGATAAACGTTTGAAATCTGCCATCCCATATGATCTTTAGAAATCACAGCTTCCTTGGAGAGGGAAACAGAGCTTTTTCTCTGCTAAATCCACTGCAACACTGAGCTCTGTCTTGCATAGATTTCCAGTGTTTTGTCTGGTCACAAATGATGCAGGACATAAGGTTTTGCCGATTTCCATCTGTCAGCTATTTTGCAGCCTAAAAAAAAAAAAGAATATTGCCAATACATATTTAGCTGCTTTACTCTTCTTTCTGTTCTTGATTCCCTCTTGTGTACTTACACTGCAAGCTCTTTAGGAAAACAACTTTTATGATGATGCTAAGGAAAACATCATGATGCTTAGGGAAACAACTTTTAGTGTGATGCTAAGGAGCATCAGGGAGTCTGAGCTAGAGATGGACTGGTGGAGCCGTGCGCTGACCTCCCTGAAACCTGAACAGGGACAGCCCCCAGAAAAAGGCCGTGATCAGAGGGATCCAGTATCCTCCCTCCACCAGGATGAAGGCAGGGTCTTAAAGGGAAGCGGCGAGTGGAAACAAGTCCATGGTCGGGGCAGCAAGAGAACCATCTCCTTGCTCACCGAGCCTCCCCAGGTGCTTCTGCACAATGGGTGTGAGGCTCTAGCTGTGGAGGTCCAGTCAGTGGATGATGTGGGTGTTGATCCATCCACGCTAGAGGAGTTGCAGAGACCAGAAAGACCCACCCACCATATTACTACCACCTCCACAAGGAAAAAAAGATGAGTCATAGTTGTAGGAGACTCCCCTCTGAGGGGAGCAGAGGGTCCAATATGCCGGGCAGACGCTTCTCGTAGGAAGGTCTACTGCCTCGCAGGAGCCCGGGTGAGAGAGATCACTAGGAAACTTCCTAGCCTGCTGCGGCACTTGGACTACTACTCGTCACTGCTCTTCCACGTGGGTGGGGACGAGGTTGCAGTATGTACCCCAAGGGTGATCAAAAGAGACTTCAGGGCGCATTGGGATGGCTACTGAGGGCATCTGGGGCACAGCTTGTTTTTAACTCCCTCGTTCCAGTTGCGGGCGGTGATGTTGGAAGGAACAGGCGGACCCAATCTATTAATACATGGCTCTGTGGCTGGTGCCACCGGCACAACTTTTGGCTTTTTTGGCAACGGGATGGCCTACACGGCACCAGGCTTGACGGGATTCACCTTTCTTAAGGGAGAAAGAGGGTCTTTGCTCAGGACCTTGCAGGGCTCGTTGACAGGGCTTTAAAGCAGAGATGAAGGGGGAGAGGGAACTTCTCAGGCTTGCTGGTGACAAGCTGTGGGATGGCACACAATGGTTGGAGGGACAGGGTGGTAGTACGGGCCCTCACCCTGTTGCCCAGAGGAGTGCTGGGGACACTGCAGCACAGTCGAAGTCTTGCGAAGATGAGCTGGGAGCCCCTGAGGTGTGGTGCAAGCCAACAAGGAAGCTTCCGTGAAACACCCCAAGGGAAACAAGGGGTGTTCCCCTACGAAGGTGACACTCTCACCCTACTGGGGGACTTCAGCCATGCCGACATCTGCTGGAAAAGTAGCACGGCGAGCAGTAGGCAATCCAGGAGACTCCTAGAATGCATTGAGGATAACTTGTTAAGCCGGGTAGTTGACACCCCTACCCGAGGGGATGCGATACTGGACCTGATGGTCACCAGTGCAAGTGAGCTCACTGGTGACATCAAGATCGGAGGCAGCCTGGGCAGCAGTGATCACGCATCGGTGGAGTTCACACTCCTGAGGGATATGGGAACGGTGAGGAGTATAGTCAGGACCCTAAATTTTAGGAAAGCCAACTTCCAGCTCTTCAAGGAGCTAGTCAGAAGGACCCCCTGGGAAATGGTCCTCAGAGACAGAGGAGCAGAACAGAGCTGGTATATCTTTAAAATACTTTCCATAGAGTGCAAGAGCTCTTAGTCCCCAGGAGCAAGAAGTCAGGCAAGGAAGGGAAGAGAACCAGCATGGTTGATCTGAGACCTGCTGGTCAAACTAAAGGGCAAGAGAGAACTGCACAGACAGTGGAAGCAGGGACGGATATCTTGGGAAGAGTATAGGGACACTGCCCGGTTGTGTAGGGATGACGTCAGGAGGGCCAAGGCACAGCTGGAGCTGAGCTTGGCAAGGGATGCTAAGAATAACAAGAAGGGCTTCTACAGGTATGCCAGCCAGGAAAGGAAGGTTAAAGAAAGCGTATCCCCTGGATAAGCAAGAAAGGTGACTTACAGACAAGGAGAAGGCTGAGGTGCTCAACAACTTTTTTGCCTCAGTCTTCACTGGCAGCCTCTCTTCTCGCCCCTCCCGAGTCGATGGACTGCAAGATGGGGACCAGAGGGGTGAAGCCCTTCCCACTGTAATGGAAGACTAGGTTCATGACCAGCTGAGGAACCTGAACGTACAGAAGTCTATGGGACCTGATGAGATGCATCCCAGAGTCCTGGGGGAATTGGCTGATGTAGTCACCAAGCCACTCTTCATAATAACTGAAAGCTCGTGGTAATCAAGCGAAGTCCCTGGTGACTGGAGGAAGGGAAACGTTGTGCCCATGTTTAAAAAGGGCAGAAAGGAGCACCCTGGGAACTACGGACCTGTCAGCCTCACCTCTGTGCCTGGGAAGATCATGGTGCAGATCCTGCTAGAAGCTATGCTGAGGCACGTGGAGGCCAGGGAGGTGATTCGAGACAGCCAGCGTGGCTTCACCAAGGGCAAGCCCTGCCTGACCATCCCAGTGGCCTTCTGTGATGGGATGAGTACATCAGTGGACAAGGGAAGACCTACAGATGTGATCTGTCTGCACTTCTGTAAGACCTTCGACACAGTCCCTCACAACATCCTTCTCTCGGAATTGGAGAGTTATGGATGTGATGAGTGGACTGTTTGGTGGCTAAGGAATTGGTTGGATGGTTGCATTTAGAGGGTGTGGTCAATGGCTCAATGTCCAGATGGAGATGTGTGGTGAGTGGTGTCCCTCAGGGGTCCATACTGGGACTGGTGCTGTTTAATATCTTCATTAGTGACACAGGCAGCACACTGACTGCTCCCTCAGCAAGTCTGCAGATGACACCAAGCTGAGTGGTGTGGTCAGCACGCCTGAGGGACAGGATGCCATCCAGAGGGACCTGGACAAGCTGGAGAAGTGGGCCTGTGTGAACCTCATGAGGTTCAACCAGGCCAAGTGCAGGGTCCTGCATCTAAGTCGGAGCAACCCTTGCTATCAATACAGGCTGGGGGATGCAGGGATGGAGAGCAGCCCTGCCAAGAAGGGCTTGGGGGTGCTGAGGGATGAAAAGCTGGACATGACATGACAGCGTGCACTGGCAGCCCAGAAGGCCAACCGTGCCCTGGGCTGCATCCCCAGCAGTGTGGGCACAGGGCGAGGAGGAGGATTCTGCCCCTCTGCCCCGCTCTGCTGAGACCCCCCGGGAGTCCTGCGCCCAGCTCTGGAGCCCTCAGCACAGGACAGAGCTGGAGCTGTGGGAGCGGGGCCAGAGGAGGCCCCAGCAATGATGCGAGGGCTGGAGCCCCTCTGCTGGGAGGAAAGGCTGGGAGAGCTGGGGCTGCTCAGCCTGGGGAGGAGAAGGACAAGGGGAGACCTTACTGGGGCCTTCCAGTAGTTAATGGGGGCTTTCAAGAAAGATGGGGACAAATCTTTTAGCAGGGCCTGTTGTGATAGGACAAGGGATGATGGTTTTAAACCGAAAGAGGGGAGATTTAGACTGGATATAAGGAAGAAATTTTTTACGCTGAGGGTGATGAGGCCCTGGCCCAGGTTGCCCAGAGAGGTGGTCGATGCCCCATCCCTGGAAACATTCCAGGCCAGGTTGGACGGGGCTCTGAGCAACCTGATCTAGTTGAAGATGTCCCTGCTCACTGCAGGGGGGTTGGGGTAGATGGCCTTTGAAGGTCCCTTCTAACCCAAAGCACTCTGTGATCCTTTTAAGCTTTTGGCACACAAGTAGTTGTAGAGTGTACAGCTCATCTTTTTGCTGGACTTTCAGGGTCTGAGAGAGTGTTTGAGCTGTTGTGTGTGGAAGTTTTCATTTTTCCCGTGCTGAAACTCTCCAGAAATGGTCGGCGTGCTGACAAACCTAACGTACCCTGCACGCAGACGGTGTCAGAGCTCTGCTCGGCACGAGGCCAACGAATGGGATCCTTCACACGCGCATCTGCACGGCAGCGTCCGATACTGGAGGGAGGGAGGTACTTCGGCACTTGCGACTCGGAAGAGTGAAGTGTTTTAATGCTCGCCGGTCGCTTACTGTGTCTAGTTTTGGCATTTTTAGTTTGAACCATTTTTTTCAGAGTAGCTGGAATCTGCCTGGTCTCCAGAACAGTTGTTGCAGTCGCGTATAAATCCAAATCCATTTAGAATAAGGAATACGTCAGCGGTTTTCTCTTAAAAGACTCGTACGGTGGGAAGAAAGCTCACTGTGTAACCAGAATGGTCCTCTCAGCTGCAGCTTCTGACCTCCTGTCTCCTTTCTGCGGCCAGAGCAAGCTGCTGGGCGCTTGGTGAGCGAGCCGAGCGTTGCTCCCAGGGCTGGGCTCGTGGTCCCCACTTCCCCGGCAGCCAGCGGTGGGGCGGCTCCGCTGCCAAATTCCAGGGAACTCAAACAGCTTTGCGGCGTAAACACAGCTGAGGTCCAGTGGAAGGGCTGGTATTTTATGGAGGTTTTCAAGAACTCTGCTGGGTTTGAACTTGTTGCTTTTAAACCAAGCAGTGGAAAATGTGCTTTTTTTTCTCTTTTTTTATAAAGCGAGAGGTTTTATGGCGTTGTTTTTCTCAGCTGAATTCCTCTTAAAGGAGTGAATTCATCGTCTGCATTTCATTGAATAAACAAGAGCTTTCAGCAGAGAGATTTTTTCTTCTAGTTAAACGTTCGAAGCAGAAATGGTGTGACGGTTTTGTGCTGTGCTGGAGAAGGTGCTGTTGCTTGGAGTTGTGGAGTTAAAACAGAGGATCGCTCCAAGAATCCCGTTTCAGGTGACTTCTGCCAAACCTGTAGGTTAGGCGGGAGAAGGTTTGGGTCGTAAGCAACAAGAAATCCCTTCTTGGATGAAAAGAAGCACTTCGGAAATGAGTTGTTCAGGGGCAGGAGCAATGTGACAACATTTCTCCTATACTTATATTTTTTTCTCCCCTTTTCCTTTCGTATTCCAAGCATAAAATTTGCGTGCAGAGGTATTTAGCTGGACACCTTACCAATACCTCGATTTTGAGAGGCCAGCGGTAAGTAGAGATTCTTGTCTGCCAGCAGTGTGTGAGGTTGGGAGAGTCTTCACTGTTTGGTTCCATTTCCAAACCCTGGAAATAGTTCCAAGGAATTTCTTCTCTATAACTGAGGTCTGTGGTGCTGTTTACTGCTAGAAGTGATTAATGTTGTTAGTCTTTGTCTCCAGTCGATGATAGTAATTTGCCTGAACTTAATTGCAGTTATCATGAAATACACTATTTTTAACGTTAGTCTTAAGAGTGAGTTGTTATGAAAAAATTCACCGGAATTCAACAAGTTGAAATAACTGAACCACCAGTTCAGTTGTTTGCAAGAACCCACATGAGACAGAATTATTTCTGTGCTGTGCTCTCTGCTTTGTGGAGGGTTTGTACCTGAAGCTTGGGGGAAATAAAATGCTCCTTAGAGGTCCCCTTCCGATGGAAATCCACCTTGCGGAGTTTTTAATCATAACTTGGCCATCTCGGCTTGTGGGATCTCCTCCTCGTCCTTCCGAGTGCTGCCTCATCTTGCGACGTTGTCGCAAACTTTACAAAGCCAACAGGGATTTTTGCTGAAGTTAATTTAGAAGTTGTTATCTGAATTTTCAGTTTCCCCTCGGCTGCTGGGACCTGCGGGGTCACCTGCAGGGATGGTCTCACTACACAGAATCACAGAATGGTCAGGGTTGGAAGGGCCCTCTGTGGGTCACCCAGCCCAACCCCCTGCCCAAGCAGGGTCACCCACAGCAGGCTGCACAGCACCCCGTCCAGGGGGATCTTGAATATCTCCAGAGAAGGAAACTCCACAGCCTCCCTGGGCAGCCTGGGCCAGGGCTCCATCACCCTCAGAGGGAAGAAGTTCTTCCTCATCTTCAGCTGGAGCTTCCTCTGCTCCAGGTTGTGCCCATTGCCCCTTGTGCTGTCGCTGGGCACCACTGGAAAGAGTCTGGCCCTGTCCTCCTGACCCCCACCCTGCAGATATTTAGAGGCATTTCGAAGGTCCCCTCTCAGCCTTCTCTTCTCCAGGCTGAACAAGCCCAGCTCCCTCAGCCTTTCCTCATAGGAGATGATGCTCCAGTCCCTTCCTCATCCTCATCCTCCCCATCCTCCCCTGGACTCTCTCCAGTAGCTTCTCATCTTTCTTGAAGTGAGGAGCTCAGAACTGGACACAGGACTCCAGATAGGGACTCACTAGGGCAGAGTAGAGGGGGAGGAGAACCTCCCTCGACCTGCTGGCCACACTCCTCCTGATGCACCCCAGGATCCCACTGGCCTTCTTGGCAGCCAGGGCACGCTGCTGGCTCATGGTCACCCTGTCGTCCCCCAGCACTCCCAGTCCCTCTCCGCAGAGCTGCTCTCCAGCAGGTCCGCCCCAGCCTGCACTGGTGCCTGGGGTTGTTCCTCCCCAGGTGCAGGACCCTGCCCTTGCCCTTGTTGAACCCCATCAGGTTCCTCTCTGCCCAACTCTCCAGCCTGTCCAGGTCTCTCTGGATGGCAACACAGCCTTCTGTTGTATCCGCCACTGTCATCCAGGCAGGCTTTGAATATCACCAGAGAAGGAGACTCCACAGCCCCCCTGAGAAGCCTGGTCCAGAGCTCCGATCATTGCTGCAATGCAAACCACAGGACTTTGCTGGAAAGCCACCATCTCGTAGATCAGCCCCACAAGTTACACTTTGCACTTCTGGGGCAGAATTATAGATGTGAATTCCTTCTCTAACCCTCCTTGGAGGCTGCTTAACTCCTGGCTGAGAGAAGAGTTGGGACAATACTTCGTAACCCATTGCAACAAGGTTTCTCAGAGCTCATCTTTCACAACCCATTGACGCCAGCCACAAGCCTGCCGCTGTTGTTGGCAGCGGATACGGAGCAGGAGCTCTCGAGAAGGAACATCCAGCAACTGACCCCAAACTCCAGTGTCGAAAGAGAGTTTACAAGGCTGCACATTCTTGCCGGTGTTTTCCTACAGCCTGATACCACCACCACCAGTGCCTGCACAACCCATGGGGTCCACCACCACCACAGCTCTACCTGGGCTGTTACTTCAGCTCTTAATGCCATAGTTCTCAAAGCAAGAGCTGGGGCCGGTTTATTTCAAATCTTGTATTTATTTCTAGTTATTTTTGTTTCTGTTGTTCTCTGCTGCAAAATTGCTGGAATAGCCTCAAGTTACCTTCCCATTCTTCTCTTGCATGATCATGGCCACCTTCAGTGTGCGGACAGGATAAGTGGATGCGGCAGAGGTCTACAGGGATGAATGATTTTTAGTTTTAATTTGCCCGATATTGAGAAGAGCTGAGTTTTTTCTGGCCCTGCCTCAGGTTTCTCGTGGCGTTTGGTGGTGCGTTACTGTAATGAGTAGGTGTGCGGGGTCTGATCTGAGACTGCTGGTTCCAGTTATGGGACTTTCCAGAACACTGTGTGCTAGTGGACCTGAAATGTAGATGAGCATCACGATTCAACACCTGGCTGTTTATTGACCAAATACTCCCCGTTTGTCAGATTTGTGTGGTAGTTCTTCTGATGCAGAGAAACGAGGGGCTACGTCTTGAGCACTATTTTTAATTTAAAGCGGCTATGCCCGTGTTTGCACAGCGGTCTGAGAGCTGGCGTGGGGAGACAAAGCGTAGATAATTGGCATTTCTGAGCCAGCTACTGACTGCAGCCAATTAGCTGAAAAGTGACAATTTGTGACTACTGCAGTAAGGCGGCACAGTATTGGAATATAAATCGATTTCCATCTCGGTATAAGTTCAGAAGTGAACTAGTTTTTACATTTGCATGGTATCAAGTGTTTGTGCCATAAAGCTCAATGGCTTAGTTAGTATTGCGGCAAGTGAGGAGTAAGTCATTTATCTCTTTCATTGGTCCTTCACACAGGAGCAACGTAACTTGTAGTAGTAGGTGTGAAAATCAAGCTTTAGTGGAGATTTTATTTTCACTTGTTGTAGAATGTAAATCTGAGCACGTGAACCTCTTCAGCTGCACCGAGTTGGCCAGAAGTTTTTCTTCTACAAAATATAAAGCCGCATTGGAGGATGGGGCCAGACTCTTTCCAGTGGTGCCCAGCGACAGGACAAGGGGCAACAGGCACAAACTGAAGCAGAGGAAGCTCCAGGTGAAGATGAGGAAGAACTTCTTTCCTCTGAGGGTGCCGGAGCCCTGGCCCAGGCTGCCCAGGGAGGCTGTGGAGTCTCCTTCTCTGGAGATATTCCAGACCCGCCTGGACGCGGTGCTGTGCAGCCTGCTCTGGGTGACCCTGCTTGGGCAGGGGGTTGGGCTGGGTGACCCACAGAGGTCCCTTCCAACCCGTACCATTCTGTGATTCTATGGATTATGCTTGGATGCAGATTGGTTTTTGAGCTTCTGATGAGCGATGAGTAATTCTTTTAATGCAAGGAGGAGCAGATCAGTCTGGACTTATGCCTGGGACTCCTCTGCTTCTCTGTGATTCACCTCTTCTGGACCCTTAGCTGTCGGATAGCTGGTGTTGCAGTGATGGATGGTTATCCCCTACTCACGTCTGTCAGCTTTCAACTCAGCATCACAACTCCTCCTTCTGATGTTCACACCTAAACCATCTACAGTATTACAGACTCTCTGGGATCTCCCACCTCCAAGTCATGGTGCACTTTAACTTGTTGTGTGTCCAGAGTGTTTCAAGTTACTGTTAATTGCTGTAAGACACTTCCTTGTCTCCAATGTAAAAGTTTTCTGTCTAGAGAATCTTCCCCGGTAGAACAGGTTGTTGTTACTCTTTTGAAGGCTTACTGGGATCAAGTCAGCTTAAATTTTCTTCCTAGCCTCAAAATTTGGGATGTAGTTTTGCTGTTCGTTTAGAGTAATTCCATGGTGCTTCTGAAAGGGGATGTTCTACTGCCTCTGTGGTGTGGCACCACATTGCATGGTGGTGCCAGGACGGTGACCAGGGTACGGATCCACCTCAAAGCTGGCTCAGCAAAGATCAGTTTTCAGCTGCAGTGGGTGGTGTGACTACTATGCAGCTACAAATACACTGTACACTCTTGCTGGGTAGTGGGAAATGTGGGAATGAGTGGTTAAAAGGATGGTGTGGATGCAGGCTTCCACATCATCAGTGCTTATGGAAGGGTTAAAATGATGGTGTGATCATAGTCCGTCTCCAGCTTTGCTTTGTTCCCTTGGAGATGCAAATATCTTGGTTTTTCAGTGTAGGTGTCTTGTTCTGCATTTAACTGAATGTTAACCCTGCACAGAAGCAAGGAGTTGTAATGCTTCTCTTCCCTTTTGGAGATTCAGCATCAAAATTTCACTGTCAAGTGTCTTCATTCATAGAATCATAGAATAGTAAGGGTGGGAAGGGACCTTAAAGATCATCTGGTTCCAACCCCCCTGCCATGAGCAGGGACATCTTCCACTAGACCAGGTTGCTCAGAGCTCCATCCAACCTGGCCTTGAACCCTGCCAGGGAGGGGGCAGCCACAGCTTCTCTGGGCAACCTGGGCCAGGGTTTCACCACCCTCCTGGGGAAGAATTTCTTCCTAATATCTAAACTAAATCTGCCCTCTTTTAGTTTAGAGCCGTTCCCCCTTGTCCTATCACTACACACCCTTGTGAAAAGTCCTCTCCATCCTTCCTGTGAAGTTCTGTTCCATTATCCATTTGTTAAACTGCCAAACTGTACTTGGTACATCTGAATGCAAATAGTTTGGGTCTTGACTGATACAGGACATAATGCTAGTCAGTCCTTCTAGGGGTGAAGATGGACTGAGGGCAACTGATCCTCTGCCATCCAAAAAGAAGCTGTCTTTTCAGATAATGTAACAGAAGGCTCCCCACTCCCCTGAAATAAAGCTGGTACGTATTCTCCTGCTTGAGCACCAACAGTTAGAACAGGATTTGTAAGGTTGTTTTAAGATGATTGTGATTTCTCTCAGCCATCAGTCATCCTACTACATTTGCCTATTACCTCTTGTACCTAGATTACAGATATAATCCATGTGCATTCAGTGTTTTTATTCTCTAACATTTTGTGAGACATTAGCCCATGTTCCTTGTCCCCAAGATCTACCATAACGCAAAGATGTAAAGAAAGAGCAGGTATTAATGAGCTTACTCTTTCCAGGTGTGATACACAACTTTAACGCAGAGGACGGGTAGTCTTGGCATAGTCTACTCTTCTGTACTTTGTGGCTTACTCCATGGCCTGATCTGAAAGGTAGAAATAACTATAACAAGGAAGCATTCCCTCTGTACCTGTATCCTAACGTTGGGTCATGCTGGTCAGGTCCCTGACTGGATTTAGTTGGCTTTCAAGGCTCCTACAGCCAGAATTTATCTAATTCATCTTAGTCAAGCTTGCAGATTTGTGTTTTGGGTTGGGGAAAACAGGGATGCAGGCTGTTTAACCTGCTTATCAGGCTTCTAGCACGAGCTTTTCCTATGCTTTGCTACTCTGGATCGTGCTTACAAAAAGTGAAGGTCTACTTTTAAGCTTAGCGCCACATCAGAGAGTTTTGCAAGAGGGAGTCAAAGTGGTTCTTGTAAGCTCGAATCCCAGATTTGAGTTCTTTTTCCATTCAGTGAAGTTCTTCCATCATTTTTGTTGAATCATCTAAGTTCTTAGCACTGGGGCATGCTGATGCCATTTCCAGTCTCTCTGTGCTCCGTGATGCTGGAAGCAGATTTAATAAATTAGTAGGCACTTTGTTTTTGTTGTCCAACGTCTCGTCCAATTTCTGTATGCCTTACCACAAACGCTGTGCTCCAGCAGTGTGGTGTGATACCCAGTGCCTGAACATGGGCATGCAGTGCCAAGAGGATGGCAGATAGGGCATGGGAGCTGTCGGAAGCCCATGCCCTTGAGGGGCAGCAGCTGGAGACCAGGTGAGATGTCCTGGGATGGCTGAACGGCAATAGGTTACCCCTGCGGCGAATGGAGCTTCTAGGGCATCTGTGAAACCAAGGACAAGGATGCACGGTGGAAGTTTAAACCATCTAAATGTAGAGGTCTACATGTAGATGTCTTCATGTGCCTTAGGTGTTTAAGGTCCCATTATAGATGGAGACTTAGTAGGTCTAGAACTGTGCAGGTGCTCCTGTAATGGACACCTACGCTGGCCAGCTGAATCGCAGATGGGATTTCCGTTGAATGTGAAGGGACGATAGGCACATACTTCTGTCCCCCTGTATTTAGGTGTCCTAATCTCTGACTGCATCCCAGAAATCTCATCTGTAAACAGATGCTTCCTTCTGAAAAGTTGTCCTGGAAGTTAACATCGCCAAGATGATTTGAGAGCCACCTGCCTGAAAAGGGCCAGCTTGCCCTGCTCCTCCCTTGGGTAGCTGCTGAGTTTGCCTCCTCCTTCAGTGAGCTGGGTCTGCTCAAAAACACCGGCAAAAAGCCCTGCATTCCTATGGTCAGCACTCTGCTGGCTTAACAGCTTGCCTTGGCTCTCTAAAGATGTTCACATGTGGCAGAGCCGGGACCGCCTTTTAGGTGGTGGAGCTGGATTGTAAAATGGGCTCGGTTTTTTCCCCGAAACCTCACCGCCGAGGCTGTTGGAGTTGGCTCCCGTTGAGTGGGGAGCCCCAAGAACAATACGCGCTCTCTGCCCTGTGTTTCGCCAGGGCACGTTGTATTTGTGTTTAAAGGAGAACTGCAACCGGGAGCGATGGTTCTGTTGAGCAGAAGAGCACTCTTTCCCCCCATCGCTATCACAAAGGGTAAAATGAATGTCTTGATGACTTTGGCATCGCACAAGAATGCTTAAAAAACCATTTGTTTTTCAGCTGGTCCTTTGACAGCAGCGCAGGCACTCAGCATTCAGGCCACGGCATCATGTTACTGTTGCCTGTATTCTCCAAGGTCAGACTGAATCCTTGCCTCTAACCATAAAAAAAAAAAAAAAAGGCAAAAATAAAAGGAGACAGCAGAGGTGCTGAGGAAGAAGGAGAGGAAGATGCATGTAGATGTCACCAGCAGCGCGTTTGGCTGCTGGCCTCATCTCTTTGGAAGCCTGTGGACCTCCCAGCCTTTCAGTCTCACATGCTCCTTTTTTCTTCATTGGCTTCGGCGCTGGGGCTGTATTTAAATGAAGAGCAAAGCAATGTGAAATCTCTGTGTTTTCATCGTTTTCCAATGCTGGGTGGTCCTGTAGACGTTCAAAGCCCGAGTGCTGTAGCGTTCTCCCACCTGCTGGGTGAGGTTAATGGATCTAGCGGTAGGGACCCTGTTGATACCTGCTGAGTTCACAGCATGCACCAGACTCCAGCAGCCTGCTTCATGTTGCACCTTCTCTGTTGTACTTCTCTGGTTTCGGAAGTTAATTAGCCTTTTTGTTTTTCTCTCCTTTACAGTTCCCTTCTAGGAGCGTGTCCTGTTCAAAATATCATTTCATTTTTCCTCATCCCTCATATGAAGCAGTGTTCAAAAGGAAGGCAGCACTGATGTGAATTGAGTCACTTCGTACAATAATGGCAAAAATATGGCATATAAATAATCCTGAGTTGTTACTAGGGAAAGAAAAGTTGTAGAAGCAATGTTTTCTGTGTTGGCTTGTGTTTTCTCAAGCATTTAGATACTCAGGATGCTCCAAATTCTGTTATGAAAATGCCGTACTTGAAACGTTCTTCAGTACATTAGCAGTTCTTCAGGTAACAAGTTTAGATTAGGAGTACGAATATTATGTATAATATTAGAAAGTCTTTGGGTTTGGAGAGAGATTTGCCCTGTCCCTGTTGCGGCTACTAGTTTGGCTTCCATTCCTCTAAAAGAACAGAAACTTCCAGCACAGGTGTAGATCTGGCACTCTGGGACATGGTTCAGCAGGCAGGGTGGTGTTGGGGTGATGGTTGGACTTGATGATCTGAGAGGTCTTTTCCAGCCTTGATGATTCTGTGGTTCTATGACAAGTGGCAGTGATGATTTATCTGTAAATCCGTTTATTGCAGGTAGGAGAGAGCCGTTACTCAAACTTGTTTCTTGCTATATTTAACAAAACAATATTTCTACCGAATTTCGCATTGGTTTGGTGATAAGAATTTCTCTCAGTGGTTTGTGAAATTCAGGTACCTTTTAATGAGTTCAAAGCACTTGTAAATCAAAGAATGGAGGCTTGAATAGCTATAGATGTTGCACTTGCATGAACAAGGTGAACTTGCTTCAAAATAAGCTGTTGACTGAGAGTCAGCTGGACCTGTTTTTGCACAAACTTATTCTCTTGAAATTTTCTCAAGTTTCTTTTCTCTTGGAGCACAAATTCGGGTGCTAATGCAGACTCATTCCTGGTGTGCAATCGTCCCAATTTGTTTGTCAAAATTTATATTGGTCACCGGCGGTAGTTGAACTCCAGAAGTATTTTAGGTTTGAAATATCAACTCTTACCGAAATGTCAGTTGGGTTCAAGCTGCTTTTCCTTTACAGAAAATATTTTGTGGCCAATACTTTGCCGCGAACTGCTTTGAAATACGTGTGCACCGATTTCAGAACTATCGCACTTTTTAGATGATGTTGGAAGCAGCCGGTTTTTCTGCTTGGCTTAATATTTTATGCTAATCAAATGATAAAGAAAGTAAAGCTCTCAATTATGCATTTTTATCTGTCTGGATAGCCAGCTATTTTTATTCACCTGGAAAGCAGCCAAAATTTTTTGATGCTTCCAATGATGTGGCGTTCGCAAAAGCACGATAGGCTGATACGCTTTTTCAGGTACCTTTTCAGATCAGATAAGCACAAGCTTTCTCATATTCCCTGGAATTAAGGTAATTAATTTTCTAATTTGTTTTGATCTTAACTACTTAAGGATGCTGCTTGCTGAGAACGTAGTGTAAAACGCCTCTAAAGGATGCGTACGTTACGAGAAGTGGCAATTGGATTTTGCAGCTGCGCTGACGTTCCGCTCGGTGCCTGGGGAACGCTCGCCCAGTCCCCGGCGCGAGATGGACCGTGTTTTCCTGCCGTTACACTGCTGCTTCCTTCGCTACAAAATGAGTTTTTGGAGAATGGATAAATGAATCTTCTGCTGTCATTTAAACTTAATTAAAAATCCATACTGCTAAGAAATTTGTGCCATATTTTTCCTGTATCGTGAATGAACAGTCTGCTTTTCACAGTTATTTCTAACCAAACTTTCTATGTAGCCGAATTAATTAAGTCCTGAGAACAGATTATATTAGGGGAAATTAAGCTCTAAGTAAGCAAACCATTAACAATTACGGTACTAAATTGCCTGTGACACAGATTGGTCAGGTTTAATAGCATAAAGTGTTTCCAGCTTGGGAGAAGTAAATTGCAGAAGCCAACCTGGGCTTTTCTTTTAATCCGTGTCTGAGGTACGGGCCCTCGCCTGGTCTTTGCGAGAGAAGAGCTCCACCAGGCAGGCAAAAGAACCGCCACTGGTAATGCATTTGTAGTGCTTCTGTTGGAAACGAACCCAGATTTTCCTTCTCTGTTGTATTTCCTACACTGCTGTCACCAAAAAATGAGAAGCCCTTCTCCTGGAATGGCTTAGCGATGAGTTTGCAGTCCAGTTAATCTTTCATAGAACCTGTCCTTAGTTAAAGTTAGGAGATACGTGCTGCTTCTTCAGATTCTAACTGGAGCAAGCTTTGGTTTCCGTCACAAACTGGCCCTAATGATCGTCTGCAGGGGACTGACCCCTTGATGATTTGTTTATGCTGTTAATTTGCTTTTTCTACAAGAGGATTTTTAAATATAAGCTGTAGTTAGAGAATAAGGTCTTTGTTTTGAAACGCATCTTTTATAACAGGTCAGCATCATAGTTCTTCTCAGACCATATTTCTGTATGCTGTATATATTACAATTTCTGTATGCTGTATATATTACAGGTTTGTATTTTGGGATGTGATGTTTTCGTAAGAATATTCTTTGCCTTAGAACTACCAGAATAGTTACACGAATATAAACCTGTCTCGGTTACCATGCACTGAGTTTTCAAATAAAAAGTGAAATCATGCTCACATTCTTTTTCTCAGCAGAAGGCTGTTGGGAAGCACTTTATAAGAAAAAAGTCAGTAAGAATCTATGTGTTTTCTTGTCTTCTGTAGGCAGTAATATTGAGGTCACGAGCATCTGGTCTGCAGGTTTCAAATGAGCTTTCCGGCGATGCAGAAGTTATGTGCTGTGAAGGAGCTTTCAACTTAAGAGCATTTAAATATATTTAGAAGAAAATTATTTTGGGCAGCTTCTATGCCAAGTTATGATGGATATTTAAAGCAAATATGATAAGAGAAGGTGTTCTAGGGAACAGAAATCCAAGCAATAATTCATTTTGCATATATTCGTGACTTTTGCAGTGTGACTGTTGCTGGCAGAAGAGATTTGTATTTGTGCTAATGATGCTGCAGCGTGCGGTTTATTAAGGAAAAAAAAAAAAACCGAAACCAAATGATGCCTGAAGTGAATTTAATATCCGTGGAAAGCTTTTGTAAGAGCAGATTTCAGTTTAGTTTTGCAATAAATCCCGTTACTTCATGAAAGAGTTAAAACCCTGTCGTGGTGCCGAGGTTGACGGTCAGAGGAAATAGGAGGTACCTGGAGAGACCTGCGGGTTGCTAATGTGGCAGAAGTCGCCCGGCTGTTGGCTTGCCTCCCCTCTGCTTTGTTATTTTTAACCCAGCTCCCTAATCTTTCCTTCTGCCTCTCACCACCTCCCAGTTTCCTCTTCGCTTCTTTCTTCCCTCTGGTCTTTGTCCAAAATATTGGGTTGTTTTTCCACTTCTCTGTGCGGGGAAGGGAGCCGAGATGAATGCCGTGGCTGTTTGTACAGGATCGGTTCTCTTCTGTGTCTCGTGCCTGCTCGCTGCTCTTGGTGTAAGTCACTTACAGAGAGTTTGATGTACGAGTATTGTTTGAGTAGGAGCGTGAATTTTGCACTTTTAAACCTTGTACTTTGGGCTACTGTGTGTACAGTAATTAAAGATGCTCGATTTTTAGCGCTGTGAAACTGCTGCATTCTGACTTTTTGGACTAGTGCTTTCTCCAAGGTTGTTAATGTGCGCTGAAGACCATTCCTTGAACATTGCTGGGAGAGAGAAGTTGCTTGTTCACATTCATTTTTTGGATATATGATTTCAAAATAATGGGAAGTTATAGTTTGCTTTCTTTTCCCTCAGAATATTCCAGTGCTTTTTCTAAACAGTGGTGAAAAACGTTAACTTAAGACGTATTTCACTGTAAATTTTTCATCCCAGCAACTCTGCATCTTAAATCTGAATTTTCAGTAAGTAATAGAAAGTATTTGCTTCTCTTTTGCAGATTGCATTCTCACAACACAGCAACTTTATGGACCTGGTGCAGTTCTTTGTGACGTTTTTCAGGTACTTTTCATTTAAGACGGCTCAATGTTTCTTCTTTAGGAAAGATGTTTGGTTTTCGTTGTTCATATTGTTTTCTTGTTTTTTTTTCTTTAATTAAACATCCTGCTTACATCACACCGTAGAAAATGAAAATCCCTACCACATTTAAAGTATTTAATTAGGAAATATGTTAAGAAAATTGTCTGTCTTTGCAAATGGATCTTGTCCTGTGCAGGCAGGGAAAGGGGGGTTGGTGGTTGGGAAGGCCTTTTGAAATGGAGAAGTTACTTCTAAAATGGTAGAGAAGACACCTTTGGAGTTACCACATCATATAAAAAATGTAAGACTTAGAGGAACTGCAGATATTCACACATCGTCAGACACAAATCATAAATTGAGGAAGTGATTTTGCAAAGAGTTAAGCGGGGACTAATTTCAAACTCTTTAGGTAGCACCTTTTGATTTTAGACTGAACTCTGAAAATATGTCAAGTTAAACAGAAACAGACGTTTCGACACAACTGAAGCCAAATACTCTCCTGTCCTGCATGAACTGCTTGGGGAAGTTCATTCCTTAGTGTGAAGTAAACTGATGGCTCCCCAGGAGCTGGAACCAACAGAAGCAATTTCAGTAATTGTTTCCTCTTCCGTACTCCAAAAAATGGAGATGAGGAGCTACTGGAGAGAGTCCAGCAGAGGGCTACGAGGATGAGGAGGGGACTGGAGCATCTCTCCTACGAGGAAAGGCTGAGGGAGCTGGGCTTGTTCAGCCTGGAGAAGAGAAGGCTGAGAGGGGACCTTCGAAATGCCTCTAAATATCTGCAGGGTGGGGGTCAGGAGGACGGGGCCAGACTCTTTCCAGTGGTGCCCAGCGACAGGACAAGGGGCAACGGGCACAAACTGAAGCAGAGGAAGATCCAGCTGAAGATGAGGAAGAACTTCTTCCCTCTGAGGGTGATGGAGCCCTGGCCCAGGCTGCCCAGGGAGGCTGTGGAGTCTCCTTCTCTGGAGATATTCCAGACCCGCCTGGCCGCGGTGCTGTGCAGCCTGCTGTGGGTGACCCTGCTTGGGCAGGGGGTTGGGCTGGGTGACCCACAGAGGTCCCTGCCAACCCCTACCATTCTGTGATAGCCCTAACAAAGAGGTTAAATGTCTCCCGAAGCGTAGCAGGCCGTCTCTTTAACGTTTCAAACTCTAGTGTATTAGTCTCTGTTTTAGGAACTATTAATATTCTGTAAATATAAAGCAATACTTGATCAATGAGGAGAGCTCCCTCAGGAGGGATATACGTGCCTGTTTACTTCAGATCTTACAACCTCTTTTAAAGTAGGCAATGTTATGCCCATTTTAAAATGAGCCATGGGAATAATATCTTGCTTTAGATTCCATGCTAAATTTAATTAAAGTGAGGAGCTCCAGATGGGTCCTTCAGACAAGTGGTTTACATCAATTTTTTTTCAGTACGTAGTACTCTGAGTGGAGTGTGCTTTACTACGATCCCAGGTAAACAGCAGGCTTGAACCACCACCCTGCTTCCCTTGGTACGGCATGTTTACTCCTGGATCAGACTTAAGCATTTGTTCTGCTGAATTCATCACGGTCAAGGTCTTCCCTAAAAATCTTTGTGGCAGAACAATTAGAAGAACAACAAATAGGGAAGCAGTTGGTTCCTCAGTTCCTTTTTAATGGCCCAAGATCAGTCTCCGCTTTAGAAACTGTCCGTTAGTTCTTCCCAGACCCAGATCCACCTGCATGTGGGAGTTTGAAACTCTTCAATACGAGGGATTCCTCCCGTTCTGTTATTGAAGGAGAATCACGGTTTGAAGCAGGAGATGTGTGCGTGATGCATCTCAGTGAGCACATGCGACTGAAAATACGTGTCCAAAAGTTAGGAGATTGAAGAGAGTCAGCGGTGATTTTACCTTCTCTCCCTCACTGCTATCACGTGGATCTCCTTCAGATTTTCGCTGCGGTGTTATTGAACATCCGAACATACCACAGGAGTAAGAACGTGTGTGTTTGGGAGAAGACCGTTTATTGGTGTTTTCCAATCCAGCATTTATAATGCATTAAAAATTCTTTGATTCTTTAACTGTAACTACTGCTAAGTTCCTCTCCCAGTATTTCATTTCACAGTCACTAGAACTCGCTAAATAACCAGTGTGTTGGAGCAGCAGGATTCGTCTCCGCTGTCTGTAGGGGAAGCTGTTGAAGCGCTTGCATTTTTAACACTCTAGGGTGCATTTCATAATTACAATTGAATCCAAGTTAGACCATAAATAAGTACTATCCGATAGCCCCCTCTGATGTTAATGAGTTAGAGTTGGCTGAAAATTTGCACGCTAAGTAGAAGCAATGAACACGCTTTCTGCAAAGCCTGAAGTCAGTTGGTAAAACTGCCTTTGAGATATAGGCCACCTCGAAGTCCAAAACTCAGATACATCTCAATTGTTTGAGTGTAATGGGCACAAAAAGAGACCTTGTCCTGGAAACTGGGTGTTTAGAATGACCTTCTGTTGGCACGTTCGAGGGTCTTGCTTCATTTTGCTATTCTGCAGGCAATTTTGAAATATTTTCTGTGCTGGTGAGGTTGTGGCACGTTTCCATCTTCTAGAAGCCACCTTCTCCACTTTGTTGTAATCCCATCCAAAACACGCTCCTCTGCCATGCTACTGGAAGAAACAGCTGGGCGTTGAGGTGCATGGGGAACCCTACAGGGAAACGGGGGGTTTAGACTCCCAGTTTCATTGCTGACATTTGTGATGATTTAGGTCAAGCCAGTCCCTCCAACAGGCACTGGAGTGAAAAGCTGGATTACTAAAATGAGGAGGGGACTGGAGCATCTCTCCTAGGAGGAAAGGCTGAGGGAGCTGGGCTTGTTCAGCCTGGAGAAGAGAAGGCTGAGAGGGGACCTTCGAAATGCCTCTAAATATCTGCAGGGTGGGGGTCAGGAGGACGGGGCCAGACTCTTTCCAGTGGTGCCCAGCGACAGGACAAGGGGCAACAGGCACAAACTGAAGCAGAGGAAGCTCCAGCTGAAGATGAGGAAGAACTTCTTCCCTCTGAGGGTGACGGAGCCCTGGCCCAGGCTGCCCAGGGAGGCTGTGGAGTGTCCTTCTCTGGAGATATTCCAGCCCCGCCTGGCCGCGGTGCTGTGCAGCCTGCTGTGGGTGACCCCCAGAGGTCCCTTCCAACCCCGACCATTCTGTGTGATTCCGTGTGATTACCGGACTCCAGCGCAGCTTCATTTATGGCGTAGCATGGGCACTGGCCACACCGATGCTCTCTGAGGTGCACGGAGTTGCAGAGGGGCCGGGAACCTGGCCGTGCATTGAAACCACATCAGGCACCGTGGAGTAGCACGGGGTGTGGCTGCTGGATTTGGTTTCCCTTTCATTTAAAAACTGGGCTACTCTGGGTGACAGGGGTGTGCCTCACATTCAGGGGTGCTGCTGGACTCGTGGAGCTCCTTCTGGGATCGGTGTTCTGCACGCAGCCGGGCGGGTGGCCGTATGTTACCATTATTTTCTTTTGCAACACGTTCTCGTTTAATTTTAAGCTGAGGAAATGTCAGTCGGTAAAGGCTGGGTAGAATGGTGAAGCTATGGGGTCTTTAATATTGCATTATAATTGGAGCTGCAGGAGGAATGATACTCTAACCCTTGTTAACCTTTGTAAAGCTAAATGAATTGCAAGCAAATCATGTTTTTTATGTTTCCTCCTCTTTTCATAACAGAGCTCTTTAATTTACAAATCTTGCTGTTGTCTTTCAGCAGACAGCTTGAGCTATTGTGACAGTCTCTGGTAAACATTTTTGCTAGTATCTATGCTTGCCTGTTTTCCAAAAAATCTACTTATGCCACCACACCTATCTACAATAGGTATTTCTCACCAGTGTACCTTTGCGTACAGAAGATGTGGAAGTATTTATTATTTGAATACTTGGCCTTCTAAACTCACATTGCTCACCAATAATCCTTTTTCTTCCTTTTATTAAAAAAAAAAAAAAGCCTCTGTATTTCTTTCTTGCTCTCTGCCTTATTGGCCAGTTCTGTAGAGATTTTTAAGAGGAGTATTAAGAACAGTTTGACTGAAATAAGGATATGTAAGCACCAGAAGAAACAGCAGAACAAGAGTTGAAACCAAGGCTGATGTTCTAACCGGTGACTCTGTTGGCTGTAAAGCAGTCAGCAGTCATGCTGGTAACCCTGCAGCTTGGCAGGAGGAGACCTCTTGCTCCAAAATCTAGGAGGGTGGCAGGAAGGTTGACAGCACATCACTGCTGCCATTCCTCTTCCTAGTTTGGCAGCCCTGAGAAACTCAAAATGAGGAGATGGAGGTGTTGACCAAGAGATTCACCTAAAAGGTGAGAAGACTGAACCAAACTGAAGCCAAAGGGTCCTGCCAAATAAGCTGTTGAGGCCTACAGGGTATAAAAGATCTAGAAACCCTATAAACCAGGTTTGCTGTCTCCAGGAAAGAAGCTGGAAGATGTGGCAAGGGCCTGACAGCCATCATCCCGTGTCCTCTGTGTGGGAGATGCAAGTGATGTTGGCCAGACCAGCTGGCCAACACACTGGCGATTTGTGGATGTGAGAGTGTGAATGGGTATAATCGATTCTTCTCTGACGGTTTGTTAAATATTATCACCTTCAGCCTGGAGAAGAGAAGGCTCTGGGGACACCTTGTAGCAGACTTTCAGTGCTTAAAGGGGGCTTATAAGAAACACGGGGACAAACCTTTCAGCAGGTCCTGTAGTGATAGAACAAGGAGTAATGGCTTTGAACTACAAGAGGGGAGATTTAGGCTGGATATAAGGAAGAAATTTTTTAGGATGAAGTGTGTGAGGCACTGGACCAGGTTGCCCAGAGAGGTGGTCGATGCCCCATCTCTGCAAATATTCAAGGCCAGGTTGGACGGGGCTCTGAGCAACCTGATGCAGTTGAAGATGTCCCTGCTCATTGCAGGGGGTTGGGCTAGATGGCCTTTAGAGGTCCATTTTGACCCAAACTATTCTGTGATTCTATTCTGTGATCTCATCCTGAGCTTTGTTACATTGATTTATCATAGACCTCTCAAGTCTTCTACTGCGTTTCTGTTCTGTGTCCTCACGTGCAGAGTTCACCTCATTTCTTGGCTGCTGTATGTCTCATCTTTCATATCTGCTCTTGAAACGTCCTTCTAGGGGTGTTCAGTGCTGACTTCAGTCCCATCGTAGCCTTACAATGATTATGAGGGAAAGCGGTGTATTTCTCGAATGGAACAGAAGTTGTAAGTTTTGTGTTTTCGTGGTGGCACATGAAACCTCTACTGAGGTGTGAATATCTAATGGTGTAATTTTACTATGGTGCAGATAATTGGACTTGTTCCTCAGACAAACTTCAGAGGGAGCAGTGTTTGTCTCCGAACAACGGTCCGGCAGATGGTTTAGTGTGCTATATATTGTATTTCCTGGCTGTAAACATTTGCCCAGGTTCTGTGATTCTGTGGGAATGGCCTGTTGCAATAATTCAGACCAGGAGTTGTGCTGCAGATACTTTATTTACTCTTTTTGTTTATTAAATATTTTCTTACTGCCGCAGAAATGGCATTACTATATATGTGCCTAAAATACAGTGTGAATCACTTCTTTCTTCCCCCAAGGAATAGGAGGAGCTTGGGTAGATCTTCACATTATTTCTAACAAGGTGAAGTTCAGCAGTTCACCATACATGACTGACTTCATTCCATGTTGTCCTCATCACTGTTTACTGTGTCCTCCACAATGATCACACACGGACCACAGCAGTGAGGCCATTTGGGCTCTCCTCCATTAATTAGTCCCATCATTAACTGTGCCCATTTGTGCTGTTGGCCTCTAAAGTCTCCTGTGACTGCGTAGTGGTTTGGGGTGTGATAGAACCACTTTGAGTTTTTACATCTTAATTGAGCTGGATTTAGTTTATAGGTTTGACACCTGAATTTAGGTTTCTGCGTGTGTTGTGTCGAAGCTGCTCTTCTAGTCAGTGCAGGTCATGGACAACAAAGAGCAGGGCAGTTATCAGACGTAGGTGTTCACTTGAGGGTGAGCCACGTAGTTCTCCACAGATCGCTGCCTGTAATTCGTTTGGGTATTTCTCATGAGTTGACAAGATGAGCAGGTTAGTGCAGAGACTGCGGAAGAGGAGAGCTGAGAGTGGAAGGAGTCTCCAGGGCCAACGCCATGCTTGGTCCCTGGTCCCACTCAAAGCTACAGCCTTCTTGGATGTCCCTGCCTTCCTGAGTAGCTGGTTCTCACGCCTGAAAATAGTATGAGGGAAAAACCTCCAAAACATAGGTCAAAATATCACTGCTTTTCATTCCAGTCTCATCATGTGTCCCATGATTTTTGGGGTGTTTAGTTAAAACTCCATCCTCTAGACCTGCAAGATGACTTTTCCCCTTTATTTGATGTTATGCCCTTGGTGATAGCATAGAAGGAATTGGAAATCTGAACCCTAAAAAGCAAAAAAAAAAAAAAAAAAAAATAAAAACAGCCCAACCAAAACAGCAAATATATGAATACCTGCTTTCCCAAAAGACCTCAAACCTCTAGTTAGACTGTTCTTGTGTTTATGGAATCTGTCACCAGTTTCCAGTTCTGTGCTCCCCAGTTCAAGAAAGATGAGGAGCTACTGGAGAGAGTCCAGTGGAGGGCTACGAGGATGAGGAGGGGACCGGAGCATCTCTCCTACGAGAAGAGGCTGAGGGAGCTGGGCTTGTTCAGCCTGGAGAAGAGAAGGCTGAGAGGGGACCTTCGAAATGCCTCTAAATATCTGCAGGGTGGGTGTCAGGAGGACGGGGCCAGACTCTTTCCAGTGGTGCCCAGCGACGGGACAAGGGGCAACGGGCACAAACTGAAGCAGAGGAAGTTCCAGCTGAAGATGAGGAAGAACTTCTTCCCTCTGAGGGTGACAGAATCACAGAATGAATTGCAGAATCACAGAATGGTAGGGGTTGGAACGGACCTCTGTGGGTCATCTAGTCCAACCCTCCTGCCGAAGCAGGGTCACCTACAGTAGGCTGTAGAGGACCTTGTCCAGGCGGGTCTTGAATATCTCCAACGGAGATATTCTGTGACAGAGCCCTGGCCCAGGCTGCCCAGGGAGGCTGTGGAGTCTCCTTCTCTGGAGATATTCCAGCCCCGCCTGGCCGCGGTGCTGTGCAGCCTGCTGTGGGTGACCCTGCTTGGGCAGGGGGTTGGGCTGGGTGACCCACAGAGGTCTCTGCCAACCCCTAACATAACTGTGATACTGTGATACAGGGTGTCACAGTGGTTGTGCTAGCCAAGAAGTAGATTTTTAGAACAGACACAAGAAAAATGGTATCACCTGCCGCAAACAAGGTGGGTTGTGGCTGGTTAAACCTTGCTGTTGTCTTCAGCAGAAAGATGAGGTCGTCGGTCTGGCCGTCAGATCTGTTGGTTTGCTGTCAACTGCAGGTAGCTCTTTGGCAAGGGCCAGCGGTGCAGACCACGTGCACTCCTTCAGCATTATGTACTTGTTCCAATTATTTCGAGGTTTAATGCAGCAAGTACTTAAAAATGTGTCCTATAACTCTCCAGCATATTAAAATTGACTTTTAAATAGCACTTAAATAGTTTCCAATTCATCAAAATAATTTGGTGTGCATTTCTAGTAATCATTGCAGTGCTTTCTGAAATCATTGTGACCTACATATGTTAAAGTATATTGGTATTGAAGCTGCTGTATATTTTGGCATTTAAAACTGCCATATTTTACTAGCAATTCTGATGTTGATAAACATTGTGGGGGAGTTTAATAATTGGGCCCTAATATGCCAGATGGATTTTCTTCTTTCCTCGTGAGAATGCATCGTAGCAAAGTGCTGATGAAGTTTTTCCAGCCGTTTAAAAATAAAAGTGTACTTATTTAAAGAGCTTTAAGGATACCTGGAGTGGAGAGAATATCCCCTCTGCCATGAAAAGGAGCTTAGAGTGTGGAATAAAACCAGACAGCGTGTTTGAAGTTCAGATTTCTGTGTCAAGGTGGGAATACCGGGCGGTATAAAGAGTGCTGAAGGCTTCTCAGCTAAAGATTAATGTGTGCGTCGGGGCCAGCTGAGGGGAGATTAGTTGTAACCATGTTGCTCATTTATTGTACTTAAATAATCTAAATAAATAATTAATAATTACTTAAGCTGTTTATCAAATAGAATATTGTCTGTAAAATGTAAATGTTACCTCGCTGTATTGCAATGTTTATGCTGCATAAGCATAAACTTTTATAATAGTTTATATATATAATTATTATATATATAGAGAGAGAGGGTTGATAGTATATAGGCCAATGAAAGGTGCAATGGGTAGAACCTGACCCAAATGAAGAGTCAAATTCAAATTTCCCTGGGATGTAAAGCTCTCCGGGGGGGCTCCACCTCTCTACATGGCTATTTTTCTTTCTGGTCTGGTTTCACATCGGAGTTTTCTGGTTTCCTCTTTTTCTGTGGAAGGACTGAACTGCTGGAATATTGGAGCGATCACTGGCCTTGGGAAAGTGGAAATGCAGCTGTGGTGGGTCAGGTGCAGCTGCTGGACGCGCTGTTACGTGCAGTTGCGGGACTGCGTGCAGACTGCACCGGGGCGTTATGAGCCAAGAACGTTTCTGTCCCCTGCTTTTCAGAGAGATGGATGAGGAGAAGCGATACAAAAGCGTTGGTTGAGGTGGGAGGAGGTGTAGAGAGAAGACTTGAGTGAACGGTGGAGTTCAGGGGTGAAGGAGGCTCTTGGTAGGCGACTGTTTTTGGAGGAGAAAGAAATGGGAGGAGAAGGAAAAGCAAGTCCTGCAGCGAAGGTTTATTTTTAAAGCCATTTGGAAATGGGTGGATATTCGTAGCTGGCAGAGAGATCGCCGAGGCTGGTCAGGAGAAAGCAGGGCAGAGCACGGCGGATGACCACGTCTCTGCCAACCTCAGGCTTTCGTTCCAAATCGTTTTCCAACACGGCTCTCGTTCTACGCAGCTCTTTCTTTCTGCTGCGTCCATAAATATGGATTTTACAATCCATATTTACAATTTACAAACAATTTACACTGTTGCTTTCCAAGAGAAGGTATGGAGGGGGAATAGAAAAATCTTTTTTTAAAGTGACTGATGTGAGGGCAGATCTCCAGCAGATAGATCTCTACTTGGCTCTCCCCCCGGGGCTCTTCCAGCAGGTGATGGGCTGCAGCCCAGCAAGCGGGCGCTGCCTCTTCTTCCTCCCCGAGTGCTGCCAAGGGGAGGTTGTGCAAGGGGGAAAAATCTCTTTCCTGAGTGGCTTTATGGCTTTTGTGGGTGTTTGCTGCCTCCTTGTGACAGTACCAAGACGTGTGGTGCTGGTCCTTGGAAATACGGGGCACTGTCCTGAGCGTTTTAGCCAGAGTTTTTATTAGTCTTGAATTGTCAGTTCCTCGCTGTGCTTTCTTCAGAAGGTCTTGGCTGTGGTGCCAGGAGTGAGGTAGGAGAGAGAAACCTATGAAGGACTCTGGCGCGTACAGTCTTGTGCGATGTTGCATTTTGGAAAGGGGATTTAAGACAAGGCTGAAGGTGATCCTCTTAGTTCTCCCCTCAGTTTTGTTCTCCAAGGGAGTAAATGGATACGTAGGGAGACACCAAGTTCACATCAACCAAAAATGAGAAGTCCATACCTGATGTTTACAACTTGCTGTGGTCACATTTTTCCTAAAGAGGAGCAATCTTCATAGGAGTTCAGCACGTTTTGATGTGTGTCGCTGTCTGGTAGATACGTGGGAATGGAGCACAGAAGTCTTCCAAGGGTCACCTTCAGAGAGGTGAAGATCTCAATCACTTTGCTGGTTGTGGATGGCACAACACAGCTTCGTCTGTATGCTTGGCCTCTCGGGAAACTCCTCCTGCAGGTAAATCTCTCTACAATGGGTCTTTGTCACACAGAGGTGCTGGAGATGGATGTAGCATCTGGTCTTTTTCCTCTGCCCTTTGGATTTCCATCTCCTTCCCCCAGACAGAGGGGTATCAAGCAGGCAGACTGGGGTAAGCCATGGCAGTAGCCATTTCCCACAGGCTGCATCTAAAATGCTTTATCCCGAGATGGAGCTTCTCGCTGGAGTCACGACATGATCGCGATCTCCTGGCGGGCGTTGTGCTTTGGCAGCCTGTCCTGGGGATGCCTGCAGATGTTTTGGATATTGTTGTTTTCATGGACAAATGAACTGTGGAGCCAGGAACACTTTTCCCCACTGCCTGGAAGATTTTGTTGTATTTCCACCCTCCATTTATACAACGATGTTAAAACGTTACTGAAAAGAAAGCAGCCCAAAGATTCAGCTCGTGGGCTTAGCTGTGCTGGTTTTGCTGGTGTACATTTTGGATTTTTGCTCTTCAGGGAGCACTGTCCTCTCTGGGCCTCAGAGGTAGAGTAAACGCCGCACCGTAGCAAGACTTCAGGTTTCCTTGAGGAAAAGGGAGCTTAAAAGAAGGAAAAAGCTTACCCAAGCCGTTGAGTCAGCGTGGTGGCATTCCTGCCGTGGGAAGGAGTCCCCGGACAAATGTGGGCGCTCATGAACGTTGCTAGTCCATCACTGACCTCTGCCTGCTCAGGTGTGGCCGAAGTGAAAATCCATCTCGCCCAAACGTGACCTTGTCCGAGAGAGAAATACCATTTCCAGGTGGTACGGGTAGTCTGCTCTCACATTCGTACAGCCACGGGGAGCTCTGGGAAGGAAAGGGAAAGCTGAAGGTGTGAAAACCTCAGTCATCAATAATGCATGTTAGCTTCTTTATGAAAATAGCGATTAAAGATTTAATGTATATGCTTTACTAGTTAATGGGGGCACGTTGCTTTTTACTGTGGCAGGCAGTAGTAATCCAGTAGCTCTCAAAAAGGAAAATAAAATAGCCATTAAAAATGCTTGTCTAAACTGTGTTTGCAGAAGAATGGCCAGGCTTTTACGGTGAAATAATGTCAGATTTTAATATTTAGAGAAAACGTGGGGGAAGTGATTTGGAGTACATACCTCTTAAAATGAAAAAGGGCAAACAAATCTCTCTGTGATCCTGCTTAAATTTATAAAGAAATGGGCACCGTAGGAGGCTGTAAAAGCTGCGCGGACGTCTTAATGCTAAAGTCACGCAAAT
Organism: Opisthocomus hoazin; assembly: GCF_030867145.1. Taxonomy (NCBI): domain Eukaryota; kingdom Metazoa; phylum Chordata; class Aves; order Opisthocomiformes; family Opisthocomidae; genus Opisthocomus; species Opisthocomus hoazin. The sequence goes on along the minus strand of NC_134418.1, from coordinate 2,819,459 downwards.
GCCAGTTTTTTAATATCACATATGATATGATAGTAAAACATGCTTCTGTACATACCCAAGTTTGAAAAATACAATTGCGTTGCCTGCTGGCTGCTCCTTGAGTGTCCGGTGCCCGATCACACGCGGTTTTCATAGAATGTAGGCTACGGGTAGTGATACGTAGTCGGGAACAGGCTCTTCTCTTGCATCTCACAGAATCACAGAATGGTCAGGGTTGGAAGGGACCTCTGTGGGTCATCCAGCCCAACCCCCTGCCCAAGCAGGGTCACCCAGAGCAGGCTGCACAGCACCGCGGCCAGGCGGGGCTGGAATATCTCCAGAGAAGGAGACTCCACAGCCTCTCTGGGCAGCCTGGGCCAGGGCTCCGTCACCCTCAGAGGGAAGAAGTTCTTCCTCATCTTCAGCTGGAGCTTCCTCTGCTTCAGTTTGTGCCCATTGCTCCTTGTCCTGTCGCTGGGCACCACTGGAAGGAGTCTGGCCCCGTCCTCCTGACAGTGGCTCCTGCTGTCTGTCCTTTTTTTAATGATAAATACTTCCCCATCTTTGCACTACCAAATAATCTGCCATTGTAGGGTAGGACTCCCAGTTGCTGAAGTGGTGCTTGAAGGACAAAATGTGCAGTCCCTTGCAGCTCGTGTAAGGTGAACGGCATGACGTTTTGAAGAGAGGGAACAGCAGGGAACTGGTGGGATGAGATGCTATCCGTCATCATAAGCTGTGGGTTTTTTGGTCAGCAGTGCAACTGTGGCTTCATGACCAAGCAGAAGAAGTCATAGAATCGTTAATGGTGGAAAAGACCTCTAAGATCCATCAATCCATCACCATCAATCCATCACCACCATGCCTACTAAACCACGTCTACACGACTTTTGAACACCTCCAGGGATGGGGACTCCACCACTTCCCTGGGCAGCCTGGTCCAATGCTTTTACAACTCTTTCAGTAAAGAATTTTTTCCTAATACCAAGTCTAAATCTCCCATCACCGTTGTGGTCACGGATATTTGTATGAGCAGGGCAGGAGAGCAGAGTGGAGACCACAGCGTTGTTTGGAAATGGGAAGCTCGGGGATCTGCGAAAAGGCTTGATTGCTGGAAGCGCAGCTGAGTTTGTTCTCGAAGGCAGGGAGCTTTGAGCAGTCATGCTCTAAACTCATTCTCAAAAGCCATTCTCCCACCTTGGTCTTTCCTGCGTGGCTGCGGGTCTCTGTTGGGAGCCCCGGAGCGGCGAGAACCGAGCCGTGCCCAGAGGCAGGGAGAGGGGCCCGCCGGGCCCCCCAGCAGCAGAAACCCCTGCTCCAGCCTGCAGAGCACAGCGGTCGGCGTAGATGGTGCATGTTAGGAAAGAAGTCATCTTATTCTGGTTGATCTTCCTTGAAGCGCCCTCTTTAAATATGCTGAAGTGTGGGGAGAAAGGTTGGGAGATATTTTCTCTCGCCCATCAGTGCAGTACTGGAGAAGAGAGGCTTTGACTGGGATTCCGATACACCAAAGGAAAAATTTTAATCTTGGAAAGCTTGTGTGCCTTGAAGTTGCTTATTACGTATTCAGTGTGATACGATCGTAACTGTCAATAGTCAGCTTTTATTATTATTATAACTGCTTTTTGTTAAATCTGCTGCTTTGCATTTTCCCTAGAAGTTGACAAACCCATTCATCCTTTTCTCCTCTTTAGATTTTAGAAAAGCAATATAGATGGGGGAAGTCACAAAATGCCTCTTGTTCTGCAGCAGCCAGTTAAAAGGAGTCCAGCCACTCTACGCTTCATCTTATTTTTGTAATTTGAAAAAGAGAAAATAATTTTCTCTGCTGCTTGCAGGGCGTTTCTTTTTGGGGTTATCCTCTCACTTTAAGTGTTGCCAAATATAGTCAATACTGGCTTTTGCAATTTGATTAAAACTTTCAGCCTTATTGTTCTGTTTTCCTGGTGAAAATCGGTGGATGTCATATAAAGAGGTCAAAGGAGTAACTTTCGAACGCAGTTTTCTCTGAAAAGAGACGCGCACCCTTCCTCGCCGGGCATGGCGAGCGCTGAGCTGCGCCCACCTTGCGCTGCGGTACCAGCTTTCACCAGAGCACCCCTAAGTAGGAAGTGAACTTTTTGTCTGGTTTTTTTTTTGATTTGCCAGAGTTTGTCGGCTGCCGTGATGTTATGAACAAGGACGATGAGATTTATTTTTTGTTTTTCTTCCTTTACAGTTGTTTCCTGTCTTTGCTCCTGGTGGCAGCTGTGGTTTGGAAGATTAAACAGAGTTGCTGGGCGTCGCGGCGAAGAGAGGTTGATAATTACAAAATTGAATGCTGTCTCTTAAATGCCTTTTTTTCTCATAGTTCTCTCTTGTATTTATTCACATATGCATAGCATTAACCTTCAGTTAAGGATAAGCACCACTAATCTATAAATGCTGCTGTTCAGGGATTTAGAACAGTGTACTTTTGATTACAGTTTCAGTGACAAATGATGCTATTTTAGTATGTATGGGTATATATATACAATACATATAAAATAGATAATATATATTATATGTTATAAGTCTATAATCTATAAATGCTAATGTATAAATGCTGCTCAGGGATTTAGAACAGTGTACTTTCAATTACAGTTTCAGTGACAAATGATGCTATTTTTGTATGTATGGGTATATATATACTATATATATAAAATATATATTTGTATATATATATTTAGTATAAACAGGGGCGAATGCTCTGCGTTCCCAGAGCTCGGGTTCTGGACTGCATAAATACAAACCCACCACAGATGAGGAGATTCTTTACATCTCTTTCAAAAGAGGAAAGTTCTGTGCTGAAGCTGGGAACCGCGTTAGCTCCTGCTTTAACCTTTTAAAAAAGGCGAATAATACCCATTTTCAAATTCGAAGCTTATCTAAATGTTTTGGGGTTGGCTGTGTTTGTTTTTTTTTCCTGGAACATAGTAGTGTAAGAGAAAGATGGGAGATGTCACCAACTCTTTGGAAAGCTGTAGTGTACCGCGTAGAAAGGCAACTTTCAGTGCTAGCACATTCTCCTCTTCACCGAGCCATTGGCCCTATCAGCTTCCCAACATTTTCTTGTTCGCAGCGTGTAAAAAAATGTGGGCTTTACACCCCCCAAAATATGGCTCCTCCTCGTTTATCCCTGATGATAATTTTTATTTCCACCACCCTTTTTTTCCTGCTTCTCAGTTGAAAGCTCATTTCATGTTACACCCTGAGCACGCAGGGTGCCTGAGATGAGATGGCCAGCAAGTTATCACTCAATAGCATAAAAAAAGGTGTCCTTATTTCTGATTTCGAAGCCTGAATGCAGCCATGTGTAGCAGAGCTGTGTGGAGAAGCAAGTCCTCTGTGCCGCGAGGCAGGCGGCCGCGCGTTCCTGGGGTTTGCTTGCTGTGGCAACCACTAAAACCATGGAAGGCAGAGCCCTGTGTGAGGTACAAAGATAGCAGAGGTTGGGCTGGGCTGCGCCTGGGATGATTTTTAGGAGCTTTTTCTTGTGCAGTGTGTTGACTTGTACGCGAAACGAGACAAGCCAGGCTTTATTCAGGTGAGTCCATGTGCACTTTCTATACGTAGGGGTCTGTACGTCAGCACCCGAGACCAGGTATCTTTTCCTGAGGAGTGAGGTGTGTTTCTGTCCTGCGCTGGATTTTAGGGTGAAACCTGCCCATTCCCGTAGATTTTCCTTCCAGCTCCCCTGCCGGGCTGAAGCCCTTGGCAGCTGCAGGCACCCAGCCGTGTAACCGTTCAACTGAAGGGTGTTTTATGCAGACGTAGTAGTTGATCAAGAGTATTCTGGGGATTCGTTTTTACAGTGTTGAAATCCTGTGCAAGTGTCCGTTTCATGCATATCTTCAGAAAAATCTCTATCTGGTTTTCCTTTGCAGTGCACTAGTGGGTGTAGTAAAAATTTATTCAATCTGAGCTCCCCTTTCTTATAATAAAGCAAGATGATGTCTGATGACTCTTTTACTCTTCTTCCTCTTTCTGCTTTGGATATTTTTGCTCTTACTAGCGAGCTCAAATGCAGAATATAGTCACTGGTTTTCAAACAGATAACCCTTAATCTTTGAAATAATGTAAGTCTATGAGGTTTTCCGTATTCTCTGAAGGTAGATAAATTTTGACTAGGGTGGCTGATTTTTTCCTGCTCACTTTCTTGCCAAGAAAGGAAGCTGGAGTCAGCATAGCATTCCCTCTTGGCTCCTGAGGTTAAATGTTATCTAGGAGCGTGTAAGGAATGTAGACTGAGAAGTAAATACTGTGCTTTGGAGCTCAGTTAGAATATTTTAGCAGTGGCCTAGATGAAAAATGTCTCTATAAATTAAGTTACATCCAGACTGATGCATGTTTTAAGGAAAAAAGCTGGAATACTAGCAACATATTGGCATGCTTTAGTCTTAAATTCTGTTTACATGTGTGGCTGTTGGACAGGCAGTTCATCACTGTGTTCTTTTGCTGGCAGATTCCTGTCTTTTGCTGTTATTTGTCTTGCTCCTTCTTTACATCTTCTGACTCTATCTTGTAGTTCGTAGATCTCAGCTATTCCATTCCTCTTTGTTAAAAGTACTATAAAACTTGAGGAAACTGTTTTAAATCTGTGCCATGCCATTATAGATACACAGACAAAGACTGTCTCCAGAAACAAAAGTCTTCCCAAGAAGCCTTTGGTTTTTTGGTATTACAGAATAATATTATAATCCTTTAAAGATCTTCCAGCCCAACCCCCCTGCAATGAGCAGGGACAGCTTCCACTAGACCAGGGTGCTCAGAGCTCCATCCAACCTGGCCTTGAATGTTTCCAAGGATGGGGCATCGACCACGTCTTTGGGCAACCTGTGACAGGTTTTCACCACCCTCAGTGTAAATAATTTCTTCCTTATATCCATTCTAAATCTCCCCTCTTTTAATTTAAAGTCATCACCCCATGTCCCATCACTCCCTGCCCTTGTCCCAGCCCCTCTCCAGCTCTCTTGCAGCCCCTCCAGGCACTGGCAGCTGCTCTAAGCTCTCCCCTTGTCCTTCTCCTCCCCGGGCTGAGCAGCCCCAGCTCTCCCAGCCTTTCCTCCCAGCAGAGGGGTTCCAGCCCTTGCACCATTGCTGGGGCCTCCTCTGGCCCCGCTCCCACAGCTCCAGCTCTGTCCTGTGCTGAGGGCTCCAGAGCTGGACGCAGGACTCCCGGGGGGTCTCAGCAGAGCGGGGCAGAGGGGCAGAATCCCCTCCCTCACCCTGTGCCCACACTACTGGGGATGCAGCCCAGGTCACAGTTGGCCTTCTGGGCTGCCAGTGCATGCTGTCATGTCATGTCCAGCTTTTCATCCCCAGCACCCCCAAGCCCTTCTCGGCAGGGCTGCTCTCCATCCCTTCATCCCCCAGCCTGTATTGATAATGGGGGTTGCCCCGACCCAGGTGCAGGACCTTGCACTTGGCCTGGTTGAATCTCATGAGGTTCAGACAGGCCCACTTCTCCAGCTTGTCCAGGTCCCTCTGGATGGCATCCTGTCCCTCAGGCGTGCTGACCACGCCACTCAGCTTGGTGTCATCTGCAGACTTGCTGAGGGAGCAGTCAGTGTGCTGCCTGTGTCACTAATGAAGATATTAAACAGCACCAGTCCCAGTATGGACCCCTGAGGGACACCATTCACCACACATCTCCATCTGGACATTGAGCCATTGACCACTGCCCTCTGGCTGTGACCATCCAACCAATTCCTTAGCCACCGAATAGATCACCACCCATCAAATCCATATCTCCCCAATTTCGAGAGAGGGATGTTGTGAGGGACTGTGTCGAAGGTCTTACAGAAGGGCAGACAGATCGCATCTGTAGGTCTTCCCTGGTCCACTGATGTACTCACCCCATCACAGAAGGCCACTGGGATGGTCAGGCAGGGCTTGCCCTTGGTGAAGCCACGCTGGCTGTCTCGAATCACCTCCCTGTCCTCCACGTGCCTCAGCATAGGTTCTAGCAGGATGTGCACCATGATCTTCCCAGGCACAGAGGTGAGGCTGACAGGTCCGTAGTTCCCAGGGTGCTCCTTTCTGCCCTTTTTAAACGTGGGCACAATGTTTCCCTTCCTCCAGTCACCAGGGACTTCGCCTGACTACCACGAGCTTTCAGATATTATGAAGAGTGGCTTGGTGACTACATCAGCCAATTCCCCCAGGACTCTGGGATGCATCTCATCAGGTCCCATCTGTACGTTCAGGTTCCTCAGGTGGTCACGCACCCGATCTGCTCTTACAGCGGGAGGCACTTTGCTCCCCCAGTCCCCATCTTGCTGTCCATCCACTTGAGAGGTGTGGGAAGAGAGGCTGCCAGTGAAGACTGAGGCAGATAAGTTGTGGAGTCCCTCGGCCTTCTCTTCATCCACCATTACCAGTTTGCCAGCCTTGCTCATCTGGGGGGTACGCTTTCTTTGGCCTTCCTCTTCTGGCTGACGTTCCTGTAGAAGCCCTTCTTATTATACTTAGCATCCCTTGCCCAGCTCAGCTCCAGCTGTGCCTTGGCCTTCATGATGCCATCCTGAAAAGACCGGGCAGCGTCCCTGTACTCTGCCCAGGATCCCTGTCCCTGCTCCCCCCACCTGGCCACTGCCTTCTTGCCCTTCGGTTTGACCAGCCGGTCGCAACTCAGCCAAGCCAGGCTCTTGCCTTTCTTTGTTGATGTCTTACACCGAGGAATTGAGAGCTCTTTCGCTCTGTGGAAAGCATCCTGATTAGCTAAGATGATTTTATAGCTTGCAGGGTTTTTTTATACGGACTCTCAATAAATCCTATCAAGGCTCCCTTTAAATATTAGTAGTTAAAGTAATGGTTAATAGCAATTTGCCACACTACAAGTTCTAAGTGTCCAGAAGTTTGCCCTGCTGTTCTGGGGGTGTTTCTGAAGCATGTGATTTTTAGATTTACCATTCTTCCTTTGGAGTTGGCTGCTCCGCTTGTTTTTCTCCATTACCCTTAACAGGAGTCTTGGGTCACATGCAGGCCAGACTGAGAAAACCAGATTTTGTTTTATCACTTTTTTTTCCTGTATAAACTGCTGACACAGTTGATGGAGACCACCTTGTCGACCTCCTCCCACCGTATTACAGTCTAGAGGCTGGGTGAAAAGAAAGGTGATTATGCAGCAGTGGCAGGACACCTGATTCAGACAGCATATTGTAAAATTTAATTGAATATGTGCTGCAGCCCTGGAGGAAGATACTTCCCTAGTTTGGGCTATATTTTTAGAAGCAGTCGAGTTACAATCACCTGTCTCCCATGGGTTGTGCTGTAGTAATTCTTGAGCTTGTTCTCTAATCTTAACCCAAAACTAAGTAAAATATAATGCAATCGGCAGGTAATTCCCAGCTATCAATCACTTCTGCTTCCAATATAAGCATTGCAAGCGCCTAACTTCTTATCGCAGTGCAGAGTGAAAAGTAGATAGCTGAGGCTTAGCCAGAGATAGGTATGGGCCAGAAAAAGGGAATGTGTTGAAAGGTGGTAGTCAAAATTATTCAGACAGTATTGCTTGGAAAACTGTGCTGGGAAAAGATGTGCAGCTGTGCTTCGTGTGTCAGGTTAATGGCACGCAGCGGCATCCTTTGGTTGGAACTAAATTTGCAGTACTCCTGACTGAGAAAGCAGTGTGCTAGAAATCCAGTGTCTACATCGGGATCGTGTCAAATATGTAAGATTCTCCTGCCTTGTTGTTTCTGCAGCTGATCCTCTTTGGCCAGCTGCCGGCACGTCTCAGTGCTGATGCTCCTCAGCCTTCTGGCTAAAGGGTCTTTCGAGTGCGTCAACACGGTGCGGCGAACGTATAGTTGTAGGAAAATGAGTTTGGAGCACTGAGCAAAAGTTCAAGACTTGCAGAGTATAAAACTTGACCTGAAGTAAAAATAGGAACAATTTGTGTCATATCAGGCATGGAGGAGATGGGATTGTAAATTGTGTGTTTATTCCCTCTCCAGTGAGTACCAAGTTTAAGTATCTTCAGACATCTTCAAGAGAGAAAATGGAAATAAAAAGACAGCTTTTATAGGAGACATTGGATGAGGTCAATGACATTAGGAAATGGGCGTAGGAAACCTTTCTATCTTGTCTCTAGAAAATGAAACATTAAAGGTATCAAGGTGGTAATAGAGAATAATGTACAAAATACGAGAGTGACATTAGAAATTTGAGATACCCATCTGCTGTCATGAATTTTCTGTCCTATTGTTTTATTTTAGCATCGAAATCCTATTATCTTCACCCTTAGTCTGCTGTTTCTCCTCCACTTTGAGCAAGAAATAGCTCCTCTTAACGCTTCCAGCAAATGGAGCGTGGAGAGTGGTTTGCCCGACCCAGTGTAAGTGCGTGAGGGTCAGCTGGTTCGCTCTCCCTGCCCCCTTGGAATGCGTTGGGAGCATCTACACCAAGCACATACAGAGATAACTAAATCTGGGTGTCCAGAGCTCAGCTGCAGACTTAACATACATAGAATTGTCTACGTTTCACCTCTTTTCTTGCTATCCAGGACTGAACGTTTTTACTCTGTGTGCGCTGCCCAGCTTATTCAAGATGGGTTTTGTGTGTTGATTTACCACAGGGATGATCCTTCTCCTCCCTGACCTCACTGCTGAAACCTTTTTCCCTCCCAAGTGTATTCAAAATGCAGCAGAGCTGCTTTTTTTTCACTGACATCCTCCACTGTAACATCCGTGAACACTGGATACTGTTGGAGGCAGGCAGATTTCTGTGTTCGTTTTTACAGAAAAGGCTTTCCAAGGGACGTGGGCTGTGTATTATTTATTGCTCTGCCTTCGTTTTCTTCCCCTTCCTGCTCTCACCTGTTACTATTTCATTCCTCTCTCATATCTTCTCTCTTAGACTGCGATTTAGGGCATCCTTTGTCAAAGAAAAGGATTCAGGATTGGAATATTTTCAGATTGTAGCTGTAAATCAGGATCTCCATCGCTGTCTAGAGTCTCCAGTGGTGTTTTGAAAGGATCTGATATCAGCCTTATGCAGGAACATTAAAAGGTCAGGCTACAAATGTCCCTGGAATTGGACAGTCCTGGGTGCTTTGGAGGGCTTCTAAGAAATGAGATGTGCTGGTGCTGAAATTTCCTACTTTGTTCTCCAAGTTTCCAGCAGCCATATGGCGTGTAGACCTTCTTGTTCGATAGCACCAACAGCACTGTTCAGTGTCTGTCAGCTGAGAAGAAGATATTAACTTCTTCTTGGTGTGGTCTGTAGAGGAAACACGAATTGGAGGAGTGAGACATCATGGCAAGCAGATGCCTCCTCTAAGGAGGTCTAGGTTAAACAGTCAGCACACTCAGTTGTGAAACGTAAGCCTGTGTATGGGTTTTTTTTAAACAGTTAAGGTGGGTTTACTGCCCAGAATGTCTGTTCCCTGGACAATAGACTGGAATGATGGTGGCCATGGCAGTTTAATAACTCTACCTAGATTCCCAGTTCCATTTATAGTAATAAAAGAAGAGCATAGTGTTAGTATTATGTGTGACCAGTTACTGGAGTACTATGCCCACTCTGGTCTCAGCAATGACCTGGCTGTTGCAGATGGTACAGAACAACACTGCAAGATTAATTTGTTTTCTGGAAGATAAGTGGCAGACTAAAGCGTCACAAATTACTCACTTTATCCAAGGAAGAACATATTGAGATTTGATAATGTGAGTCAGTGTCTGTGAGAAGGAATCATAGAAGATTCATGACGGGATGAGGGTCTTCTAAATGATCAGCCAAAGGCATAACACCCAGTGTCTGCAACTGGGGGTGAAATAGTCAAAAGTTGGTTTGGTTTTCTTCTCTTCTGAATGGCAAGAGTAGCAATGGCAACAATTTTTTGTTTAGAAACGTGACTCTTGGACTTTGAGTGTTTTTGGAAGGAGCTTTTCTAGGTCAATCACGTGGTGCAATTCGGTGGCTCATACCATGCAGGAGGTCAGATCAAATAATCGTAACTTTCAGATGTCCCTAAATTTAAAATTCATCAATGGGAACCAACTCATAGTGCCTGTAGGCTTTTTCCAAAGTCCAAACGCTGCGTGCTCTCTGCAGTGATCTGCGCGGCTTTGGTCACCAACGGAAGGAAATTATAGCAGAAATCAGAGATGCCCGGAAGAGGAGAAACATCCCAAAATATTAATGTTGACGAGAGATTCCAGCTCAGAGGGAAATTGATGGTCCATTTTTGTTTGAACATGCTGTTGTCGCTTCTCTGCCTAATTGAGCTCATCTCTGGTTGAACTTGCAGATGGCCGGTTACAGCTGACCATTTGTAGCTTTGATATCTCCTTGTAGGACACCGTCATGTCAGGCTGGCAGTCACATACACAGTGTTGGCATCCAGCTGAGCTCTTCTCCCATAGTCTTTAGTGGTGGTGCCGCTAGAGAATTCAGATGGGTTTAGTAGATCCCAAAGAAGAACTGTTGGCCAGTGTTTGCGCTGATGAAGCTAGGCCATCAAGTCTACCTCTGGGAGAGTTCAGCCTCGTTTAAAAAAACCCCACAACTGTCTGTGTATTGAAACCGCTGTCATTTCAGACTCCTAGGTGTCTGCCTGATGATAGGAATCAGTGGTACAGGTATCTAATTTAGCTATTTGGAAAAATCAGGGAGAGGAACAATGTTGTGTAATTATGCTAGAAGAGCTCCAGTCAATCAAAGGTGCGCTGTGCTATTGTGTAATTATCTGGTATTGGTATATATTTTAGTCTCCAGGGACTATATCCTTCTGCTCTTTTAAAAAGAAATGATATCTTACTCTCCTTATTAAAGGTCAGGTTTTCTGTGCCCTCCTACTGGGCATGATTATGATGAATAACCTACTTATCTTAATCAGCCCCGAATTAAATCTCTTCTGTCATTTCAGCATGAGGCAACTTCCCAGCAGCTTTGCTTTCTGGTTTGTTATAGTTTTGAAGTGTGGAATTGCCTGTTGAGAAGCATTTGAACGTTAATTCTCTCCTCCTCTCTCTTTCAACATAGCCTGCAAAGTCAGTTACAAAACTAATTAGCTAACATTAATATGTGCAGTGCTCTAGGGGCTTAAAAACTTAATTTTCAGTGATGATGGAAGTGTCAGAGAGAATTGTTTGTTTGTTGACTTACGTGGTAGTTAATGTAATGGTAGCGAAATGCTTTAAATCACTTATTTTTGAGACAGTGTGGCTCATCTTCATGGAACATTTGTACCTCGTATGTTTATTTCTTCGCTGATGCCTTTTTTATTTTGGAGTAGGTAATTCTGTTGTCTTCTCCCCTTTCCCCCAAGGTCACCAAGTAACTAGAATGTAAAGCAAAGGTTTCCACACCAGGATATATATGTTACTTCAAAGCAATGCACAGTGGTGCCTGAGCACCCATAGGTGCTGGCCACGCAGACCTACAGCTCCGTCTAGCTGCTGTTGCCGCTGCCACCGGGCAGGTCACCTTCCCCAGTGGACCTTGGGAATGCCCAGAGGGTGATGTCCCTTTCCCACGCTGGCTTTTGGCAGCATGCGAGCTGCGTTATGGCAGATGTCATTACAGGAGAGCTCCGAGACAAGTTCTCCAGACAGGGTTGTCAAAGTTAGTCATGCCTGGAAAGAAGTAGTTGATAGTCTATGTGCGTATGCAAATATGTATTTGTGCACAAATGGGATGAGCCATCTTCTGAATTCAAATGAAGCCCGTAGAGCAATCCAGGACCTGCAGGAGTAAGCTCAAAATGCCTGTCTACCAGTGCAACCACTCCACCCAGTACATTTTGGAAGGATGGGAGTGCTCTCCATCCTCTGACCTCAACAAGTTCGCCGTGATTTCGGTTAGCAAGTGGCCAAGTCGGAGCTGAGAAGCTTTACTGGGAGAATTTTGTTACCCTTTGCTCAGTGTGTGCAGCGAGACCTTTAGGGATTTGATGGGATTGGGTGTTTTATACGCCTTGGAGGGAACATGTAAAACTTTTAATAATTTTGCAGGGCTGATGCTATATAAAAGACTGGTCAGGAAAGAGAAATCTTTGTTCTGTTTCTGTAGCACCCTCTGTTTAGCCTTGGGCAGGAGGGGGTGACCAGGGTTGCTGAGTCCGTGTTGAAGAACCCTTAGCACTCTGTGTGGTAGAGCTGCGCGCTTCGGCTTGATACGGGAAAATCCCAGGTAGGACGTTCTGCCCCCAAATTTATTTTTTTCCTAAAAGTCTTAAACGGATTTGTATTCTGGTTGTTTGTTTCTGTATCTTCTTTATCTTTCTCCTCTTTCCATGACACTGGAGCTGTTACTTTCTTTAGACTCGCTGTTGTTTGTGAGATCTCTGGGTTTTGGCCCGTTGGACCGGTTTATCTTTGCGATACAGACAGGGTAGAGTGGTTCCAAACACGCAGCTGATTTGAGGGTCTCCTGGTTTTTAAAGTTGGCTGTGGACAGCGTGGAGAACACAGCTGGTGATTTTGCTTGTTCATAAGAGAGTGAAGCTTGGTTTTTTCCATGATGGTGCAGAAATACGGCAGTAGAGACCCAGTTCAGCAGGCGGCTGATCATAGCCTTAGCTTTGGAGCACCATCTGAAATTCATTTCAGCCTCAAAGGTTGTAATGTGAATCCTCAACGGATGACCTTTAATCGTACTTGTCTCAAAGTAAAAGAACACGTGGTTTGCTCTGTTGAAATACCTTCGTCAAAAGTTCTTCTAAAACCAAATTGTTATCTCCTGAGGATGCCCAGAGCAGCTATGCTTCTAAAAACAACAAGCTATGGGTCCAGAAACATCTGAATTTCAGGAGTAATTTGAAGGATTAGATCTACAAATGCCCTGGGGGGAAAAAAAAAAACAACAAAACAAAAAAACCCAAAAAAACCCGACTATTGAAAAGACTATTGCTCTTTTCTGACTCCCCTTTTTATAGTTCATCTCCTTCAACCGTAGACTAGTGTAACGGTACCAGACGTTCCTGCTGATACCCTGCTGGAATAAGTGCTGTGTGCCCTCGTTGCCAAGAAGGCCAATGGGATCCTGGGGTGCATCAAGAGGAGTGTGGGCAGCAGGGCGAGGGAGGTTCTCCTCCCCCTCTACGCTGCCCTGGTGAGGCCCCGTCTGGAGTCCTGTGTCCAGTTCTGGGCTCCCCAGTTCAAGAAAGATGAGGAGCTACTGGAGAGAGTCCAGCGCAGGGCTACGAGGATGAGGAGGGGACTGGAGCATCTCTCCTAGGAGGAGAGGCTGAGGGATCTGGGCTTGTTCAGCCTGGAGGAGAGAAGGCTGAGAGGGGACCTTCGAAATGCCTCTAAATACCTGCAGGGTGTGGGTCAGGAGGACGGGGCCAGACTCTTTCCAGTGGTGCCCAGCGACAGGACAAGGGGCAACGGGCACAAACTGAAGCAGAGGAAGCTCCAGCTGAAGATGAGGAAGAACTTCTTCCCTCTGAGGGTGACGGAGCCCTGGCCCAGGCTGCCCAGGGAGGCTGTGGAGTCTCCTTCTCTGGAGATATTCCAGCCCCGCCTGGCCGCGGTGCTGTGCAGCCTGCTCTGGGTGACCCTGCTTGGGCAGGGGGTTGGGCTGGGTGACCCACAGAGGTCCCTTCCAACCCCGACCATTCTGTGATGCTGTGTGGCTTCCTGCTGGAACAATCAGCCTCCTTTCATGCCTGAAAATATCGGAGCCCCATTCCGAAGGTACCGTCGCCCTGTGCTCGTAGGAGGGACTCTACGGGGGGCAGTTGCCGAGATGGGTGGTAGCCGGATGGTTGTACAGGCACCGGGGACTGCTTTATTACCGTGAATCAAACGTTCGGGCTTTTCCTGTCAGAAAGCACAGCATAGGTTACATTAGTCAATTAACCTGGTAACCTGAGTGGCTGTTTTTCTTCTGCGTGAGAGCCTGTGCTACTGCACCAGAAGGTTTTCCTCAATTCCTCTGCCAGTTTCTCTCCCGTCAGTAAGACGCTACTCATCTTGGATTCCCCAAGATTGTGGATTACTCACCAGGTATGAGTTTCAAGGATCACTGGTATGAAACCCTGCATTTTTGCACCGTTCGCTCATGGACCTGCACCTCCAGTCCTAGATGCTGGGAGATGAGCGACCTTGGTGGTCCCCTGTCCTCACTGCTGTTTTGCTTCTCCACCGTCGCCCCTCTGTTGGGTTGGTTTGTTTTCAGCTTCTCTTAGTGTCTGGCTGCATCAAAACTTCATGCGTTGTTTCAACGCTCCCCATTCTGCACTTGCTTTAACTTGTCATTGGTTTTGAAGGAGTTTTTCTGCTGATAGTGAAGAAAAAACTCATCAAACTCAGTGCAAAGGAACACTGTGTAGTTTGCAGTTACTTAAATATTAAAGGGCAGTGGCGCGTTCCAGTACACGCTTTTTGATGTGTTTTTGTTGTGAGCCTGTCAAACATTTTGCCTTTAAAATCCTCTTCAGACCTAAGTGATGTAAAATATTCCCAGGTTGTCCTATTAATTGTGTGATCTGGAAACCCAAGGTTTGGTTCAAAGAGCGTGGAGGTTCATTATTTGAAGTCTCAGACAGCGAGTGATTAGGAGTGAGGGTAAGCTGGGTTCTGTGTATCTTGATGTTAACTGCTGCTGATTTCTAATGACGTGCTCTACATCTTGGCTAGGGAAATGCCACAATTTCTCCCTTAAAACATAAAACCTTTTAATTAAAAATTTTGACACACCGTACAAATACCGAGGGATACAGACGTGCACAGGTTAAACACGTGCAGTGCATGCCTTGGGGGAAAGGGTGACATTCTGGTTACAGAACAATTATTTCTCAAATTTATTTGTAATTTTGGGGGGGAAGCTTGTACCATGACTAACGCTACGCCAGAAACTGATGTTAGGAAAAGGATGTTCTCCATTAAGCATTTGCTGGCTTGGTTGCCACTTGTACCTTTGGTTTTTACCTAGTTTGGCCACTGCTAACGCTGAGACTCAGCTGAGTTTGGGACAGCCCCGAAAGCAAAGGGCAATGGGCACAAACTGAAGCAGAGGAAGCTCCAGCTGAACACGAGGAAGAACTTCTTCCCTCTGAGGGTGACGGAGCCCTGGCCCAGGCTGCCCAGGGAGGCTGTGGAGTCTCCTTCTCTGGAGATATTCCAGACCCGCCTGGACACGGTGCTGTGCAGCCTGCTCTGGGTGACCCTGCTTGGGCAGGGGGTTGGGCTGGGTGACCCCCAGAGGTCCCTGCCAACCCC
This sequence comes from Opisthocomus hoazin, assembly GCF_030867145.1. Taxonomy (NCBI): domain Eukaryota; kingdom Metazoa; phylum Chordata; class Aves; order Opisthocomiformes; family Opisthocomidae; genus Opisthocomus; species Opisthocomus hoazin. The sequence continues at coordinate 2,804,292 of NC_134418.1, read as the reverse complement.
GACCATTCCGTGATTCTGTGATCTTCATCAGGACAGCTTGTTCTTTGGTTTTATAGCCATTAAACAAAGCGCTTTATGATAGCCGAAGAGGACAATTGCAGAAACAGCAACCCAGCAATCTGTTTCTCACATGCTGGAGTCTGCAATCTGCTGGTGTGCTTTAAATATTCGAGAACTCCTCGTGTTCTTTTACCCAAGTGCGAGTTACACCCAAGTTTGCTTGCAAAGGCTTGGTACCGCTCCGTGTGTGTGAATTCCTTGGGTTTTTTTGCTGTGTGACAGTATCTACAATCTGCTCCGAAATGCTTTTTTTTGTTGGGTTGTTTTTTTTTTCTTTCTGAAATTAAGCAAAACTTTGCCACTTGGCTTCTATGGCAGTGGTATTTGATTTTTTTTTTCTTATTTAGATTGAGAAGCGTAGAGGCTCATATACTCTTGCCAAGCTTAGTTTCATCATCCTCATCGTACCTTCCTGCCACCTTGCCTGAACCCCAAGCGTAGAGACAGTTTTCCAGTTTTCTACGCAAAAAAAAAAAAACCAAAACTAAAAGATTACTTGCCAAAGAGAAGACCGGAGAAGGTTCATGGCTCCAAGAAAATGGTGATGTGCTTAGTTTTGTCCGAACGAGTTGCGTGCTGGATAGCAGCGTCTCCCTTGCGCCGGTGTCCTGTGTCCTCTGCGGCTGGGCTGGGTTATCCGGGGCACGGCGCGCTTCGTGGTGTTTTCTGTAGCTCTTTTTGAGTGCTGTCAATGAGCAGTTAGGGCTTGGACTGTCAAATTGCCCAGAATTAATGAGGAAAAGCGGGTAGCGATGGTGGGAAGTACAGCCAGGCGTTTGGTAGCGGCTCAATCTTGCTTAAAAACAGAGTACAACGGGTATTGCTGCAGCGAAGCAGGAACGCTAAATGTGTAAAGCTGCGTGCAACAAGTGGGTTTAGGCGGTTGCAGCAGGGTAAGACCGCTGGCTTTTTACATGCTCCCCAAAATGTGTGCCTCTTCTCGTGATAAAGGGGGACACCGAGTCCTGTCAGAGCCATTGCTGCGGGGATTTGGGGTTCTGGCTCCTGCCTCCGCTTGCAGGCTGTGGAGCTGGCTGTCGGTGTTGGACATCAGCCGCTGAAGCCAACGAGAAGCGTGGCCACGGCTCAGCTAAAATTGAAATGCTGTTTCCAGCCCAGCTGTATAGAAAGTTGTCTTTTTTTGTGTGCGTTAATAAAAGGGAGCTGCGTCGTATCGCTTAGAAGTGCTGAAGAGCACAAGAAAAAGATGTCTTGTGTCATGGAGGCTTGCAGAGATTTACCCGGGAAAAGGTTTTCTGTTCTAATCAATCATTGCAACAAGGACATGCTTGCTGCATTCAGAAAGGAAACAAACAATAAAAAATTATGATTATTCAGTAGATGCCTGACAGCATTTTGCCAGCGCTTTTGTAAAAAATATCAATTTCTTCCTTACAGTAGTTACATGCTGCTGCTAGTTTAATTTTAAAACAGTTCCCACAAGTCCTGTGGAGTCCTGTCAGGCCCCAGACAAACAACGGGGATATCACAGCTTAAAAAGTCAATAACTGCTTTATGGAGACTTAGGCGGATGCATTTTACCTCCTAGACGAGCCGGGCTGAGACTGTGTGGTGCAGCTTTACTTGCAATAACTTGTTAAGTTGTAGTAATGTGAATATTTACAATTATCCGTGGGTACGCTTAAGCCCTTTAAAACACTGAGAGGTTATTTTTCTATATTCATTTATATCCCTTTGTATTGGGTAAAACCGCTCAGATACGTGTGGGTTTTTTCATCTCTGTGTTGAAACAATACGATAATAATATTTTTCTGTTTATTAAATTAGCAACTACTCCGTGAGATGCAACAGATGGCAAGTCGCCCCTTCGCCTCCATCAACGTTGCCTTAGAAACAGATGAAGAGCCGCCAGATCTCATTGGGGGAAGCATAAAGGTGAGAGCTGGTGCTTGAAGGATGGTCCTTACCACAATTAATCGTGAATGCTTGTTTTAAACAGTGCTTAACGCAATAATCCCAAATCCTCTATTTGTTATATACTTGCAAGAAACCGTACGTCCAGGAGGGCTGGCAGATATTGTTCATATTTGCTTTTATCCCTTCAGGTACGCGTTTACAACTTTTGGGCTGGTTTAGATAGAAGTTACAGTGTTTGCAGGGGATGAGATTTTGTGTTTGCCTTGTTAGCTTTTACAGCTCGGAACAGAGGAGAATGCAGCTTGACAGAGTAAAACATTTGGCTAGAAATAGCTATAGGTGCTGCAAATAGAAACCATTTTTCTGTGATATCTCAAAGCAAACAGGAGTATAATCAAGTCTGTGTACTGTAATAGTGTTAACATATTTCTGATTATAAATATATGTTCAAATACATCTTGTGATGAGCAAATAGGAGTGTGGAGAAGTCATTGTCTTACACCAGGCTGGCATGTTCTTAGGCACAACATGTTATATTTTTAGGAAAAGCATATTTAAAAGGAGACTAATGAACTAAAGGATCTTTTTAACATGATGCTTTGACTAGCAGACTCGTATAGAGAAAGAAAAAATTAAGAACCTGAGAACACTGAGTATTTTTGCTTCCTGTCTCAGGTAGCTGTTTTATTTTACTCAGACTTCAGTTTGTTGGAAATCTTCCTCATTAGTCCAGGCACAAAGTTTCTCACCTTCTATCACTGTGACAAGAAAGCAGGTTATGCTTTTCTATTAAATAAAAAAGTGTGTATTTTAATTACTGTGAAGCACATGAAAACAATCTGACCCGAGAACTTCTGTTTGGTGAGTAATAATATTGAAGTCTTGGCCTTGGTATCAAGAAATGCCAGAATGAAGGTTACCTGTGTAGCTTTAGCTCTTCCTTATTTATGTGTGAATATTAGGTCCTTCATGGCAAGCTGTAACGCTTTTTCCACTTGACCGGGGCCTTGCAGCATGTTCTGGGTGGACACGAAGTAGAAGAAGCTTTTCAATATATTGTCTTAGTTTCATGATTTGCCCTGCTTATTTACCATGTTCCATCCAAACCGTTCGTCCCAAGCTTGTGTGGTTCCTGTCATTGCCCTAGATCTGAGTGCTTGACGAGTTAATCGTTACCCTGCTCTGAAGGCAGGGATTATTGTCCCTGTTTCGCAGAGGTGACCCTTGGAGGGTAGTGAAAAATCCCGTAAAATTCACAAAGGCGCTCAGTAATTTGGGGTAATTGAGTGGCTGGGCAGCTGAGCTGACCTGTCTCTGGGACCTCTCCTTGGAGCCTCTGAGCGGTTCTGCTCCCCGCTGGCTTTCATTTGACTCCAGATCAGTCAGTTCTGCTGCCTTTTTACCATTTCCACGCTTGTGTTCGGAGGACGGTAGGCGTTGGAAGTCATTAGCTGCTAATAGCTCCCCAAGACTTTGAAATACACGCTTGTGAAATTGGATTGTCACTCAACAAATTAGAAGCAGCCTTTTTCTTTCATTGCTTCGTCGAAGAAGCCGTGGGATGCGTATGGATGTTCCCGTCGGGCTGGAGGCGGGTTTGCAAGGCTTGGAGCCTGGCTGCTGCTGGTTTGGGGTTGCTGTCTGTCTGTCTGGGGACAGTTACCTTCCCCTCTCCCCAGTTTCTGGAAATAAGGTAGCTAAAAGCACCTCTCCTTTAGGATCAGGCCAGAACAAAACCGTCCCCAGCTTTTTATCCCTCTGACAAGTTTGTCCACGCTCGTGAACTACGGAGAAGATAGTAAACTCTGGAGCTCTGAAGTTCTGATTAGCGTGTTATTTCTCCTGTGGTGCAGCTTGGCAGTGCTTTTCCCTTTTTCCTTTGGGCTTTGTTGTTCCCTTTCTTCTCCGTACCTCCCTGCTTTTTGTTTTCTTCTCATTTTTTTCTTTGATTATAGGAATGGTGAACTCTTCTCTCTTGAAGTGCTGCCATAGGCAGCGCCGCAGACTGGATTTCATATTTCTGTCTCTCACAGCTACGCTTCCTTGCTTTCACCTGTCTGCTGTCATCTTCCATATCTCACTTGCCTGACCTCCTTGGGTTACTCAACAACGGGTGGAGAAGCCGGTTTTAAGCCTGAGAAGTAAGACTGTGGACAGATGTCCTTTTTAAGACCCAGAAATTGTTAGCAACCACCAGTTGCCCTCCGTGGTGGTAATTCACACAAATGTTTTGTAATCAACTTCAAGCACAAACGAGACAATCTGATTCAGGCAGGGAGCACAAACCTTGTACAGTAACCAGAAGGCAAGTCAGGAACGTGGACGGTTATGCCCGCAGGTAACTTCATCTGCTGGAAGATCTGGGTGCAGAACGAGGACGCTTTTCAATGACAAGGAGAGTCACTCAGTTTTGGGGGGATTTGTATGGGGTTTCTTATCATCTTGGAGAATTTGGATAGGGGATAAATGTATATGTGAAAGCCTGGAATGTTTCAGCAAAGTTGAAATCATATGGAGGAGAGGAGGCTCGGGAAGCTTGTGAGTTATGAGCAACCTTGGGAATGATGCTTCTGAAATAGAATCACAGAATGGTTTGGGTTGGAAGGGACCTTAAAGATCATCTGGTTCCAACACCCCTGCCATGGGCTGGGGCATCTTCCGCCAGATCACGTTGCTCAGAGCTCCATCCAACCTGGCCTTGAACCCTGCCAGGGAGGGGGCAGCCACAGCTTCTCTGGCAGCCTGGGCCAGGGTTTCACCACCCTCCTGGGGAAGAATTTCTTCCCAATATCCAATCTAAATCTGCTCTCTTTTAGTTTAGAGCCATTCCCCCTTGTCCTGTCGCTGCACACCCTTGTGAAAAGCCCCTCTCCATCCTTCCTGTCGGCCCCTCCAGGCACTGGCAGCTGCTCTAAGGTCACCCCGGAGCCTTCTCTTCTCCAGGCTGAACAGCCCCAGCTCCCTCAGCCTGTCCTCGGAGGAGAGGTGCTCCAGCCCTCGGATCATCTTCGTGGCCTCCTCTGGCCCTGTTCCAACCCATCCATGTCCTTCCTGTGTTGGGGGCTCCAGAGCTGGACGCAGGACTCCAGGTGGGGTCTGAGGAGAGCGGAGTCAAGGGGCAGAATCCCCCCCCTCACCCTGCTGCCCACGCTGCTCTTGATGCAGCCCAGGGTACGGGTGGCTTTCTGGGCTGCCAGCGCACATTGCCGGCTCGTGTTGAGCTTCTCATCCACCAGAACCCCCAAGTCCTTCTCCTCAGGGCTGCAAATAATCTGGCCTGTTGGATGCTGCTTATAAATGAATTCAAATAGAAGTGAAAAAGCAGTCTCAATATCTATGGGGTCAGCTTTGGTGTTTCTCCTCAGCCCTTTTGCACCTGCATGGGAGAAAAACTCTTAGCAGGAGGGAGCTGCAGGAAGATGGGCTGGGATGTTACAGAATTGTGGAACTGCACTTTTCTTTGTGTTTTGTCTGTTCTTTAATTATTAGCCAAGAAAAGAGTGAAGAGAAATGTTGCTACGTAGTTGAACTGTAAGCTGTTCTCCACTTGCTCTGCTTTTCTCTGTGTCAAAATTTGAGAGCCTTCGTTTTAGTGCAAGAAATCCAGACTTCTGTTATCATAAATGCGTTGATGTTTTTCTTTCCCCATGGGAATCAAAGCCTTTGCTTAATAACGAGTTTATTTGAGGGTTACAAAGGAGAAGTGGAAAATGGGATGTCTTGTCTGCAAGAGATTAATTTCCTTTTCCATTGTGCCTAGCCAACTGGCAGCCAGCGTCAAGCTAGTTCCATCCTAAGCTAATGTTTTCCAGCTGGACAGTATTAGAACTGTGTTTTCAATTAGTATTTTTCCTGGGGTACTTAGAAGTAATAGAAAGTGATTTACCTGCAGGGAAACTATTCATATTGCAGTCTGCGGCTAGGCAACACGTAACTAGCTGCTTTGGTGTATTTCCCACTCAGCGAATACCTGGTGGATCGCAAATCTACACTAAATTTGCGTAGTTATTACAAAATCCATTGGCTTTTCTCTGCAGCTTTTTGTGCGTTCTGAGGTGCTGCCTATTACAAGTTTTTTTTTCCAAGAGTATTTAACATCCCTGGGTGTCTAGGGCTCATCAAAGTGTCTGAACTGGTATTATGGTAACTCAGGCTTTTGTAGGTCTTGTTACCTAATTAATCTACATCTTGTGGTCCTCTGCAATGATTACTAGAAAAAGCTTTCCTGGAAGGATTTGGAAAGCTTATAATTTTGCCATTGATTTCCAGGTATCTTGAAGTTGGTAAAGGCACGAAGCTAAAGCTTGTAGATTCTTGGGAAGAACACGCACACAGCGTAGCTTAGCTTGAGCAAACGACCTACAGGATCAACAAGAAAGCTGTTGCGTTAGAAAAATTGATGCTGAAGTTAGCAAAAAGTTGTCTTGGAAGCTTTTAGAGGATTTGAAAAACATGTTTGTGAAACAGAGCGTTTGCCTTGGAGAACTGGTCCGTAGAGCAGCCTTTGCTGTGCTGTGTTCAGGGCTCCGGCGTGCAAAGCCGCTGCGAAGAGGTGATGATTTCTGTGTCTGTGATCGACAGGCTGTCCACATCTGTAGTTGCCTAAATGGAGTGAGAAAAGCGTTTGGTGAGCAGAATCCTGCTGAAGTTCATGTAGCGTGTTCTGTACCTTCGTGCTGAGGTGCGTTTATTTCTGCTGCGTTAAGCTTCTGAGGGCAGAACAGCTTCGCTGCAAATCCTTAATCAGACGTCAGCTCACCCAGTTAGCTGATTCCTTAAAAACAGCAGAAAAAATGTTGGAAAACAGCATCCCACTCTAGTATTTAGTTTGCTTTGTTACGGAAGAAAGTGCTGTTGAGTTGCTTAAAGACTGCCAGAAGGTCCCATCTGTTCGAGAAGTGCAGAGATTAAGCGGTGGGCTGATTTAGGAGTGGGCAAGGGGTACCACGGATTTATATTTCCAGCCTGCTTGTATTTCATATTTGTGTGGTGGCCTTGTGAAATTCCTTTTACATTACGATGAAGTTGCAACCGTCAGTAAGGAGCAGAGAAGAGAGAAGCCCTGTGCAGGACAGGGCGGTGGGTGTGGGGAAGCTGCATGGGTACCACCGTGGTGAGGAATGATTTGGAACAAAGCATCGTCCAGCTCCGGCACTTCTACAGCGTGACTTCATCTTAATTTTTACGTGTAGCTCTGAGCCCTGTGGCGTTGGGCTGTTCTGTGCAAGGAGAGAAGTTCAGTGGAGAACAGCTAAGGGCCAAGGAGCTGATTGTTTTTAGGGCTGTTATCCTGTTCTGGTTGCCACTCTCGGTGACTTATTTCCCATTAAGTTCACATGTTATTGACCCATTATTAGTCTTATCAAATTTGCTGATGGACCAGCTTCTGTGACCCCTCCCAAGCCGCCTCGGTTAAAATGAGCTGGGTTAGCATAAGCACGACGAACACTGAGCCTCCTGCTTCGCCGTGCTGCAGAGCTGAAATTGGGGGTCCTCGTGCAAGTGGGCAAATTTGCAAGGATGGCAGGCTTGAGCTGTGAGATGGAAAAAGAGTCTTAAGTGGAAATGACCAGGCTATCAAGATGCATTGGAGGGGGACCGAGCAGGTCAGGGCTTTTCAGAAGTGGTATAAATAAGCTGAGAGTCATTCATTATCCTCAAAAGGATAATGGTTGGAGGAAGGGGATGAAATTGAGACGGGAAAACATAAACTGCATAATCTTAATGTGATGTGGCAGTTGCTGGACATGGCTCACGCACAGCCTTCAGGGCCAGAAGGGCTGGTTTTATTTCGCCAGACCTGTCTAAGGCAGGCTGCTCGGGCTTGTTAGCTTGCCTTTTGAAATGCAGTTTGATTTCTAATGTATGATTTGTGGGGTTGCTAGCATTTGCTGGTTCCTGCTTAACTGAGCTGCTCCCTGCATTGACTCTAAGGCGTTCAAAAAATGTCACAGAATCACAGAAGGGTCAGGGTTGGAAGGGACCTCTGTGGGTCATCTAATCCAACCCCCTGCCCAAGCAGGGTCACCCAGAGCAGGCTGCACAGCACCGCGTCCAGGTGGGTCTTGAATATCTCCAGAGAAGGAGACTCCACAACCTCCCTGGGCAGCCTGGGCCAGGGCTCCGTCACCCTCAGAGTGAGGAGGTTCTTCCTCATCTTCAGCTGGAACTTCCTCTGCTTCACTTTGTGCCCATTGCCCCTTGTCCTGTCGCTGGGCACCACTGGAAAGAGTCTGGCCCCGTCCTCCTGACCCCCACCCTGCAGATATTTATAGGCATTTCTAAGGTCCCCGAGTGTAGCGTGGGGGATGTCGGTGTGTAGCTGTCTCCTCGTCTTTAGCCAAAGCACTTCCACTCACAAGAGTCGCTCTGAGTGTGTGAGCGGATGGCAGGAGCCCTCCTATTGCATCCCGGTGATGAAGGATGCACAAAGAGGCCCCATCTGGAGTCCTGTGTCCAGTTCTGGGCTCCCCACTTCAAGAAAGATGAGGAGCTACTGGAGAGAGTCCAGCGGAGGGCTACGAGGATGAGGAGGGGACTGGAGCATCTCTCCTGCGAGGAGAGGCTGAGGGAGCTGGGCTGGTTCAGCCTGGAGAAGAGAAGGCTGAGAGGGGACCTTCGAAATGCCTCTAAATATCTGCAGGGTGGGGGTCAGGAGGACGGGGCCAGACTCTTTCCAGTGGTGCCCAGCGACAGGACAAGGGGCAACGGGCACAAAGTGAAGCAGAGGAAGCTCCAGGTGAAGATGAGGAAGAACTTCTTCCCTCTGAGGGTGACGGAGCCCTGGCCCAGGCTGCCCAGGGAGGCTGTGGAGTCTCCTTCTCTGGAGATATTCCAGCCCCGCCTGGCCGCGGTGCTGTGCAGCCTGCTGTGGGTGACCCTGCTTGGGCAGGGGGTTGGGCTGGGTGACCCACAGAGGTCCCTTCCAACCCCGACCATGCTGTGATTCTGTGACATCCCAGCTTGTGCTTTGTATTTCACGTTCATTCTGCTTGTGCTGGCCCGCTCTGTGGTTCGTGGCGAGGCGTGTGGTGGCCTTTGAAGGAATGCCGTGCCAGCTGGAGGTGCCCGCGGTGAGGAGGGAGCGTTATCTGGGCAGCCGAGCTGTGTGAAACGGATTAGCTGCGCTGGAGTTCCGTGTAGCCTGGCTGTGAGCCGTACCGCGAAAGCAACAACAAAAATACCCAATAAAACCTTCACTTAATGAATTCTTTCCAGTTAACTACTGCCAGGTATCTTGTGTTGATTTCTGTTGCGAAATTAGCGACTTGGGGAGGGGGGGGAACTTTTGCCACTTCCATAATATAATATGGAATATAAACGTTTGGAAAGGAGCTATGGTGAGATCAACAGAGACATCTGTTAAGCCTGCCGTGTATTTAGGGAATATCTGGCTGATAACTGAGATTTAACTAGTTTTAGGTTTGAAGACGGTAAAGTTTTCAGGAGGACGGACCCCAGTTTGGGCTGATAAGGAGGAACTGGCTGGAGGGAGAGGAAGGAGCACAAAGCTTCCCACGGGAGAGGGTTTTCTAAGCTCTTCTTTCCCTCTAGTGCAAACGAGTGTCTCTTCTTTTTGAAGTACCAATTACACCAGCAGCTTCTCAGAAACATTATCGGGAAAATGTTTGCATTCCTTGATGCCAAGTAGTTGTTTTCTGTGTCTTGTGTTTGCAGCCTCCATCCAACTGTCCTGTTTCGTTGGGTTTTTTAACGTACACTTTTTCATGTGCAAAAACCAGACAAGCAGTCGGAAAGAACCGCCAGAAAAACCCTGCGACTTCACCCGTACGACATCAAAATAAATGTCCACCACTGGCCATAGGTCCTTTGCCCAGATTTGATACCCGTGGCCTCATCTGTCCCTCACGCCCCCCCCGAGGCATCAGCAGGGAGTTGAAGGGGAAGGGCGGGCGCTGGCTTACGTGAGCAGCAGCTCCAAGCTGTGACACGAGGCTTTGTCATTTCAGGGTGACTGCTTTGGAAATAGAAACTCGCCTGGCGAAATCCTTGCCTTCGCCGAGAGCTTGTTGTCTGGGTTGTGCTGGATGGACGATGCGCGCTTTGAAATAGCAAAGCGGTTGTTCAAGGCGGTGGGAGCGAAGTCGGTGCCCCGCGAGGCTGGCTGACGTCTGTGCTCCCAGTTCCTGGGAACTCGGGGTGCTCAGATCTGCGTGTTCCATTTCAGACTGTTAGCATTCATCTAAAATCCTGGTGGACGACAGGGTGACCATGAGCCAGCAGTGTGCCCTGGGTGCCAAGAAGGCCAGTGGTCTCCAGGGGTGCATCAGGAGGAGTGTGGGCAGCAGGTCGAGGGAGGTTCTCCTCCCTCTCTACTCTGCCCTAGTGAGTCCCCATCTGGAGTCCTGTGTCCAGTTCTGGGCTCCCCACTTCAAGAAAGATGAGGAGCTACTGGAGAGTCCAGGGGAGGATGGGGAGGATGAGGATGAGGATGAGGAGGGGACTGGAGCATCATCTCCTACGAGGAGAGGCTGAGGGAGCTGGGCTTGTTCAGCCTGGAGAAGAGAAGGCTGAGAGGGGACCTTCGAAATGCCTCTAAATATCTTCAGGGTGGAGGTCAGGAGGACGGGGCCAGACTCTTTCCAGTGGTGCCCAGCGACAGGACAAGGGGCAACGGGCACAAACTGAAGCAGAGGAAGCTCCAGCTGAAGATGAGGAAGAACTTCTTCCCTCTGAGGGTGCCGGAGCTCTGGCCCAGGCTGCCCAGGGAGGCTGTGGAGTCTCCTTCTCTGGAGATATTCCAGCCCCGCCTGGCCGCGGTGCTGTGCAGCCTGCTGTGGGTGACCCTGCTTGGGCAGGGGGTTGGGCTGGGTGACCCACAGAGGTCCCTGCCAACCCTGCCATGCTGGGATTCTGTGATTCTGTGAAAAGCTGGAATATGATTTTTGTTTAGTTCGCCACATGCAGGAACCCGTTGTGGAGTTGTGAGCAATTCATTCCCCAGCTCTTGCGTCACGTCCAAGGTAGATATCAGGGACAAGGTAAATGTAAATTTTTAATCTAGACTCATTTACTGCAAATTATTGCTGGAAGTTCATTCATCTCTGTCGTGGAGGACATACATATTACCCTGAGAATATGATTTTTAAAACTTAATACTCTTATTTTTTATAGAAAATTGCTTGTAACTTATTTTACAAATGTTCAGTCAGCTTTTAATGGCACAATTTAAAAACTTGCAAATGGAATTTGACCCTTTTTCTACAGAGTGAAATCATCTGAAGAAGTGGAATCAAATAATAAAGTTGAACTGTTTCAGTAATGTTCCTCTTCTCTTCCCCCAGCATAAGATTTTTCCTTTATTTTAATTTTCTTACTGGAAATTGAAAACCATGTAAGAGTTATTTGATCAAACCACAGAAATATGTTTTCTTGTTAAGGAAAAAAATTCCCTACAGTATTTTTTTTCAAAATATTTTGAAAAGCCTTTTGCTGGCAGTATATTACGGAACCTAAACAAAATTGATGCTGTGTTTTTTAAATTACACAGAATATTTATTGTTCTAGCCATTAGCTCTGTGACACATTATTAACCTCCCAAATTTGTCGAATGTAAGCAGCGTAAATAGAAATAATGAGATTAAATAAAAAAGAGATGTTTAGGTTGAGCATCACGCCATTCAGCTTGATTGCAGAAAACATTTGGCTGTGAAATTGTCTCCCGAGGGAACTGGGAGTGCACTCCACACCTGGGTCACCGAGAGGTAGCCCAGAGTCCTGGCAAATGCCCCCGTTGGTGTAGAAAATCCTGCTGGAGAAGGCGGATTAATTAGATGACCTAATAGGTCTCTCTTAGTGCTTTTAACTTCTATGATTGTTGAAGCTTTACACATATTAAGTCCATATCAAAACTCATGGACAACAGAAGTGGCTTGGCTTTTTAGGGCTGGGTTTGGCCAGTGAAGTCATCTCTGGAAACCAGCTGAGGAGAGATTTCGCTGCCTCCAGGAACAACGGGTTTGTGTGACCGCTTAGTAAAATACCGTAAACTCTGTATTTTCATCCAAAAGAAAGGTCGTCACTGTTTCCGAGCACTGCCTAAAACGCGTGGTAGCGCTTCCCAGTTAAAAACCAGATGCTGTGATGCACCTTCCTGATGGTGCCCATTGCCCACTGAAGCGTGTTTAAATCTGCGCCAGGCTGAGGGGTCTTTGCTGCTTTGTTGGTCTTTGTTTGACATTTGCGCTATCCTGATTCCTAGTTGGGTTTTTTTTTCTTCCCATTCCTTATCCATTCATCGTAGCTTTGCTGGTGTGGAGGAACCGTCACAGTCTGTTGCAGGAGAAAGGGTTTGGACTATCAGCTGCATAAAATTGTCGCTCCAGCACACTCACAATATTTCTTTGAGGACAAGAAGTAGCGTTAGGGGAAGGTGCCTGGCGGGTAGACGAGCTGCAGTTGTCTGTTCATAACGCAGATGCATCCCCTTCGCTGACCTCCATCCTGGTGGCAACCAGAAGGGACGTAGTCTTCTGGCCAGATGTTTCTTGCTGCTTCTGCACGCGTCGGCTGGCTGCAGGCGCGCTCTGTGTTTCGTGAGTCCGGGGCACGGCTCCTGGCTGACGGGCCTTTGGATGGCTACTTGGCTCATGTGGATTCACCCACCACCAAAGGCGAGATCCTCTTATCCCATTAACTGTGGTCTTCGTCCACCCACTCCGGCAGCTGGGCTCTGCTCTCCCCCCTGTGCCCCCCTCCCGGGGTGGGACTCTGCTGTCAGGCGCCGCGCGAAGCAGTCGTCATGTGCCAAGTGTCTGAGGGATGCGCCTTATTTGCATAGATTTGAATAATGTCTACTTTATTGTGCCATTAAGCCTTCAATAAAAAGGAATTGCTTCTATAATTCAACAATGAGTTTATCAAAACAGTCGAAGGGAAAGTCTCTGGCAGAGGCTGGTTTTAACCATCTGATGAAAGGTGTTACAAAGTTTGGAGACCTACGTATTTTATGGGTTTTTTTAAGTGGGCCGTTAAAAGCCGCCTGTCAGACTGAAGCACAAGCATTTAGAATGACCTGAGCTCTGCTTTCCAAGTCCACTCCAAACCTTCTTGCAGAAAAACATCTTGGATCTCCAGCAAGAGCATCCAGAAACCAAACAGGGCGCATGCGTGCTGCAGAGGTGGGGAAGGAAAGGAGATGTGAGCCCTTCTTGGGTCTCCCCACAAAAATTCAACCTGATGATGCCAGCCAGCTTCTCCTTAGCTGCTTTGTGCCGTGGTAGCACCTACACAGGCCGTGTCAAAACACGAGGAGCCTCACGGCAAGGCCAGCTGTGGCTGCGATCCACACTCAAGACAGCCATGAAGTTGCTGGTTGAATTATCCATGTGTTCTCCTCCGTGTCTGCAGAATGCGGTCCCCGGGCTCCACCGCCGGGTTGCTCCGTGTCTCACAAGAGGGCACAGTGTGCCCTTCACTCCCGGCTGACCTCTTGCTTGCACCAAATTCATCATTCCCGTCACTCGGCGCGTGAGTCATTTCATCAGGCTGCGCTTTGTCTCTTGGCCGGGCGAGCACACGCTTGGAGACGAGATGCAGCGTGAGTCACAGTTCAAAAAGCAGGTGCCTGAACTGGTGCTGTCAAAAATAAATTTGCAGGACTTGATTCTTTATTCTGGGGGGTTTTTTTGCTGTTATTAACTGCAGCTTGTCTCAGGAAACCGGCTGGTTTTGATGGACGATAGACCATTTTTCCCCCTTTTAGATTAAAGATGGAGATTAGCTGCAGCAAGATGATCTTGTGCTTAATTCCTTCCAAATTAGCTTGCAGCCGTCTGACAGATTTTGGATGCGTCATTATAGAAAGTAGACTTCCTTGCTTTGCACAATAAACAGAAACAAAGTTCCCCATGCCCTGAAACACAGTTTTTTACTAATGCTCAGCTTTTCTGAGCAGGTTGACAAGGGAAGGAAGGAGGCTCAGAGCTATGTTTTCTGCCCTCGACTATCCGTGGTACATCAGATGGATGAAAAACCCGCTGCAGCGTGAGGGTCAGGCTCATCCCCGTGAAAAAGCACTAAATTTTAGGTGGCTGTCACTGGCTGGGGCACAGCGCTGGCTGCCTGTTTGGGGCTCTCTCAGCACCAGTGATACCCACATAGGAGCTCCTCAGAGTGGCATCAGGAGAGCAGAGAGGAGGAAGACGCATGACCTTGAAGAACGAAATAAAAATCCTATGGAAGAGGAAAGATGGCGCCCATAGGGACTCTGAGGGAGAGTTTCTGCTGCACGCTCAGGGTTCATTAGTTGGAAAGGGCAGAGGAGGAGAAAGGGTCCTGCTCGGGACTGAGAGATGAGCCAAATTGCTCTCAAAGTCCCTTCAGCTCTATGATGGAGAGCTGTATAATGAACAGCTACTATTCCTTACCATTTTATGATGTGCAAGAGAATCGGGATGGGTTTGATACCGTTACAGAGGCCCTGTCAAAGCCTGTAATGCCTCTCAGGTCAGCCGTGGTCCAGAGCAGCAGACGAGGTGTGGAGAGGGACTCTTGGGAGAGCTGGAGAAAGGAGTGTTTGTGTTCAGAGAAGAAATTCAGAGCATTGCTCATTCAGATGAGCCAAACGAAGGCCAAGATGTACAGCAGGGTAAAGCCCAGGGAGAAGGTTAAGGCACAGAAGAATGACAGATGGATGAATAAATTTAGTTGGGAAAGAGTTGAGATGAGAAGAAAGTTTCTGGTGTCAGAGCAGTGAGATCCAGTAGCAGGGAGCCTCTGGAAAGGTCTCGCAGAGGTGATGGCGCAGGCTGGAAGTGTTAACAACTTCTAAAGCAGAGCATTGCACTTTTATGTGCAGTCACCTACATTAGTGAAGGGCTGGATTCGGTGACCATGAGAAGTGTTTTCCAGCCTCCAGTTCCTGCATATTGGCTGGAGGGTGGTGGGCGTGCTGCTGAGCATCCCCATGACGTTAGAAAGCGTGTTGGAGGAGAGTTGCACGGAAGAAATTACACTGGGAAAGGAGAAGAGTTGCAGAAGCCTTTTGATTGGAATCATGGCATGGTTTGGGTTGGAAGGGACCTTTAGAGGTCATCTAGTCCAACCCCCTGCAGTGAGCAGGGACATCTTCAGCTGGATCGGGTTGTTCAGAGCCCTGTCCAACCTGACCTGGAATGTTCCCAGGGATGGGGCATTGACCACCTCTCTGGGCAACCTGTGCCAGGGCCTCACCACCCTCATTGTAAAAAAATTTTTCCTTACATCTAATGTAGATCTCTCCTCTTTTAGGTTAAAGCCATCACCCCTTGTCTTATCGCAACAGGCCCTGCTAAAAAGTTTGTCCCCGTCTTTCTTATAAGCCCCCTATAAGTATTGGCAGGCTGCTCTGAGGTCTCTCCAGAGTCACAGAATCACAGAATCACGGAATGGTAGGGGTTGAAAGGGACCTCTGTGGGTCACCCAGTCCAACCCCCTGCCCAAGCAGGGTCACCTACAGTAGGCTGTAGACGACCTTGTCCAGGCGGGTCTGGAATATCTCCAGAGAAGGAGACTCCACAGCCTCCCTGGGCAGCCTGGGCCAGGGCTCCGTCACCCTCAGAGGGAAGAAGTTCTTCCTCATCTTCAGCTGGAGCTTCCTCTGCTTCAGTTTGTGCCCGTTGCCCCTTGTCCTGTCACTGGGCACCACTGCAAAGAGTCTGGCCCCGTCCTCCTGACACCCACCCTGCAGATATTTAGAGGCATTTTGAAGGTCCCCTCTCAGGCTTCTCTTCTCCAGGCTGAACAAGCCCAGCTCCCTCAGCCTCTCCTCCTAGGAGAGATGCTCCAGTCCCCTCCTCATCCTCTTAGCCCTCCACTGGACTCTCTCCAGTCGCTCCTCATCTTTCTCCAGGCTGAACAGCCCCAGCTCCCTCAGCCTTTCCTCACAGCAGAGGGGTTCCAGCCCTCGGATCATTTTTGAGCCTTGTTTGGTTGATCCTTCTTCCTTCTCTTCTCCTCGCTGCTACTGCTCTGCTTGGTCTTTGCTGCTCTCACCACTGAGGACGAGCGCGATTGCTCGCCGTAATTCCCAGGCACCACGCTTGGGTTCCGCAGGACTGTTTTATGAACAGCGGAGTAAGTACTGTCCTTGGCTCTTTCCAAGATGAAAATAAACTTTGCGCTCGGTGCACGCTCCCACTCACGCGCCAGACGCCCCTGGGCTGTATTTCTGCCGTTGCCTTCGCTGTGCTCTCTCCATTACCTCCGGTAATTGAGTCGCCCGTGGGATACAGCGCCAGGGCATGCTCGGTTGCTTTGTGGGAAGAGCGTTGGGGTTCGACCCCTTTGGTGGAGGTGGGGAGAAGATGATGAAATCTGCAGTTGTCAACCAGGCAGACGGCAGCTTACATCGCTACAGCCTGCAGAATATGTATTTATCTACCTTGCACAGACGAACAAATTGTGGTTGCGATCGTTCCAGTAAATATGAGATATGAAAACAGTTTTAAGTTTCGTTTTCCTTACTGTCATCTCCTTTTTCATTGAGCAGCAGTAATTTCATAGCGTTGTTTGACTCCTGTTCGGTTTTTTCAGTGTCTTGCATTGTATTGAGTTTCTGTTGAGCATTTAAGTACAGTCGTACAGTTTTATGCCTACTGGAAAAAGCAATAATTATTTCGTTAATACCAGGGTAGAATTTGTCCATACTATACAAGAATCATGGAATGGTTTGGATTGGAAGGGACCTTAAAGACCATCTGCTTCCAACCCCCCTGCCATGAGCAGGGACATCTTCCACCAGCCCAGGTTGCTCAGAGCTCCATCCAACCTGGCCTTGAACCCTGCCAGGGAGGGGGCAGCCACAGCTTCTCTGGGCAGCCTGGGCCAGGGTTTCACCACCCTCACGGGGAAGAATTTCTTCCTAATATCTCATCTAAATCTGCCCTCTTTTAGTTTAGAGCCGTTCCCCCTTGTCCTATCACTGCACACCCTTGTGAAAAGCCCCTCTCCACTGAACATACTGGGTAAAATCTGTTTCTTAGCTTTTTTTGCTTACGTGGAACAAAAGAAGGCCCTCTCTTGTAGCAGTACTCATGGACTTAGACTTGCATCCCCATCAGACTGTTGTACCATCCCACAATAACGCTGGTTGCGTGTAATTGGGGTTTCAGTTCACCAGTGGAAAAAGCACTGGCTTATTTTGGGGTTAATTAATTGTTAATTGTGTGTGGGGTCGGCACCTGGCTCTGTTGAGAACAGATTTTTGTTTCTGGGCTGGGCCGTTGCATTTTGTCTTTCTAATAATGTATTGAAATTAGCTGTTGATCATTCAAATCGAATCTTCACAACAGTACAGTGGGAGGGTGATGTTCAGAGCCTCTGAGGGTCAGCAAGGGATCCGGTCCCCTGCTTCTCCAGGGTGGGAGAAAGCTGGCTTCCCTTTTTATTTTAATTCACATTTTACCTGAAAACTTCATTTAGCGTCCATGTAAGTGTGAAATACTCGTATTCAAAGTAAAATGGCTTCAGTAAGGCGTGTTAAGAGTAGTCCGTCTTCGGACTGCTCCTGAAGAGTAGTAGAAGAAGAGCCCATCTGCCCTTCGCCAGGTCACTGAAACCAGATCCGGAGCCAGGATCACAAACCGGGCCTCTGCTCGGCTGAATCCTCTGCTGTCCAGTTTAAAACAGGACAGTACAAGCCAGTAGACTTCCTAACGCACTTTCAGCTCCCAGAGCAACCAGCTGCCCGAGAGCATCGTCCAGAGCGGTCTAGAAGCGACTGGAAAGTGAGCAGGACCCCTTGGGAAAGAACAGAAAGGACAAAAATGGGGGAACGCAGCTTAGAGGAAACAGTGGCGAAAGAGAGAGCGGTTTGGGGGTTGGTGTTCTTTACAGTGTTACTGCATGCGGTGCTCTGAAGGTGTTACGTGGAGGTAAACTCTGGAAACACAAGTTGAACCACCAAGTCGCAGTGAGTCACAGAATCCCAGCATGGCAGGGGTTGGCAGGGACCTCTGGGGGTCACCCAGCCCAACCCCCTGCCCAAGCAGGGTCACCCAGAGCAGGCTGCACAGCACCGCGGCCAGGCGGGGCTGGAATATCTCCAGAGAAGGAGACTCCACAGCCTCCCTGGGCAGCCTGGGCCAGGGCTCCGTCACCCTCAGAGGGAAGAAGTTCTTCCTCATCTTCAGCTGGAGCTTCCTCTGCTTCAGTTTGTGCCCGTTGCCCCTTGCCCCGTCCTCCTGACCCCCACCCTGCAGATATTCAGAGGCATATCTATAGGTCCCCTCTCAACCTTCTCTTCTCCAGGCTGAACAAGCCCAGCTCCCTCAGCCTCTCCTCGTAGGAGAGATGCTCCAGCCCCCTCATCATCCTCGTAGCCCTCCGCTGGACTCTCTCCAGTAGCTCCTCATCTTTCTTGAACTGGGGAGCCCAGAACTGGACACAGGACTGCAGATGGGGCCTCCCCAGGGCAGAGCAGAGGGGGAGGAGAACCTCCCTCGCCCTGCTGCCCACACTCCTCCTCATGCACCCCAGGATCCCATTGCCCTCCTTGGCAGCCAGGGCACGCTGCTGGCTCATGGTCACCCTGTCGTCCCCCAGCACTCCCAGTCCCTCTCCACAGAGCTGCTCTCCAGCAGGGCCGCCCCAGCCTGTACTGGTGCCTGGGGTTGTTCCTCCCCAGGTGCAGGACCCTGCC
The DNA here is from genome assembly GCF_030867145.1 of Opisthocomus hoazin. Lineage (NCBI taxonomy): Eukaryota > Metazoa > Chordata > Aves > Opisthocomiformes > Opisthocomidae > Opisthocomus > Opisthocomus hoazin. The sequence continues at coordinate 2,785,712 of NC_134418.1, read as the reverse complement.
CTTGCCCGGTGACCCAGCGGTGACGTGCCGGTGTTTGGGATACGCTGCTGATGGGTTTGAAGGAAAAAAAACCTCCATACTGTTATTTAGCATAAGCTGCTCCTTAGTTATTAAATTTAGGGGAGAACTACAAGGCTTGTGCAGTGCTTGGCTTTTTAATAGCTGGATTTTTATTAAGTAGATGTGTTTTTTTGCAATGAGTAGGGTTTTGATTGTTACTGACATTGGTTTTAGCTTCGCTAGCTACGCGCTGGATATTTGCCAAGCGCAGAAACGCGCTTCGTGCCCTGAAGCCTGTACGATCTGCAAACGACGGCGCTGGGGGAAGAGGGAGGGTGTCACACGCCGTCTAACACTGGTTTTTCTCCTCTGCCTTCCCTCGCTGCAGACGGTACCGAAGCCGATAGCGCTGGAGCCCTGCTTCGGGAACAAAGCAGCCGTCCTCTCCGTGTTTGTGAGGCTGCCTCGAGGACTTGGGGGTATACCACCACCGGGACAGTCAGGTGAGGAATATTGTTGTCTCCACTGGCTTGGCAGTAACTCCGTGCTCCTTCCCCAGCCTCACAGATTCGCCTGACCCTTTCAGAGTTGATCTCACAGCAATTCCTGGAGCCACACCACAGCTGAGGAGGTGCTCGGGTCGGTTTAAGCTAGCTAGCTTGGGCCCTGCCAGCTTCCGACCTGAGGTTTGATTCCATTTCTTGGGTCAGTTGATGGAGGAACAGTTGATATCTGGAGTACACTTTAATTTATGGCTGGGGATAAAGAGTTGTCTGGTCCAGACAGGTCTGCAGTAGTTACTTATGGAGGTAACTCCTCTCCCAGCCTGTTCCCCTTCATTCCCAGCTCTGTTTGTAGGGAGACGTCAAGTCCTTTCAAAGCGTCTGTGCTCTGCTCTTGGCAGCTCTGAACTGAGAAATTTTCTCCATCCGGCTTAAGGCTTTGTTGTTCCCACCTTTTGTTACTTCAACCTGATGTCAGGGCACTGAGACGTGATCTCCTGGGCAGGTGGTGATTTAACTGGGGTTTCTCCAGTGCCCGGTGAGCACGGTGAAGCAGAGGATCAATCAAGGAGCATGAGCTGGGTCCGAGATGGGGCGGTTTGGTTGTGAGCTGTGGTACAGTGGTTTCTCTGCGGATCTGCCGGGAGGAGGTTGGAGAGGTGGCGGGTGTCCGGGAAGCACACCAGAACCTCCGTGGACCTGTGCTCTCAGGGTTTATTCCAGCACATCTGCCGGTGCAGAGAAAGACACCTCTCTCAGTATTACGGGTTTCACATCCATTAATACCCACGCTTCTGATTCCCACCTTTTTCTGCTGCAGTTGCTTGCAATAAAACGTACAATATTTAAAAGCTTATTTCCGAATCGCCGCTAGAGTTTAATCTCTTAAGCCAAAACGCCTTTCTACTTTGCTTTTCTTAAGAAGAGCTCAAAAAATGATACTCATTTTGCGGCTTGGAGGGTTTCTCTCGGCAGCGGTGGAAGGGTTCGTTCCTGTGACCGTTTTGTTTCGTTGCCTCAGGTCTCGCGGTGGCCAGCGCGCTGGTGGACATTTCACAACAGATGCCAATTGCCTACAAAGAGAAATCGGGTGCAATACGAAATCGGAAACAGCAGCCCCCTGCACAGCCAGGAACCTGTATTTGATGCATGGACATCAGAAACTGTCTAGGGTTTTAAACAAAACGGAAAAGTAATACCGAGGAGGAGGAGGAAGATTTCCAAGTTGTGTGACGAGAGACTGGAAGCACTCAGAAAAACACGACTTCCTTGAACCCGACCTTTTCCCTCATCTACGTGATCGCTGGCTTGATTTGACAACTGCTCCACTTAAGTTTTACTGACACGTGGCTTCAGATTGCTCCTTTGTTTTCTTCGAGTTTAAAGTGAAATTAATTTTATTGCAGGTCCGGTAACATCCGATCGCCGCCGTTCATGGTCAGTGTAAATAGAACCGTAGTCCAATATGAATGACACTCAGGTTTATACATGGAAAGTGCTTTGTAGTTCGTGTATTTATCAAACTGTACAAAAAGAAAAAGATGCAGTGTTTACAGGTGTCAGCTCTCAACACATAAACACTACTATTAATCTTCAGAGCATCTTCATCCTTTGTTTTCATTTAATAATATATGTTTATTACCTCATTATTTAAGTGGAACTCTCTTCCTGAGACAGCATTTCTGTAGTCGCCATGGTCCGGAACACCAGGAACGCAAAGCTGGGATGGTTTAGAGGTTGATGTCGCGTGTTGCTCAGACCACGTGCGATGCCTGGAGAAGCTGGATGTTGCTTTTGAAGGACTCAGTGTTTACATAGTCTTAACCTGCTTGGAGTACACCACACACAAGTGCCTAGACTTGAACAGATCTAGGGAGTGAGGAGACTGCTACCCACGTTTCTTTTTAACCTAATTATATTCCTTTTAAACGTATGTATACACACTTCTGTATAGTCACCCAAGGCAAGCTGTGTTCTCTGTGAGATATCACTTGCAGTCAGGGGAAAATGGCATTTTCCTGACCACCAAACTACTCAACCAGGTGGAAATATCTGGAGGGAAAGTAGAGTTTCAGTATCTCGCAACAGAACTCCTGGTTTCACCGGCGCTTTTAGTAGAAGCAGTTTGTGTTCCAGGTCAGATACATTATATTTCTTCCGATTTTCTCTACCCGTTTGTCCTCTTTCCCTCTCCCTTCCCTCCTGCCATTCTTCTGGATGAGAGCTGAGCTGTGCAGGGGCTCAGAGGCATCGCTCCTCAGCAAAAAGATTCGCTCCGTCTCCTTACAGGGTGTAAAAAGCAACACTCCGCGTGCCAGATCATTTGAGGATGAAGTAAAGAGGAGCTTTAAATAAAAAGCAAGCAGAGCAGCTTCGTTTCGCCACACATTTGAGTTCTACATGAGCAGTTATTGGTATTTCCCGTTGGGCTTGAGCTCTCCTACATGTTGAAGAAGGTGGCTTGGTGGTGAGAGGAAGGGACTTGCAAAGAGCAGGCTTGGCTTCTGGGGGATGTATCAAACCAGCCGAAGCACCCTGACTACTTGGGGTCACGTTTTGAGGTTCAAGGTTGGGCTTAACCCATCGGTCTGTGCGTGCCGCTGCCCGGTGTCTCCCTGGATTTGGGAACGCGGCGCAGCACCGGGGCCAGGCGAAGCTGCGACGTTGAAGCTGGTAGGAAGACGTTACGTGAAGGTGCCGAACGAGGCGTGTAATTGTTGCTTGATCACAGTAAGGGCGCTTTCATTCGGGTCGCTGGTTTCTGGTGAGGACATCTAGGACGTATGAGGTGGAGAAGTGACCGAGGGGAGCGAAGGGAAGCGCTCGTGAATCTTCTGGCCAGGCAGCACCCTTTTCCTGAATGAAACCCAAGTAACCGCATCTCTTTTTGTGCACGTTTCGGTGAGCGGTCACATAGCAGCCACTCGTTTTTGTTTTGGGGTTTTTTTTTAACCGTGTATTTTGAAGGAGCTCTTTGGAGCGCGGCAGCATCGCCATAAAGAAGTGAATTGCTGTGCGTGTCCGGACGGCAGTGGTGGGAGACAGCCTGCTGGTTTAAAGACCCTGGTGGGTTATAATTCTGATTTAATGTGTCATTTCACAAATACAACAGGACTGCAGAAAAAATACTGTGGAAAAAAAATGCATTTTATATATATGTGTGTGTGTATGTATATATATAAAAGGCATCTGTTGCTAAACTAGAAGTTTAAATGCCCTCTGGGGAAAAGAAATTATGGGAGGGAAAGGGGTGAGCTTTGTCTTTTGGAACGAAAGGGTTTAGGCAATTGGAGTTGTAACTGATGCACAGATTACCTCAGACAGATTCATCTCCTGAAAGTATTTTCTAACTTCCTATGTGTATAGGGCTAACCTGAACCGGAGAAAGAACACTGGACGAAAATCCCTCCCCTGTTATTACTCTGCGTGTTTTCAGTCGTGGCGCACATCCCCATGTTCGGAACCGTCGTTGTCTCGCTTTTCTGACGCTTCTTTGAGAGGAGAACGGCCAACCCAACTGGAGAAAGCTCTTGGGCTTAAGTCTCCATATTCAGGACAGCTCTTAGGCAGGTGCTTGAAGTTGTTGCTTGGGTTTTTCTGAGCAGGAACAGCTTTCAGGACAGTAGGCCTGGAGGGGTGATGTATTTTTATGTTAACAAGAAGACGTAAGCGTGGGTTGGGGGTTTTTTGTCCCCCCGCGGAGAGCTGGGTTGTCTGGTCTCAGAAGCTCACAGCGGAGTGTGCCCAGGAGCGTAGCCATGAAGTTAGATGTCAGATATTGGAAAGACGAGTGAAAACGATCCAACTTGGAGGTTCAGCAGAACCAAAAAATGTAAATAGAGGAGCAAGACTTATTTATATAAAGGAAACGAAACAGCTCCTTTAGGACGTAGCCCTGCTCTGCATCTGATCTCCATCCTGATGAGGGAAAGAGAGAACGCTCATACATATCTCTGCTGCAAACAGTGTCATCCCAACTTCAAGGTAAAATAGAGATGAAGGTGGGAAGGGATGGGGGGAAGAAGAATTGCCAGTGGTTTATCACCAGGCCAATATCAAAAGTGAAGGATTTATGGGTTGATTTCTTTTGGAGGTGGCTGGGAGGGGACGGGGAAGAGCAACCTTATTTCATGGGAGAATCTGTAAATAAATGAAAAATAACACACCGATTTTGCACTTGTACATAAACTATACAGTAGCGTGCAGAACATGGAAAAGATTTAAAGTGTATATAAACCAGAAAATTATTGAATGTATTTTTGATGCATTTTAAATGATGTATGAGTTTTGTCTTAATAACTTCTTCATATGATGAGCATTCGATAACTTTCCAGAGCTTTAAAGAAACATCAAATTATATCCGTGATATCTTGCAGTATAAAGCAGGGAGGCATAACTTGACTTTTATGTATTCAAATGCATTTCACTTAAATGTATAAGCGAAGTAAAGTGCAGCTCTTCTGTTTGAAAGGGGAAAAAACCCAACGCTTGACGACAGGTAATAAATGTACTTAAAGTAGTCATTACTTGGAGGATTAAGTCAGCAGTTTAAGCCTCTACCATTAAGATTGTGCCGGTGATTTCCATTCAAAATCACTCTTTGCAAGCGTTTCTAACTGGCTGAAATTCAGCGTTCAAGGTCTCAACCCTCAGAACGTTTTTATTCTTGGAGAGTAGCCTTTTAAAAAAACTAATAAAAACTCGGAAATGTTGTAGCCCTTTTTTTTTTCTAGAAAGCGACAGTGCCATTGGATCTCCAAATAACATACATTTTTCAGGTTTGCCGTTTTCCATTCTTTTTAGCTCAGGATTTTCTCTGGGCTGTTGTAGCAGGAGTGACAGGAGACCCTGCCGCGGTGTGGGTCAAGGTGTTGGGTACGAGAAGGCTCATGGGACACAGCTTTTGAGTCATTGCCACTCTTCCTGGGCTTAAAATGCGCTGTATTGAAATTGCCAAAATAAAGCTGTACGTGATGGGGTAATGCCTGTGAGTAGCATCAAGTCGTAGCGACTGATGTACCAAAAAGTGATGGGGTGGCACCCGAAAAGCACGATGGCCCCTGATGGGAGGTACGCGCTTCTTAGGGCGGGTTTCCATACTAAATACTGCTCAGAAACATCATTTTCTCTGCCGTGAACGTTTACCAAAATGCATAGCCTCTGGGTTTATAGCACGGTTTTAAAATGGCAGCTCAGCTTGCTTAGCCCTAAATGAGCTGAAACGAGCTTTTGGTGGAATCCCCTCGCTCAGGAGGCTGGAGTAGAACTTTCACCTCTTCCCGTGACCCGCTGAAAGTCCAGCGCCGCAAAGACGAGGCTGGTTCTCCATCCTTAACAGCTCCTGAGGTTACCAATCAAATACTTGTGTTTTCCACGAGACCCTGAGTTGGGGACGGAGCATCAGCTGCGCCTCAGAACCCGCAGAACCCTTTATCCCTGCGAACAGGGGGGGATTCGCTGGCGCTGAGCTTACGAGAAAGCAAAGAGCGGCCGCTCCATGCCGGGAGCAACTTTTAAACTCCTCCATCCCGCTTGCGGCACGCTGCTGATGTCCCTTCTTTTCCCGTTTCCTTCATACCTTCATTTGGGAATATTCCAGGGGAGGGGGGGTTGGGTTTTGGGAGCCTCCGGAGGGAAGCTGGGGAGGGAGCCGCGCGTGTTTCAGATGGAGAGATGCTCGCCAGCGTTCGGGGGCAGCGGGAAGGGAGCGCTCCACCCGCGTGGCTTGTTTTCGGACACGAATTTTGGCAATTCTAGTCCAATTCGTGCTTGTTTTGTGTCGGTGGCTGCTTAAATTTGACGAGTTTCCCAGGCTAGGAATACTACAATAATGTATATGTGCTGGTTTTTTCTGCTTCTGCACCAGGGCAGGGTTTGTTCAGTTATTACTTTGTTCTAACACTACACGTGGACTATTTCTGTGCGTCTTCCAGGTACTGGAGTTCTTTAGCCATTACCTCTCCATTTATCATTGTCTCCACAAACCTCGCCAGAAGAGAGAAGAAAAAAAAACAAAAAATCGTGGAGGAGTGAAACATACGTCAGTCCATTTTTGTAAAAAAAAAAAAAAGAAAAAGGGGGGAAAAAGAAAATAAAAATAGAGTTTTGTATTACTCTGAAATTTGTGCACAATAAATGTTCTTTACACAAAGATCCTTGAATTAATTGTATTCTGGATTTTTTTTTCTTTGTTCTGTAATTATTTACGATTCTTACCTGTGTTCAGATTTGAGCTTAGTTTGTTAATATGTATAATTTAGCATTTATTGCATTCATATGTAAATAGGAGCAAGTATTGTAAACTATTTCATTGCCGGGGGTTGTGGGTGTTATACATACACACATTTAGGACTGCAGTTTTTGGTATAATTTTTTGTATTGTAAAATAACAGCTAATTTAAAGCAGGAACGAGAAAATTATTGGGAGGTCTGTGCATTTTAAATACAAATGTGAAGTACATGTATATAAATAAAAGTAAATAATGCAAATCTTTCCTCTGAAATAAAAAGTAGATGATCTGGTTAAAATTTTTTTCCCCTCACTTTTTCTTCTTTTTCCCCCCCCCTTTCTTAAAATAGGGGGAAGAAGTAACTCAAGGTGCTTTTTAAAGACTCGTGGCTGGGGTGAGGGCGAGTGATGGTGGATCTCAAGGTGTTCGTGTCTCCCGGAGCAGGCTGCGTTCACCCTGTACCGAATTCGGGAGGAGGGACAAGACGCCGCGTCCTCCACCGAAGCGCGGGGCTGGCTGCGGTGTTGGCACACTGCTTTGCCATCGTCCCCCGGACCGTCACCCTCACCTACGGCACCGTCAGTACGGGGACCAGCACTGTTCAGCGTTGTTGGTGACATGGACACTGGGATCGAGTGCACCCTCAGCAAGTTTGCCGATGACACCGAGCTGTGTGGTGTGGTCGACACGCTGGAGGGAAGGGATGGCATCCAGAGGGACCTGGACAGGCTGGAGACGTGGGCCCGTGAGAACTTCAATGAGGTTCAATAAGGCCAAGTGCAAGGTCCTGCAAATGGGTCGAGGAAATCCTAAACACGCACAGAATGGATTGAGAGCAGCCCTGAGGAGAAGGACTTAGGGGTGCTGGTTGGTGAGAAGCTCAACATGACCTGCCACTGTGTGCTCACAGCCCAGAAGGCCAACCGTGCCCTGGGCTGCATCCCTGGCAGTGTGGGCACAGGGCGAGGGAGGGGGTTCTGCCCCTCTGCCCCGCTCTGCTGAGACCCCCCCGGGAGTCCTGCGTCCAGCTCTGGAGCCCTCAGCACAGGACAGAGCTGGAGCTGTGGGAGCGGGGCCAGAGGAGGCCCCAGCAATGATGCGAGGGCTGGAACCCATCTGCTGGGAGGAAAGGCTGGGAGAGCTGGGGCTGCTCAGCCCGGGGAGGAGAAGGACAAGGGGAGACCTGAGAGCAGCTGCCAGTGCCTGGAGGGGCTGCGAGAGAGCTGGAGAGGGACTGGGACAGGGCAGGGAGTGATGGGACAAGGGTGATGGATTCAAGCTGAAAGAGGGCAGATTTAGGTTAGACATAAGAAAGAAATTCTTTACTGTTGGGGCGGTGAGGCCCCAGCCCAGGCTGCCCAGAGAAGCTGTGGCTGCCCCCTCCCTGGCAGGGTCCAAGGCCAGGTTGGACGGGGCTGGGAGCAGCCTGGGCTGGTGGAAGGGGTCCCTGCCCGTGGCAGGGGGTTGGAACTGGATGGTCTGTAAGGTCCCTTCCAACCCAAACCAGTCTCTGATTCTACGTCTTCCCCGAGATGCCTTAGGGCAGCTTTTGTCCCTGATCATCTCCACAGCTGTCTCTGAAGGGTGGTGGAAAGGAGGAGCATCCTGAAGAGCTGTCAAAGTCTTCATTGTAAAGGGGTTCATCCTCCATGCATGTCACCTAGGATGGTCAAGGCTGAAGAGGGAATTCATTTGGTCCAGCTCCTCAGTGCTGGGGTCATGAGTCCTTGCTGTCATGGTATCACTGGTCCTTCTCTGGTTCAGCAGCTGTATTACTGTCCCAAAGCTCAGGGCTTCTGAGCTTGGGTTTTAATAAGCCCAACAGAAACAGAAAATCTCAGCCTCTTCCCTTTCTTACTCTCACCGCTAGTTTTTCCACTAACCCACACCTTCCTTTGAATCAGAAGAGAACAATCTGACATCCCTGGAGACGTCCAAAGAGTTTTGCTAGTAATTTTGCCACGTCATCCGATGTTGGTGCCAGCTGGTGTTTCAGATGCGCTCAAAAGCTGGGAGAGCAACGTCGGAGGTGACCTCTCCTCTCCCACCCCTTGGAAGCCTGCGTGCAGCACACCCAGCATCCAGAAACACATTCCTGCCGAGACGCAATCCGTTGTTCTCCATTTATTTTTATGTCGCTCTTCAGCTTTCAAATTCAGCGCTGCTGAGACGAAGCAGAGTTGAACCTGGCGTTTATGAGCCATGAAGGTTTCAGTCACCGCCGTCGCCGAAGACCGTGGTGCTACTTCATCCCATGGCATTAAACTTGGATTAGAAGCCCAATTCTCAGCAATTGCTGCCGAGCTGAGCGGAGCGTGCCAGTGTGAAAGCACAGCGTGGTGTGTCCAGATTTGAAATGAAGTGGGCAGGGGGCAGTGGTTTTAAAGCTCGTTTAAGCTCATTTTGGACAGCAGGATGCAAAGTAGATGTATGGGGCCGTGTTTCAGCCCTGCTCTGATTTCTCCTCTAGTGTTGTAGCAAAGAGGTTTGCAGGGAAGGAATGGAAGAGATTGTGGAGGCTCTCCAAGGCTCTGCCTACGTCCAGGATAATGCTCTTTGCTGTGTAACCTATCATTAATGAACGTGGTTGGGTAAGGAGCCAGAGAGGTATTTGCCATGCAGCTTTTCTTTCCACAAGACTTAAATATCAAGCACCGACAGAAAGAGGGGAGGCAATTTAAAGTCTCTTTAGAAAGCAACCAATTTAACTCAACCACCCTACAGAAAGCCTGGACTTTGGGTTGCGTTGGGTGTTGTTTCTCCTTACCCAAGTAAAGGGTGGGGTTTGGGGCAACTGTTGGATGGGTTACACATCACTGGTTGGTATTAAAATCATCTGTTGGTCTGGTGGAAGCACAAACGCTTGCTTTTTTTCCCCATTAATGGGAAGAGGGGAGGAAAGAGATGTGTACAAATGAGCCAGAGCTCCACAGCTACCACAGCTTACCATTCTGGAAAAAACAATTCGTGGAAATTTTTCTGTTTCTCCTTGGGGGTTTTGGTTTCTTAACTAATTAAGTAAGCAACAAAGCAGGGGATGGAGTGACAAAATGAAAACTCGGAGACATAAGGCAAAGTGGATGGGGGGAGATGTTTTAATTAGATGACTGATGGGACCTGCTGATGATTTTGTGGGCTGGTGATGGTGCTTCAGGGCCCAGGTGTCACCATCAGGTGGGCTGAACTCCCAGTGTTCCCCATTGCAGGGGCGAGCAACACTTTCCCAAACTGTGTGTGCAACACAGGTAGCCCCAACACCCAGCGTCCCACGATCCTGGGACACCAATCTTCACTCTGTGGCCAATACTGAGGTCAGGTCCATGATGTCCTTGGCCGGCTGTTTTCTCCGTGGTGGGTCCAGAGACTCAGTGACAAGCTCGGGTTTAGGGAGCTGCGCTAGGGAGATCTTTGGGGAAATAAGATCTGCCCCCAAACAAAAGAGCAAGATCAAACGGTTCAAACCACCTTGAGATGACTGATCGGACCCTTCCTCTCCCCTCCTCTGCCCTGTGTTCTTGGGTCCCCACTCAGACCTTCTCATGCATGTCCCAGAAGCCACATCTGCGGGGAATTTAGCCATAAAACACTGCCAGAATTGCCTCTGACTGGCTCTGACAGGGAGGATCACCACTTGCTTCTCTTTATTACCCTGCCTCTGGCGAGAAGCCCGGGGTGCAGCTCTGCATGCACATAGTTTGCAGCACCAGGGCTGTTTTGGATCTCACCCCACTGGTGGTCACCAGCGATGCCGCGGGAGGGTGGGATTTAATCTCTCCTGGTCCTCCCACTAGCTCCTGAATTTAGTTTGGAAGCAGAGGTTTAGCGGGGAGGTCTGGGTGGTGACAGCTGATCACGAAGCGCCGTCGTGATGGGGAATTAAAGCAAAGCATGGAGATAACTCCAGTGTCTGCATTTCTCCATCCGTCCCACCGGCAGCTCGCTGACGGTTTTATCAGCTCTGCAGCCACAGCGTGCCTCCGACAGCGTGACTGGCAGTATTTCCATTGACACGTTCCCTGGGATCCCTGCTCCTGACAGAAATCATTTCCACTTCTCCTTAGAAAAAAAAAAAAGGGGGGAAGGGGGGGAAAAAGCGCTTTGAACATTTTTCATGTCAGACCTCATTCTGCAGCGCTTCCCTTTGGCTAACATCCGTCATTTCCGCACTTGGTGCAGAAAGACGACGTTTTAATAACCCAGGCGAGATGCATCCACCCCTATCAGCACATTAGCACCGTTTGCATGGAGATAACGGATGGTAAATTGTTGTTTCTGCTTTAAACGTCCCCTCGCAGCGGTTGTACGTCAGCAGCAGAATTTTGCTTGTGCTGTGTCTACAGTCACAGCGCGATGAGGGATCGCTGGTCCCCGTCGGGTCCTGCCTGCGGGTGTCTCCTCCGAACCTCCAGAGATGCCCCAGGCTCATCTCTGTCCTGGGGGCTACAGAGGTTGTGGGACCTTTTCTCTGGGAATTGGGGAAAATCACTTCATCTGCCCTTGCTTCAGCATTTTCCCTGTCTGATGTCCTTGGCTGGAGAAGGAAGTGGGGCTCAGTTTTGTTTTGGGCACAGGCAGTGCCCCCAGAAACCATACCCAGCCCCAGAGACGTGATAGAAGTGAGGGTCAGGCAAAGCCCCTGCTAGCTATTACAGAATCATAGAATGGTTTGGGTTGGAAGGGACCTTAAAGATCATCTAGTTCCAGCCCCCCTGCCATGAGCAGGGACATCTTCCACCAGCCCATGTTGCTCAGAGCTCCATCCAACCTGGCCTTGAACCCTGCCAGGGAGGGGGCAGCCACAGCTTCTCTGGGCAACCTGGGCCAGTGTTTCACCACCCTCATTAGTGGTGCTCCTGCTCCAAAGCCTCTTCACCCTCAATTTAGGGTGATTTCCAGGCTTGCATGAAGCCAGTTGCTACGACCTAGCGGAGGGATGTCCTGACCAGCCCTTCGCCCCGTATCGATCAAACCACCACACGCCGTCCCGGCGCGTAACCCACCAGTCTAGACCCTGTGACCACAGGAGTCCCCTGGTCTCCTTCCAGGCCAGGTCCCCCCCAAAAACCAGCGTCCACTGGCAACCTGCATCCCCGTCTGGCCCTGGACTGACCCCCACCATGTCTTTGGGTGCTGACCTTGGTTGAGCAGCCACCTGCCGAGAAGAGAGGACAATACATCAAACCAACATTTTCACACCACTGATCAGGTTCAACAGGCTGGAACCTTCCCAGGAAACTTTCTTTGTGTCGACAAAATCCCAGCAGCCGAAACAGCCTTCACATTGTGGGGAAGGAAACAGCTTTGACGAGGGTCCCGAGTCGGGTCCTGACCCTCAGGCTTTGCTCCCCCTCTCCATCCTCAGCTGCTTCATGCATGCATGAAGACACGTGTGATTTTGGGGAGGAAAAAATGCAACGTTTCTAGCTTCAACCTTCAACTCGCTTTGTGTTTCAGAACCGACTTGAATTTCACTTGGTATTTTTGTATAAATTTTATATACATTTGTTTTCTAGAAAATCTTTTTCACCCAAAATTGGCAAGAAAACATTCAATTTGCCTCTAATCAATTTCTCTCTTTCTTTCTTTTTTTTTTTTTGAAGTTGCCAACTCACAGATGTTCGTGGCGCAAACAGAAGTCTCCCTGGCTGGCATGAACCGCCACCCTCCCTCCCCCTCCATCTCCCCTCCTCCTGTGCCCTGTGGGAGGGTGCAGCACCAACCATCCCCAGTTATTTCCACCCACCCGGGTTACTCGGTGGCATCTCCACATTAGTGGCTCCACGTGCCCCTAATTGCGGGCAATGCCTCCCTCCTCCTGTGCTGGCACCAGCTTTGAGCTAAATCTTCCCCAGATCACAGAATCACAGAATGGTGAGGGTTGGAAGGGACCTCTGTGGGTCACCCAGTCCAACCCCCTGCCCAAGCAGGGTCACCCAGAGCAGGCTGCACAGCACCGCGGCCAGGCGGGTCTGTAATATCTCCAGAGAAGGAGACTCCACAGCCTCCCTGGGCAGCCTGGGCCAGGGCTCCGTCACCCTCAGAGGGAAGAAGTTCTTCCTCATGTTCAGCTGGAGCTTCCTCTGCTTCGGTTTGTGCCCGTTGCCCCTTGTCCTGTCGCTGGGCACCACTGGAAAGAGTCTGGCCCCGTCCTCCTGACCCCCACCCTGCAGATATTTAGAGGCATTTCGAAGGTCCCCTCTCAGCCTTCTCTTCTCCAGGCTGAACAAGCCCAGCTCCCTCAGCCTCTCCTCATAGGAGAGATGCTCCAGTCCCCTCATCGTTCCCAAAGCTTTGTGTGCTTCACCCCTGTGTGCAGCACAAGCAGCCCCAGGACTCGCATGGGTCCTTGTCACCTTCCCGGGTGGCACTGACCTCTTTCCATCTCAGCAGAGTTGGTTTTTCACCTGCTGCTCCTCCTTGCAGCAGATCAGAGCTGGGCTTCCAGCCAAGCATGGGGCATTTGAGCCCCACACCTCTGCCATCCCCCCCCAAAAAAAGATCCCCACCAGCCGGGACACGCGGGCACGGACAGCCTGGCATCGCAGAGAAGAGCAAGAGGGTCAGGAAAATGCATGTGTGCTTTATTCATGGATATGTTTGAATACTGACATGTACAGAAGAGAGAAGTACGGGTTAGACCCCAGTAGCGTAGGCAGACATCAACCATCGTCCCCCGCGTGCACGCGCGTACACTCACGCACGTCTGCGCACGCAGCCTTTAGCATCCCCCTGCTACCCATGGGGTTATTGCTCCAAGACCGGCTCCCCGCGCAGTGCCTCCTTCCCCGCTCACGCTCTTGCTTTGACAGCAATGTGGTGTTTGGACATATACAATATTTTACGGGCTTTCAGGACCGCCAAACCACCGGGAACGGTGCTTGAGCAGCTGAAAAAAGAGAGTTCGGTGGCTACAGAAAGTTTGGCTGGTTCTGTTTTTTTCTATTTTTTTTTTTTCCCATGACTCTTCTTTGTGCTTACGAAAGTCCCCAGGTATGGAGTAATTCCTAAAAAAAATGTCTCCCCTGCTCTCTCTCTCTCGGCTCGCTCAGTCCTTTGCCTTTACAAGCAGCTGCTGTTACTTTGGTGATTAGTCAAGAGGCTTAAAAATGAAGATCCGCGGTTCACTTCGCAGAGTTCAACAGAGATGAAATTTCATCAAAAAAAAATTACTGTCTTATCACAAAGCAGAAGAAATGGCCGGTGTACGTGTGTCTCTGTGGGTGGGTGGGGGAATGGAATCGGGTTTCCTGCCTCCAGAAGGACTGCTCGAAAGCCATCCTTTTTTTTGCAAAGATCGATTGAGGAACAGGGTTGGAGGGAGGAATTGACATTAAATATTGGCAAAAAGGGTGAAATGATCAGGAAAAAGTCATGCAGGTTTTTGGATCACCTTTTGTTTTAATTCTGCGCAACAGGACGGTCCATCTGCCCACCCTGGCTCTTCCCTGCTGGGCAAGAGACTCGTTGCTGTGGGCCTTGCTGACTTCATTTTGAAGCACCCCCAGGCTATGGGGAACCCATGGGAGAACAGAACCTGACCTGGGACCGCGCTTGAAGATGGCCGTTTCCAAACTCACAGCCCAGGACAAATTCTGAGGACCGGCAATGAATTTTCAGACCTGCAACCTCAAGTCTGCACGTGCTTTTGAGGTCCCTCAATCAAGGGCGTGGGGAGGAAACCCAAGGGCGTGGGGAAGAAACCCAAGGATGTGGTGAGGAAACTCCTCTAGCAGGCACCCATTTGCACTAACTCACTGCGCAATTTTTTCAGGGCTTCCAGCAGATAATTGCCATGGTTGTTTGACCTTCTCATGCAATGCCTCTGTGATATGATCCATGGTAGTTGGCTGTCACCTTCCACAGCCTTGGGGCACTTTTAGCTGTTCATCTGCCGTCCTCCCAAATCTGAGGGCTTGAGAAGACACTGCAATGGGAATGAAGGGTCTCATTGGCCTGTGATGCTTAGAGACAACATCCTAAGGAGTCTTTAAAGCAAGATATAAATCCAGGGAAGATGATGATGTCTCTCATTGGAATTGTTAAAAACTGTTTAAGATAAATCTACCAGAAAGTGTAAACAGACCATTGGTCCTGCTGTGGGACATGGTGATGGACTAGGTAACCTCTGGAGGTCTCCTCCATCTCCGATAGTCTATGCATAGGATTCTCCAGATTGATTTTTCACAGCATACCAGTCCCAAGGGAGACCTGAAGTGGGGTTGCCAGGCATCCTGACCACCTAGAAAAAGTCCATCTCTTGCTGGCTGTCAATAGGAGAAGGAAAGGGCAGGGTGGCATTTCAACAACGCCACCAGAGAGTTACAAGAGATGCAGGAGTGTGCCGTGAGAGACATCAGGAGTGGGTACTCCTGGAAAGCAGCTGCCACTTGCACGCCTATCCTATGCAGAAGCTCAGCCCATGCAAGAAAATTATAGGCTGGTGGAGACCCAGCTTGCTGGGGCCAGATGTGTAGAGCAGGGCATGACTACAGGACTTGAAAGGAAAGCGGCAGAAGGTGGCAATTGACAGCATGCCCTCATGATGTTGAGGTAGTTCCTTGCCTTTGCAGGGCTGAGCATCAGGGTTTAATCCCTTTCTCGCCTGTGGCTCAGAGGACACAAGTTTTGCAGAGTGGCAGCTGGTAGTTGTGTCACTTGGTGCGCAGATGCCTGCACGGTCTCTCAGAGGACACTGATGTCCTGGGTAAGGGGTAGATGATCACAGTAACTCAGTGCACTTCTGTGGCACTTTGAAGGTAGGTGAGGGACTTTCCTGCCTGTAGCACTACCTCCCTGCCTGCTTTTCTGATCTGGCTGAGCCTTTTGGCAGAGAAGATTTCACGTGCGTATTTCAGCTCAGAGTGGCCCCCTGCACACAAGGTCTGGATCTTGGCACGTTCCTCTGCACAGCCCCAGATTAGGACAACCAGACGCCACAGCCCCAAGGACCTTGAGGAGCAGAAATTTGGATAGGATGCAGCCAGGAGGATTTCTGTGAGTGTCTTACACATCCACAGATGTTCATCTGACAACAAGAGTGGTTTCATATTGGACCAAACCCCAAGAATGTTGCTACAGCTTCTCAGCAAAATACGGAGCAAAAAAGAAATCAGAGGTTTTCTGCAGGGAATGTAAATAAAAAGCACTGGATTTTGCTGCGTCAGCTGCTGCTGAGCCTTTCTATGCATGCAAATGCTAAGGAACTAACGAAGTTCCTTGAAGGAGCACAAACCAAGGAATAAATGGGCTGCTGCAAAGCCCAGGCCTAAATACTCAGGGAGAATCTGGAGCTATTCCTTTGCCTCCTGTAGCAGTCAGCCTGGGTAAGCATTTATCCTGGGAAATCTTCTCACCCTTCCTTACCGTCTTCTTTCTTGGCTTGATCTAATGAGGCATTCTGTCCCCCAAGAAGACGCTGGGAGTCCGCAGCTCACCTCCTCTAGGGAAGATCCCTGAATGCTCAGGTAGCCCAAGGTCACGCATCTGCCTCCTTGTGCCCTGAGAGACCAGAGAGACATTTGTCCTCACTCTCCAGGTGGACTATGGTCGCAGCTCAGTGGAGCAGTCACCTCACCAGCCTTTGCTTAAACCACCTCTCGGCTGAGTAATTAGCAGTTGGCAGGAGGCAATGTCCTTCATGTGCTAACCTGGACACAAACAATTGCCTCCACCAGCTCTTCAAGGAGGGGAACCGTAGCAATCCACTCCCCAACTACAACATGATTCATGGCTTTGGCCTTTCCAAAAATTGGCTGGATATTTGTCTCCAGGGTGGTATCTAGCAAACCTTTCCTATCCTACCTCTTCCTAGGTAAACTAACGAAAACCCCTGACTGAAGACCTTGTGCCTCCCTGTGAGACTAGCAGATGCACAGATAGCATGTGAGAATGGGTTGCTTTGGGCTGACATCAAGTCCTGCCCACAGGCGTTCATCCCTCGTGGAGAAAGGTTAATCTGGAGTGGGACAAGACTGGCCTCTGGTTGTTTGGATGCAACAAAAAGATACCTACCCCAAACACTTTACAGGACCAGTGAATAGAGATGCTAGGATTGGGAAGCGAAGAAAGCCAGCCATAAACAAAACACAACACACGTGTTTCTTCCTGAAGACCATCAATACATGACACATGTTTCTCTAAAAAGGAGGCTTAGATGACAGCTTGGAGCTGCATGCTGGCTGCACACTGGCCATGATTTCAAGCAGCTGGATAATCCCTGCCAGCCAGTTTGTAGCATGGTTACTTGGTCCACCCCAGAGGCGTTTCAGGATCCTCGCCGGTGAACAAAACCAGCCAGTTTCTCACTGGTGCTCTGGTTTCTTAGTCTGAACTAGGTGGGCTGCCCTTCAGGTCCTGAACAACCCTGGAGAGGGTCTGAACTCCACATCGCTTGATGTGTCCTGTCAAGAGCCCCCCAACGTGAGTCAGGGCTTCAGGAAACCTCCCGACAGCTCATCCATCAAAACTCTTTCCCCTCTTGGCTGGGGCAGGCAAAAGCGTTTCCTTTGCATCTCTCATTTCTTGACTCGACTCTCTCCTTCACCTTTTCCAATGGAATTGTCCATGGCTCCAACCCCATCTGCAGAGAGCTGGAGAGACAACAACCAGTCTGTGGAGTGGAAAGGTGGCCAGGACCAAGAATGAGCTGGTTGTCGATGATGCTGATTGTATAAAATCAAATAAATTGGCAGAGGGATGAGGAGGAAGAAGGGATGCCCACACACTCAACTCTGCTTCCCATCCCTTCCCTCCACCCCCCTCCCCCCAAGAAAGTTACTGGTCTGGTTGTTTTATAAAGAAACCAACACAAAGAGAGTCTCTGCCTGGCGTGTGCCCACCCTGCTTCACATCACGAAGAGGCTCAGCACAGCCAGAGCGTGGAGGAGCCACATCTGCAGTGGAGAGGCTGCCCAGTGGGAGAGAGCTGCTGGGCTGGAGGTCCCTGATGACAGACGAGTGGAGCCCCGCAGGAGCCTCTCCTCTCCAGCCACCTGCAAGAGAAAAGAGGCAGCACAGGGTGAGCAGTGGGGTTGTTCCTAACCTTGGTCCCTCTGAGGATTTAGGGCCTGGGGACCGTGCAGCCTTCCCATGTTTGTGCATGTGCAGATGGACCAGGGCCAGTCTCAACACCCCAGCTCTAGTCTGGTGGTCAGCTTAGTGAGTACTGTGTTCAGTTTTGGGCCCCTCACTACAAGAAAGACATTGAGTTGCTGGAGCATGTCCAGAGAAGGGCAAGGAGGCTGATGAAGGGTCTGGAGAACAAATCTTATGAGGAATGACTGAAGGAACTGGGGCTGTTTAGTCTGGAGAAGAGAGGGCTGAGGAAGCACCTTACTGCTCTCTACAACTACCTGAAAGGAAGTTGTAGTGAGGTAGGGGTTGGTCTCTTCTCCCAGGCAACTAGTAGGGGCTGGTCTTTTCTCCCAGGCAACTAGCAATAGGACAAGAGGCAATGGCCTCAAGTTGCATCAGGGGAGGTTTAGATTAGATATGAGGAAAAATTTCTTTACTGAAAGTGTTTACAGGCATTGGAATAGGCTTTCCAGGGAAGTGGTTGAGTCCCCATCCCTGGAGGTGTTCAAAAAACATGTAGATGTGGCACTTCAGGGTAAGGTTGGGTAGGCATGGTGGTGTTGGGTGGATGGTTGGACATGATGATCTTAGAGGTCTTTTCCAACCTATGATTCTATGATTAGCTCTGTTGGAGATGGTGGTGGTAGCACTGTGGCATACAGCAGGGTCAACTCATGGGCACAGCACTGGCCATGCAGCCCACAGGTTTGGACACTGGTTGGAGGTGTCTTTGTGTGAGGTGGGTGCCTGGATGCCCACTCTGGTCAACGGAGATCCATGCAGCCCATGGAGCCACTGCTGGCCAGCAGCTTGACCCAGTGGCCTCTCCAGGTGGAGATGTCCCTTGGGTACTGAAGACAGCTCCACGGGGCTAGAAGACGCTTCACCAAACTGCAGCTGGGAGCCAGGTGACTTACTCCAAGATACAGTGCACATGTTTGTGCGACTGACTCCCACCATGGGTGCCTACACCCTGCAGACAAACGGCACCCTTCTGCTTTTACAATGTGTTGACATCTGTGGCTGAAAATTTGCTTTACTAGAGATTTCTATTTTCGTTAGTTGATAACTGAGATAATTTAGAGGTCTGAACTACTGTGAAGGTGGGAAGCAGGTTGACTAATCTATCCATCATAGCTTTCCTTCTCAGGTCCAGGGGCACCAACCTCATTAAACATTGAACAGGGCCTGGGTTTAGAGTTGAGTCCAAAGTCAAGACCCAGCTTCCCAGTTTCTCTTGCAGTATCAGTGGGGCCCATGTGCCAACAGCACTCCCACATCAGCAGAGGGATGTGCTGCTGTTGCGTGGAGGTTGGTGACACAGTAGGACCATTCTTGACTACAATCACTTTCTCCAGCTTCCCACTTGCTGGTGGCAGCAGCGGTTGGCTGTCTGGGCTGGATGGTCAGTGAGGAGGGAGGTTCACAGCTTCTCCATCACTTCCAGGATAAAGCTCTCAGTGCAAGTTGTGGACCTCAGGCCACTATTTGGATTGCACTAAGGTCTGAGGAGCACTGACTAGAAACAGCTCCTCCAGATCTGGGTGCCAAGTTTATGGCCTGATGAGAGTACGCCTGTGCTGTGCATGGCCACCGATGCCCTGCAAAGCAGTGAGGGAAGCTGAGGCCACATTTCTGCACCTCCCAACTTGCTGCTCTGTGAAAACAAAGTGGAGGGAGGCGAATCAGATGTTTTCCCAGCAAAATAAAAAGAGAAGAGGCTTAAAAAAACCCTGTGTGTAGAACCTCCCTGAAGATACCAGCTAGCCCATTGCAAAGCCCACGCTCAGCCCTTGGAATCTAGTTAAATGACAGCTTCTGTTACCGGAATGTTCAGTAAATCAGGGTCACTGTTAATTATTCAACAGTAAAATAATTCAATCTGAAAATTACTCTGGTGGGTGGAAAATCAAGGTCATTGCTTTTTATTTAAAAATAAAATATTTAATGCCTACTACTGCCATCATCAGTAAATTAATCTGTGACTTGTTTTAAAATAGTTTCAGTTGAATATGATTTTGATACTAACAATTTGCTGATGAGTAGAACCTTTCAGGTGAAATTTTCCAATGCTTAGAAAATCTTAGTCGGTTAAACCTCTATGTTACGACCTCCAGGATCCTCATGTCACGAGAGAGGAATCTGTGCCCCAGGTAGCTGAAACACTTGTCTGAAGCCATGCGGCTGCCCCACAGGAGGGTGAGGAGCCAAACCAGTGCTCCTGGCTCTCCTTCTAGACTCCTGAAAAGCCCATGGATGTTCCCAGGACTTCTAAAAAAAAAAGGTATCTCTCTGTAGCATCCATGAAAGAAAAGAGGTGACCAAGAGGCAGGAGGGCAGAGTCAGGGACAGGAGCATATAGCCCTGTGCTTGATGTTTGGGAGGAATATGTCAGGGCACGAAGAAGAAGGTAAATCAGGGACTCCAGGAGATGGAGGGGAGGTTGGATATCTGCACATGGCTGAAATGATGCAGATGGAAGAGGGAGCTGAGGTGAGGAGGGCATGGAGGAGGTATAGACATGGCCAAGCATCTCTTAGGGCCAGCTCAGCACTCTCCTACCTTGGTGGGCTGGAGGTGCTCGAAGCTGTTCTCTCTGAGGGTTGCCACGGCTCTGTTGGCATTTCGCTCCTGCTTGTACATCTGTGTGGTGGGGGGGATGGATGGGGCCACGGCTGCATTCAGGTAGGTCCCATTGCCAAAGGCCAGAATGGCATTTTCTTCGTGTGGAAAAGAGATGGAGAAAAGCATTGTCAGGACAACATTTCCAAGGAAAAGCACACGCATCTCTTTTCCAGTCTCCTTTGACTCCATCACCCTAATGCATACCCAAGGGTCTTCAGAGCTCCTGTGTCGAATGCACAGAGAGCTGGACACCTATAGACTTTTGAGGACCAAGATATCTTCATACCCACATGCCCAAGAAGCCTCATTAGCTTGCAGGTGATGCTGCTGGAGGAGCAATGTGCTGGGTGATACTTACGGAGACAGATGTTGTCGGTGAAGAGATGCAGAAAGCTCTCACACTCGTCCTGCCGGTTGCCGCTGGCGTTGCATGTGCACCAGGGAGCTATGCTGGAAGTTGAGTTGTCAATGTAGTTGGGTGTGATGGGGCTGCCTGCCGGGAAGGGTGGAGAAGTGTTACCGCACGGCTGGTACTTCAAGAAGGGACAATGATTTCCCTCCTTGCTTCTCTCTTGGGTTGCTGTGCTTACAGCCTCAGCTGAGCCCCTCCGTGATGGCAGCACGAGAAAACCCTTCAAGTGCTGGTGCCACAGGTCTGTTTTTCTCCCAGGGAGGAGAAGAGGGGCAGTCACAACCCTTTTGTTCACCCCACCACCACCAAAGCCTTCAATCAATTAAAACGTGCTGTCAGTCCAAGGAGTGGGCAGCTCGTGGAAACTCAAGTTCCCTAATAATGTTCAAAAACTGTATGTAAGTGTGCGTAAAGGTTTCTGTACTGTCATTGAAAAAGCCAAACTCAATCCCCAGAATGGTCAGGGACAACAAAGGAAGGATGAAACCAGAATGAAATCTTGACCCAGAAAGCTGTCGATCTATCCCATCCATCAGGATGGACCAGGTCGAACGGCCATTGGCACTTCTCTTTGGACTCTGGCTGTGCTTGTGCTAACTGCTGCCAGCTGGGTCTCTGCAGCATCTGAAAACCCAATCTGACATCCTCTGAAGGCATCAAGATGGCAGCGGATAGTGATTTCCAGTGGCATCACTGGTGCAGGCATCAGGGAACCCGTGACAGAGCAGACACCCTGGCACAGCCCATCTATTTCCACCCGAAAGAGAAGCTGGGATCTTGCAGCAGCCCATGGGCATTGGTTTTTCTCCCTTCGCCGTAGCTACCCTAAAGTTACTCCATGCTCATGGCTTAGGCTCCATCTCTAATCACAGCGGAGTAAAAGCCCAGCATCTCCTGGAGGTCCCAGTCACAGCTCTCCACCCTACCGTCCTCACAGCTTTTAGCTGGCCAGAGTAAGAGATGTTTCCCACCCCGAGGAGACATTTCCCACCCAGAGAGTGGGAGCGAGCCCAGCGGAAGGCCGCAGCCCCTTACCTATGATCCCTGTGTACGCCAGCAGACAGGCAGCGTAGCTCTCCCTCCGGCAGCCGCTCGCAGCCTGCGGGGACGGCTGGCAGTTGAACTGGAACTCTGCGTAGCGTGACCTGATGGAGAGAGAGCACCACACGGAGCGTGTTAGCACGGCTATCCGGGGTAAAAAGGGACATAATTAATGGCACGCTGGAGGTGTTTACAGAAGGGAGCACATTTGCAAAATCCTTTGCTGCTGTAGGTGTTGCTAAGCCAGTTTGAGCGAGTGTCATTTTGTTCTCCTGCCGCCAAAATAAACCCAGAAGCAGCTTTTATGCCTTTGAGATAAGACATGAATAGGTGCTGTAGTTAATGTTTTACAGGCTTCCTCTGGGACTGCCAGAAAGGTCCGGTCTTGGGAGAAACGTTTGTTTTCTGGTGTGTGCAGCTGGTTTTTGAGGGCAAAGCTGTTGCAGGCAGCGAGGGAATTCATTCTGTCTTGCCATTATCTGACTCTTCGGTAATAACTTCCCCTAGAGACCTAAGCCTTCATTTTTAGGCTGATTTGCTGAAAGAGGGAATCACTCTGGTCCAGTTTCTCTCTCTTCAAAGGCTGAGCTCTAAATGTAGCTGAGTGCATCCTCAGATTAAGGGAAATGCCCAAAGGCTCAGATATGAAATGCTCTACCCATCAGCAGGGCTCCTGCCACCTCCTCTGCTGCAGCACCCATTCTCAGGAGGAGGTTGGATCTGAAGCCTGTGGAGCAAGAGGTGTGTGACATACAGCTCTCACCACAGACCACCATGTCTTGGTTTTTGTGTTGTCCAGGTCAAAGCAGCTTTGAGTCACACAGTGGGCTTGGTGGGACTGTCTGGGCCATGCAGGGAAGTAGGTGCATCATTCAGCATGTGGGTCCCCTGCTAGCTTGGTTGCATAAACTCTATAAATTGTGCTGCCAGCCAGATATTTGGCACCCAATTCTTTAGGGATGAGTCAGTTGTTGACACATAGGCATCTAGCTGTGGTTGGACATTGTAGGATAGTTAAGACATCCACATAGGGCTTTTGGGTAGGACATGGGACCTACTGGAGTTTCAGATACGTCTAAACAGATGTCCCATGGCCAGATAAGAAGGCATCTCACATAGCATTTGAACTGCTTAGGAAACTCAAGCAAGCACTAGCACTGCCAACACTTGAAGGCAGGGCCCTTAAGAGAACAACCTGCAGTGTCTGAACTGTGAACTGGAGAGAGTCCAGTGGAGGGCTACGAGGATGAGGAGGCGACTGGAGCATCTCTCCTACGAGGAAAGGCTGAGGGAGCTGGGCTTGTATAGCCTGGAGAAGAGAAGGCTGAGAGGGGACCTTGGAAATGCCTCTAAATATCTGCAGGGTGGGGGTCAGGAGGACGGGGCCAGACTCTTTCCAGTGGTGCCCAGCAACAGGACAAGGGGCAACGGGCACAAACTGAAGCAGAGGAAGTTCCAGCTGAAGATGAGGTAGAACTTCTTCCCTCTGAGGGTGACGGAGCCCTGGCCCAGGCTGCCCAGGGAGGCTGTGGAGTCTCTTTCTCTGGAGATATTCCAGCCCCGCCTGGCCGCGGTGCTGTGCAGCCTGCTGTGGGTGACCCTGCTTGGGCAGGGGGTTGGGCTGGGTGACCCACAGAGGTCCCTTCCAACCCCGACCATTCTGTGATTCTGTGATTCCGTGTGACATCAAATGTTTGCTCTTCCTGGGCAATCTTGGAAAAACTGAGTGTGTTCCTCCTCCCAGACAGCCTCTCTCTTCCAGACGTGTTGTCGGTCGTCCTGGTCAGTGTCAGCACTCCCAGCTCACCCTCTCCAGCCCGATTCTCTCCTCCTCCCCCCAAGTCTTCTTTTTTCTCTTCTGTGTTTCCATGTTTGCCCCATACCAACGCCTTTCTCCTGTGCCCTGGCCAGGCAAACTCTTCTTGTTCAATTTTTTGCTGCATTGTTTAGGGAAGGGAGGCACTGATTGCAGGTTTTGTGTTATTCATGTTAGCAGAGCCCACCCCTGCAAGCTGGGAAATTCAGGGGGTTACAGCTGTGAAGAAGCTGCAGGAGGACAAAGCACTGCCAGCAGGATTAGACCTGGTGTATTTTACTCTGTTTCTTTAAAGTGCTGTGATTTGTTTCTGGCTCTCCTTGTGGTTTCTGCACTGCTAGCTTTGACCAGGTCACACATCAACCCCTTGCTCCCGCTGTGTCTCTAGAGGATGTTTTATATTATATATTCAGAGACCAAGGAACCAGATAATTAACAGCTGTGCTGCTTGCGGGAAATGGTTTCCAGCCTCCGGGGAAGCAACTTTTCTCCCCTTTGAACCTCTTCCTCTCTGCTGGGCCCACGTATCTTGTTAGGGAGAGGGCAGTACCCCTCCAGTTTGGATTCACTGGGCAGCCGGGGGAAATCTGAGCAAGAACTGGCGTGGCTCAGGGGCTTTGCATCTTTTAGGCTCAGCTTCAGGTGTATAGTTCAGTTCTCCTTTCATCCATGTCTCTGAGGTGCAGATGGGTGAAGATATTAGTACCAGTCCATCTTTCCAACAGGATGTTGCTGCTTTCACCTCCCTTTCTGAAAAGATATGATTTTTTTTAATTGTAATTTAAAGATGATGTGCTGGTAGGGGATGGCTGCTGGAAGTTCAGCTCAGGAAGTTCCAAAGCTCACAGTAATGAGAGACTGGGACAATACTGGGAGATGTGTCCTACACTCGCTCTTGTGCTCTTCTCCAGGTGTCTGCTCACAGCCACATCTGCACACAGGACACGGGGCTGGGACCACCACGTTTGGTGCAGTGTGGCTGCTGTTACGGTCTTACATCTCTTACTGACAGATGGGCTCCACTCCTGAGACCTGCACGTGGATTAACCTTCCGGAATATCAAGGATGTTTTGAGAAATAGGGGTGAAAATTGTACAGCTGAAGGAAAAAACACAGAAGGGGTATGCCAGTGAGTGTGCACATTGGGATAGGTCTCTGCACGTGTGCGTGCATGGGGCTTAAATGGGAACAGAGGAGAAAACCACCCTGGCCACATACTACAGGGTAGATCTGGAGTGACAGCTGTGACTCTGAGACCCCTATTGCAATCACTAGAACATCCAGCCTTGCAGCAGAAGGATATAGTTTTTATATATATCATTAATTTTTCTAGTTAAAAAAAAAAAAGAAAGCCATGGTTTAAGGCATCTACAAGTGCCTGTGACTGTTAGGATAGCTTGGGTGCTCCTGTAGGATGCTCTAAGCTAGGGGAGATAGACAGTGAGGAGACAAATTGGTGAAAGTGGCTGCAAGCACCACATACCACATTCCTGCTTAGCTTGCACCTTCCTGGAACTGTTCCCATAGCAGGTCTTTCTTTAGGAACAAAGCCAAAAACCCATAGAAAAGGTCTAAAAAAGCTCCAGAGCAAACTTCTCATATCTTCTCCTGCCTGTTAAGGCCTTCTCTATGGAGCATGAGACAAAGACAGGGGTCATGGGAAGGAGCCACTCAGGCAATGGCCTGTGTCAGTGTGTTGTGGTGGGATGGGTGCCTCCAGACAGTAGCCTTTGGGTGGGTGCCTTGGCTCTGGTCACCGGCTTGCCACCGGTGGATGAACCCCAGGCTTGTCCAAGGGACAGCTCTCCATGTTGTCCACCCCAGTGTGCGAACGTTACCTGCAAACGTAGTTTTCCCGGCAGGAGTCCAGAGGCGCCAGGCAGTTGGGCTTCTCCTTGGACTCGTAGGAGCAGGCAGGAACGATGGTCTGCCGCCGGCGTTCGGCACAGGCTGTGTCATCGCAGGGGCAGAAGAGAAGCTCGTGGGTGTACTCGGGCGGCACACGGTCGAAGAACTTGCGCAGAGCCTTGTGGCACTTGGAGCGGTTGCAGGTGTCAGCCCGGGCCAGGCGCCGGATGCAGAAGGAGACGTACTCTGTCCGCAGCCGCTGGCACATCTCGTCCATGTTGCAGGCTTTGGCGGCATCCAGACACCTGTTCACCTGGGTCACCTCGTTCTCAGACCCTGTGGGGTGGTGGGAGATGGTGATGTGGTTTTGAGCTGACCTCCCCGACAGCAGCACTACCCTATGCTGAGACCTTCACCCCCATCCTGGTCCCATCCATGGCCACCTTGGTGAAACCACCACCCACTCCAGCAAGGCAATGGCCAGGGTGAAGTCCACATTTGCTCTCTGTGTTCTGGCATGACCAAATCTACTTTCCCTACTCACCTCTCCCAAGAGATGCCACAGCCACACAACAAACCTCACACCCCAGAGCCCCCTCCAGCAACTTCTTACATTTAATAAAATGAAGCTTTTCCCTAACCTGGGCATCTCATAACACCTTACCAACATGAATTAACCAACTTGAGGCCTGGGGAGACCGCAGCCATTAGAAAGTCTGTCTGCTTATGGCCACGACTGGATCCACCGGTGTGATGGGATCTCTTCTAATGGACCTCCTTTTTCCAAAATGTTGCTCAAGACCAAACACTGAGTTAGTGACACAGTTGAGTCTCCTGATACATGGGTGGTCTGCACTAACACTTGCACCCCAGACTCTCTACCCCATGCAATGAGTTTCCTCAGGCCTCCAGAGGGTCAAGTCTGGCTTTGCCAGCAGTTGTGCTATGTTCATCCTGGGACCTGCCCAGCTAAGTGAGAGCTGTCTGGGTCTCAAAGCACTACGACAGTGCTCTGACTTCCCCCATCCAGACCAGTCCTGCCCAGTATGCCCATCTTCTAAGCAGTGACACTGCCTTTGTGGGATGGGGATCAGAGCTACAATCCAGCCTGATGTCCTGGGGCCTTGATGCTGCCTGCGTGTGGGTACATGTGGGTCTCTCCCCACACCCTTTGCCAGGTCACCCCTTTGCTGGCTTCAGCGAAATTGCTCTGCGTTTCCACCCTCTTAAAGAAGTGGGCAAAGAGAGTCCCAGATTAGCAATCTGGGTGGGAGAGAAGGGGCGGGCTGTGGGGCTGCAGGGAATGTGGAAAAAATCCCACAACAGTGAGGACAATAAAGTAAAAACTGTGGTGGTGGATGAGAAACACACTGTCTTCAGTATGCACGTAGGGTTCTCACGAGTTTAGATCCCAATGACCTCCTCTGCAAATAGGGAACAGATAAGAGTGAAAGATATTTGTATAACACTGATTTTAGGGCTCCTTCAAAGATGATTGGGGCTCTTTTTGTGGAGGGGGGAAATGCTACCGAGTCCCTGGTAGGAGTCATCTGAGACATTAGGTTCTGTCTGATCGTAGAGATAAGATGAAGGTTCTCCAAGCGTGAGAGAGAAAATGAATCTGAAGCCTTTTTTCACCTCTCTGAATTAAGCCCATGACCTAATGCACAGTAGAAGGACTTTCTCCCCAGCAGAAAAGGATTTTTCACAGAGGAAAAATCCCCACAATGATAAATTTCCAATGCAGAGTCAAGCCCTATCTTTGGCCAGGAGTTAAAACCAGCCAGTCACTGCTGACAAGTGTTTAAACATTGACAGTCTCTCTGAGCACTTCAAAACTGGTTGCCGTCCTTCATTTTCACTGGCATTATCAGATTCTCCTTCTCTGAGTATTTATTTTTCCCTTCCCATTGTCCCTGATGCTTGCGGTGAGCTAGAAGTCAAATTCCAAGTTTAGCAGTTATTTTATGACGGGTGAAACTGATGGTCGGTGTTCCTACCACGTAGATACTTCCCTTTAAAGATGCCCAGAGATGAACATTGTTAAAGCATCAGTTTACGCTGGGGAGTGTCAGCAAACCTGTAGGAAACAGTTACTTGGAAGGGTTTCATTACCCATTCAGCTAATGAATCACAGGGAACACGGCAGCTTTTCTCCTCTTCCCACACAACGACGGAGGATGTGCTTTTTTAAATCACCACTACAATTAGAGTGGAGGGATATAATTCCATTTGTACATTTTTAACTGTGGCCATATGTAGTTTATGCAGAATTGGGTGAAAAATATCTGTTGCTCCTACTTGGCATAGAGTCATGGGAGTGTCGTGTGTTTCAACAAGTTCTTGGGAATTTTTTTTTTTGGCAGATTTGAGAGAGGATCCTTTGGCAATGCTGACCTTATGATCCTGGGCACCGGACAGGCACAGCATGGCAGGTTATAAGTTATGTTATAGAAGGTGTCGATGAGTATAAATAGGGGAAAAGAGGTTAAACCACGAAACGTCATGTGCCTAGATGGATGCCGAGTCCTTTGGTACATATCCCTGCTGCTCTGGCCCCATTTGCTTTGCTGCCCAACCAGTTTCAGTTTGCCTTAAAAACCTGACAATGTGTTAACGATGCATAAAAATCCCCGTCCTTGGATTTTGCCATGCTCTGAAGAGCCCTGTATGACTTCCAGTGAAAAAGGAAAAGCTCCAGTAAAGAAGGCCATGACCCGGCAAACAGCTTTGTGCATGCTTCACTTTCCATGCTCAAATCAGTCAAGTGGAGTCAGCAAGGAGACGTGATGTCAGGGAGCACCCCCCTTCCCCTCGCTGCTCAGATTGTCGAGGGCTGATGGGTTAATTTGCTCCCGGACATTTTCACCTAACAAGTGCTCACCAGCGCAGGGACTGCAGACACCCGTCGGCTGCAGGGACCTGCTGCTCCTTACTCCCTTGGGTGCACTCCAGCTGTGGATGCCACCCCAGAGTCAGGTGCACATTTGGGAAGAGCTGCAGCGGGACTGCTGCTTTGGCACATCTGCCAGAGACACACGAGGAGTACGTTACCTGCTCCCAGACAGGTAGTCTGGTAACAAAAATCACTGTCAATAAAGCTTCCCCATGGCTGTGGTGCATAAGCACAGTCAAATGCTGGTTGTGGTGGCAGCTGTGGTGTTGGTGATGGATGGCTTAATAGCTACCGCATTGACCTTTTAACTGCTGAGCTGGGGGTTCATGCCCTCAAGGGGGTTAAAAGGTGTTGGGCAGCTCTGCTCACGTTATTAAGCAGATTACATGATGCAGAGCAGAACATGGGTCTGAGTCCTGAGGTTGCCCTCAGGGCATGGGGTTAAAGGCTGTGGCTGGGATCAACCGGTAGGTCGAGTTATTGACCTTTTTGCCTGCAGAGTTTGACACTGTGACTGATGTGGAAGCACCTCCTCATATTTAACAATACCCGAGCAGCTCCTGCTCGGCAGGTTGTCTGCATGGCACAGGTCATCCACTTGCTATGGAGAATCAGCCAATTTGTGATGGCTCGCTGGAAGAGGCCGTCCCACCATGCCCCTCAGTCCCAGTCCTTCACAGTATGGACATGAAGAAGCCAAAGAACGAAAATCACAAGTGCTTCCTCCTAGGACATGTTCTTCTACCAACAGTTTAGCACAGGAATCATAAGCAGCTCCTTGGAAAAATGATTGCAAGGTCTCAGCAATGCTTTGTGAAGAGACTAAAAGAGATCGTAAAGGACTGCCTTTTCCATAGCACTTGATCCTACAGCCAGTTCCCCCCTAGTTAGAACCAGTAAGTGCAAGAGCATCTTCCCACACACCTACCTGCGGTGATGGATGCCAGCCGGACGTAATCAAAGCCTCTGATGAACGGCTCATAAGGGGAACTCTCCAGTACATTCATGCCTGGGTTGAAAACAGAAGTTAGTGAGAAGGCAGCTGACGTTCCTGAGGGATGTCCGAGATATATGAGGTTCAACAGCTGTAGTGAAGGTTTGCTTGGTGAGTCCAAGAGGATGTATGCTCTAAAGGCCATAAGTAAACAGGTACCCAGACTCACAGGAACTTATGTATGACCATATACTAAAGAAGGGAACAGAATGTAACTGGCTTTCAAAAATATATCACAGCTTTGGAGCAGAACAGCCTCTCAAGGAACTGTTGAATTGCAGCTCTCGAGAACTCAAGTCTTGGGCCCCTTTACAGGGTTGCCACTGAGGACACCAGACTCTAGCACAGGCTCTTGTTCATGGGCAGAGTTCAAACCACCAGCTCCCCACATACATGGGGCTTCCATCACCATTCTTGCTATTTTCTATACATCCCTCCCTCGGTCAATGGTTCTGACCTATTTCTAGGACACAGTCAGGGCTGTGAACAGGGTTGTGTGTGTGGGAACACATGCCTTCATAATCATGAACATCTCTCCCTTTCTCCTAGTCAACAGCCCTTTCTTACTTGGCGTGGAGCTAATGACCCATAGCTCCCATGGAAGCTTCCCTTCTTCATTTTTAAGTTGCCAGGAAGCTAATTTTATTCAATTGGTTCTTCCTTTTCATCCGCTCAATGGTCTGTAAGTCCCCGTCATCCTGATGGATGCCACAGAATATTATTGAAGCAAACAGCTCGGTATTTTTTTTTTTTTTTATTAGACATTTAGATGGATATGGACAGCAACAGCAGATGTACTGGCTGGGATAAAAGAACTATCAAACCTCATGCTCCGGGCATATGCTGATCACCAGCTGTGGTCAGGAAGAAATGGCTCCCAGGGTACACAGCCCTGTGCAATTACCACAGGTGCATTACAAGGCAGCTTTACACCTTCATTGAAATATCTTGCATCGTTACTGGCTGGAGAGGGGCCCATTTCTATGTTCCAGAGTAGCAGTTTTATGTCCTGATGATATAGCACCTTATCAGAGAATTGTTATCGGGTTGTCATCATGTTATTGTGTCTTCAGATGCGAAGGTGGCTAAACACAGGCGCGCTCAAGAGAAGCTGAGTAAATAGCGTGCTTTGTAAATTCCCTGAGCACACACTTCCACAATTGATTTTATAAGAGGGTTTCTAGGAAGCTTTTTACAGCCTCCTGGGTATGTATGACTGAGAGACAAAGCTCTGCGCGGAACATGTGGGTTGGCTTCCATTCTCAGTCAATTAAACATGTGTAAGGACTCTGAAACGTGTGACTATTATGAAATATATTTCCCCAGGGAAATTAAGGCGAGGAAATCAAAGGATTGGGAGTGTGAATCTGCATTGCAAGTGAGCTCAGTGCTTGAAAAAATGTGAGGCTCAGGACAGGACAGCAGAGCAGAAGTAGGGCAGAGACTTGTATGTCTCCGATGACAGTCCCCTCACAAGTCATCTCCAGGATGGAGGTCCCAAGCCGCTGGGCAGGGTGCCCGTCTAACCTGGCCATCCAGCATCCATCTCCTACTCTGCATCTGGAGACCCACACCTGGCCCCTGCCTGCTCCCAGCACTCCCTGCCTTCCTCTCCCTGCTCTTCCAGCAGTGGTTCCAGAGCTGGAAGTCCTCCTGACACCACTGTCCTGCACAGCCACGTCGCAGACGAGCTGTGTCCATACCTTCAGGCCAAAAAGGTCAGCGGGGAAGAAGTTGTGACACAGCCTGTTAAGACAAACGGAGAGGCTGGATTGTCACCTCTTCCCCAGGCTTCACTTCAATGCAAACAAATTCACCTGGCAGGTAATTGTGGGGAAGATTGGATCCTGGAGGGTGCTGAGGTCTCTTATTTCCCCAGTCAGTTCATAGCATCATGCTCTGCACCCTGCAAGCTGTCGCACCTGAAAGCTTTCCGGGAACTTGATCAAGCAGTTCCCATTCTGGCAAGCCTGTACATTACAGTCTCCATCCTCTTTGTTTTGCTTGGCCTTTTGGCCTGTGTTATCATCACCCCTGCACCTTCCCTTTCAGCTTTCAGCCAGCAGTGTTTTATTAATCTATTTCGCAGCCCATGGCTGGAAGGTTCTGTTTTATTCCCCGCTTTAATTTTCATGGTGCATAAAATACTCACCAGCCTGACAAGGAAGAGTTATGGCCACTGAGGTGCACTTTTATGATGACTCTTAAAAAACGTCAAAATCCAAACTTACTAAATACCGGCTCTGGGAACACTTTAAATTCCAACTTGATGTCACCAGCCCCAAATCTTCACTAACCCAAAGACAGTGATGCATTTTTGAGCCTCCAAGAGAGTGATTTTTTTTTAAGTTCATGTTGGTTTTTTTCCTTGATGCCCATGCTTTGTATAGTGTTTCTGTAAAATCCATGGCTTCCATGGTCTTGGCTAGCATACTGAGATGTAAAACATACCATGCATTTCCGCAGCGAAAGATCTCAAGGTATACTGGTAATGTCATAGAAGAGAGGCCAGGTTAAAAAAAATGAAGGAGGTGTCTCAGATTTTCAGGATTGCTTTCCCCAAAATGCCGTTAGCTTGGGGGTCAGTAGGTCTTGGGAGGGAACAAGATACTACAAGGGTGACCTTATTTGTGGCCATTTGGGTTCTGGGGAGCTCTGCAGAAAGCCCAAGCAGTAATTCACTTTTAGGAAGATCATCAGAAATGAGTACCCTGCTCAACTGACCTTCCATCAACGTGTGGTGGATGCTCCAGTAGACACTCAAGCAGTGCTTCTCCTTTTTCATGCCTCGCTTACACTTGCAGCCATATAGCTGGCTGGAGAGCAGGGCTGTCACGGTGCTCCGGCACTGGTTCTTGGCATCGGGGCCCAGCTTGTTGGCTCCATTGCCTGCAATGCATTGCCGGAGGGTCCTGAATTTGGCGCTGCAGATGGGGTCATTGGTGCAGGACTCTCCTGCTTGAAGGCAGTCCCTGCTCGAGCTGACAGCTTCTGCCATACCTTCTGCAAGAAAACCAGAGAAGGGGTTTGAGGGTGATGGAGCAACCCCAGGTGGGAAATAAATTTTGTCTCCCATGAGCTGGACCAGGCTGGGATGTCCATCTTCATGTGCAGAGAAATCTTTCTCATCACCATGCACTCTATAAGCAACAACCCTGCTTCTTTAGATGGGCACATCCCTCCCAAGCAGGTCAACTGGAGGGTTTAAGTGCCCAGACTTACCACTCCTGCTCATGGATCACCCCCATGATGGGGAGCACTGGCTGCTTGAGTGTACTGCAGCACTGCTCAGCAGCATCGCAGAGGAACGGGAGTGGGTGAAAGGAAGTTGGAGGGATGTAAGGAGATAAGACACAAACTGACATTCAACACCTCAACCCAGCACTCTCCCATATTGCTGGACCACCAGCAGCAGTGAGATGCATGTGGCGTCTAGCTGAGGAGCCAGAAGGAGAGGTCACCTCCCTCCTGGAGGCCAGACTTTTCTTAATTTCAGAGAGTGACCCTAGATGGGGTCAGTCTCGAAGCAGGATTATATGTGACCAGTTCCTGGTGCTTGCTCTTTCCTGCTTGGAGCACAAAAGCTGTCCAAGCCTTTTGCTTCTCCAGCTCCTTATCTCATTTCTCTCATCTGATGTTAACAACACACCAATGCTATGGAGACCCCAGCATCTGCTCCTTGCACATGATTTAACTGTGCCTACACCTCTCTGAAGCTATGAATGGCTCTCTGTGGGGTGTTTGGACATGGAGTCAGCCCACATGTGTCCCAGGAGTTGTCCCTTGTTCACTGTCACCACCTCCCCAGGACTCCCCCTGTTTTGCCTTGGCTTTTTCCAAGCTTCTGTAAATTCTCCTCAGCGACTTCTAGAAATACCAGAAGTGCTCTGTTCCCCATGCTGAAAGGACAGAGGATAGCACGGGAGGAAGACGTTATCGCTACGTGTACACCCATAAATTAAACATGGTGTGTGGGGCTCTGTGGTGGTGTGCCCCCATCTCCTGGAGCAGACCATTTCCATGCTATTAAATGCTCTTCCTCTCTAAAGCAGGCTGGCCATGTCCAGAGTGACTCCCGGGGATGTGCTCACACCAGGGCTCACGGCTGCATCGCTGCATCCCGGCAATGGCAGGGCCAGAGGCTCAGCTGTGCTCAGCAGGGCATGGGTGATGGAGAGGAGATGGGGGCCAAGACAAGGCAAATCGCACTATTTCCAGTTGGTGTGGTGTTCTGGAGCATGTTGACATAGGTCAGGCATGACTGCACCACAGCCTGGGGGAGTGATGAAGAGGGAAACCTGGTTTATGGAAGGGGAGAATCAGTCCCTGGGCCTATAACATAATTTTGGATCCTGCTGTACTGTAAAAACAGAAACCGCTGTCATGACCTTGAAGAAGGACTTCTCAAATATTTCCCAAAGGAACTCCTTGTCTCTAACATAACTTGTCTTCTCTTTGGATAGGAACCAGAGGGATAAGGACACCTTACCCTTCACAGAGTAGATAAAGCGGGGGCACCTTCTGGTTTTTGGAGCCTCTGAAGAGTCTGTTCCTGGTGAGACCGTACTTGGAGAATATTAGAAAACCCTCTCTCCTGAGAAAAATGTAGAGCCCTGATTTCTGAGGGCTTCATGAGATCTCCCCTCTCTCCAAGAGTCTAATGATCTCTACTTAAAGTCTTTTTCCTCCTTCCACCTGTTACCTCTCTTGCCCTGAATTCCTACACCTGCTTCTGCTGCCCTCCCAGTTCAGCCTGTGAGCCCAGTATATCCATTTCTCTTCCCTCAGCAGTCACAGAGTGTTTGCTAAGAAGGAGCTGCTTCTGTTGATTAGAGTAGAAAGTAGCAGCTGGAGTTCAGGTATTTCAATTATGTTTATTACAAACTTTGGGTGAACCCACCAGGAGGTTTCCTGGTGAAATATCCCAATGGCATCTCAAATGCGAAACCTTTCATCAAACTCCAGACTATTTCGAAGTGCCTCATGGCCAACGTCAAGCTTTCAGTTATTTCAAATCTCAGAACACCTCAAATTTGAGCTCTCCTACCCCTGATTTATTCATAGACCTGGTTTATTTAGCACTCAAGGCTTATTTGGATCTGCCAAATGTGGAGAGAGAAATTATTTCCAACATATAGGAAACTCTGCCTTGGGCTGTCATATCTTGAAGAACTCTGAACACAAGGAACCAGTTTCCTTGAAA
Source organism: Opisthocomus hoazin (assembly GCF_030867145.1). Taxonomy (NCBI): domain Eukaryota; kingdom Metazoa; phylum Chordata; class Aves; order Opisthocomiformes; family Opisthocomidae; genus Opisthocomus; species Opisthocomus hoazin. The sequence continues at coordinate 2,751,071 of NC_134418.1, read as the reverse complement.
TAGCATTTGGTCTGCAATTTCACCGAGATCCATAAAATGAGCCGGAGTTGCTCATAGTCTCTGCTTTCAGACACCATTGAATTTTCCATGCACGCATCTGAGCAGAATCCATAGGGAAAAAAGGAAAAAGTGCTCAGCTTATTTTGCCCTGGCTTCCTCCAAAGGATCTCTGCTGGACAAGGATAAAGCATGGCAGATTTTATTCTAGAAGAGATGACTTTGTCAGTGTCATGTCAGCTGCTAGAAAAGCAGGTTAAAATAGAAATTATGACCCTCCTTCCCCCTCTCCGCTACATGAATTGCAGAAGATACTCCCCAGGATGGTTATAAACACAGCCAGCCTGTAAAAGTTGTAAAACACTTTGGGATCCCGCTTTGAATAAATCAAGCAGATTGACCATTTGAGAAATTTTCCTGCAAAATTTTAAGTAAATATATCCTCAAGCTGAGACTTGCTTCATAGAACAAAGGTCAGGGGTGAATATTTACAGCCCGAGCCCAAAGCATAAAGCACCCCCGTTCAGACTTTATGACAGAGGTGCTTGAAGCAACTTGAAGTGGAGCGTCACGAATGACCCATTCCATAATCATGTCGCTTAAAAACCAAATCATTCAGGGGCTTTTATTGTTAGCGATGTCTTTGCAACTGAGACAACAGAACACCACGTTTTCCTCCTCACACTACCCCTGAGAGAGTAATTTTATGCAACATTAAGAGAGCGCCTCTTAGGGAAAGAAAAAAAAGTCTCTGTGACTTGTAAAATAGATGGTGCTTCCTAACAGGCAGGGACAAAAGCACAGTCAGGTCTTCTCTCCCAAACATGGAGTGGCCTTTCTGGTTTTGCCTTCAAAAATAGCACCTTGCAGACTCTCCGCCACGGGTTTTTTTCCACCTCTGCCCTTGATTGACCAGGGTGCTCAGGTAATGCATCGGGTTGTGCACGGCTTGGGCTTTCCATGTCTCTGCTTTTCTAATAGCAGCCCTTCCAGCTCCCCCTGCTCTCTTTAAAAGGCCATTTGTCTGGATTTTTATTCCTCGCTTGCTGCTAATTTCACGCTGTTTACGGTGGGCAGATGGAGTAATGAGTTTATTTTCGCATCCTGTTTGTAGCTATGCTCCACATCTGTTTCTGGTCTTGCTTACCTCAGTGACACTTGCACAAAGTTACTCCTAATGCGCAGGAGTATGACAAAAATCTGGCTCTTCCCATTGCCCTATCAGACCCTTGGTTCTTCTTATAGAGGTATCTCAAATGCGTTTTGTTGAACATGGTCTGGTTCTCCTCCAAGGAGACCATTTCCTTCACCAAGGCAATGCAGCTGTGCCTGGGGTACAGAAGTGTGAAGGTGACCCCATAAGGTCTGGAAATGGTGAACAAAATGCCTGGAGAGCACCAACATGGGGCCCTGCCACTCTGCCTGTCCGATCCAACCAACACTTGGGCTTCAGATGTTGTAGGAGGAACCAGCTTGTCTCTCATGGTGCTGGTCAGCCTGGGGCTTTGGGATACATCCCCCTCCCCTGCAGCTTTTGTATGTATTAGGTGTAAATCCTCTTACAGCCCTGATTCATGCACAGTCCTAGGGAGTGATGAACACTGCTATTATTTCTATGACAAGCTGTTGACTCCAGAATTTTTGGTGTTTGCTTTTACAATATTTGCTGCCAAGAGGAGAATAACTATCCAAAATCTCCAACAAAGCAACAGAAGTTGTTTATTACCCCGTTGGTGTAGCTGGACATCTTTTACAGAATTCTTCCTAAATCAGGCCTGCCAAATCTTGCACAATGACTACAAGTATGATGCTGAAGGCTCCTGCCTCTCACTCCCTGCATGCTCATGCATCCTCCATGCAGTGAGATTCCTTCTATTCAGGCACCTTATGTGCCTGCCACACTTCAGAGGTCTTCTGCTGACCGGACACATCACATGCAACATGTCATGGCTGACCCTCTACAAGCCTTGGCTTGCCTGCAAAGGTGGATGGCTCTCTTCATGCCACAGTCTGCCAGCCAGTGCCCAGGCCATGTAAATGTCTGGGAGAGGACATTGCAAAGTGTACTTACATGCTGTGTTAAATGTGACAGACACCTGCAGAACCAGGATCTAAACCTCAGGTGGGCACTAAACCATCACTCTGTGTTCAAATGGGAGAAATGGCCATCATTGGGCAATCCTAACAGGCTGGGTCAAATTAAATCTGCGGGACAGATGTTGGTGCTTCCTATTAGGTAACTGCCTGATATCCAGAAACTTTCAACTTATGCAGAGCTGTCAGAAATAAGTTGTTGCATGCAGTTGTCCTGGAGTGAAAAATGATGGGGAAGGGAGTCTGCAAGAAATATTCCTAGTGTTTCCCAAATATTCATAAACTAATAGTGGCAGATGAGTGGGGCAAGGTGGCTTATGCAGGTGGTCACTGCTAAACCTTGTTTAGACTATGTTTTCACATCATTATTTTACAGCCAAGTGCTCAGGATCTCCTAAGGAACAAACCCTTGCATACAGCTCAAACTTCCTTTCCCATTTATTGTTTAAATAGCTGTAGAGTGTGCACAGGACTGCCTTTCCTCCAAGTGCACACTTCGGATATGCCTCCACCTGCATAACTTAAAATTTTTCCAGGCGTGCAAGAAGTTGTGGCTCACAGGTGTCCTGCTCTCCGGTGGTCCCATCTGCAATGGGGCTGAGGCACTCAAGAGTGCTTAAGGCGTGCAAGAGTGGTGATGTTCCACGGGGAATTCATTGTCTGCGTTACACTAACATGTACTCACATGGGCTCATGTCACTGGGCAAAACCCCTGCACCCTGCCTGATCTGGGGAGAAGCATACAAAGCATAACCTCTGCCACACCGATGGTCCTTCCGCAAACCTGCCTGAGAACAGCCCTTCCATGAGATCCCACACACCTTGTCCAGAACTCATAGCTGTCATCTGGATTTTGTGGTCCTCAGCAGTCCCTTTCAGCATGCTCCAGGCAAGGAAAATTTACCTTCCCTTATGTCTGTCTTTCCCTGAGCTTAGTGCACGCTCAGTGTTGTTCCAACACCATGAACGCTTCGAGGGCTGGATCAATGTTTTGCTGGATTAGATCAGAGCAGCTCATGCGAGGAGGATGACACCACTCATTGCTACCAGCCCTCTGTGGATTTAGATGGGTTTACAAACATAACACACACATAATAAAATCCCACAGTACAAAGTGATCTTATTTTGCTAGTCACTCTTCCCAGTCGACACTGGGGTGGTGGAATTTGCTGAGAACACCTCAGGAATATAATGATTGAGGGTGTCAAAGCAGTGCCGGAAAGTTCAGGGCAACAGCATGCTGCATGTTGTGAGCAGGCATTAAAAATATGCTGCCTGACACTTCGTACCTACAATTCTGACCTTTCTCCCCTTACTTTCAGGTTAGAAGCAATCTTGTCTGTATTTTCTCAGTGTCTTCAAGCAAGGCTTTACAGGCACTGAGGAAATACAAATAAATACAGTAACATTCACTAAGTGTTTTCTTCTCTAGTAGCTGATCCACATAGAAGATAATTTACTCTGTGTATGGAATCAAAACCAGAAGAAACCACATTCCTCTGATCTGTCATCCTGCTCATCATAGACTAATCTCTGATACCTAGATACCCTCAGAGAAGCCTGAAAACTTGAGGCGTCCTGAAAGTCAAGACCCCTGCTGTGGCAGGAATTTTACTAAGCAAGCCATCCCACCTGCCCTTTGGCATGATGGATCTGCGCAAGTCAGATGATGCACAGACATATTAGTGGGCAATTCTCTGCCCTGTTGGGACTTAAAATGCAAAGTGAGAGTGAACTGTGACGGCCACAAGTGTTAAATGAAAGCCAAAGTGGGCTCTGTAAGTCAGGTTTTAGACATCTGCTGAGATGAAGTCAATAGTCCCTAATTTGTCTTTGACAGCCCTTCTCATGTGTGTCTCTCTTAGCCATTTGCCAAGTCACTCTGACTTTGATGAAGCCTGAAAAGATGAAGTAATCTGTTTGTCCCCCACCAAATCAACAACTAGAATCTGGCTGTGAAAAAACAGTCATGGGCTGGGGCATTACTTGTTGGATTGTGTCTGCAAACTTTGAAGTTAGAAGAAAATCCGGAGTCCTATGGGTGTCTGTGGTCTGGCGAAGTTATATCATGCCTCCACCACCCTTAAGGAGAAAAGAATTCTTCATGAAAACTCTCATGATAACTCAGGTTGAAGTCTCCCTAGATATCATTACTCTCCTACACTAACACATCCTTTTTGACAAGGCTTCAGCCTTTGTTTTCTAAACATGCCTCTGGAATGCCCTGTCCTGCTGGACTGACTCAGTCAGATTAACCACAGAATCAACTATAAACAATATTTTTATGAAAAGAAGATGCAAATCAGACCATCATGCTCAGTGCGTGACCTGATTGCAAATAGTTGAGTACATATTCCAAATAAGAATTAGCCAAGTACTTGAAGTAGATACATATAAGACCAGAAGCTCTGTCTAAGTTTGACTTTGAAATGTCCTGGCCACATGGTAGAGACACAAAGATTGCCTGCTGAGGCATAGTAAGGCGAATTTAGACCAAAGATGTCTCCTTTTTAGGTCTAACAGTGGCTGGGCCTGCTTGATCATACCACCCTGTCTTCTTTCACTCTTCTGATCTCTGATGTTCTTCACCCAGATATCTTCTTCTGTGCTGGACAGGGCTCAGATGTACCCCTATTCAGCCAAAAGATGATGGTGCGCAAGAGTTTTAATCACATGCCTTCCTGTGATTCCTAGTGTTGTATTTGCCCTTTGTATGCTGTTGAAAGCACATCCCAAGGAAGGTGACTCAATAGTAATATCAAGGCCTCTTCATATGCAGAGTGTTATTTATTCTTCCTATTACGTTCATCCCAGGAAGACATTGTGGACTTCTAAGAGAGGAATTCGTTATGCATTTTCTTGAAGAGACATGGCACAGTGAGGTGGCCATGGCTGCAGAGTGGGAAGCACACAGGTTGCCCGCGTCTCTTGGAAAACCTCAGTCTGATCTCTCCACAAAGCAGGGAAGAGAGAACATCTGCGCACACGCGCATGTGAGAGTGTGTGTGTATGTGTGGAGGGAGGATTGTGGAAAATGCAGTACAGTATTGTTCATACCTAGCATTTATTCAGTCAAAAATACAGCTGATGGGAACATATATGGACTTTACAGCCGAGGCACTAAGTGTATTGCTTTCAATGTGTATTTATTGCTGGCATTTTAAAACAACTCTTGCTGGCATATCAAAATACTTCAAATGAAAGCTGCCATTGAAAGAGGAGTCATTATCGCTTCAATTGGTGCTGCATTCGGATAAACTGAGAGTGATCTAAAAAGGATAGCAATCGCCAGCAATGCTCCACACGCGGGTGACTTCCATTTGCCTGTCCAGTGCTGTGACATTTTCTCTTCCTCTTCAATGTCCTTGAGAAGAGTGTGCTACCATCACAGCCCTCCACTCCAATGGTGAAAGCAACAGTCCTGATGAGCTCTTTTTCTAAGCAAGACCTGGCTATAGCAGCCCCAAAGATAGAAATCCACCCCCACTGAAGGGGGGAAGATGTTTTTAAGCAAGTTACCACCCTGAATTGTGGTGAAAAGGGGCAATTCTAGATGAGAAGCTGGAGATTTAAAAAAAATTACAGAATCATAGAATCATAGAATCATGGCATGGTTTGGGTTGGAAGAGACCTTTAAAGGCCATCTAGTCCCAACCACCCTGCAGTGACCAGGGGCATCTTCAACTGGATCACCTGCTCCGAGCCCCATCCAGCCTGACCTTGAATGTTTCCAGGGATGGGGCATTGACCACCTCACTGGGCAACCAATTATAATTGTGATGTTGATGACTTCTTTTGTGCCACCATCAAGAAGCTGATGACCTTGGTCATTGGCTGGTTCTGACACACAAAATGGAAATAAAAAGTCCCTGTCCCAGATGTAAGTTTAAGGTAAGGAACAAGCAGAGAATTCTGCAAGTGGATGCAGGAAGCACGGGGCAAGGGTGGCACAATCCTATGCAGAGACTTGTAGAGACAAATGGAGGTCTATATATGGGGGAAATGGGAGAAATAAAGAATAATTTAATCAAAGCAGTATTCTTGACATCAACAGCATGCTAGATATTTACAGCAGCCTCCCCTACTTTGATTACATGCTCAAGTTCATTATCAGTAATTGACATGGGACTGATTTTCGACTCTTTGTGCTCCAACTCTTAGTACAGCCATTTCTCTGGTGCTTCTAACGGCTACGTGTACTCTTCTCAAGGCAGAGCAGTGGTAAGCGTACACTGTTTAACTACAGTCACTGAGCCGTGAGATCCCCAAAGAGCTTAGTACTGTGGAGTTTGGGGTTCTTCAACAGTCCAGACCTGTAGAAAGATTTGTATTCAAAAGAAATGTTTCAGAAGCCATATATGGAGATTGGAGTATGTGCTGTTAACATGTTCTCTTGGTCTCTGTTTCCTACATTAACCTGAGCATAAGCCCTTTACATCTCTTCCTTTTGCAGAGATAAATTCTTCTCGCATTGCAGCTTGTGTTCAACTGCCACTGAAACAGCATTCAGGGGTCATCAGCTACAGGGCCTGTAGTAATTGAGCTGCCCACCCATCATTTGATTTTGTACATGTGCTTTATACATCTGTCTATCTGTGCCTCAAGATCAGCTCAGTCCAGAGTTGAATAGGCAAGGCAGTCTAATTCTCACCTTTCTGATCAAAATTTGGGCAAGCAAGATACCTTAACAGAAGAGTCTCTAATAAAGCAGTCTCAGAGTACCCTGGACAATCCAACAGATCCACCAGATCTAACCTGTCGTCTCTTTTGCTTCTCTCTGAGGTAGAAATTTCATGGATATCCATCTTCTTCATGTCTGTACTCCTTTGTGGCCACTGCAACATATTTTTGAAGATCTCACAGATTCTATAGAATACCTCAGGCTGTAGTATTTTTGGTGCTACTAATTTTTGCATCTGTACGCTATGTTATCAATTACAGAAAGCTCTGATTTGAACTGATATATAATTCCCAAGCCTTCTTTCAGTGACAGCATTCACAGCTTTCAGCAATGTCTTGTCTTTTGCCATGGCCTCCAGAAGTTTTCTCCCTACTGTGTTTGAGACGAGAGAAATGCAGATTTGCATGCATTATGCTGTTCTCCACGCTGTCTTCAAGAAGAGACTCCCCAAACTTGCCTGATCTCAGCTCTTGTTTTCATGGTTTGCGCACTACTCAGATTTCATGGATACAGCTGGAAAACGGAAGCTAAACACCTTTCTGCTTGCTGGTAGGTGAATGAGCTTTTTGCTTTGGGAACAATGAACTTGGGGTCCATTTTTTATTTGGATCCATCTTCCCTGCCTGAATGTATTTCTTTAAGATCTTGTGCAGTAAAGACATCCCTCTATGCATTAAGATGCTGTTTCCACAGTATTTCTGAAAATCAACGTCACTGGTCTGCAAAGTGCACATGAGTTTTGTCACACTGTCCTGAGTCACCTACAGAGGGATTTACTGGCCAGGTGGTTCATCTTTGGGTGACACAGCTTGCCAAAACTCAGCTGCTTGCTTTCTTCTCTCTTTGACTTTCAAATCTCCCTGTCCAGGTTGGCAGTCCTGTTTCACTTTGACTCCTTCTGCAGAACATCCCAGAAAGAAGAATTATAATCTTCTTTTATTCCAGGAACCAAAGTCTACAAATATTTCTTATCTGTCAAAGCAGCATTTCTGTAATCGCCTGGCTTTGGCCAGAGTCAGTGTGTATGTCTATTCACTTGCACTTTCTCCCAAATATCTCATGTTTCTGATTTGAAATTAGATTTCTCTTGACATGTCCCATTTCCTGACCCATTTCTACAGCCTTTTCTTGTCTTCCCTCTTTGCTGTCCCCCCTCCAATCTTTCAGGATATTATCTGTGTGTATTGCAATGCCCTCATTTCCTTGAAATAATTCTTGCGCTTTCTTGTCAAAAGTCTTAGGAGCAAGTTAAAACCCAGAGGGAAATTTATACAAGAAACATCTCCCATCAAGGGCATTGAAAATGCAGACTCTCAAAGTCTTCTCAGTTAGGGCAATTTGCAAAGAGCCAAGAGTGGCAGCTAACAGCATAAAAGAAGATACATCTCCAGCCATTGTGTTGAAAACATCTCCCTTGGCAGGCAAAGGAAAATATTTTCTCTGAATATTCCTATTGAGTTCATTGGGATCTAATCTCAGTCCGAGCGACTTGTCCTTCTTTCCTGCTGTTCCCGGGGGCAGGCACATTGCAGTAGCTTCTATTTTTACAAATGATTTCCAGTCTTACTAGATAGCCCAAGCCCTTCCCCGAATTTCTGTCTCATGGACAGAGGAGCATTTCCGGAGGCTGAGGCACTGGGCACTTAGGGTCTCACACCACAGTTTTCTATGCCTTGTTTACAAATGCCATTAAAGACATCTTAATGCTGTTTTATTTTTAATTTTTTCTTTTTCTTTAACCAGATTCCTTCTTTCAGTCACCTTTGTTAGAAGGCAGAACCTCACTGTGATCCACCCACACTGCTGATGAATTTTATTTTTCAGTTTATTAAAGTTTTAGCTTAACTTAACCCCTCTTCAACCCATCACTCCTGCTTCCTGGTCTACACTTGTTCGCAGGATATCACTTTCCTGCTCCTGATACCATCTGGTGTTTCAGATTCTTTAAAGATGTAAAGCTGAAAAGGGATTTAGACTCTGGGAAAAAATTAAAACACTGAAAAAACTTTCCATCCGTCTTGGTTTCTGATTGCAGTTGATTCCTATGGAGGAACTGTTAACCATGAAGCAGGTGATGGAGTGTGGCCGAGGGTGTGGAGAGGGATGTTTGTACTGGTGGTCCACCGTCGGACAGGTGCGTACTGATAAATTGTGAACAGAAATATACCTGGCATGCACGTCATGGGCTTCTCCTTCTCTGAGAAAGTGAAGTGCAAGACCCTGAACTTCTCCTGTTGCCCAGTCCATGACACGTGGTGGGTGATGAGATGGGCAGCAATTCCAAGGTGAAAAGGCACTTTCAGGACCCTTTTGGGCAAGACCCTCAGAATGACATCCAGGCTGCTTCCTGTCATGTCATACCACATTCTCCATAGAACAAGAGTTTTTCACTTCAGATGCTGTTTTAAAATCCACACCTGATGCTGCACAACTGCTTACACAGAAATATGTTCTCCCAGGGGCTGCTGGTACCTGCAGAGAGTCTATGTGTGTCAACTACAAGAAATGGCAGAAGAGTAACATCTTTATCTTTGCAGTCCTCATCAAGAATGAGATCCCAAAGCAGTAGATAAAGAAACGCCCTCTTTAGAGAAGCAGAAAAAGGAACCAGGTGAATTGCAGACCAATCACGTGGAGAAAACTGGCCAGGAAATTAAAGAAGTGACAGGGAATGATTTTACTTTTGTAAATTGCTTGACACATGGTGTGCCCGTAAGAATGGCCTGTGAGTAATCATGATAAAGTGGGTGCTCATGAATACCATGCTCCAAGAAGACTAGAAATGGCACATTTTCAGACTAAGAAGGTCTCCAAGGGACTGTCCTGAGTCTGGTACTGTTCAATATTCTTATAATTAGTCGGATGATGGAATAGAGAATAGATTTATGTAATTTGTGGCTGACAGAAGATGAGGAGGTCACAAGCAATGTGCAGGACAAGACTGGAATTTGAAATTATCTTGATCTGTTAAAGGCAGTGTCTGAAATCAAGAGGATGACGCTGAACAGAAGCAAAAGTAGCACTGGACATTGGGAGTGTTAGAGAACAGGAGGGAGGAGTAAACCTAGGAAATGGGTGGCTTGCATGAGAATGGGGTGGGAGGTGGTCATAGGCTGAACAACAAAAAGCAACAGCGTAAAAACCAGAAAACATGAGGTTTGGGACATGAGTGGTGCATATATGTCACAGGAAGCAATTATCCTGCACTGCTCAGCTCCAGTGAGACTTTAGCTGGAGTTTGGGTCCACTTTCTTGATGGGACAACTTGTGCTAAGGAAGGTGACAAGATCCCAGAGTAATTTCATTAAAATTATGAGTAGCTTTGCAGGGTGAGGGAAGACTGAAAGAACTGGGTTTGTTTAGTTTCAGAAGGCGGCGGTGAAGAAACAAAATCAGAACACTCAGACATGCAAACAAGACAGTTCAGAAGCGGACAGTTATAGATAGCCCTTCAACACCACGGGAAGTAAGAGGAGAAGTAATTTTGAGTAAATGTGCAGCAGGGGAGATTTAGTTAGATATTAAGAAAAATGTTATATGGGAAGTTAAAAAGTGGAACAGATTACGAAGGGTCTGTTTAATCCCCAGCAGTGGAATCATTTACGGAAGCATCTGTCAAAAAGACTCTTGCATCCTCCCTTCTCTGCTGGAGCAGCAGGCTATGTACGTGTGGTCCCTTTCCCGTTCTCTGTCTCTATGACACTGTCTAGTTGCGATTATTGAAGACTTTGTGGCTCGTGCGGACTTGTAAAATGAGAGCAACTGCCTCAAAACCAAAGAAATCACTCTGGAGTCAGAGCCAAATGAAAGGTGAATAAAGTCCGTGTGAAGTCTGGCTCTCCCAGAACAAGGCATCTCCCGCTTCTTGCAGTTAAGCTGGTGTTAATCAGCAGTGACTTCATTGAAGTATTCAAGAGGAAGGTGCAGAAAACCAAAACTGAGAAGAAGGAAATCTGGTGAGACTGCTGCAAAAAAAAGAAGACGTATTTCCTCCTCTGAGGATAATTATGCAGGCTGGTGGGTAGGGAGTCTCTTGGGAAGCAAAGGAAATGGGTTTGGAAGCCCTCCCTTCCCACAGAGAAGAGCTGTAACCACCACACTAACGCATGAAAGAGAAGCTGTTTGAGACTGAATGCAGAGCTGGGCATGTGCTGAGCATGGCAATAGGGAAATTTAGCCATTTGGATCGCCCTGAAAATGAAACATAGAGAAAGCACGTGCATGTGCCTACTGGCTCAGCACAGGGCTCTGCTAGGGATGGTGGACACCCCAGTAATGAGCAAGCTGACCGAGTGCCAGAGAACATCCAGGTCCCAGGAGACATGGTAGGATGTTTTCCCATTTGTATTTAGCTTTCAGATCCATGAGTGCCTCGGGCTTCTTCAACAAGTAGATCTGGCCAATAATCCCAGCTGCCCATCTGTGTAATGAAGAGAGTAGCTCTTCCCAGCTTCACCAGGCTCTACTACAGCTACTGAAGCTCTGTAGATATCCATTGGCTACCACCAAACGCTGACACTCTGTCACCAAAGCAGTAGAAAGGTGGCTGTTTCTTTAAAGAACATTTCAGCATCCGCTGGAGGTCTGTCTCCTTCTTGGCACTCACTGGCAGAGAGCTGAGGCAACTGCTGATCAAGGGCAAGCTGAGCCCACTTCTTCACTCCATATCCTCCTTCAGCTCAACACCAGCTCTATAGGCTTGATGTTAAGGCAGAGCATGTAGCACCCCCTTATCCACTCTTGCCAATAGCAAAAGAAGCGTAATACCTTCAAAGGCAGAGGGAACATGAAGTTCAGCAAGCTCTCTGAGGGAGCCATGCAGCCCACTGCATCAAACAGTCCTAAGAGCATGTCAACATTGTTGGTTCAGCAGGGGCCAGGGCTCATTTTCAGGTTACCATTCTCACTGTAGAGAAGCATGGAGATAATTACATTTTCTTTGTTTGATCTCTGGCACTTTCTAGATCAGGAAAGTCCATGGGTGTTGACTTTGAAGTACTGCCAGGCTAACAATTGTTAGCAAAAATGGACAGTATTTGGATCATGCCTTCAGTGGTTTCAACACACTCTTATCTGCTCCATACATCATTACGCATAACTAAGCACTGAAAAACCTTCCAGCTCTGCCTGGCTTGAAAAACACAAGAGCCTCCAAAATGGGCCAAGACAACTGTGCAGACCTTGAGCATTCGTTGGTAAGGAGAGAGTCTCACCCATTTTTAAAGGGTCGTTTATCAACGAGCTCTCTTCTTAATGTACCTCTTTAAAACTCTTAAATGGCAGTGCATTCAGCACTGGGCTGTTATGATAGAGAACCCAGCCATATGTCAAGAAGGAACTGTGACCCCTTTTTCTGTGATTAAGTTCATTTTTGTTCCATCCACTTCTTTTTTGTACATGATTAACTGGTGAATAAAAAGGCTCTTTTTATTTTTCTTTGCAAGGACTGAAGCAGTTTTAATCATATATAATTCAACACTTGCTATGCGATTTGCATTCCCTGCTTTAAGATGAATTTGGCACTAAACAAGCTCTCAATTATACTCCCCCGCCTCTGTTTTCTCTGGAAGTCACAGAATTCATTCAAACAAAAGCTAAACCCCCCTGAAGTTTTATGAAGATGGATGATGATTAAAATCAAAGAGCAGAGATCCTTCTCCCGACTTTACAAAACCACAGGGTTCTACTATACGTTCTCCAGTGGCACTTTTCCAGGCAACCTTGGGTTCAAAGACAAAACTGTGTACATGTCTGTACCAGCCCAGGTCATTGGATCTATCTATCATCTCTTCTCCTCAGGCTGATATTTTTTTGCTTCTGACACCAGATATTAAATATGAAGGTTGGAGTTAGCAAGCCCAAAGCATAAGTGAGGACAAAGGAGGCAGAAACTGAGATCAGAGAAGGAAGCCAAGCTGGAAAAACTGGAGAAGGTTCTTGCTGGAGAGGAAGAGAAAATGCAGAAGGAAATGAGTACTGATGCAAGATACCCGGAAGTTAGGTATACAACTATAGATATGTATTTACATATATGTATTTACATATATAGAAGTATGTATTTAAATGTAAGTACATAATAGGTAGATAATATATATTTCAGCATCACTGCAGAGAAGTAGTCAACACAAACATGATCATAGAATCATAGAATGCTTTGGGTTGGAAGGGACCTTTAGAGGTCATTTAGCCCCATCCCCCTGCAATGAGCAGGGACATCTTCAAGTGGATCAGGTTGCTCAGAGCCCCGTCCAACCCGGCCTTGAATGTTTCCAGGGACAGGGCCTCCACTTCTTCTCTGGGTAATTTGTTCCAGTATTTCACCACCTTTATCGTAAAAAATTTCTTCCTTATATCTAGTCTAAATCAACCCTCTCTTAGTTTAAAGCCATTGCTCCTTGTCCTATCTCTACAAGCCCTGCTGAAAATATTTTCCCCATCTTTCCTATAGTCCCCCTCCAGGCACTGGCAGCTGCTCTAAGCTCTATCTGCAGCCTTCTCTTCTCCAGGCTGAACAACCCCAACTCCCTCAGCCTGTCCTCCCAGCAGAGGGGTCCCAGCCTCCTCTGGCCCCACTCCAACAGCTCCAGCTCTGTCCTGTGCTGAGGGCTCCAGAGCTGGACACAGGACTCCCGGGGGGTCTCACCAGAGTGGGGCAGAGGGGCAGAATCCCTTCGCTCACCCTGTCCCCACACTGCTGAGGATGCAGCCCAGGGCACGGTTGTCCTTCTGGGCTGCCAGAACGTATTGGTGGCTCATGTCCAGCTTTTCATCCCCCAGCACCCCCAAGCCCTTCTTAGCAGGGCTGGTCTCCATCCCCTCATCCCCCAGCCATCCCTCTGGGTGGCATCCCGTCCTTCTGGTGTGTAAACTGCACCACTCAGCTTGGTGTCGTCTACAAACTTGCTGAGGGTGCACTCAATCTTGCTGTCTAAGTCACTGATGAAAAGGTTAAACAGCACTGGTCCCAATATGGACCCCTGAGGGACACCATGTGTCACCGGCGTCCACTTGGACATCGAGCCATTGACCACTACCCCTACCCTCTGGCTGCAACCTTCCAACCAATTCCTTAGCCACCGAACATTCCACCCATCAAATCCGTATTTCTCCAATTTAGAGAGAAAGATGTTGTGAGGCACTGTGTCGAAGGCTTTACAGAAGGCCAGATAGATCACAAGAGTCTTGATTAAGAGTTCCATAGAGGAACCTAAAAAATGCTTGCACTTACTCTCTGGAAACACTTGCATGCCTTCAGCAACTACAGGAGAGACTTGGGAGCCTCACTTGACTGTGACCACCCCCATAGCCAACGAGGCTGATGGGGGGAGACAGGCAACAAACAAGGGGTGGGAGGTCATGGAAGGGAAGAGACAGGCTGTGCTGGAAGAGCAAAAGGACAAAACCATAAGAACTTATACTGAAAGAAACAAAATTCCTTATTAAAAGGACATTGAGGCTGTAAATGCAAGGATTCATAAGTTGGGACATGCCATGAATAATCCGGAGGGAGCTGAAATCCACCCTTCTCATCCCAAATCAGTGTGATAGTATAGTCTATACCAATACAGTCACATAATAACTCCAGTCTATGCATTAATACAACTTTACACACAGGAGTGTTCCTTATTATGTACATCTACACTGCCCAGAACATCAGGGGCTGACTGCAGGTTAGACCCAGAGGTGCTATTTTAATCATCAAACTCAGGTTAAAAATCTACATTTGAAGCAATACAAGCCTTGCAATTGTACCTGGTGTAATATTTAGAGTGCTGTGCAGAGCAGTAAGAAGGTCCATTGAAAGATCTAAGCAGCTTTGGCAAGTCTTTTCAAATACATCTCATAAAAGAGAGAGTGAAAGGTATTTCATCTGGCTAACTGTTAGTAATAAAAGGCATAAAACCAATGTGGAGGCCACAGAACAGGGAATCACAGTTGAAACAATGTGAGACAGAGAGAGAAAGAGTGAAGAAAAACTGACTATGTGTTGACGTTGTTCCAAAACCAAGATGACATTCTGGCTTCCTCTGCAGATGCGGAGTTGAGGCACTGGGCAGGGAGTACGCAGAAACGGGCAGATAATGAACCATGGGGGCAGTGGGTTAAAAAAATAAGTGAGAAAATATAGAGTAAAAGGCAAATAATTAAATTATTTGTCATAGGAGAGCTTTACGTAGGAAGGCAGGTGGGAATTGTCTGGCATTCATTTAGTCGCTCCCATCTGAGCTAGATGTTTATGTTCCTATATTGTTAGGGGAGCTGATTGCCCACATGTGGGCACGTAGTGCCATGCAAGATGCTCAAGGGTATCTGAGCCATCAGTGGGACTGCAGATGGGACACAGTCCCGTGGGAAGCCTGCACATTTCTGGAGCTGCAACTGAAAGCCAAGCAGAGCATCAGGCAGGGAAACCAACTCAGCTGTAGGTACTTATTTATATGAAATTAGAGGGATACGACCCTTGGAGCTTAATCCTGGTCACAGAGGAACAGGATGTTCACTGGAGGTGCTCTGAAACAAAGAGAGATGACAATGGAAATGTAAGTCCCAGGTGTCAAATGTGGCCAAAGCAGGGATCATTAACTTCATTGATGGGGGAAGTAGCAAGCCGATTAAAGAGAAGACCCCTGGCCTGTGTCAGGAATTAAATAAAGCATGTGGAGCCAGCCCGCTAGAATCAGAGCTCGCTTAACGTGGTATGGGCTTTCGTAATGTAACACAGCAGCAAAGCGCCAGAGGTGTCCATCAGCTATAAACACTGGGTCCCCCGGAAAGCAACACTTCCTAAACAGCATCCTTAAAGTCACGATACCTTCACCTGAGTTAGACCTGCATTTAAGGCAGTTATGTATTCCTTCCATCCTAGAGGTTCCAGGGGATGGAAAGAAATTAAATAATAGTAAGTTATTAAGCAAGGTTTGAGCCGTCATGCTGAACTTTCTCCTGATGACCTCCCTATTCCTATTCTGGAAATCTGTTTTCAGTCTCAGCTGAAATAACCAAAAAATTTTGCTGTAGGAAATGATCTTCCAGACCAAGACAACTTGATCCATACAAAGGTCTAGTAAGTTGCTCGAAGGCTTCTCTTACCCTTGTAAAGCAAGAGTCCACACAGGAACGGGAGCAGAATCCTAGAATTTAATTACTGGCTGCAGTACTCATGCAATTATTTACATCATACTTTCAATGATTATTCATAGGTTTCATACTAGGCCGGGGAGGGGGAAAGGTCACCAGGTTGCAAAGAAGCCTGAAATTCAGAATTGCTTGCTGAGGAGAGCTGGGGGAAGATGATCATGATGGATAATACAAGAGAAGAGCATAAGGGAAATTGAATGTGAAGGTTTACCAGGAACATGTGGACTATTAAAAACTCTGTTACACTTCAGTGAATTTCAGACCCTTAAATCAATGGGACCTTTAAAGGGAAATCACATTTTCTATCATCTAATCAACGTAGGTAGTAGTGTGTTTGGTCTCTCTTCCCTGCTGTGTGTTGACTTCAGTTGGCCAGTTTAAAGAAGTTTAACATTTCATCTGATATTAAGTGTCACGAACTTTGAATAGACCAGAGGCAGCTGAAAAAGCCAGAAGCAATAAAGTTCAGCTTTCTCCATAACTGTCTGTATAAAGTCCAGATAACCATAGCTCTCCTTGAATGGCATTTGTTATTTCAATAACCCTTTTTTTCCCCCACAGGGCACATTGAGGCGACTCTCAGCCCCGTGCTGCTCTGCTGAAGACAACACAAAATTGTGCCAGCATCTGACTGTGGGGACCCCGTTCCTCCACCACATGCTGAAAAGTAATTCAGAGCTTCTTGGGACCTGGCCAGGGACAATACTACCACTCAAGTCCGGTTCCTCTGCTGCCTTTCACCTTATAGAGTCATACTGCTGTTCACAAGTGCTATTGCAGTCAGGGGCCAGCGTTCCTGGCTGTCTGCAGGGATAAACAACAAAGCAAAGGGCTTCACAGGCTGCTTTTCATCTTCAAAGTGTTTTTTCAGCTGTGGAAGAACTCACCGTTCCCAGTGCCCAAGGAAAAATTAAGCTCCTACAGTGCAGACTCCATGGTGCCCTGCTTAATAGCAGAAAGGTCCCGGATGCAGAAGAAGGTTGGGAATCACCAAAAGAGGTAGTGACTGCAGTTCCCTTGGGGAAAGGAGATTGCTACACCCATTTAAAACTATAGAAATCATGAGGGAGAGATGACAGCCAAGAGGGAATGGGCACGAGCCTGTCTCCAGACCAGACCCACCCATGAAGAGCCTGTACAATCTCAGAGGAGGGTCCTGCTGGAAATGCAGAAGATGGGCACATTTAGGATGTTGGTGTAAGTGCAAGATCCCTTGCCTGTGTGGTCTTATATCGAGTTGTCAGCAGCTGCTATGGAGCAAACAAGGTCAAGGAGAGGCAGAAAATTAGGGTAGGCATTAGGATTGTAGGAATGAAGGGTCTCTGTTGAATGAACAGAGGGTGGATGCGGTCATGGGCCAGAAACACAGAGAATATACATAGTCTGGAAGTGGGTCAGTGTAAGGTTATTGGGAGCAAAAAGCACCGGTGGGTGGAAGAGGGGAAGGTCTGAACGCTTGGCTGTTCCTCTATCAAGACCTGCGTTACAGTCAGCATGAGCGAGCTTCGCCGTTCTGCTGTGGTCAGCAAGTAGTTGATTAAATCTCTCAGCGCTGCCTGCGTGAGCGAGGCAGGGGCCCTTCAGAAAGCAGGACTGTATGATTCACAAGTTCAGAGGCCAGGAGGTCAGAGCTGACCTTTTCCCTTACACAGGCCAGAGGATTGCATCTACTTACAGTGGTAATGGCTCCTATAATTTCTCTTTGGCTCAAGTGTATTTTCCAGAGAAGAGCCCCCGTTGACTAGAAGACCTCCAGAGACAAAGAAATCTGTTATCATCCTGGGTAATTTGTTCCAATGGTTAATCACCCTTCTTGCCAAAACATGCTTCTTTTGGCTGCTTGGGTTGTATCTGGCCCAACTTCTTCCCCCACCTCTTGGTACTGCTTTCCCTGTGCGGTTTAAATCTTTTTTCCCCCTCCTCTTGAAAACACTTGGATAACAGAATCACTGCACCACTCATCTCCCTTCTGCAACAGCTTCATTGCTTAAAATCTTTGTCCCTGGAGGGTGTTTGGAGAAATACAGACTATTTCTGCAGCTCTTTACTGACCCAATAGTTCAAAATATACCCTCCCAGGCATGGGGAGGGGGCCAATCCCCACTTTTTTGGCATCCATGCCAGCTGTGCTCGTCTGCTCTAATATCGAGCTTTCATTTCTGTGTCCATGAAAGGTCTGAGTCCTACATACAACATCTTCTCAGCAAATCGCCAGGACTGCCTATCCACCGTGGCCCCCAGATCCTCTCTCTGCCAGAATATCATTATTCTGCGACAAGGGATTGCGTTTTTCCTCCCATTCTGGAAAAGCAGACCCAGCATTCAGCTAAAGAGAAAGCTCTTCGAAGCTGCCTTGCTTATGGACCAGTGACAAGGATTTGTGTCTTCAGTTACTCAACACCTCCACACTACAGAATGTTATCTTGTCCAAGAACAGTATCAATATTTTTAATCATGCAATTAAAGACCATATCAGAATGGATATGCACCAGGGGAAAGGAATTAAATTGCACAGCCAGCCTTGAATTTGTCATCGCCTGTCTTTTCACTGCTTGGCTTTTCTAGCTTAACCATTCTTCCTCTCCTCCCCCACAAGATATCAGCAGCTGTAATGTACCTGTGCTGACCTCCCACTGTCCTCAGTGCCTCCAAAATAAACACTTCACAGCTTTGCAAATTACCCTAGAGAGGGGCACAGGCATGTCATCTTCAGGCATTGCTGAACCCCCTCCCTCCCCAAATCCTCTACGATTAAAGAGCACACATGGGAGCAGTAGTGAGCACCATGTTGTATGGTTTGTGTCTCACGAGAGGACATGTAGCCTGTTTGAGAGAGGTGGCATGTATGCCTGGTGGGATGGTGTGGTCTGCAGCAACATGAGCCTCAGATGAGGACTTCTGATCTAGTTCCTAACAATGACACTGGAAGTCCCTCAACATTTCCACGCCTTAATTTCCCCAGCTGAGAGGTGGGTTTGGATGTTGGGTTCTGCACTCAGAGCTTTGAGAACCCAGGTTTACTGCAAGGTAAGTGATAGCCATAGGGTGTTTGTTTCTCATGGTTTTGGAGTGAGCCTGGAGCACTCTAGAACTAGGTCCAGGCGCAGCACAGAGGTGTCTGTGCATGGCTGGTTTACCCAGCCAAGGTGACTTGGTCATATGGCCTGACTGTGCCCAGGAGCAGATCCCAAAGGGCAGTGTCACTGATGGCACTCCGTGCTCACTGCGGCACAGTCTCCAGTGTTGAAGAACAAGTCAGTTTGGAAATGTCTGATTAAATGATGATGAAGTTCCTAAATCCTTGAGAGGTTTTTGATGATTTCAGTCTGATTTTGACTCTTTTCTGGAGATGGATTCACTTTCTTTCAAGGAACCCCTGTGTCACCAGCGGCCACAGCCATCCCCCTGAAGTGCTCAGTTTCTTGCAGCTCTTGTGGGGAACTTTTCAGGGACAGACAATGGCAACAGATCTGAGGTGGGCTGAGCTTCTCTCTGACCTGTGAAGCTCATCTGGGTTCAGCAAGCATTGTGCCCTCAAGACTCTTACATCTCCTACAAGTCTAGGCTGATGATGTTGAACTAGGCAATCCTCTTGCTAGTGATGCTGGTTGCAGTCTTAGTTGTCTGCTGGCTCTAAGTCATGAACCAGTCACCACTGGTCTCCATCCACCCCTGCTTCAGACAGTCCCTCTTTAGGTTGGTTTTCTGAACTGGGAATTTTGTACTACACTTGTGCTGCATATTCCCACCTCATTGCAATGCCATTCTCTACAGAGAAATCCCCAATTTTGTGAAATCAGAAGATGGCACAATCGAGTGAAAACACGGCTGACTCAGACAACTGTACTGAAGCGAAAGCCTGGGGGAAAGCCACCATAATTTTCCTTTGCTTTGACTGAGTAGCCACAGTGACGAGAGACTGAATAGATGACAAAATAAAACAGATCATGAATCTAGAACATGCAGCTGGAATTTCCCCAGCGGACTCACAATGTGAAACATCCAAAAAAAGGCCTGTGAAATATGGATTAATGTAAGAACAAGGTTTTAATCACAGTTAAACAACTTTAAAGCCACAGTAATTCCTCAGAGATGCTTCTAGTCCACAATGAACAGACCTTGGTCTTATTTTTGGTGGTGTTGATTTTGCAGTGAAGTCAGTGGTGTATAAAAAGTATGAGATCAAAGGTAAGTTTCATGGGCTGGATGATTTGCTGGTGTGCCTGGCCATCTCTGCTTCCTCTTCTGGAGGTACAAATACCTATGCTGGGTCGGGGCTCTGTCCCTGCCAATGGTCAGCAAGGCTGTTGTAGAATCTCTGCTGTGAATACTCAGTGATGTTCCCTTTTTTGGTACATATCAGGAATAAAAGATATGAAAATGAAGATCAGGAGACTGGGTTTTCATTTGCTACTTTCTTATGTAGGACTGTATCAAACAGAGTACCATGGACTGACCTCCTGCTGAGCACTGCAGGTATTTGGCTGCTCTGAGTGCAGAGTGAAGCCCTCCAAGTCACGTTCAGCAGCAGAAAAACCATGTGAAGGGTATGTCTGTCACATCCCTTGCCTTGTGGGCACAATTCCCAGAACCAGTACACATGACAGTTACGTGGGATTCGCAGGCTGCAGCCTGACGCTTCCCAGGTGTCACCACAGTAAGGCCACTGGGCTGCATGTGAGATCATACATCTTGACTTGGGAGTGGAGGAAGCAGCAGCTTGGGCTTAATCTGCCCTGCTTGTCTTTGGATGATAATGTAGGGACATCTCATGTCCATTTTGCCTCCTCCTGGAGTCCTAAAAACACACAGGTGTGCACACAAACCAGAAGTGTCTTTGTACCATGGTTGCCCACACCCATGACTAGTCCTGGCAGCCATCACTCAAGGTAGCCCCAGTGAAGACAGACTCCTGCATCTCTACAGTGCTAACTAACTCATACTTCATCAAGAGAAGAGGAAAAGTCACAGAAATTAGGGTCTTGACCTGCTTGGTCCCTGAGTCCTTCCAGGCTATGCCTCCAGGTTTCCTTCCTATGGAGACCAAAGCATAGATCAAAGTAGAGCCTGGTGTGTACTGAACCCTTGACACAGTTTTGGTCCAGGGCCAAGGCACACCAATGGGCACAGGAATGAGAGATTTCTCCTGGTCTTGTAGTCTGGGAGACACGCTCCTAAAATTGTAAAACACTTCTGGAAATGAGGTTCCCACATTGCATAAGTGCTTCTGAATATGAAGAACATTATGTGAAAAACACAATGGTGCTCGGGTCCAGAAGAACAATAGATCAAGCAGGAAATCAATGTCACTTTTACTAAATTAAGGAAAATACTGTATTGATATTGCATGTGCATGACTGGGTAAAAGCACTGTCTCATAGCTACCCATGGAGAGGAAAAGAGACCGCACGACAGCAGGAGAAAGCTTGTTGCTAGTGCCATAGAGAGAGCAAGGAATTTGGGGAATTTAGTCCCAAAATTAGCTGCAGAGTCACTCAGTAAAGCAGAATTGGTTAGAAACCTCATTTAGACCAAAAAGGAGGGATTTACCTCAAATTATCTAGCCAGCCCATCCCTCCCCCAAATGAAACAACCTCTTCCCTACAATTTACTTTGGGCAAGTCCTATTTTCAGGGGAAATGTTGTCCCAAATGGCAATTTAAAAAAAAATATCTGCCAACATTAGTAACAACTTCATCTGCCTGCATATTGACAGCAGCTCTGACCACTAAATTCATTCCTAAGCATGGATGTAAAAGTAAAATTGGTGCAAAAATAACCTCTTGAAGCAGTGCTGTGGGACTGAGCATTTCTTTTTACCTACCCAAAGCTCTGGCCTTACACAGAGCAAGTAGAGATGCATGGGGAAACAGAAGATGGTAGATATTTTTGCCTTTAAATCAAAAACCTGAATGTTCCCAAACAAAGACAAATGTGGCCATGGTAGGTCCTGAAACCTGGCTCATTTCTGCTCTGAGTTTTTCAGCTGGAGTTCGTCTCCCAGCATGTGCTACAGATGCAGCTAAGAGTCCAAATCACCTCCTTTTCGGCCAAAAAAACGTATTCTTTTTTGCCAAAAATTCAGAGGGACAGTCTTTCTTGCCTCTGGTTTTGTCAATATTTCCCACAGAGCGGAAACAAACTCCAAAGGTTTTGCAGCCTGCTCTGCTCGGTTAGAATAACTGCCTGCTTGGCGGGGTTTGTCTTAAGGCTGAGGCTGCCCTGTGGCTGATGTCTGGACTACCCCACAGCAAGCTCTTCTCTCGTTTTTGAAGTGAGTTGTAAGCTGCCCGGGTGGTGAAGGGTCTGGAGAAAAAGTCTTACAAGGAGCGGCTGAGGGAACTGGGGCTGTGTAGTCTGGAGAAGAGGAGGGTGAAGGGGGACCTTATTGCTCTCTACAACTACCTGAAAGGAGGCTGTAGTGAGGCGGGTGTTGGTCTCTTCTCCCAGGCAACTAGCAATAGGACAAGAGATAATGGCCTCGAGTTGTGTCAGGGGAGGTTTAGATTAGATATTAGGAAAAATTTCTTTACTGAAAGAGTGGTCAAGCATTGGAATAGGCTGTCCAGGGAGGTGGTTGAGCCAGCATCCCTGGAGGTGTTCAAAAAATGTGTAGATGTGGCACTTCAGGATATGGTTGAGTAGGCATGGTGGTGTTGGGTGGAAGGTTGGACTTGATGATCTTAGAGGTCTTTTCCAACCTATGATTCTATGATTCTGTGATTTGGTTATCAAATCCCTGGTATCTTTAAAGAATATTTCTTTCAATATTTTCTTCAGCAGGCAAAGTTGGGTTTGTGGTCACCAAGATCCAGGTGGGGAGGCTTTTGGTCTTGCAAGGACAAGACAAGGATGAAAAATTTAATGGAGTGTGGACAGTTTTGAAACCTTTTACCTGGGCTTCTCTGAGACCTGAGTCAAAAATAACAGTTTTGACTTGCAATTGCACTCATCCCTGAGAGATGTGCGTCTAACTTTCATTTCAAACACTTCCATCACATCTCCAGCTCCGGTGTTTCTCTTTCTCAGTGCTCAGAAAGTGTTTCCTAACTCCTAATCTTGCCTCATGTGAAGATGATGACTTCCTATTCTTTATAAAAGGATGCAAGGGATGGATTATCTCCTCTGCTGCTCCAGGCTGTACCCTCCTGCACCTCTCCTCCAGCCTAAATGAACCCCACTTCACCAATAGTTCCACTCAGCCTTTGACGAGTCTGGGGCCAAATGCTATACAGGGATATCTGAGCATATTGACAACATGCATTTCTTCTGGCAGACCCAGGTATTTGCAATTATTACCCCATTTCACTGGTGCCACCAAGACCCATTTCCAATCAAAAATCAGCACCAGATGAAGGAAAACCTAGGAGCTATAACTTTGATTTTTGGTGGATCTATCCAGTAGAAGAACAACAAAGCTGATGCAAGGCAGGGTTTAGCATGGCATCAGGACAGCTATTACAGCTTCTCACTTTTCAGCATTATTTCAGCTAGCCCAGGGCAGATCTAGGGAAGCATCCATATCTAGGCAAACCATCCTGCAGTCACTAGCAGACAGTTGCTTGCCTTCAAAGGAAAATCTCGCTGGTTCTCCTCTGCTCCCCAGGTGACCTGCGAAAAACCAGGTGCAGAGAGAGTACCTTATGTAGAGAATTTGGTAAGGCAGAGCTTGCTGAAAGCAACTTTGTTCTCCCTTCCCCCCTTGGTCATGTACACTTAGTAAATGTGCTTTTAATCTCATTAATGTTGTTTGAAAGAAGCAGTAGTGGATGAATCATCTGATGCAAATGGAATAGTTTAGGGAATACATGCATTTTCATTAGCCTAACTTCTCCTCCAGCACTATGTATTAGCATGGAATTAACCCATTAATTCTATTGATTTCTATTAATATTGTGCGTTCCATCAGTGCTCAAATCCCAATGGACTCCCAAGCCCTTCCCAACCACCTATAGGAACTGGCTTGTTTAATCAACATTGCACAACTAATCAAGGCAATCGTTTGGGTCATGAAGTGAAGAAGAAAATTGTTTCTAATTGAGAGTATGGGAGGGATTTGGGGAGGCAGGATGTAATTAATACCACTGGAAGAGGGCCAGGATGCCAGCAATCACACTCTGCTCATCTTGCCAAAAGTGCCATGGGAGTTGTTGTAAGCACAACCGATGGAGGCAAGAGCAGATCATTTCACCCATTCTCCTGTCCCAAAATCCAGCCAGCACCACACTGGTGGGAAATTTGTAACCTAAAATCCACTGGGATCTTCTCAAACATCTCCTGCCTATCTGTCGCAGGCTTTCATCAGCCTCTATCGTAGCAGTATCTTATTACCTTGGTTTACTCCCCATATTTATCTTCACAACACCCTCTTTGCCCTGTGCAGACCCTCTGTGCCATTTCTGGCCACACTCTTCCCATCCCGGTGCCGTTGATGGACACAGTCTAGGGTGGAATCAGCAAAGGTAGTGGTCTCTCCCACACAGCGGTGAGAGGAGGTGGTCAAAGTGCCAAGTCCCCATGTAGGACAAGGAAAACTTCCCATATCTCTGCAACTCCAAACACCTCCCTGAGAGTTTCCAGGAGCTACACAGAGGGATGGCATCACTCAGAGGAGTGCAGGAATCAAGAGATGGGGAGAATCTCCAGAGACTGTCAAAGTCAAAGCAGGGTCACAAAGATGGTCTTTCATGTTTCTCGCTCAAAGCCGCGGGGCTTTTCTTGCTGCTCAGGTAGCAGGATGGCTCTGCCCCTTTCAGCCTTTTGCTTGGAGGAGAGTGTAAATGAGGTCTTTGATGTAAAAACCCAAATGAAAGCAAACACGACAAAGTTGCTCTTTAAACTTCGCTTATTCACCAACATCTAGTTCTGGCAGTCTCCTCCTTGGGCAATCAGTGCAACAAACTCGCCCTCCCGTTGACTATGCACACTGAGACCATATCCGTGACATTTTCTACAGCACTCTTCTACCAACATTTTGTCTCAAATTGCCTTTGCAAAAAAGGCTCTTTTTATTCCCCTCATCATAAGCCCTGCCTCATTTTCAGCAGCGAGCTGAATCTCATCTCTTGCATCCTGGCCTAATTATTAAACAACCCTGTCAAAGTATTCAGTCGTTTGCTGATATTTTACTCACAATTAGAAGTACGAATGTGCTCCATTAGGCTTCTAATATCCTTTATGTTCAGCCTGACATTTGGGGAGCTGTTTTATTACAGCTGGCACTCTGGGAAATCGGGCTGCCGTAGTTAGCATCAGTAATGGTGTTATTGACCCTAATTTTATGAATGCAGGAGGATGTCTGGATGTCACACACGCAGGTACCCAGAGGGTTCTCGCTGTCTCACACCAGCGTCTGCTTTGGGAGTCCACATCCCTACCTTTCTGTGAAAGTGTGTGTGGGGGTTTCTCACTCCTCTAAAGCTCAGAGACACTTTTCTGATCAAGTGTTTCACAACTACTTAACAAAAAAAGAGCCCATCTAGATAGTGAGGATTAAGGTTCAGTTTCTCATTAAAAAAACTGCTGTCATGTTGATAAGCATCAAACACAACTGGGAATGCTCAGGGTTGTTCCCACTTCTGAAGAAGACGGGGGGGCACAGTCCTGGGCAAGTTCCTTTGCTTCGCTGTTATTTTACTCTGGGTCAAACAGTGGTGGCATTGTGATTTTTTGTAGCACAGGAGGCTGTATATTCCCACTCCATGTCACCACTTCTCTCTAAAGCATAGGGGGAGCTGATCCCTGTCATGAAGGTCTTCAAGACCAAGGCAGAAAGCCCTCATCCTAACTGAAAGGATAATTTGAAGGCTGAGATCAGGACATGGGTAGTCTGAGTCACAGTTCACAGTCACAAACCACTCATACCTAATTCTCACCATAGAGATTTGGCTGGCTTTACACTTGTTTTTCTGGCAACTCATTAAATGGATCTCAGTCAACAGCAGGTGACTGCGGAACTTTCCTGGTGCCCATAATGCAGCAATCCCAGAGCAATACCAACCAGAATAAAGCTGGGGAAAGAAGCATCAGTGAGCTACCGTACCAACATCTGACTGCTAAGCATGAACAAAAAAGTCCTTCATGCCCACCTACCCAGACTAACACTTGGGTCCTTCTCTCTGACCACCAACAGGCAGCTGGAGTAGCTTTTTGAAGAGGTTCTGGATGAGGCTACATGGACATAACCCAAACCACCACGTTTCTGAGATTGCATCTGGGGTGAGTTTCAAAATGAGAGCCTGAACTTACCCCAGCTGGGTCTTTAAGCAGTGACTGCAAGAGCAGGCTCAGTGGCAAATGCAGCTGGAATCTGCAAAAAGCATGTCTGAATCATGCTGTTGCCCTCTCTTCCTTAGCAGCCTTGATGCACAAGCTCTCACAATTTCATGCAACAAGGAAATCCTCCCCTTTTCTCCTCTCTCTTTTCCTAGCACCACATGGGCACCTCAGGACAAAAAACATGCATTATGGAACACGAGAAAACACCCATTTCTCATCAAGCTGAGGCTATTGCTGAAATTTTGCCCATTTTATTGCTAAACAGAAGTGGAATTCTTTACATCAAGAGTAGACTCTAAAGCCTTTTTAAAATAATAAAAAGGAGGAGCCATTTATCCATGACTGTGGGTTTTTTTAATGCAAAGAGACACGGCAGGCATGGAAATGACAGAGTGAGGTGGCTTCCCCGGGGGACACAACAAGTCACTGGCAGGGAAAGGACAGCCCAAACTCCCCTGAGCCCCAGACCAGTCCTGTGGCTTTCACACACTCCTGATCTGAGAAATTCAGCTGAGCCCCAGGGCTTGGATCCATCCTTGTTGTGCATTCAGATAAATACCTGTTGTGGGGGAGTACGGAAGACAGAGACTGATTCTTCCCAGTGGTGCCCAGTGACAGGCCTGGAGGCAATGAGCAGAGACCAAAACACAAGGACTTCCACTAAACAGAGGAAAAACATTTTCTTACTGTGAAGGTGAGTGAGGATTGGCACAGGTTGCCCACAGAGGTTGTGGAGTCTCCATCCCTGTAGATATTCAAAACCCAGCTGGACACAGTCCTGGGCAGCTGGCTGTAGGTGACCCTGCCTGAGAATGGGGGTTGGACTAGATGATCTCCAGAGGTCCCTTCCAGCCTCTATGATTTTGTTCAATGCCGTAGCGTTAGCTGTAATTGTAATGCAGAATTTCTCAGAATGGGCTGGAAAATGCAGGCTCTGAGCAGAGGTTGAAAGGCTGGATCATGAAAGAGCTACACAGGTTCTCTTGTGACTCCAGGATATTTGGCATCTTGATTGTGGCTGCCTGCAACCACTCCTGGCACAACAGTGGTCTGCCTGTCAGAGGTGCCAAACGTTGTCTGTGTTCCTCCTGAATCATAGAATCAGAGAATGGTTTGGGTTGGAAGGGACCTTAAAGATCGTCTCGTTCCAACACCCCTATCATGCGCAGAGGCACCTTCCACCAGACCAGGTTGCGTAAAACCCCATCCAACCTGGCCTTGAACACTGCCAGGGAGGGGGCATCCACAGCTTTTCTGGGCAACCTGGGCCAGTGTTTCACCGCCCTCATGGTGAAGAATTTCTTCCTAATATCTAATCTAAATCTCCCCTCTTTCAGTTCAAAGCCATCACCCCTTGTCCCATCACTCCCTGCCCTTGTCCCAGCCCCTCTCCAGCCCTCTTGCAGCCCCTCCAGGCACTGGCAGCTGCTCTAAGGTCTCCCGGCAGCCTTCTCCTCCCCAGGCTGAGCAGCCCCAGCTCTCCCAGCCTTTCCTCCCAGCAGAGGGGTTCCAGCCCTCGCATCATTGCTGGGGCCTCCTCTGGCCCCGCTCCCACAGCTCCAGCTCTGTCCTGTGCTGAGGGCTCCAGAGATGGACGCAGGACTCCATGTCAAGGCATCGAAGCGGGGAGGTCAGCACCTCTCCAAATCAAGCTGCTTATTTGGTGTCCGGGGATTCAATCTGTCTAGAAAATTTGGGCTTGCACTGCGCTATGTATTTCCAGCCCTCCTCTCAAACTGGCGAAGTGGCCAAACGTCCTTGAGCATTTCAGCCGCCTGGAAGGTTCTTCCAACCACCACCAGCCGCAGGGACCAGGAGAGGGAAATCCCAT
The DNA here is from genome assembly GCF_030867145.1 of Opisthocomus hoazin. Classification (NCBI taxonomy): domain Eukaryota; kingdom Metazoa; phylum Chordata; class Aves; order Opisthocomiformes; family Opisthocomidae; genus Opisthocomus; species Opisthocomus hoazin. The sequence goes on along the minus strand of NC_134418.1, from coordinate 2,723,052 downwards.
TGTCACAAGCAAGAAGGAACATCTTTTACCAGTTTGGGGTTGGAGCATGGAGCTCAGCATCACAGAGCAGCTGTCTCAATTCCCATTGTAACCAGTGGAGAGACTGGGCAGGATCCACATGCCCGTACAGAGGTGCTCCGTGCCCTCTGGATGCCTTGGGATGCCATAAAGGATGCAGAGGCTGTATCGTTAGGAGCTCCCGCCTCTCCCCAATAATGAAGCTTTCAGAACAAATCATCATCCAAAAAACCACACAAGTAGTTCTCTTTCTTTCCAGCTGGGTCTGCCTCTGGCTGACCACACAGATCCAGCCCTGCACTGCCCCGTGCTGATACCGAGCAAAGTTTAAATGTCTCTCCTGCTCGCCATAGCCTCCCCCCTACACACACACCCCCCCCCCTTCTGCAACAACAAGGCTCCAGCTTCTGCCTCTGAAAATTAAATCTTATCTCCTCCAACCACTCCAGCTCTGCACACCTAGGATCCCATCTCTCCCTCTCATCTGACTTTAATAACACCACCGTTCCCCCTCAGAAGGAGGAGGATGGAGCCCAGATTAAAAGGAACTGTTTAGCTGGCAGCAATATTACCTTCCTTTGCCCTTTGATTTTTGATTTTTTGTTGTTGTTTCTCTTGCATTTTTTATTGAGCACCCAGGCTGAATGGCTGAATAAAATCAAACTTCCCAGCTGAGACCGCAGATGCTCAGCTGTGCATACCTTAGGCAAAAACGTGTGCAATTTCCATTTTGGCCAATTATTATGCAGGGGAATCTTTTATCCTGGTGGGAAGGTGGATAGGGGGAAGAAAAGCCTTTATCTTTATAAGGAATGCTGGCCATTTCAAACTGTTGAGCTAGAACTTCAGCAGACATGAATCAGCAGAGAATCCTCATAAATACAGGTACGAAGAGCTAAGATTTTAGCTGGGAATTCGGGCGTTTGGGTGTGGATACACCTATGTTTATTTATATATCACTGCAGTTCTCTGTAGTGGGTGTATTTGGAGTTTGTACTTTTTGATTTGTGGTTTTTTTTTCTTTTCCCCTGGACACTGGAAATCAGCTTGTTTGTTTGGGATCCCATTTCCATGAGTTAAATTAATCCCAGGACAGCAAGCACTCCTTCCTTCCACCCTTGCCAAGTGTGCATAGGTCCTGCACTGCTGCTCTTTGCACAAGCACAAACTCCAGACTCACAAAGCTAAGCTTTATTTTTCTTGTTTGTACTCGTTTAGACTTTCCAGACCACCTCGCCTTTCCTGCTTTCGCTCGCATCCTTCCTCATTCTGTTATCTCACAACTGGGTCTCAGCCTTGGGGCCTGTTTGAGGTCCATGGTGTCAGCACGAGGTAGTTTATTCAGTCATTGAAGGAAAAACACTTGTCATCAAACACAAACCACTACATGAGGCAGCTTTGCAAAGTTGGGGTCTTGCGAAGTTGCTCCTGTTTCTCCTGTTCAAGTCAGCAGATGCAAATGATGTTTGGGTCCTGAGAAAATCAGTTATTTGGGGGTAGAAGCTGGTGCTCATGATCTCTTGCAAGACCTAGGATCGCTTTGAACAACGTAAAAAAAACAAGGAGTAACTTGTCATGATGCACTTGCTCCCTGTTGGATATCAAAGGCTTCAGGGGTAAGTTGACAAAGCTTTTTTCGGAACAAAATAGTAATTGTCCCCTATGTGGGACCAAAATTAGACCAGTGCTAACAAAAAAATTCTATGGAAGTTTATAAAAGCCCCTTTAAATCCACCCCAATCTCAACCATTCAAGCCCCATCGCATCCCTCCCTGCACACACGTGCTGGGAAAAGTCCTTCCCAGTGCTGCCATGAAGTCCTGTGGCATCTCTCCACCCTGAGCATGTTGGAAAAGCTGGACTCCTCCACTTTTTCACCTCGATCCTTGAGTCAACCTGAGACAGCCCAGTAAGGACCAGTCCACCCACCTCAGTGGGGACAGAGCAGCTGGGCTGGGGTGGGAGGGGGACGGCACAGGGCTGGCAGACTCAAGAGAGGAGTTATTAGCTTTCCCCTGGAGAAATGCTCATTCTTAACTTTGATCAGAGACACTAAGAAGTATTTTGACTCCAGGCGTACAAATGAGCTCTTTAAAACCTGCCCCTCCATCCCTCCTGCCCCCAGTTATTGTCTCTGGGCTCCATGCTGCGAGAGGCTGCCATCGAATTCAGGCAGCAGTGCTTTTTCTCCCTCCTCACTTAGCAAAGATATCACATCACTTCTTACCCAGGAGGGAGGCTTAGATCTTCCTTCTTCCCTCACCTGCCTGATTAGCATCAGAAAGCACCCTGGGCCTGAATACCCCAAAGAACGTAATCCCAGCAAACCATGTCTTCTTCTAACATGCTGACTCCCTCCCCCTGTTTGCATTTTTTCTTCTCCCCTCCTCCTCCCTCGTCTCAAAACATTTTCTCTTCCTGCTGGCTTCGTTTCTCCATCTGTTGTCCATCCGTTTTCGCTCCCTGCCAGGCTGGGAAGATGCTGTAGGGTTGCGCCACAAGACCGGGATCGTGCTCAAACAGAGCCTATCCTGCCAGCATCACCAAGCCGCTCTTCCCCCAGCATCTGCTCTGGGGAGCATGGGTGGATTGCTGCTTGCAATTAATTTCTTGTAAAGTCAGGGTGGTGGACGCAGAGGAACTATGAGTCCAGGGAGGCTGAAGCTGTCCGTTCAACGGTTTGGGGTTCGCTGTTCCAGCTCCACCATCACCAAATTGCAGGCTTAGCTCTGTCCATCCTTGGAGCTTGGACTGGAATTGAACAGAAAATGAGCAGCAAAGCTGGAGTCCTGGATGGGACGCCTGTCCCAGCGGGATGAAGCTGCAGCTTCCACTGGAGCTATTAAATAAGACGGACTGGATACAGCCCCTGAGTTAGGAAGTTTTTAAGCTGCTGATAATGTTAAGCTGGGAGCACAGAGTAGGGTCATGCTGGACAGACCTTTGCTCTGTCGTCCTTAAATCACACGCTGACCCCACAAAGTGCTGTTTAACCTCCTCTGACCCAGATTTGCACAGCAGCAGCCGTTCAAAGGTGCATCTCACCCTGCAGCCTGGGTGCAGCAATGACCAGCAGAAGATGCCTGTGGAAGACTACGAAAATGGGACCAGTGCATGATAATACTCTCTGATACCTTTCCAGTCTTTAGCTATATTTCATTCCTGTGGACAACCTGAGCAAAAAGTGGTTTCTACGCAAGGCAGGAGGAGTTCCACGGGTTGTCTACCTGATGTCTGCATGATGCCATCTTGTACTACTCCATAAGACCCAGCGAGCCTTAAAACAATAGAAAGTGATCCTCCACAGAGTAACAAGGAGGATAAGCATCAATTGAAGATGCAGGAGGGGGATGCCATCCCTACAACTTTACTTCTGACAGGTGCTTTATACTGAAATTCGCATCAGGGAGCTTCCACCCTGGGTCACTGGGCGTTCTGTTATGGCAGCAGGGTTTCAGCTACCGTGTCCCTCCTGTGTCTGTCACTCTTCTGTCCCTCCTCTATCTACCTGGCACCCAAAGGGATGGCTTACCAGCCTGCTAACCTTCTCCCTCGGCAGGGGTTAAATAAAGAGGGTTTTTAAGGTGCAGGGTCATCCTTTCAAAAACAACATTACAAGAGCCTCTGCCTCCCTCTCTCCATAGCTACTGCAGAGATATCCACAAACTGAGATGTCTTCTGATAGTGTCCTTCACCTCCAGCTAAAAGCAAGGTCTTCAGAAGACAATGAAGATTGTGGGACAAATGTCTGCAACCAGGACAACTATCATTGCATGACATGGAAAAACACAAGTATAAAGCAGGACTATGAACAGCATGCTCAGCCTGGTCAACACCACTACCACTTTCAGATACACAGCACACTGTTCCCATTAAACTCAAAGTCATCCGACCCCAGGGCTGTCCCCTTTGAAAAGTCGTTCAGGAGGATAAAAGTTCCCCATACTTTTTAAATAATATAAATACGATACTGATGGGCGTTCAATACAATGTGCAAAACAAATGTTGTGTAATGGAGACTGTAAAAGCCTCCTCAAAAGATCTGAAATAAAGACAAAAATATGGAAAGGGTGAAAAAGGAAATAACGTTTTGTGATGCCAACAGACTTGTCCTGCGCAAAGAAGAGGAAAATGGGAAAAATAAAAAGAGTTGGATGATTTAACTATTTGGCTTTTGTTACTCGATCTTGTCTGCAAAATTTTGGAAAAAATGAACTTTGAGGGGAAAAAATAAAGAGATATTTGGAGTGATCATGTAACAACAGCCCTGGGACACATGACAACTGCAACTAGGAGCAAAATCTTCAGTATCACTCTTTCTGCCAAAAGATCAGACTTTTTAAGGGGTAAAAGAATGAAGACAAGAGTGAAAATGTGAGGGAATACATTATAAATATGTAAATCATATTGGGTTTTGAGCTGCTTGGTTTTGGATTTGGGGAGAGACCAATCCAGAGCAGTCTCTGCTTCCCATTGGGACGTGGAAACCTGGGGACAAACGGAGAAGAAAACAACCTGGAGAACAAGACTCCGAACACAAACAGCCCCAAGGAAAATTGCCAGGAGTCATTCACCCACTGGCACAAAAGACATCAAACCCAGACCCTTAAACGGTGAACCATGAGAATCCTTTGCCCATCTCACCCCCTGGTCACTGCTTTCACCGAGGTTAGAAATCCCGGTGACTGATGACTACCACCGCCCTGCTCCCCAGTGCAGAGGGACCAGCAGTATTAAAAAGAGTTTCCCTTTTGCTGGAGCGTAAGGATGCTCCTTTTCCTTTCAAACATCATTATGTTTCTGGTGGCGGGGTGGCTGAGAAAATCTGCATTAAATACAGTCTGACAGGCCCCCTGGGTATAACCTTGAAAACAGCAGCTTCTCCCCAGTATTTATGTGCTATTAAAGGAGTATGAAGAGTTCATTTTTTTTAACCAAAGGGGTGATGCTTTCCCAGATGTTAAGAATAAGGGTGGAAGACGAGGGGTCTCCGAGAAGTCCCCCAAACCCGGCAGGTGCCCACACAGCCCGTGTCCATTTCTGCCCATTAACTCCTGTGCACTGGCTTGGCTTGGGTTTTTCAGTTTAGTTTAGTTGCTGAATTTAAAATCCCTGCTTTCAACACATTTGTTCCTCTGCCCAACCTGAACCTCGCAGAGTGAATAGCTGCTCCTGCTACAGCCCTGGAATAGCTATAACCATTATTATAGCTCAGTTTGCAAACACAGCACTTGGGTTTTGCATGGATGGCCTGTGCTAACCAAGGTTCCTATCTTTGCTTACAGAGCAGATAAAAACCTCCTTTAGCAGTAGCTTACAAGGAATTGTGCATGGCAGCATTTCTCAAACAAAGTATTTTGGGGTCATACGAAGAATATTGCAAACCATTCCAAACCCAAAGAATAATACATTTGCACATTGAGGTCTAAATACAAGCAAAGAAAACCCGCAAAGCCAGAGGCCACCTGAGCCTCGGATGCAGTTCCTACAAACACATGAAGGTGTTTGTATCAGGTGAGTCAGGAGTGCGCAAGGTTTCCTCTGTTACTTGGGGCTTTGGTGGGAAAGAGCTGCATGTTTTAAAGGAAAATTTATGACCTTGTTAAATTTTATGCTGATAATTTACATGGTCATTTGATTGATCTGGAATAATTGATCTTTCATAAGATAGTGACACCAGAAGCACTTCTGACTACTTATAAACTTCAACCAGAAATGCTTCTAAAAGTAAAAATTCTTTGTTTTCTTTCAGATTGATGAACAAGAGGGATCTTACACAGATGGTACGAGCGCTGCTGTTCCAAAGCAGGTTTTGTGGATTCTCTTCAAGCAACACACGGGTTTAGTAGCAAGTGGGCTGGGGAAAGTTGACAGCTTTCTGTAACACCCTGATTTGTGCCGAGTCATGTTCCTCCTCTCCTCCCACCTTGGTATCACCTCTGCTGAATTCTTCTGCAAACGCTGTGGCTGAGCTCTTTCCTGCATGTAAGGGATGCGTTGGTTTGGGGTGGTTCAGGAGGGAGCTGCTGGTTTGGGTAGGTACGGGGAGGCACAGGGTGGGAGATGAGTGCTGGTAGTGGGGAGCAGAGTTGGGCAGGGAAGGGGACCATGAAGCAGATAACATAAAGGGGGTGATGAAAGGCATACAGCTGGCTACATCTGGAAATTAGACTAATTAGGCTAAATTTTTTTGTTGAGAAAAACGAAAACAATGACTACAGAGCTCAAACTGTGGGGAGAGGTGAGGGTCTGAAAAATTTCCAACCAAATCATGGTAGCACTGGAAAGAAGCAGTAAAACCCTCCTCTGCTTCTCCCCACACCTCTGTCAACACCTCCGCACCCAGATATGTCAACAACATTTTGGCTAAGCCCTTCCAAAGCCCATTTCTCCTCCAGTTCAAATCCACAAGTAGGGCTTGAGACACAAGTCAAAGGCAAAGAGCATCTGCCTCTGGGTAAATTCCTGGTGATTAGTGAGCAGAGTCTGAGCTTTGCCCCTGTCGTAAGCCCCATGGCAGCCACCAGCATCTGGTCGCAGGTGCCCTCTCCAAGCCTGGCTCTGGGGCCTTGGCAGGGAGTTGCTTTCCCCAAAGGCTGCCGCAATCAAATGAATGTTACAGAATCATAGAACAGTTTGGGTAGAAAGGACCTTTAAAGACCTTCTAGTCCAACCCCCCTGCAGTGACCAGGGGCATCTTCAACTGGATCAGGCTGCTCAGAGCCCCGTTCAACCTAGCCTGGAATGTTTCCAGGGACGGGGCATCGACCACCTCTGTGGGCAACATGTTCCAGTGTACCACCACCCTCATTGTAAAAAATTTCTTACTTATATCTAGTCCGAATCTACCCTCTTTTAATTAAAAACTATTACCTCTTGTCCTGTTGCTACAGACCCTCCTTAAATGTCTATCCCCATCTTTTTTCTATAAGTCCCCTTTAAGTATTGAAAGTTTAAAGTATTGAATATTGCAACAGTTCAAGTTGAAAGAGTTTAACCTCAGGAGACTGCTCCTTCTTCCTCCATGAATTCTGCGTGCTTTTCCATATACAGCTGGTTTTACAGCTCCCAGCCTTGCTTCTAAAAGGCTGGCAATCTCTTATCCCATTCACATTTTTCTGCTCCAAACCAGTGCACTAAGAAAATTTTATCCATAAACATGTGCTCTGAACCTCTCCAAAGAAGCCTTTGCTTTCAGACACCCTGATACCTCCTCTGTGCGACAGCATCTTTGATTTGAACAGGGTCACCAGAAATGGCCCTCTGTGCCTCCAGGGACCGGGAGGGTTCACAGCCTCCGGGAAGCAGGTAGGGTTCTGCAACGGCTGATAATGAGCCAGTGCAGCCAAAGTTACTTCAGCTTTAAAATATCACTGCATCATCAAATATAAAGCTTGGTTTGAGATTTCTACAGCTTTCATGGCTTTATGAGTAACAAAATAATGACTGTGGTATTTTAATTAGCACCTCAGTCTTTCTTCATTTCTTTTGCCAATACAGTCTGTAATTTTTGGAGTACCTATCTTTCATGAAAACAAAAAGTTTCAAAGACTTGGGAGCCTGCAACTCCTGTTTTGTATAGCTGAAGATCAAGGCTTAAGCATTTTAGACATACTGCTGCTAAAACATACTTAAAACTGTCTCTCCCTGTGTATCAGTCAGCATGGTGTTCTCCATCCACATCTGAAGCAGTGGTTTTGATCCTCTCTCAGCACTTTTGAGCCAGTCTGTGTGCTGTGCCTTCAAATCCTTAGCATTTTATTTTGACTGGTCTTAGAATGCAGCAGGACGAGGGGTGGCTGGTCACGACTTTGCTTTCCTCAGAACTGCCTTTTCAATTGTATTTTCTTACAGTATATCAAAAAATCTCTCAACTGAGATCCCCAGCCTCAAAGGAGATGTAGAAACCACCTCTCCATGCTTCACTTCTTTAGGAAATATATTGAGTTGTCCAATGTTTTGAGGGCTTTGAAGGCTGAGAGGAGAAGAATCTTCTTATAGGACAACGGAGATGCAGTGGGAGAAGCAAAGGCAGCCTGGACATACCTTGAAAGGGATCAACACAAGGGAAGGGCTCTTTGCATCCCAAAAGGAATGGGATGACAGTCTTCTACATTTTGCTTTCTAGCACCTCGCCCCGTGCATGGCAGATGGCTGCTCAGGGAAAAGATATGAAATTCTCCTATAAGCACCTGATTCCAGAAGCTGAAGCTTTCAAGGAGAAATGCTGAGTCTCAAGGCCAGGCTTGAGCAGGGGAGCACATCCAGACACTGGGACAGCCCAAAAAATGGTGCATCAGACACGGGTGAGGCTTGCAGTGTTCTCTGGCCATGAGATACACAGCAGAGTGATGCACATCTCCTTTCTGATAATTTTTTGGGGAAAAATGTAGGTTAAATTCCTGGGCAAGTGAATGGCATGTATTGAGGCTCAAAGACACAGCCAGATGCATTTATGAAAAGAAACAGACAAATGAAGACTTTTATGTAAGGAAATAAATTTTTCTTGTTAGTCAATTTATTTTGTTTGAAGTTTGATCAGCTTTAATAATGTACCTGCAGCACTTTTCTTGTTTCCCTTCTCTCCAGTTAAGAAGAAGCAAAATGAGGAAGATAGTGATTTCTTCTTCCCACTCGCAGAGGGGATGCGGCATCACCCCACTTGTTTTTTCAACTCAAACCCACTAAAATCCAGGATGGGACTCCGGTTTTGCCTGTATCCCCATCATATCGCACTGAGTTACTCTGGGTATAAGCCGCAGTGACTCTGGCAGGTATCTGACCTGTTATTTATTGACCGTAAAGAAGAAGAACAATTGATATTATCTTCAGGTTATTTTTTTAATCCTACCCCGAACCTGTTTTCCTTCATGAGATGGAGTTGGAGGAATTCAGGCTCTGCAATGAACATGGGACGAGGATGTCGGTACTTGACAAGAATTGTGAGGCTCTGAGTGATGTGCTGGGGAGTTAATGAAGCCATCTAGAAAGGCTGACATATTTGCATTCATGTTAAAAGAAAATAATAATAATAATTTGAGGCTGTTGAAAAGTGCTGCTCTGACAGCCCCAGAGAATGTCTTTCATTTACCCACAGACACAAAGCAGCCTCTGCTCCTGCTGTGTCACCGCTGTTTTGAGAGAGAGCAGCCTGGTTTTGGACACAGTTGCTCCCTGCTGAAGATGAACCCCAGACCCCCCTCCAACCCACCTCCCCGCCACCCACAGCCTCACTTTCCAGGCTTGGGGCAGCCGGGGCTCTTGCAAGCTGCGTGCCCAGACATCGCTAAACCACCGACTCATGGCCATGGCTCATGCATGGGGCAGCTGCAGGGTGGGAAGTGAGACAAGGAGACCTTCCTGGTCCTGAGGTATCCCAGGCCCTTCCTGCTAAGCTGGGGAGCAAACCCCAGCCCCAGCACATGCTCTCAATTAAGCAGCATCTCATGGCAGGCAGGGGATCTTGCTGCTTCCATCTTCACAACATTGCCCCAGCCCTTCCTCCCTTGGCAATAAGTACTGCCCCTAAGGACTATGTCCTGTCCTGCCTGAACTTCAGTATTTTCCAAAGCATCAAAAAAAATCAGGTTAAGGAAGTCTGCAGCAGCTGTGGCTAATGATACAAAACCAGACACCGTTTCTATTTGTTGATGTGTGCTTTGGGTTTGAGTGTGGTTTTTGTCCTTCCTTCCTTCCATCCTTCTTTCCTTCCTTGCTTCCCTCCTTCCTTATTTCCTTCCTTCCTTATTTCCTTCCTTCCTTGTTTCCTTCCTTGTTTCCTTCCTTCTTCCTTTCTCCTTCCTTTCTCTAGGAGCCTCAGAGGCTCTCTGGTCAAATCTCAAACTGCCTGCAGGGCTTGCAGCACTTCCAGGATTCTGTGGCCCCCATGACAGAGACTTTCTAGATCACTGTCCCTCTTGTCTCACAGAAATGGCTCACTGCTATTCCACCAATGTCAAGTCTGAGGTGACAGAAGTGGCCCTGGGACCCCCAACTGCTGTTAATCTGCTGCCACCCAACCTCAGCTGACTGCATGGTTTCTGGCCAGGCTCTACCAAGATCTGCTCAGGAACCTTGACCAAAGCAGGGCTTTGGGCTAGGAGGAGGGTCGAACTTCCACGGCACACTAAAGAAGCTCCCACTCTACATCAGGCCTTGCCAGGACATGCTTCGCTGGTAAGAAAGGCAGAGGGAAGGAAAGCAACAGTGAGAAGCAGCAAGGAGAAAAGCAAAGAGAACTCAGGACTGGGTAATTTCTGGCCAACGATTGTCTCTAATAAGTTTTGACTGTATTAATTAATTGAGATGTGCCTTGGAGAGCTGGAGCTGGTGCTGCTGGAAGTCAGCCAGGAAGAAAAAAAATCTCATTTTCTCTGCAAACCTGCTGATTAGACCAGATCTCTGAGGTTCACTGTAGCAGGCTCTGGGGAGACAGGCAGCCTTTCAGGGCCCGTGGCACAACCACAGGTAGAAACTGGCTGTCATGAACTACCAGGGGTGGAGGTGGACCAAGGTTTGCAGTGGGACCGAGTTGCATCATTCTTATGCATAAGCTTTTGATTGATTTCCTGCGTTAAGCCAAAATGTATGTATTTTCCCTGTCTGTATAAGGAGAAAAACACAAATCAGGATATGTGCCATTCAGCAGAGGTCCAGGTCATTGGTAGGACTACGATTACTCTTGAGTCCTTACACACTCATTGTCCATGCTGTCAGTCCCAATAACAACTCCCACATGGACCTCTCTGGGAGGTGGAGGCAGAGACATCGGTGGACTGGATGGACTAGGACCACAAAAGGTAACCTCTCGGTCTCACATAAGCTCTTCCAAAACACCGTGTAGATATGGTGGGCCTGTGCACCAGTTGGGCGCCAGGCAGCAACACGGGCAACATAGGTGCAAGGTCCCCAGTGAAGAAAACATTTCAGGCTGTTCTTCAGCCTGTCCTGTGCTTTGCACTGTGGCTGTGTCCTTGAAGGACACAGAGCATTCATGTGCATGGTTGGGTGTGTGTGGCCATGGCTGGGGACACTCAGCGTGTGCAGCAATAGTCTCCATGTGTCAGGGGGTGCAAGGAGCATGTGTTTATAGTCTGAACTACAGAAATTTCCTAGATCATGGGAAATGTGCTGGAAAAGATAGTCTGTGCATATTTCCAGTCTCAACGCCAGTTATGAACTGGCAGACAGAGGACAAAACAGCCCTTTCCAACTTTGCTTTTCTGCGATGCAGAGAAACTTTGCTCCTTGCTTTGAACTCAGCGTGAAGGAATCAGCAGGTAGTCTTTGTGCCCTTGGTCCCTCCATGAATCTGGAGTCCCGTACGTCTCCAAGAACAGCCCTCCCACTGTTGCTATGAGAAATTACAGAGGTCGAGAAACATCCTGCAGACCTGTTGACCTGAGAGCAGTAGCATGTTCTGAGGTTTCAATACACTAATATTGACCCAAACACAAAAAAACACATTAGAATAGAGACATGTCTGTGTTAGACCCAGTGACTCCTGGTTGCTTTTCCATGTAATTTTTTTCTCTCGGGAGTTTTTACATGGAAGCAGAAGGAATACCTCAGATAGCTGTTTAGTTGTCTTTTTTCTTTTTTCCTAAAAGATATAACTCCTATGGTTTAGAAATTAGAGACTCTTTTCAGACCAGATGATAGAGTCAAAATGCTGCTAACAACCTCGGCAACTCCTACTATGGCTTCCATAGCATGAACTTGAGAAGATGCTGGACAGAGGTGGGTACTGGATGGTGCAGGAGTAAGAGATTTTGGGCCAATGTTGCGATTGCCTCATTTTCCCTCTCCCCTTTAGGTATGATTTCAACACGCTTGGTAAGAAACTGTCCCAAGTTTTCCACAGATTCTTTTTCTGCCATAACAGGAAAATAATCGAGGCTATACTACTTCCACTAATTGTCTCATTTTGAAATCTGAAATGCTGCCAAGTTAATGCTTGGGAATTGTTCAAATGGCTTTAGTTACCCTTCTCTCCTGAAGGCTGGGCTCCTCAGCAGGACTTTGCACACCAGACGGTCATTCTGCACCTTGGGAGATATACTCTGGTCACACAGTCCAGCCCAGCTACTCTCTTAAGTCAATCAAACTGCTATTCCCAATTGCTGCTGTGCTGTCTGCTCAGTGAAAATTTGGAGGTCGGTAAGGGCTATTACATTTTCTTAAACCTCAAAATAAAAACAATTGTAGCAGAAGGCAGCTACTTTCTCCCAGAAGACAAATGATTCTAAATGGCTTCAGATGATTGAAAGACGTATTTATGCAAAGGAAGAAGTGAAATGAAATGTTTTCAAGCACCTTTGTTAAACTCAAAAGAGCTTGCTTCAACCATCAGTGGTTCCTACGTTGCTGTCTGGAGCCATTTGATTGCTGTCTACACCAATGTCTCAAGCAGGTAAGGTCAAAAACCTTAGAGAAGGTTTCTCTCCAAGCTGGAAAGAAATCATGGTTATGGGCTCAACTCAAGCAAACTCACCCAAGATCTACACTAGATAGCTGGTTCCAGACCCCTAGGCATTCAAGACATACCTCCTTCTAAGGTACCTAACTCTGCCAGAAACCTGCTGGAAGCTCAATGCCCTAATGTGGTGAAGTCACCTCAGTATTTTGGAAGATACTGTCCAAGCTCTGATGGGTCAGTCAGTTCCAGCATCTGTTAATAATCTCATGTAACATCAAAGCGATTGGTTTACCTCTGGATCTTTTGTGATTAGAAATGAAGCACTTTTGGTAAGTTACCTAGAATGGCATCTCCATTGCCCCTCCTGGCCCCCACATTTCAGTCTTGGGCATCAATACTCTCCCTATCCTTTGATATGTCAATCACTTGCTTTTCCAGCAACCCCTTTCACAAAGTTTTGGGCTTATTGAATAGTAGGCTGCATGGGTGTATGTACAGTTAAAACCAACAGAAATTCAGACAGAAGAAAGGAAGAGAAAGTCCCTGTCCTTGTCAATGCTTGTGGAGAAGCAAGAGGTCAAACATGGACTTACCCAAGAAAAGCTCTTTGCCCCATATATTTCCTATTCACGTTTGTTGACTGCTGACCCAGTTCTAACTTGGGTCTCAAAGCATCCACATTGCTCTGAGGAATAGCTGAAAATGGCTGACTCCTGGTGGGAAGCATTTCTTGGAAACCAAGGTCAGCCCCTTGCTTCTGATGGCATCTCGCGATCTCTCCATACTACTGCATATAACAAGCCTGGACAAAATATTTGGCCCTGGGGTCAAAAGGTACATTCTCACTTGCCTGTGCCCACATGCTTACACCTTGCTCCACCAGTACAGACACCTTTACTGCTATGTCCTAGGTCTATGGTACCTCCTAATTGTGCCAAGGCACTGTTTGGTCAGGAGAAGCCAAAACTTAGAATCATAGAATCATAGACTCATAGACTCACAGAATGCTTTGAGTTGGAAGCGACCTTTAAAGACCATCTAGTCCAATGCCCCTGCAGTGAGCAGGGACATCTTCAACTGGATCAGGTTGCTCAGAGCCCCGTCCAACCTGGCCTGGAATGTTTCCAAGGATGGGACATCTCCCACCTCTCTGGGCAACCTGTACCAACCTGTTCCTGGCTCTGTTGACTATTTCACACTGACAGATGTGGCTTTTTCCTCATTTCATGTATATGTGCTTAAACTCAGACGTGTGAACCATGTGGGTGTGGGAGTGGTGTGGGAACGTGCTTGAATGAAACCATGGCCATGCATTCATGCGTCTGTGCTCACTGTGAGTCTGCTGTCCCCACGGGGAACCTGTTTTATACTAAAAATGTTTTTTGCATTAATGTGCAAATTAAAGTATGACTGCAATAATAGTCAAAAGGGAGCCCAAAAGACAACAGAGAAGATTGATTATGTGCATATTTTAAGTGCTTTGTGTCTGTGAATGTTTATTTGAAAAATAAGAGTGAAAGAGAAACACTGACACTACAAATAAAAATAATATAGGGAAATACATCTCTTTTATTATTAAATTATAGATTAAAATAGGAAACGTGGAGGAATATAGAAACATATATCTCTTTGTAGAGGCTTTCTATAACAATCAGCATAAAATAACGTAGCAGTACCTGACAGCTTAAATAAAGATAGGAGCCTCAGCTCCTATCTGCGCATTTATCTCCTCTGATCCAGACAGGGTAAAGAGGCATAAAAGGCTCAGATAATAGCATCTTTTCTGCACACCAGCTCCCAAACGATAGGCAGATTTTATACTCGGTTACTTCACATAATGTCAACATTGTTAGAAAACAAAAGCACCATGAAGGAACATTTTTTTCCCTCCCTCTCCTTCACCTTACTTTTTTTTCCTTCTGATCTTTTACCGTGTGATTTCTGTATAAAATACTGTGGGGTAGACACAAAGCTCTACGCCCTCCCCTGAATTTGTGGGGCAGGAGGACATGGGACAATAGGAACAAGCAGTGAGATTCAGATGGGTGCACACAAATCATACACACAACAGCAGAGAAAGCACGAGCCAATTTACTTAAACCCTGTCCCCTCCTTGCTGCAAGCTGTCACAATATCTATTGTAGTCGACAGCTATCGACCATTGCATGCCATGCCATTAACCTTTGCCACCCAACACGTCAGATGACGGAGATCGGGAAAGCTGTGTGACACATCTGAGCCGAGAAGCACATGGGAGGTGCCAGCAGCACACGCTGAACGCTACAAGGATGATGAGGGGACAGGAGCATCTCTCCTACGAGGAAAGGCCGAGGGAGCTGGGCTTGTTCAGCCTGGAGAAGAGAAGGCTGCGAGGGGACCTTCGAAATGCCTCTAAATATCTGCAGGGTGGGGGTCAGGAGGACGGGGCCAGACTCTTTCCAGTGGTGCCCAGCGACAGGACAAGGGGCAATGGGCACAAACTGAAGCAGAGGAAGCTCCAGCTGAAGAAGAGGAAGAACTTCTTCCCTCCGAGGGTGACGGAGCACTGGCCCAGGCTGCCCAGGGAGGTTGTGGAGTCTCCTTCTCTGGAGATATTCCAGACCCGCCTGGACGCGGTGCTGTGCAGCCTGCTGTGGGTGACCCTGCTTGGGCAAGGGGTTGGACTGGGTGACCCAGAGAGGTCCCTTCCAACCCCTGCCATTCTGTGATTCTGTGATTCTGTGATTCTGTAACCAGGCAGTAAAGCTGCTGAAAAGTGTTACTACAACCCGGTGTTCTCTGTTGTCCGTGCTTTGTCCAACGAGGTGGATTTCATCTTGGGAGGCTTTACCCTGACCTCATGGACCTTCTGAAGACCGGCCTGCTCTTTCCTCAATTCCCTTCATCACCAACAGTTAACCCCTGCCCCCTGAGCAGTTCTGCTTCCTTGGCGTGTTCAAGGTGACACTACGTCAAGCAAACTCCAACCTGGAGGAGTTCCTTCAAATTTCTATGCAAATATCCATCTCTTTGGAAAATATAGCCCTCCTCGAAGGGTGCGGATGGCACAGAGCAAGGTTCTGGGCATTGCCCAAGAGACGGCACATCATATCAGCGTGCACAACTATGCTGCTTTGTGATGGTTAATGTCCACAGGACCGTACTTGCCCTTGGACATTATTCATCTGCTTTTACCTCCAAGAGGCAGTCCTGAACCCATGTAAAATTCTGACTTTGCCTTTTCTCCCTGGACTTGCAGGTTGCATCGACAGCCTTTATGGTCCCAGGAAGACATATCTTTGGCTCTACACAGATCTGCATCAGACACTTTACTGTTAAGCTGGGAAAATATAAGTAACAATACAAAAGGAGCCTGGATTTCTACCTCTTGTTTCATGTGTGCCTTTTCTGCTATGAACTTCACTAACTTTTCCCCCAGTGGGCAACATTAGGAGCTCACTTCCCTTTCTACAGCCAATGTCACATCGACCTGTGGGATCTGAACAGCTTCTGAGACTTCTATCAAACCAATCTAATGTGGCCAGGGGGCTCAAACTTTATTTGGCGTGGACAGATTGACACACATACACAAGATTCATTTTCTCAGGAAACCACAGGCTGAAGAACAGCATAATTAACTTGTTTACCTTCGCTTGAATCCACTCGTTAATTCTTACTAGCCTGAAGGGTTTTCTCCAGGGACATCTATATTTGGCTAGTTGATTTGTTATGAGAAGAAAGAGTTCTTGGCACTTGCTTGAGGAGACAGGGAAAAATCTTGGCAGTAGCTACCTGCATTTTTTGGAAAATGATTACTTTCGAGTCCCAGCATAATGGAAGGTGACAATAAGAATAATTGTCCAAGCCTGACTTGGAGCCAGTCCCTCAAGGAGGTCTCATCCAAGCTTCTGCCTTCCTCACCTTCCTTTCCATGTCCTGAGGGCAGGGAGGGCCTGGGGGAGGTGGGGAGGTTGAGAGCAGGTCTAAGGCACCAAGAGCAAGGTGGTTTTACTGGAAAGGAGGAGAAGCCACCTCATCACCCATTAACAAGAAGCAGAGCCCACGGCCAGCTAAGCCTCTTGGCTGACCCAGACTCATCATCCATCACTGAGCCACCTCCCAGCTCCACCATCAAATGACCACTAAGACCCTTGGCTGAGCAGCACCATCTTTCCATGATAACTTCCATGATAATTTCAACAGGAGTGTGGGATATATGGGTTGCAGGGAAAAGGGCGTGTGGAAGAACTTTGGTCAACCCTCACTTCCAAGTGCTACTAGGCAGCAGGGTGACCCGATACCTAGTGACACTGTTGCTGTTTTGGAGGCTACACAGGTCCCTTGTTTAGCTCATGGAAGCACCTAAAACCTGCAGATCCTACCCATAGAAGCACCATTTAATCATCATGCCCATGACCCATGGCTGTCCTAAAAATAATGGCATCAAGCCTAGCCTAAACAGAAAGCCTTCAACTTCTTCTTCCAGTAAAAAGAAGAAAAATTTGCTAATACTCAAAACTTTTTCTTTCTCTGCTTCATGCTGTTGCTTGCTATCCTCCCCTCCCTGTCTTACACAAGTGTGACTAATCCTCTCTTCCCTTGCACTGTTACCTTGAAGGTATTTATAGAGTGTGATCATGTTCTATCCCGTGTCTTTCTTCCCTTTTCAACTCTGGATAAATCAAGCTTCCTCAGTCTTCTCTTATGTGTCTTATCTTTCAAGAGGTCATGCTAACTGCAATGGCAAGCCAAGAAAGGCTTTGCCTGTTGGAGAAGACACTTCAGAGCTGATACAGTCACTGCACAGCCTCTGCAAGAAACTTCTGATGAATTCGCTCTGCATATGCACATCCCCAGCCCCTTGCCATGTCGGCATGCACCTGCGTGCTTTAGAAACAGGTGGATTTGTTGGTTCCCGTTCAAATTAGGCAGCGCCATCATTTCTTTTATATTATCTCATGTCATTGTTAGTGTTCTGCCTTCTGAGCTGGAAGCAGCAGGAAGGAAGATGAATGCAGGGGGTTGAAAGAGGTTAAGCTGAAACACGTTTGTCCGACAACATCTGCAGGCTGTCTGAGAAATGGACGGTGTCTGGGAGGGTAAGGGTGGACTCTCATGCTGTGCCTAGGTTAGTTAGTGAAGGAAACTCAGAGTGCTGGTCCGAACGGCCCAAAACTGCCTCACCTGTGCTATTAAACTCTTTAACTCTTCAAAACAGAGCAACCACTTGCAAACCAACTGGGAATGGTCCTCGGCTTGTGCTAGCTTCTGACCAGTGCCCAGGAGATGGGCAGGTGGCCATAGCCAAAACCACTTCAAGGATTTTAAAAGGTGTAACAATCAAATTCCCACGGCTCCTGGGTATGTGTGATTTATAAGTGGCCTATGTGACCCTTAGTAGGGTTACGAGCTCCAGGTACTTCTGATCATCACTGTGCCCGGAGCCATCAGATCTGTGAAACAGCTGGAAATTTCCCATTGGATTTCTTTCTTTCTCTTTTAACCTTGTGAAAATGCGTTCCATGGGAAAATTTGGGGGTTTCAAGTAGATAAAAAAATTGCTAAATATTTTAATACTATTTTCTTAAGCTTTCCCTTTTTTCTTAAGCTTTCCCTTTTTTCTTTTTTTTTTCCTTTTTTTTTTTTGTTTTTTTGAGTTGAGTACATTGAAATCACAGCTCCCTCCATCCCCAGCTGCTCTCTTGGAGGACAAGAAACCTTGGTGGCTTAGGTGAGGTTCATCTCATTGAACTTTAAGCAACTAAAAATCAGGAAAAAGTCTAAAATTGTAATCTTGACTTGCTTCATAGTTCTTAGAGGTGACACTGATCTGTAGAGAGCGTAAGTGTCCCTCTGGACCTGTCAACCTCTCTCCGCTGGTTTAAAGGAAAATTCCAGAAGACCAGGTGAAAACCAGGTGGGCTGAAACTCATCTCCTGCGGCCTGCTGGGACCCTCCCTGTTTGGTGCATGAGCAGGGGACAAGTGCAAAACAGGGTCCATTTCTCTTCCTGTCCAGTGTCTCTCTGGGAAGACCAATTTCTGTTTTCTTAATAAAAGCAGGTAAAACAGAACAGGGACATCTGAGGCTTTATTTTAGTCCCCATTTTTCTTCCCCTGGAATTATCCTTAATAAGCATTTTATTTTTCACTCGCTATCTTTTATTGCAATTTTTATTATTCCTGATTTGTCACTGTTGTTCAGAATCCAAATTGTTCCAAAAACCCAATATTTTTCTGGGGGAATGATTTGCTGTTTTCCAGCCGGCTCTTCTATCGGCTGCTTTGATTTTTTGTACCCCAGCGCTGTTCCCTTCTCTGTGGCACATCGCTGAATTCTGCCCCTTCTCTTTAGCGGCGCACATCTCTAATCCCGGCGCAAGGCAGGATCACAGATCCCCATGTAGGGGATATGGGAAGATTTTCAGAGCAGATTAGTCAGCTGCTGCACTTGTATTACATTCCTGTCTGAGTACCAAAACAAGAGCTTGGTAGATTGTGTGTGCAGCAGGTGCTGCTAAAAGTCATGTCGTTCCTGACACACTGATGAGAAATTTGGATTCCAGCTTGTAGTTACCCGCTTCACCCAAGCACAAATAACCCAGGTCATATGCTGCGCTGTCGCCTGCTTCTGCCTCACAAGAAGTCCCCTGCCTTAAAAACGTTCGCATTTTACACCGCAATGAAACGCATTTGCATCGTTTTCCAAAACCTGCGGGACACCCAGAAAGAGGTGCCGTAATTCCTTATCCTGTGGGACAGCATTCGACCTGCAGATTAGGCACTTTTGGGGGAGTTCACTGGATTTCTTTTTTGTTATTTGAGGGATTTTTTTGTTCATTTCTTTGTTAGCTTGTTTTTTGCTCCAGCCCTTCCAATTATAATAATACTTCTTGGTAATGCAATAACATATAACGAACTCAACTAGAGATCTAGACCCCCTAGAGTCAGGTACTTAATTACTAACAGGCTTTCCAGCACACATTAAGGACTGGCCTGGCTGGGTCTGCAGGGAGGAAGAATGAAGCAATATCAGGAGAGGGAGATAAATTTCCTTGTATTAGTCCCGGAGGGGTAGTAACTCTGAAGATGCTTTACCCAGTGTGTAAGCCTCCACACTGATGGATGGGTCCCCGAGCTGTCACTTCACATGCACCTCACCTGAGAGGACTCACGTCACTGTTTGCAGATGGGGGGATCCAACCCTTAGGGCTTCCCCAGCTCTAGAATGGCTCTCAGACCTTTACGGTCCTACACTTTCCTCCTCCCAGCTCCTAGAGTCCCTACCAAGGTTCACCTGCATCTTCTGTCCAACCTCACAGGAGCCCTTTCTCCTCCACTTCCCACCTCCAGACCAGAATCAGCTCAGGACCTTCTCCACTGTTTCCTTGTAACATCTTCTGTCCCTGATGGAGAAGTGTTGTCTTGCAAGTCTAATGTAATTCCTGATCCTTTTTCCAGAACAGCAGGAGAGCCTCATAAGGCTGGATCCTAGAGGAGGTTCCTTATATGAGTCTCAGAACAGTTGCTTTAGTTTTTCCCTGCAACTACCACCCTAAATTATCACAAAAAGGAGACGAGCTTTCTGATCGAATAGGAAAAACCAGGAAATTCTCTGAGAGTGGGGCAACTGACCACCTTTCAGGAGTTCTTTGGGGCAGCACACCTTATGGCTTTAAGGTTTGCTAAAGCCTACAAAGCCTGACAAGCCCGCAAGTGATCCATCATCTTCCCAAAGGGAAACCTGCCCTTGTCCCTTCCTTTAAGTAATCAGATGTTGTCCTGGTGGAAAGCAAATCTCTTATTCCTAATGTGCAGCTCGAGTTCCTCCTCATTGCAGCTCCTTGCGAGGCAGAGAGCAACTCCTTCACATTACCTTGAGGTATTTATAGGCTGTGAGCACCATGAGCCCCTGAGCACTTTTTCCCACCCTGGAAGGAAAGCTCAGCTGAGATGACTCTGGCTGTGCCCTATCTCCGAAAGATGATGTGGCTGTGGCAGACAGACCAAGATGTGCAGTTTGTCTCTCGTGCAGCCTCGCTGGCTGATGTTCTTTTACCAAGAGGAAGGAACAAAATAAACAGATTGGAAGGGGAGGGGGAAAAAAAAAAAAAGACCTGCCTTGAAATTGCTATAATTCCTGTGTCAAATCCGGGGCATAAATCAGCTAACCCTTGCAAGGAGGAGTGTAATTCCTCACCGTGCAGAGGAAACACTTAGGCAAACTCAGCCTTGTCTGAGGCTTTACGGAAACAGGTCAAATGGCTTTGATTCATTCCAAACCCTGTCTAATAATTCAGCGTGCTGGTTTGCTCGCCTCTCCATTAGTAGATGGCAAACACATTGTTCTAACCTGCAGCCTTTACTACAGAAGATTCAGTGTGCAGGAATTTATGTCACCTCATGCCTTGTGACATCTTTTTAAGGTGCCTTCTGCTGTACACACTGAACGTCAAAGGAAAACACAGACAGCAACGAAGGAAAAAATGCACGGTGCTACAGGAGACATCTGCTACCTATTTCCAGATTGCAGGTAACAAAGTCAGCTGTATAATATCTGAGAGATATTGCCGTGAAGGCTGTCATGGGGAGATGCATTTTTCTTCGCGTGTACGGAAGTTAAAATCTCAGAAGAAATACACAACCTGTTATTAAGACTTGTTTATCCAAAGTCACAGAGACAGGTAGCTCTGAGAAGCTGTGACTTTCCTCCCAACTTTTCTTTCTGGGGCAAGTCTGAAGAAGGGGCCAGGTTGGCAGCAAGTCAAATCCTTGCATCTACAACCAACACTTGGGGACCCAGTCTGCAGGTCCTAGACACCAGTTAGGGGTGATGCAGATGAGCAATGGACAGAAAGAAAATGCAAGTTATAATCATGGTGGAGCTGATACTTTTGGAGGGTCCAGTATGGGCAGCAGAAGGAAAAAAAAATAGAGTGAAGCATCCAATAAAGGCTGCCACAGTAAAAGAAGATGAATGGAGATTTTCAAAACCCTTTGCGATTGATTTGACTGTTTATATAAAACTCTCACGGACAAGACCACATGAACCCTGTACAAGTGGTGGCCCAGACACCAGGTTTCCTCCAAAAAATTCACAGCCGTCATCTAAGTGACGGCTCCTTTCCCATGAGGCTGTAGCTGCCCTATGTTTCCTTTGCTCTGATTAATCAAGGATGATGGGATTTCCCAGGTGGCTGCTGCAGAGGCATCAGCCAGCTTCATTTGATGCAAAGCTTGAAGCAAAGCTTGATTATTTTGCAGCAGTTGTGTTCAATTTTCCCTCTCTGAAGGCACCCTGGAGCTCTCCTAAGACCTGTCCTGAGCATTTCCTGGGTCCAGCTCAGCTCTGAGCCTCCAGAGACCTCAAATCACGCAGTCAGGGACTCCCAAACACATTCCTATTGCTGCCTGTCTAAAGAGACGAGCACTTCCCACAGACACCTCAGGTGGGTTTTGCAGCCATTGGTGGCTAAACTCCCTTGAGGCAGAAGAGTTCTGAAACACGTGCGTGCAATGTGTCCGGCAAGGTGAGCTGCAGCATGGACCACTTACCGTCAAAGCCCTGCAGCTCAGACAGAAACATTAACGTTGAGTCTTGACTCAAATTATGTGTGCAAGTAACAGGAAGAGACGAGGAAAGCCAAACCCATCAGTTCCTCGGGTCGTAACTCACAGCCTTTTAGCATCTGGACCTGTTTAAAATCCCATCCCAAAGTGGACTGCCATCCCCTTGGGGGGGGAAAAAAAATAGACGGCTTAGCCTGGCGATGCATAAATGATGAGCAATATGATCCCGATTTTGGAAGAAGCACCAGAAAACCTGCCCCATTCCTTTCTCCTCAATAAACCGGACCCATGCACTTGAAACCAGCTGCCTGCACTTCTGTGCCAAAACGACCCCCCAGCCCATATGTCAGCAGTAGCGTGGCGAGTGCTCCTAATAACTCTGTCAAAGTACTCAGCGAGAGCAGGTATCGCGGACAGGATTTTCCAGTTGGATTCAATAAATCAAAACCACCGCACAACTATTTTTAATGCATCTTTCATGCAAACGGCTTCCCAGATGGCTTTGGACAGCAAGAGGAACGTGTGCGCTGAGGAGCTGCCTGTGGAGGAAGAAGGGGGATCTGTGTGAAGGGAGGTGAACAGAGATGAGACTTACGAGTGACAGGATGTGGCCAAGAAAGTTTTGAGCTGGAGAAATATATATCTAGTCCAATGGGATACAGGGAAACATGTTTCCCCCATGAGGACAGTCAAGCAGTGGTCCAAGGGCCCAGAGGGGTTTATTCAGCCTCCATCTCTGGGGGTCATTTGTTCCTTCAAGCCATCTGCTGCAGGCAGCTAAATCCCAGTCCCCCAGCAGCTCCAGTCAGACGGACCAGAGAGTGCAGGAGATGACCAGGCTCTGAGGACACGCTGGAGGCCTGGTCATGCCCTGCACCTTGTGTGGTTGCCATTCCCATCATCAGGGAAAGATGTGTCACTGCTGGGTGACTGAAGGACCCCCAAGGCAGATCTGCAGCTGGGGTAGGGCTTCTTACCAGCTCAGCTCCTGTAGGATTCAGGGAGATTTTTGGAAATATTCATGAAGATAACAATCCATCTTAACACCTATCAGCTCACTAATCTCAGCAGCAGCCAGCTGTGGCATCACTTGCTGTTAGACCAAAATCTTGTAGGATTCACAGGTGATTTAAATGTGATGCAACTTTAGAAGGTACCCATCCTTCCTACACACTCATTTTTCTTCCCTGTGGTGGTCCCAGGACCTCCTTACCCTGGAAAAATAGTGGCTTCCCCTTCTGGAAATCCTTCCTGCTCTCCCTACAACAGTCCTGAGTCCTTGTCCTCCATCACCTTGATCGCCACAACCCCGTCCTGGTCACACCAAACTTGGTTTTCCTCCTTGTCCATCTCCAAGACCTAATGCCCATCCATGGAGCTACTTCCCATCCACCTCTTCAAGTTCATCTTCTCAGCCCTGATTTTCCACTTGGATTTCACCAGCCCCAGTACACCCATATTTGAATTTTTAAAGCTGTGATGCCCAGAAGAGAAGAAGGCAGTCCACGTGGAGTGGTGGAAATGTCTTCCCAGCCCTTCTCTCCCACCCGCTACACACAGCTGCCACCATTAGTCCATTCAGGCTTGAAGTCCACTGCCAGGAGGTGTTACCAGAGGGAATTTTGACGGATGCATTTGACACAAGCGAATAGTACTGAACTGAAGATTGACAGGAACAAGCTTTTCATAGTTTTGTTCCTTTTCATTTGTTTTCATTGAAATGTGTCCCTCTAAAAAATTGTTTTAGCAGAAGAACTTCCTTTGAATTTGTCCTTTTCCACTGTTAGGTTGAGAATAAAGAGGTCATTTTTTTTTTCTTTAGGAAGCAAAAGGAATATAAAGTCCACTGGAGGGAAAAAGAAATCATGGATATCTTGGTAGCAGAGTATTTTTATTGAAAGGCAGCAAGCTTTAGCAATGTTAAAAGTCATGTTTAAAAATGACCAAGTGGAGGGTTATAAAAACGAGCAAGTCTTGTGTGAAAATGATGACTGGAATTTCAGGCACAATAGAATTCTTCTGTGAAAATTGCCAGGAGAGCAGAGAAGACATTTCTGTCTCCAAAAGCAAAATAAAACACTATTCACAGTAATACTAATTATTAGACTTAAATACTACTGATTTTTACCCAGCCGTAATTACTATTTAAGGCTTTAGAGCTCTGTAAAAAATACTTTCTGGGCGTGGTGAGATCCTTGCAGAGGAATTTACACAGTGTTTGAAGACAGCCTGTTGAGGGAGAAGTTTAACTTCTCCTCCGTACCAATGCTGAGAGACATAAATATCACATTCTTATTGATGCAAATAACGGATTGCTCCTGTCAGAACTGACAAAGACACGAATTCAAGGAGAGTTTCCCTTTCTTATACACACAGATGCATATTTCAAGAGACTTTTTCTCTCCCCCTGGGCTCTGAGTTCCCAAACCGGGTGAAAATCCACCAGACGATCTCTTGTGTTTGATTCCATCTGTGAAGAGCCTGTGGGTAACATATGCCAGAAATTATGCTAATGACTAAGCACAATAAAACTTGCCAGGTAAACACGACTGTTGTCGGCAGAAGACAGCCCAAATGTCATTTCGGGATCCTGCACTCCGTCGCAACGGTCCAGAAATTACCCTTGGTCCCATGGGGACTTCACAACAAACTGCCGCTTTCAGCTCTAGCCCAAATTTTCATTCTCATCATTTAATTATGATTTTTTTAGTGCAGGGACTGATGTGACCTCTGAAAGGTGCACAAGGGATAGGCAATGCTTTGGGGGCCGGTTACAGGTATAATCCAGTGTCCTTCTAAAATTAATTATATTCTTTATATTTAATTATATCAGTGCTGCCTAAAGCATTGATTTTCCATGAAGTCTTCCCATTACTGCCTTGTGGGTGGGATTTCTTGCCAATACCACAGGTGCAAGTGAATATCAGGGGACACCAAGCCACCAGTGAACTCCTTCAAAGCCATGTCCCCATCCCCAGCTGTGTGCTCCTGTTCCATCCTTGGTGCTGTCACTGGCATTCGTGTGGCTGCTGGTGAGACACATCAGGGAGCTGATCTGCCTGAAAAGTGGTTGAGTGGGAAAAAATAATCTGTTCAACTATATACATTGCCTGCTGTGGGTCACCTTGTGTGCCTGTGCCACCAGAAAGCTGGGTATGAAGTGCCAGTAGGAGCTCTCCATCCAGGCTGGATGATGATGATGCTGCCTAGTCCCACCTCAGAGAGCCCTGATTTCTCCAAACCCTGTCTCCTCCACCCAAGATCATCCCAAAAAAGGCAGGGGACACACACACAAAACGCAAGGTGCTCATACTGCAGCACATGTGGTTTGCAGCCGGTGGGGATGAAGCTGGGGATTGCCGTGCTTGCAGATGTGGAGGTCACCATCTCCCCCCCGGCACCCCTGATCCCTGCAGGAGATCTCCCCAGGCACATCTAAACAAGCAGCCCTCATCCATCCACTACACAAACATCTAGAAATCATCTAGAGAGCAGGCTGAGAGCATTGAATGGCATCTGCTGGGACGGTGCTGGGCTTGCAGGGGTCAAATGTCCATTCAGAGATTAAAAAGTCCTTCTGGAGACCCCAAGATCAAAAAGCCAAAAGGTGAATATTAGCTGATGGCTTTGCTCTGGCTTGGACTGGAGGCGATGGGTGTACCCTTAAACCCTGCCCACTATTCCCAGTTGCATTGCTGACAATGGAGAGCTGGCCATTTGCTTTTTTCTTTAAGTCCACTTTCTCTAGAGAAAATCAATCAGCGCACCCGTCAATCAATCAGGCAGTCAATCAGTGAGCCAGTCAACCTGAACCACTTGGAAAACGGATCCTGCAGAGACCTGGACCCCCACCCAGAGGCCCTGTGAACCTGGCAGGAAAAATCCCCAGCCTTGAGGGAATCCAAGACCTTCCCCAGCCCAGGGCACAGCTCCAGCCCCGACGAGGCAGCAGCTGTCCCAGCCTGGGGCATGTCCAGGTCCTGGTGCTCCTCCAAACCCCCGGAGCAAAGCATTAAAGCACTCCCTGGCTGGAGATGGCCTCTTTCGGGGGGTCGATATCCCCCCCTTCCCCCCCTACTTTGGGACTTACAGGAGTTGCTGCTGCTGACATCTAGTGACAAGGAAAGCCGGCAAAAAAGAGTTACCTGGAGCTCTCACAAAGCCTTCCCCATCGAGGGCAAAAAACCTCCCCGGGGTCTTCCCCAGGAGGTGGGCTCACAGCAGGGATGCTCGGGGTGCGGAGGAGGCAGAGCCGGGGGGGGTGACACACACACGACACCGGGTTGTCCCAGCCACCTCGACACATCCCAAGACCTTTTCCAGCCCCAGCGACCACCCAAAAAGAATCGGCGCATCCTACCCCAAACCCCCACCCTCCCCACCCCGCAGCCTTTCCTGGTCTGTTTAAGCACAGGCTCATTCTCGGGTTTGCTATCTCAAAGGAGCTCGGGGAGGGGGGGAAATACCCGAAGGGACGAGCTGCAGCCCCTTCCCCCGCGGCTCTTCCCCGGGACGCGGAATTACACGCCGGGAAGCCCCGAGCAGGGGGGAGAAGCAGGGGTGCGAGTGGGATGCTCCAACCGCGGGTGCTGCAGCCCGCGTCCCCGCGGGTACCGCGGCATCCCCCTGGGGACAGCATCTCGCAGCCACGGCAAGGGGACGAGGGGTGCCGTCAGAGCTGGCGGAGCGATGGGGGAGGCATCTGGGTTCCTTACCCCAGTTGAAAAAAAAATAAAAGCCCCGAGGAGAGCTTAGTTTTGGGGGGGAAAGCTGAAGCAGGAGCCCCTGAGCACATCCCCACACCCACTCGGGGTCGGGCCGGAGCTCAGGACGCGGTGCTCGGCGCTGCACACTACAGAGCCGGAGCGGGGGCTGCCAGCCCCGACACCCCGATATTTTCCAGCATCCCCATCACCCGGCGCCGTGCAAAATTTGCCTTCCTCCCCCCCCCCCCCCCCCAACACACATCTCCGAGCTCCCCTTCCCCAGCGAGAAGAGCCTGGATCCCCGGTGTAAACCCAGCCATCTCCGCGGCAGACAGGACTATCCGGAGCGGCGGTGGGGAAAGATCCCAGCGCTCGGGTCCAGAGCAAAGGAGGCAACAGCAGGCTGGGGGGATGCTCCCCTCTGCTCCTGGGGTGCTGGGGATGGGTGGGAGGGTGGCCGAAATGCCCCCCGCAAGCAAACCCCAACAGAAAGTTGTCCGTGTGTCTTCCCCCCTCCCTCCGTCCTTCCCTCCCCCCCGGTGCCTCCCCGCTACTCACCCAGGAGGATCAGCGTGCAGAAGTAGAGGATGCCCCTCATCCTACCGCTCGGCACGGCTCGGATCCCACCGACTCGGCACGGCACGGCACGGCCCGGCCCCGACCCGCGCGGGCGGTGCCGGAGGATGCGCGGAGGTTGGGGAGGGGGGGGGGGGGGAGGCTGGGGATGGGGGGGGCCCCACCGCCCTGGCCCGACCCTCCCGGGGCTCACACGGCCGCCGGCTCAGCCCCTCGCCGGGCCCGGCTCATGCCGGATGCTCTCCGCCTCATCCCTCCGGGGCACCTGCGGAGGGACCGCTCCTTTCCCTTTTTATTATTATTTTATCCTTATTGTGTTTCCCCCCCCCCCCTTTTCCCCCTCTTTCTCCCGCCCCCCCCCCCCCCCCCCTTTCAGCAGCAAACTTCTCTCCGCGGGGCGCGGGCTCCGCCGCTCCCTCGCCGCTCTCCCCGGGCTGCCTCCACCGGCTCCCCCCGCCTCTCCTCTCCCCCTCGGGGAGGGGCTTGGCGGCCCGGCCCCGCTCCTCCCCATCCCTGTTTGGTGGAGGGGGGGGAACCGTCCCCCCAACCCCGAGCAGTGTCTTGGGCTAGTCCCTACATGGCCGCTTTCACCCCTCCCAGCCCCAAACCAAGCTTCCTCCTTTGGGAAGAAGCTTTTCATCTTCTTCCTCCCCCGCTATCCTCCTGGGGGGCTCCAGCACCCCTCAGAGCCCCCCAGACCCTCATCCCTTTGCAGCCTCAGACAGGGCGCTGGCTCAGAATGGCAGCCTCAGCCCCTTGGACCCATATCCTGGTCTTGACTGCTAGCAGAGGCACAGCCCTGAAGTCTTGGGCTACACCCTGCCAACCCTCCCAGCCATGATACGTTCCATCAATCCCCTGCAACATGATCATCTCCCAAACCTCCTTCAAAAACCACCCCTGTAAATTCAGGCTATGTGCCTCCATAACCCTCCATCCAGGTCCCCACACCTCCTTCCCCATGGTGCACGGAGCCCATCCAGCCCCTGCAAGAGGTCCCTGGCTGTTGTCCCCTGGTGCTTCCCCCAGCCTCCCCCACCTTTAATTTCCTTGTCCCAGCAGGTGACTTTCTTTTAGGAAGCCAAGCAGCTGAGTCTGGCTCCTAAAGCCACCTCTTAATCTTTATGATGATGAGTGAGCCTCATTTTCCTCTACCTCCATTTCACGCATGGAATAGCTGAGACACAAAACGTGATGTCGTCAGGTTCACCCAGTGCGCTGACCGACAGAAGAAGGCCCATTCCCAAGTCAGTACCCTGTAAACACGGCCACCTCTGCTCCTCCTCCTACTGCAGGCTTGCCCTTTCAATGGTCTTTTCTTTTTTTTCCTTGTTTTTTTCTCTCTTCTTCTCTTCTCTTTCTTTTTCCTTCTCTTCCATTTCTATTCCTTCTTTTCCTCCTCTCCTCTCCTCTTTGCCCTTCCTTCCCTGTCTCTTTTCTTAACACTGAGGCTCCTCTGATGATTGAGAGAAGCACCGGGGTGCTTTTTCCACACTGAAAGCTCAAGCAGCGCTTTTGAACATTTGCAGCAAGAGTTTTTCTCAGCTGCTGGGTCAGGTATTTTAGCTAAACAGGTATTTAAACTCTCTGGGAAGGTTTCTTCGCTGGAGCTGTTCAGGGTTCTTAACTGGCGTTTACTCGTGGCATCACCTCATTAATCCTCCAGCAAGTTCTCCCAGAAAACCAGAGGAATTGCACATTCTTATTTTTCACGAGCAAAATAGAGAAGGGAAATAATTTGTACAGCCATTTGCATGTGATATATGTATAAAGCATAAAGAAGTCAAGAAAAAATTACTTTTTTTTTTTTTTTTTTTTGTCTTCTTTTTTCCCTCTTGGCAAATCCAAAGGAAAGTGTGATCTCTGGCCTTCCTTTCCCTTTGAAAGTTTCTACCTTGTTCCAGTCTGGAGCTGTGCATTTAGCAGGTTTTTTTAGTCCTCCGTCAGGTTTGGAAAGTTGTAAATAAATTAATGTCTTTCATAACTGTAGTTCACATCCAAAATGAGCATTTCTCGAGCTACTCAGTGGGGAAAAAGAAAGTGTTAATAAAACCTCATTTGGACTAAAAAAGCATTACTCTTGAGCTGGCTTGGTTTTTTTTTTTTTTGACTTCTTAAAAAAGAGTATGATTATGTTTAAACAATTTTCAAAATGAAATTGCAATGAGCTGAAATTGAAACATCTAGCCGGGAAACTGGGGAAATGATTGGAATTTTCTGCTTATTATTATTTTTAATTATTTTGCAGATTCTTTTTTAGTGCTCTATTTTTCAAGTAGCTATTTGCCCAGGAAAAATAATATCACTGGAACATATGTGAGTTTTATGGGATTTTTAACAAATGAAAAAATATTTTGCCTTGGAAAAAGTCAGCCTACCCCTCAGGAATGAGATATCCTGATGTCCTTGAACAGAAGGAGGTGACCTGAGCCCCGTCACCCCATGCATTAAAGAGAGATGGGTTTGGCTTAGTGTCCCACCACAAACAAGGGTGCAGAGCAGGGACACGGGGACTTGCTTTCCCTGGCACTTTGCCTTGTCCCTTTGTTGAGGTCTGAGCTGCAAGAAAACCTTCGTTTTGGGCAAATCAGGGAAGCTTTATCAACCTCCTCCACCTGCACAGCTGGAGCTGGAGAGGGCAACGCGATGGCAGCCTTGCTGTCCGCTCCTGGGCCAAGAACAAGCTACAGCCTCCCCCTCTAGACAAACGGAAGCTATCAAGCAATCAGTGCTAGGAAAGCAACATTTCTTCCTAAGTTTGAAGAAAAAAAAAGAGTAGCAGGGGTCTGGGGACAACCTCCGCTGCCCACCCCACCAGGGAGGCATTTCCTGCCTTTTCTATAATTACTTGTGTGTGGGGAGGAGGGGACACCCATGCACTAGGAAAAGCCACCCAGAAGAGACGTGACACAAATACTATGAAGAGAGAGGGATCATTGTTCCTCCTGCTTTACTTATCAGATCTGGGCTTTCTCGTAATTGCTGGGTGGGTGCTGAGATGAATGGAGTTAGGTAAAAAACACTCCTTCCGGGCACACCCCTCCTAAAATTACCTGCTACTGTTCCTTACAAATGAATCAAGGTATTGATCAGTCAGGTGTAAAAATATCCCATTGTTACTTATGTTAGTCGTATACCAAAAAGCTCCTCCCTAGAGCTCCGGACAACAAATTTAGCAAAGGCAGTGAAAGAAAGGATTGTTTGGGTAGGTCCATGGAGAAATCACTGGGCAGGAAAGGCACATAAAATATGCTGACTAAAGAAATGCATTTGTGAGAGTGAAACTGGTTACAATGGAATCTGGAACACAACTTTGGTCTGTCTTGCTTGAGTAAGATTGCCTTGAAGGACCCTACCATGCACACTCCCATGACAGTAGATGGTTCTCTCATCCAAAAATAGCTGTAGAAACAAGGCAAGAGAACTGTAGCTGTCTCTTTTTATGAACGGTGAAATGATGACTGGGAGATTAAGGGATTCATGCAACTCAGGAAACTTGAAAAACACCCAGGACAATTCCAGAACTTCTGCCCATCTACCCATCCATCCATCCATCCATCCCAGGAGAGCACCCATGCACAAATGTCTTTTGCTTCAAAATGCCCCTCAGAGAAATGGTGGCAGAGTCTTGGCTCATGACACGCAGTGGACAAGACAAACCATTGCTGGAAGGAGACATGGGGAGGTTTAGACTAAGAAAGAAACTGTCTGGAGAAGTGGGGTGGCAAATGTGAGAACTGATGGAATCAGCTGCTGGGGGGGCAGAGAAAGCCAGGCAGATAAGGGGAGGATGCACCAGGAAGTATGAGGTGCCATAGAAGGCCCCCACACTGACTATCTTGATCTCCAAAACTGGGAAAGACCAGAGTGCTCCCTTCCCCAGGTGTTTCTAGACCTCACAGTTTGAGATTTGGAAAATCTCAAAATTTGGACTAAGATACACCAAAAAAAAAAAAAAATGCAACACACTTTCAGGTCATCTCTGCAAGCTTCCATGATGTGGCTTCAAAAAAGCCTACTGATGATGATTGATAGGATTGTGTCATAATCGCTGAAAATTTCTGGAAAAGCATCCAGCCTCACATCAGCTGTGTATAAATCAAAAAACTGCAGAAACCCAGTCCTTCTTCACTTTAGCAATAATCCGAGTTTCCGAACTGGATTCTGTTATGCCTCTCAGGGTCAAAACATTTGTTGCCCTAAGCAAAATCTTGCATGAAAAGAGAAATATTTACCAAAGCGACCTGTAGAACAAAACAGGAATGCACTACCTGCTGTGCTGAGGATGTTCAGAAACAGGAGGAAAAAGCATGGCCTGTCTTCCCTTCACCAGAAATATTTGGCAGTTTAGCCCAGGAGGAAAATCCCATAGCGGCAAATCCAGTTGGACAGCCCTAAGGAGGGTTGATAGAGTGATGGGCATCAAAGAACGAAAAAGACAGGCCAAACCTCGTTCTATATGAGCAAAAATGAGGAGATCACCCAAAGGAGCTAGGGACAAGAGGGTTTGGCTGGTGGTGTTAGAGCTCAGGGAGTGAGAAGGATAAACTCAGAGCCCAAGGGATGGCTGGCACCTTCTCTTCCATCACAGGAGGATGTTTCTGAGTCAGCCGACACGCAACGCTCTGCACAGGGGTGGTTACTGGACAGGTTCTCAGGTGACACCCCTCCCCATGCACGTACACCTGTAGGACCCTCATCTGATGCCCTTCAGGAGCACAACATGGAGCAGGAGTAGCAGTTTTCAATGTGAAGTTGATAGCACTCTTGCCACTAGGGTTTTGATGCTGCTAGACCTTTTCCAAACAACTTCCTTCAAAAATCATTTCCATCTGCAGAGTCAGAGGAGCGGTTGTTCTCACTCACTTCATCTATACCATATCATCCAAGATGTGGATCAGCTGCTGTAGATGGAACGACTTTAGCCTGACTAAGTTGCCTCATCAACCTGGAGAAGACACAGCTGCCGGCTGAGAGGGCAGAGATCTATTTGGGCAAGGTGGATGGAGATCACCTGTCCTCTGCCTCATCCCATATCAGAGTGAGGGCCAGGAAATCAAAGGAGCAGGAAGCAGATCCAAAACTGATTGGAAAAAAGTGGATCTTTGGCGTGTTGTTTCCTTGAGACAGGATTTTGTGACTGTTAAAAGCTAACATGGTTCCAAAGAAATAAACAGTACGATCGCACAGAAGAGCGCTCCAGCAAGTGCAACGCAAACACAGAGACCTTACCTGTGGCTCAGGATCTCCCAGGGCTGCAAGTTTGGAGGTTAAGGGAATGCTTTGAAAAGGTTTTGCCCCATGCTGTCCCCATTCTTATCCTCTTCCTTAGATATCCATTGCTGGTCACTGTCGGAAGCAGATTAACCTTTTTCTGATCTAGAAAAGCTGCTGTGACGTTCATCCTTGTCTGCTGTGCTCAGGCACCAGCTCACATTATCTGCATCACCTCTCCAAGCAGGTGTTGCCTCTGCTGGTTTTAAGAAAGAGAGGGCAGGAGGAGGGGCTTGACTCTGTCTTATCAGCCACTTGTGAGAGCTGCCAGTTGGAAATTTGGCTAGGTTTAGCCAGTTTAGGAAGTGTTCCCTTTGCTCTTCTCTGTTGGTTGTAGACGTGTTGCCTTAGGACTCTGCTGAATTTCTGGGACAGTGTCACAGAAACCTATCAAACTGGGAAGGCAGGAGAGTAGGAGAGTCATTTGCTACCATTTAGGAACAAATAAAAAAAAAACCCCAAAACAATAACTGTGGCTGCTGTCAAACCTTTCTAGGAAAATGTTCATTCTTCCAGGGACTCCGGAGTGTCTCAGCACTCATAGGGTGTTTAAACTCATTGCTGAGCAGGTTTCACTTTCCAGGAAAATGGAAGAACTTTGGGAGCCCTTGTGCATTTTGCAGACTCTGCTCTATTGGTGAAATCCTGGGAAGCCTGAGCGCCCAGCCAGGTCAGTTGGGGGACCACGCTACCTTGCAGAGTTACAGCAGCAATAAACGGAACAAATGATGCTCCTTGCCTTGCTGGAGCGCAGCCAGCCCTTGGGTGGGATACAGCAGGATTAATCGGCCACGGTTTGTAATTATTTTGAGGTGAACAAAGGGAAAAAGGAATCTGAGTGATGTAATGACCCCAGTCCCCCTGTACTCTTCATATATCCATTCATGGGTTACGTTGAAAAGAAAACACGGAAGATGGGCAGACATTATACAATGAAATGAGGGATGAGATTATGGCTGATATCCAGATATATGTTTTGCCATAATGTAGTTAAGAACCCTTGGGAAAAAAACCCCAAATCCACCTTTTCTTTCAGTAAAGATGAACCATTTTAAGGTTCATCTTAAGAGGGTGGCAAAAGGAAAGTGGGTCATGGAAATGCACTGAGAAATGAGCACTACAGGGAAGCTCTATCCCAAAAAGCACCGTGTCAGAAGGGCTGGCTACTCTCCATCACCAGATCTCCAAGGACCAGCACGTACGACTTCAGATGTGGAGGCAAGGAGGTGAAAGACAACTATCGAATCAGGATCCAGCCTCTGGGCTGGGGACCAGCAAAACCACGGCTTAAATCTGAAAGAGAGAGGTAATACGAGAGACATCAGAGATGCTTGTTGCTGCTCAACAATTTTCTGGGTTTTATAACAGTATGGAGGGGAGGGGAAACTAAAAACATAAGGAATGACTAAGAGATCATAGTGTGTGAACCTGGTGTTTCCTTGGATAAAATAAATTTTGGCAGGAAAAAAAATGAGCATGTGAAGAATCTCCTTTCTTTGGATTTTAAATGAAAAATTCATGCAGTGCCATGAGGTGACCTTGTTACTCCAGTGGAAGAAGATAGAGTTTGGGGAGGGAACTGTGTCAAAAGTAAAGAAGTGGCTACCAGAGAAATGATCAAACAGTGCTGGGCGAGGGAGCCCATCTATTCGTGGAGCTTCTCCTGGGTCTGTCCTGCAATTGATTTGTTTGAGGTTTGCAATAACAATATTGGCCCCCAAGGTGGAAACGATGTGCTAATGAAGTCTGTTGATGGAACGAAGCTGAGTAACCACA
This sequence comes from Opisthocomus hoazin, assembly GCF_030867145.1. NCBI lineage: Eukaryota > Metazoa > Chordata > Aves > Opisthocomiformes > Opisthocomidae > Opisthocomus > Opisthocomus hoazin. The sequence goes on along the minus strand of NC_134418.1, from coordinate 2,688,736 downwards.
GCAAAATGTAGGAGCTGAGTATCACAGAGAAGACCACGAGAATGAGCAGGAACAGGCTGAAATAGTATGAAAAGTAAAGTAAGGATTTCCTTGAATGGGGCACTTGTTCAGCCAGTTCAGCTGGAAACCATTCCCAGCTTGAGCCATGCCAATATAAACTGGTAATGGACATACATAGATGGAGGGGCAAAGTTTCCGGGTGCCTGACTAAAACCAGACATTTAGCCCGGGTGAAAATGCTGGAGGTACCACACCAAGGCACAGAAGGTGACTTTAACTGAGTATCTCAAAATCCAAACACCCTGCTGCTGGGGGCTCCATATTCATCATAACATCAACGAAGTGTGAGGGAAGAAGGACTATTTTGGGAAAAATCCCTGGATTAGACAGACCCAACCAGGTGCTGTCCCTGCCAGGATGTGACACAGTGTCTGGTCCAGCTTCCGACTCCTGAGGTAGAACCACTTCTCCTAAATCCACTTAAGATGTGCAAACAGCCTTGTCAATAGCAGCTCGCCAAGCTGTGTGTTGAACTGTGGCTTTCTCTGGGCTGCAGTAGCCTTGGTAACTCTCAGGGAAAAAAATAACCTAATTTTCTCTTTCATCCATAAGCCGAACCCTTTAATTTGCTTTCAAGTGAATTAAACATAAGCCTCCATTTTTCTAATTCCTTTGTCCTAATTTAAAAGTACTGACATTTATCAAAAGAGTTTTCTAGATTTCCCGTTTTTAGCTCATTGTTTTAGTATTTTTTAAATAAACGAGAGATTGACATTTTTATTGCTGGAATGCTTTCCATCCCTCCTCCTTTTCTTAATAACATGCTGATATTGTGTTCATTTCAGAATTTTTTTCTAACAGCAAGGAGAGCAGCCTGTGTCCTGCTGCATAATCAAGGTGACCATGTTTTATAACTGAGCATTACACATTGACTTGTGTAATGCAAGAGGATCTCGGAAGGCAAACAACTTCATTGAGGTGTCCTGAATGCCACCTTAGTCCCTTGAATGTTCAACATGCCAAATGACCTGTGGTTCATCCCATGAAGTTATTAAAGATATCAGATACTAGAGACCAACCGCAATGCTATGAAAACAGCTATATACCAGCACCAGTTTGTTTGCATTTCCAGAAGCAGCAGCTGCCTGACTAACCTTCACCCTGTGAAGTGGGTTTGATACCCTTGGTCCAGCTGCCCAGCTTTTCTGAGAAAGGAAATTCTCTTGTGAAGTGTTTGTGCAGTGTCGTGCACATTGAGGCCGTCCTCTCGCAGTCGGTGTGAGCACAAACACAGCATAAAATACACCCTGGGGCAAAGAATCTTCTTCTTTGTGGTTGAGGGCCTTCTTGGAAACTCTGTGCATTTGCTTTCCAAATTTATTTTACTTTTAGTAGATCATAGGGTTGGTGGAATGGCCTCAAAGCTGATGGACAGCCCTTGGGGACTAAAGGCCTCTGTTTATCCCCTGGCATGGAGGGCTGACACTGGAAATACTTCCCACATGGCTTTGCAAGCATGTCTCAGAGCTTTCTCAGAAGGACAAGAGGGCAAAGTTCACCCGTCTCTAGATGACAGCTCTTCTCCAGACAGTGTTATTCTTCATTCCAACACCAGGCTGTTTTTCAGTGATACATGACAAGTCTCCATTTTCCCTCAGAATTTTGGGTTGTATTTTCTTTTGCTTTCTGACACTGAGAGCCATTCCGCCATACATTAAGTTACCTAAGAGCATCTGATCTTCCATCAGTGTCAATCTTGGGCCTGGGCATTTGGGGAGAAATGATGGGAAGTTCTTAACACCAGACCTAATTAAACATCTCTCATGATTTGGTCCAGTCAAGGTCAAATCCTGAAGCTCACACTCCACTGACATTCCCACCTGCTTAGGGAGCTCCCTGTATGTGCTGAGAACTAAAGAGATCACCATTATATAAAGGTTATAGAATAATGAATTTCTACTTTCAACACATGGGGCATCTAGGGATGTACTGAGCTCAGCAGGAGAACTAGATGTCATCAGAAGATAGGTTGTATGCAGGGAAGAATGAATTTGAAAGCAACTTGAAGCTATGATTTTCATATCCTTTTGCTGGGATTTGGGAGCATGTGTTGTGAAAGCTTCTCCTTGGGACACCATGTTCTGGCTGGCCCAGTATAGGACAGAACCTTATCCTCTCACAGACATTGCAGTTGCCCTGTGGTGTCCGGTCTTGGACAGAGTACCGCCTTTTTTGGATGGATAAATGGAGTTGGGCCAGTATGTGTAGGGTTGGATTACAGTCAGAGGGTGGGTTAAGACTGGGAGTAAAGACAGCTGCCCAGACCCAGGATCTTATACTGTAAAGCAACGTGGAGAAATAGGCTTGAGAGCAAGCATAGACATTCATTGAGACTCCCATAATTTCCTCATTTTCACTGGCAGTATTTTAGGTTCAGCCCTTCGCTGCAGAGGAATGGAAGAACAGCTGAGCAGGAGACCTCTGATCACTGTAGCTCCGTTGCTACTGAATCCATCTGAGCTGCCTATTGCCAGGAGCAGAACTCCAAAAGGAAAAACACACGTATGTTGTTTTCCAGTGCACTTCTGTTTCTTGTTCCCTGATGGACATTTTCTGTGGAAATGCCTTGCAAATAAAAAAGTTTTCTTTGTGGAGTTGGAAAATACTCTTTCAAAAGTAAAGTAAGTTTTCAGTCTCTTCTGCTAACAAGTAGGAACACAGGGTATTGGGGCCTTTAAAAATGGAGCCTCTCATTTAACTGTCTAAACACAGATCTAATTTTCCTGCTTTTGGCATCTAAGATTGAAAATTTTCATCTTACAGATGAAAACAGAACATTATAGACATTGAGTCTATGCCATTTTTTTTTTCCGCTTGGTGAGAGATAAAAAAAAATGAAGGGAATAATTTATCAGTATTTGCACCTCTTTTATTCTTACAACTTTGAACCAAAATCCCTCATGGATATCAGCTCTGGACCATTCCAGATATACTAGCAAGATTATTTTTTTTCCTCAGAGCCAGAGTTAGACAACCCATGGCAAGTGGGCAAGTGTTAGTTGAGCTGTTTCCCTCTGGAGGTCTCAGCTGGGTTCTGCTGAGAAGGTAGCATTTAAGTGGGAGAGAGAGGAGCAGAAAACACACTGTAAATTTATGGGGAAGATGTAAAACCTTAGCAGAGTCCTGTTAAAACACAGAATGCTGTACAAAATAGTCTTTGGGAGGTCTGCACTTCCTTAAGCTCTGTTTTCCAGCCGACTTCAGGTGTGGGGAGGTTGCCTGTTCAGCATAGCTCCATCACCCTGCACGGCGACTGTGCGAGTAGCTGATGCACTCTTCGTAGCACAGTCTGACACATCCACTCTCGCAGCTCCAGCCGCAGCAGTCCACACTTTACAATGCAGCAACCACTTCAAGCCCAAGTTCTGCAAGCCATCCAGCAACATGTCATCAGAGGCACGCAGCAGATACGGAACAATCACAGAATCACAGGATGGTAGAGGCTGGAGGGGACCTCTGGAGATCATCTAGTCCAACCCCACTGCCAAAGCAGGGTCACCTACAGCAGGCTGCACAGGACCTTGTCTAGGTGAGGTTTGAAGAACTCCAGAGGAAGAGACTCCACAAACCCTCTGGGCGGCCTGTGCCAAGGCTCCGTCATCCTCAGGGTGAAGAAGTTCTTCCTCGTGTTCAGCTAGAACTTCCTCTGCTTCACTTTGTGCCCATTGCCCCTTGTCCTGTCACTGGGCACCACTGATAAGAGTCTGGTGTAGATACGGTTTCTCCATGCTATAGCTTGTGTAGCTCTTTCTGACTTCTCCTATGTTTGCCAGTAAAATTTACCCATGCCTTAGGAGGAACCATGGGAGATGATTCAGAAGAAGGGATGGGAGATGTAGTCCTGGCTGTACCGCAGTCTTTGGACCCAGGGCAAGACATTTTGCCTCTGCAGCCCACCTTCCCCTGCCCTTTTCCCATCTCGGATTAGCAGTTCTTTGGAGTAGACTCCACCTATTTTTTCAGTGGTGTGCCTAACAAGGCTTTGATCTCAGTGGTAGTCTCTAGGCAGTCATGGAATTTGATTAAGAAATCAAGTGCAAAGTGGAAGCGTGGGGTGATTCACATCTGCATCCCCTCCGTCTCTTGTGCGGGGTGCCTTCCCCAGGGTGCTGCACAGGGCACAGGGGTCAAGCTTTGAGGACCAGAAGAGAAGTCCCTCGGGGGCTATCACTGCAACCGCAGTTCCAGGGCCTTCGCGTTGTGGATTGTCTTTCCAGCCATGCTGTTTGCTTGAGGGGTGAGTGAAGCGGAGGGGGGGGGGGGGGGGGGATGGGGAGCTGCGTGTTAGAAAATCGGAGGAGGATGTCTTCATCAGCTTCGATGATAATGGGGAAAACAGAGCAGCCAGGGTTGCCTCTGGTAAATGCGTTCCCGAGGAGTGATGGGCTGCTGTGTCAGAGTGTTGGATTTGGTTTTGCTCCCAACGGCTGATTTAATGAGGAAAAATTCAGCAGGGAAAAAGGAAAAGCACACACAGAGGGAAATGCCTCTGCTTCTGGAAGGGCTGCGAGTGCAGCGGGTAGGGAGGAGGGGGTGGTCATCAGAAGTGTTTCCACATTTCTGGTTAATTGGGCAGGTCCAGGCAGGTGGACTTGCAAAAACCATTGATGAGCTGAGTTGTGGGGAGCTCTGAAGTTCCCTTTACACCACCACACATCCAGCCAGGTGGTCCTTGGACCTCAGACCCCTTTTCACTACTTTTCATAGAAGATTCAGCCTTTGATTGGCCCTTGGCACCTTGCAAAAAAGCTGGTCTTGTTCTCTGAGACCACCCCGGGGAGGGAATAAAAACAGCTCACGCACATCAGAGACAGTTGGCCAGGGACGGTGAGAAGCAGTAACATGTTGGTGTTTTCTGTAATTGTCTCATCTTTCTTTTTCCCACTGTTTTCTCTTGGAAAAGGGGAGTAGAGAGAGGAGCAAAGACAAAGTGAGAGATAGAGCAAAAGCGCAAAAGAAAAAGAAAAGAAACAAAGGAAAGGCTTTTCCAAATCTGTCCTTTCCAATTTCTCCATACATTTATGATATCTACCATCCCTCGCCCCCCAGTTCCACTGGGTTTGCATCTTCCCAGCCGTGATTTCATGCCTTGAGGAGTCCCCTTCCACCCAGCAGCTCTGCCCTGCGTGTGCTGCCCGACAACATCTGCCCGTTCGTCCCCGGAGCCAAACCTCCAGCTTCCCATACCCAGCGAATTCACCGTAATTGCCATAATCTGCTGCCTATTATATCTGATAGCTCTGTTATCTCTGTTAATAACAACTAATTAGTGAGGCTGTCACAGGGAGTGGTTCTGTAAGGGAAGGTATTTGTCCTTAATTTCACACAAAGGCTCTATATTAAATCAGAGGAGGGCACACTGCTTCAAGGACACCAGCGCTCGGTAACTTTTAGTCCCTAGCAGCAAAATGGAAATGCTCTGCCGACTTCTCCCCAAATGAGCCAGCTTTGGACATTTGCCATATAGAAAAATTCACTGGAAAGGGGTTACCAAAACTCCTAAACGGCAGCCAAAAATGTCAGCAGGGCAGGAAAACACGAGCCAGGATGGAGAACGCAGCAGGGTGCAGGCAGCTCTGGGCAGATGCGGGGCAGGCAGGGAAGGATGTGATGAGAAAGTGGAAAAAAAAGGGCAAAGAACTGTCTTTTCTTGACATCTTTGGAAGTACCAGACCCCCTCCACCCCTCAGAAGATGTGTTGAAAGCCGACAAAGGTTGCTGCTGAAGAGTGAAGGAAGTTTTCAGTTTTAATGATGATACGTGAACGCTTTTCCCACGGTCGTTATTTCCTGGTGAAAACCTGCTCAGTAAAAAGAAAAAAATCACCCACATTCCTCATTCCTAATTACAGAATCACAGAATCACAGAGTTCTATGATTTCCTCCATAAACCAGAACCTAAATAGCTGCTCTGTCAGGAGACGGAAGGCGTTGGAAAGGAGATGAGTGCTCACCCCGAACGCCAACGAGCCCAGCTTTGCAGTGGGATTGCCTGAGTCCTCACTCAGGTTTCTGGTTTTGAGAAATGCACTCCCAGAGCTGCCACAGCAGGAACGGGGATTGAGAAGATGGAGATGTTCAGAGGAAAAGGTAGCAAATAAATACACCCCTGAACGCCTTTTTCACACGAAAAGACATATTTAGGGTCTGTTTCTCATCACAGCAGTGTGAGGAGTGACCATCCCCTCCCACAAGCATTTGTTGAACTAAAAGGCTAGCAAAAATAAAACCCTTTCCATGCTCTGGTCCACGGAATCACAGAATCACAGAATGGTCGGGGTTGGAAAGGACCTCTGTGGGTCACCCAGTCCAACCCCCTGCCCAAGCAGGGTCACCCAGAGCAGGCTGCACAGCACCGCGGCCAGGCGGGGCTGGAATATCTCCAGAGAAGGAGACTCCACTGCCTCCCTGGGCAGCCTGGGCCAGGGCTCTGTCACCCTCAGAGGGAAGAAGTTCTTCCTCATCTTCAGCTGGAGCTTCCTCTGCTTCAGTTTGTGCCCGTTGCCCCTTGTCCTGTCGCTGGGCACCACTGGAAAGAGTCTGGCCCCGTCCTCCTGACCCCCACCCTGCAGATATTTAGAGGCATTTCTAAGGTCCCCTCTCAGCCTTCTCTTCTCCAAGCTGAACAAGCCCAGCTCCCTCAGCCTTTCCTTGTAGGAGAGATGCTCCAGTCCCCTCCTCATCCTCGTAGCCCTCCACTGGACTCTCTCCAGTAGCTCTTCATCGTTCTTGAACTGGGGAGCCCAGAACTGGACACAGGACTCCAGATGAGGCCTCACTAGGGCAGAGTAGAGGGGGAGGAGAACCTCCCTCGACCTGCTGGCCACACTCCTCCTCATGCACCCCAGCAATGCACCCACTTTACCCCACGTAAGGTCAGGCCTCTTTGCTCCTGAGCAGAAACAACCCTCCATCATCCATCATACGTGCTTATCGAGTGAAACTCCTACTTATGAATAGCAACGAATACCTAAATCACTTGGACAGTGAGTGCCTTTCCTTTCCAATATTTGATTAAAAAAATCCAAATCTTTACAGTCTCTCTTTAATTAGAACAGCAGCAATTTTATGAGATGATGGATGGTTCTGTGATGACTTTGCTAAGGTGGCCTCGTGCTGCTGCCAGGTTCAGGAGGTGAATCTGCCGGTTTAGCTTGTTTTACTGCTGCTGCCACTTCTGGGGTTTTGGCATCTGGTTTCATTTGTAAGACAAAAAAGTGCTGGTCCTAAAAGCTTCCTTAATGGATGTTTGGGACCTTGTAAAGGGAAATGGTTGCGTAAAAGATGTCACAAGGGACCAGCTCTTGGTTCTGTCCTTTAATCTTCCTCCTTTTCTCTTTCCTTTTACAACTGCTGCGGGCAGGTCACCTGCAGCCAATATTCTCCCTCCCAAGTCGGAGGGGGAGCAATATCCCATCCAGGAAGGCACATTTTCTAATGCTCAAAGCGCTGGCCTAAGCATTCAGACATAGAGGTTCTGCCCTCTGCTTGGCCACCCAGTGCTTAACATGCTTGGGACTGTCACTCTTGCTACCACAGCTTGCCTCAGTTTCCCCAGTTCTAAGAAAGCCAGTAGTGTTTAGGACAGGTGCCAGGGGCTTAAGAATTTTTTGAGTGTAAGAAGCCACTGGACAAAAAAGTGCTTTTGCAGGAAGACAAACACACACCCTGTACAACTCTCCTGTTGTTTTTGAACGCTTTTGCTTCCCAGGATTCATCAGAGACCTTCCTTTCACACATCATTGCTGTCAGCACACATAGATGTTTGCGAAGCAGATAGATACTGGCAGTCTCTGCAGACGATGAGCAGAAGGTGTCTCATTGCCAGGACTCTTCCGTCCTGAGGTACTACGGTCTTGCCCTGACTTGTCCCAGGTTTATGTCTGGTGGTGTGTCTCCCCTGGGAAACACGGAAGACAAAGCTGGAACTTGAAATAGGTGGCAGATTGATCACTGGAGATAGTCATTCAGATTTTCCTCACAGTCAGAGAGCAGAAATAGGTGTTTTCAGGGTGCAGCTTTTCTTGTCCCATCTGCTCACATGAACCATGTCTTAGCTCCACTGAAGAGCAAATGGGGTGAATAGGTGCCTGCATTGCAGACATCTGAAGGTTGATGGGATCATTCTCATCCTCTGAGTCTATAATAGCAGCTAATTTCTATAACAAACGAATGCCACTTCTAGAAGATGGTGAGTCCATATAATAAGACAGCAGCAGCACTTCTGTGTGATGTTCAGCGCTGTTCGTCCCTGTCCTGCCAGGCAAGTCCCACTGCAGAAGTTGTTTCTGAAGTGTGACACTTCTTCTCATCTCAGCCTCAAAACACCAGGTCACTTGCAAAAGTGATGAAGGCTGTTGTGTGTCCCGTCCACACAGGACTGGGAAAAAATAGTGGCTTCAACAGGAATGGGAATTTGCAAAGCCACAGCTCCATGGGTGCTGGTTTACAGCATGCATTTGGGCTCCCCAGTTCAAGGAAGATGAGGAGCTACTGGAGAGAGTCCAGCAGAGGGCTACGAGGATGAGGAGGGGACTGGAGCATCTCCCCTACGAGGAGAGGCTGAGGGAGCTGGGCTTGTTCAGCCTGAAGAAGAGAAGGCTGAGAGGGGACCTTCGAAATGCCTCTAAATATCTGCAGGGTGGGGGTCAGGAGGACGGGGCCAGACTCTTTCCAGTGGTGCCCAGCGACAGGACAAGGGGCAATGGGCACAAACTGAAGCAGAGAAAGTTCCACCTGAACATGAGTAAGAACTTCTTCCCTCTGAGGGTGACGGAGCCCTGGCCCAGGCTGCCCAGGGAGGCTGTGGAGTCTCCTTCTCTGGAGATATTCCAGACCCGCCTGGACGGGGTGCTGTGCCCCCTGCTCTGGGTGACCCTGCTTGGTCAGGGGGTTGGACTGGGTGACCCACAGAGGTCCCTTCCAACCCCTGCCATGCTGGGATTCTGTGATTCTGCGATTTACATATATTCCAACACGCCCCTTCCAAAACCCAGCAGACCAGGTTGCTGTCTCAGTCACCACACTGTGTATCAAGATTGTCTTGGATTGCGATGGAGTTTGCTGCCCCGAGCACACGGGCAGATGTTCTGCCTGCAGAGTTAGCAGCCGCAGCCAGCAAGCTGTGCCCCACATGGCAGCGGGGAAGGAGAGATTTCCCTGGGAAAAGAAACTTCTCCATCCTAATATGGCTAGATATCTGCTTTCAGTTGCAGACTGCAAAGTGAGTGATATTAGGTACCGGTTTTTGATATCATAATGTGCCCTATTTTCCATCTTTCGGGCATGAATAATGGAGTGTTGTGTCTGCAAATGCACCAGTCGTTCAGGATGCTGGCAAAGGAAGTGCAAATCTCCAGAGCTCTCCCACGACTGCTCTCCTTTCATCTAATCCAGGGGCCAGGCAATTGCTAGAAATGCACTCAGTGGCCAGCAAAGAGCTGTCCTTGTTGCTGAGAGAGGAGCTGGACACGGAGCGATGTGCAAAGCAGGGGGAAGGAACTGGCCAGCTTCACCCCGCAGACAGCAATCCACCTGTGGGACTGTAGTTGGGTTGACATCGTGCAGAAATGCTGCATGTAAATCCATGAGTGAGCTCAGCTGATGGTGCACACAGCTACATCAGGTTGGTTGCGCAGGGATGAGGCCACGGTGCTGCTTTTGGATGTGTCCAGGGCTGTTCTGGAGCCTGGTGTAACCCTGATCCAGTTACGATCCCATTCCTTCCCTCTGTTCAGGAGCATCCTTGCTGGGCAAGCAAATATCCAGGCAAGAAGTTTTATTAGTGCAAGGGGACAGTCCTCCGGACTCTTCTGCTCCGGGTGCCCAGGCACTAGCTGCTGTTTGCTGACACCTTCGTCTTGTTACCAGAAAGCGGCAAAATAATTCACTCTCTAAAACTGAAGTTTGGAGTTTTAGAAAGCAGGCATTCTTTATTGCAGAGCTGGACGCACAGGGGACATCTCCACCCAAACGTGCGTACCATAAAGACACAACTACTAGGTATTTATGCTATGTTAGTATACATATTCATTATATTCCTAAGAAATGCTTATCATATTCATGGCTTTTCTGGGAACTCATTCACATACGTTAATGTCCTTCATGCATGTCTGTTGGCACCTCCGGGTGGTTGTTCAGGGGTCTTCAGATGAAGGCTCATACTCTTCATCATGATGTCTGCTAGTTGACCTTTGCTTCTGCACAAACTCAGTTCTGAGATCACATATACTGTGTTCTTCAAGGTTGTTTTGTTCTGGTCTTGTAGTCATCTTGCAGCTTCTTTATCTCTACAGTTCACACATCTGCTCTCCCAAGGCTGAACTGTCTAGAGTGGGATTATTTGGGAGTCTCTTCTCTTACAGCCATCTCGATTATTCTCAAAGAACCAAAATTTGCTTTTTATTTAGTTACATCCGTTGTGCAATGATTCTGGAGACTTAAAGTGATAACTTTATCTACATCCACTACATCTATTACATCTGCTACATTAACAGGTATCAGTGTCTTGGGCCTGACCATGGAGAAACACATCACGGGATCCAAGCTGATCATTTTCCTTGGGTTAGAAAAGAGCCAGGATGAATGAGCTGAGGTGATGTTTTCCTTGGGTATTCTTATTCAAAGCTGAAAAGGTGGCTATATCGTTATCTGGAGTGTGGGAAAAAGATGTGGGAGGGTCTCCAGTCTGCCAGGAAAGTGCTGACTCCGAGAAGGCAATATTTCTCCTGGGCTTCTTTATCAATGCCCGTGCTCAGGAGCTTTAGGTTTTTCCCTGGTGATAATCTCTTACATGTATTGTACAAGAATAAATTCACCCTTCCCTTTCCAGTCCTTGCAATGGATGGCTGGATGAGCAGGTTCTCAAGCTGGACCCCAAGTTCCCTAAGACTCTAGAGGACATCAGCCCCAAATGGGTCCTTTACAGCGGACAACTGTAACTCGTGAGGGTTGAAACATGTCATGCCGACATGTGAAAATGTTACAGAGAGCTCTGTGCAATGGAGTTTTGAAGCTTGGTTGTTCTCCTGTTTGTACGTTGCCTGTGGCCACATTTCTCCAGCATCGGGATGAGGAGCATTCCAGCCACATCTCAAGTCTGTGCTTGGGAGAGATTAATCTACTCTTTGACAAAGTCTTGGGATGGTACAAAACAGCAGAGAACCAACCTCCATTTTCATTTGGGAGGGATCATTTTCTGCACCTGAGGACTTGCTAGGGTCAGTTCCCTGCATGGCCTCAATCTGGCCTCCAGTCACTACAGAATTTGGCTGTCCCAGTGGCTGTGGCAGGGACATGCTAAACCAAACCAAGAACACCATCACAGAGCAGACAGCCTTCTTGTGTACTTGTGTATGCTACTCTAGTCATGCATCTTGTCCTCCTTTTTGCTAACCAGCAATGACGAACAACTAAAAAGCCCTACTCTGCTGCACAAGTTGGATTTGTCCTGATCGGATGTGCTGGTGTCTCTGATGCTTTTTGGAGGCATTGCTGGATATGAGGGAGTTGTTTCCAGCAGAATTCAGATCCAGGCTTTGAAACCAGTTACATTTCAAAGTGCTCAGATCTTGTCTTGGATTAGGAAGAATTTGGATCTGCCTTTAGCAGCTGTCTCCACAACTTGGAGAATTCAGAGCCAGATATTGGCATGGATTTCAAAGCTTTTCTTCATGACTCTGCAGAGACTTGATGTTAGTATCATCCATTGATTCATTATCGTATAGGATGTAAGTACAGCCCAGAGGCAAGTTTGAACTGAAACTTTGGAGATCCCTTCCAAGTTTTCTAAGATAATCCAAGACTTTGACCTTACCAGCCTTCAAGGTGAATGTGGCTGGCAAATGTTTTCTTCTTTCCTGAAAACAGATAAAATCAACATAGAAAATCTTCTGTTCTTTCAAGGATAAAAAAAATCAACCTTTCGCTGAACCCAGTGTTTTGTGAGGTTTTGGCAAAAACTTCCTTGAGTTCAGTCTTTGATGAGGAATGTGAGCATTTTCAAAGGAAGCAAACACTTTCCACATACAATAAATAAATAAAATAACGTTGTTTCATTCCCCTCAAATCACTCTTAAAAATGGTGTAATAATAAACATTTTAACAGCTACCCCCTGGATGCAATGCCACTTCTTAACGTATTGGATCAGCTTGTAGGAGAAATCCTGCCAAACCCTGCTTTTATTAAATCCTTACTGTCCAGACTTCTCCATCCTGAATCAAGTGATTAATGAATGTCATATCTGCTTCCATTCACACTTAGGTAGCTGACAGCATCAAACACAATGATTGTTCCCTTTGGCACTTCATACTTCCTGCGAAGCCAATGTGCGGCTAATCATTCCTTCACTGGCTTCCCATCTGTCCGTTGGGCCAAATACTTCTGCCATGGAGGATGACCCCTCCTGGAGGATGACTCATTTTATTACTACTTCAGAGACTGATTTCCAGTTTGTTAGATGGGAACCTTCCATTTCATTAAGCAGGAAGTTCTGTGTTTGGTTTTTTTTAAACATTATAGCATCCTAGATCTTACTCTGCACTCTCCAATTAGTGTTTCCAATAACCACTCCAATAGTGAGGAAAAGCATTCTTTTAAAGGCTTGTATTCTCCCACATCTTCTCTTACAGCTTTTGAGATTAGGTGCTATTATGACTTTCCTCCAGGGAAGCATTTGAGGATGTTCTTTGCTTCCAATCACAATTATAATATATCCTCTTGGAGTTCGTCTCCCTCCTGGGCTGGAGGATAGGAGTGCAGAAGCACATCTTATTACCCTAGAGTTTCATCAGCCATGATAATTTTCTGCCTACTCCGGGAAGCTGAACAGAAGCAAATACAACAAGGAGATCTGCAGAGTTATTCTTCCTCTCTTGTACTCCTAAAGATCCTTCTGTGGTTCAAAGGGAAAGGGGTTCGATTCTCCCCCTGGTCCTCAAGTGACACCACTTATCAGAGAGCCTGATTCTTTGGCACCATAGTCGAACTGTGGTTTTCTTCAAAATCTCTGGTTCCCATTAAAGGGTCTTCCTTCTGCTTATTTCTGCCATTGATTTTCTGGTCTTGTCAAGATGCACGCTCAGATGGAAAAGCCAGAATATACATTTATGTTCACTTAGCCCAATGTCCTATATATCTCAGCTGTTCAATCCAACATTGCCCAGACACAACCCATAATGCCTGGCCAGACTAAACAATGTGGTCTATAGACTCTGGGTTTTCTTCTGATATTGGAAATCCCTGCGTTAATGGTGAGGACAACTCCCTTTGATGGGTTGGTTTAGGATCCCCTCATGTTCCAGGGCAGCATTTCCTAAGGGTCACTCCTGGAGCTGTGTGTCAATACGCGTTTTCCAAGCTTTGCTCCATGAATGAAGTGTCTGGTTGCCCATGGGGTTGTATCTCATGGTCAGCTGCTATTGCTGTCTATGAAGGTAGTTGTACTACAATTTCTGGTTTATTGTCGCATTTTTTTTTCCATGCCAGGGAATACAGGAAGATCTCTTTGTCTTATGCTGTCTTTTATCTAGAAAATGGTAAAGGCTCCTAAATTTTACTAGGAAGTCAGAGCTTGCAAGTTCCAGAGTGCTATTGGCACACACAGTTTTGCCAGTTCTTTTCCACCCCGGAGGCTGGCGTTGAGCTCAGGGCTATCATATTTGCAGGGCCAGCCCACAGCTGTGCCAAGAGACAGCTATGCCATGTTCAAGAGTAAATTCAAGAGGAAAATCCAGAGCAGATCTGGACTCAGTGAATCCAACATCTCCTCCCAAAGCTCTGTGAGTCTCCAAGCCAGGCCCTCTTGCAAACATATCTCCCACCAATGTCTGTGTGGGGTTTTGTGTGACCTTCCCCCACCATCATACCCCAGCTAATATCCAGAGCTTGGAGGGGCTTCTCAGCCATACCGAGTCTCTTCAGCCATACTGATCTCCTTGTCTTGCTGCACGGGGCACAGAGTGGATGCAGTCTCCATCACCTGTGCAGACCTGGCTTTACTCCCACCACCGGCTCCATCGCCCCGTTACATGACCCTGAAAAGGGAGGACTCCTTTACTCCTTGATGGTGCTGAAGGAAGAGGATGTGCCACAGTAAACAAGTTCCTTGTCCTGAAACTTTAGCGGTACCAGTTGACCCCAGATGACTTTCTCCTCCTATTTATCTGGATTTTATTCTGGCTAACCATCCGTCTCCCTCCCTTCATTCCTGGGGAACAATAAATCAGAGTTCAATGTTGTCTATATAACGAGAACCCCAGGCCTTGTTTCTTAGCCATCATAAATGAGTGTATATCCACCAGCTCCACTGGAGTCAACATGCACTCAAGGTGAGTACCAACCCCCTTTCCCCTGGTCCATTTTAGTCCTCTCTGTAAAGCTGTAAAATAAAATGCACATGTAAAAAGATGTCTTTCTTTTTCCCCGACAGACATTACAGAAGAGCAATTACCTCAAAGTGTTCTCTAGAAGCAGCACATAGTATGGCTTGATTAGTTTGCAAGCTTTTTTTTTTTGTGGTGCAGCTGCCCAGAATCCAGACTGAGAGCAAGAGTGGGAAACTTTGCAGCTCGCAGCCTCAGTGCAAAGAATTTTTGCCGGCTTAGCTGATCTTTCGCCTCCAAAGATCCTCTTTTTTTGTGCATTCCCTCTGGGGCTGCAGAAGCAACGGTTTGCTTAATGGTATTTCTTGGTTTGTTGTTTTTTTTTTTTTTTCTTCCTTTCCTGTCTTTCCTTTTACATATATAAAAAAAGGGTGTGAGTAGGGAGGAAGAGGTGTTGAGCACAGGTTCGATGCTGAGTTGACAGGGCACAGAACAGAGTCCTCTCTCAGGAGAATGCAAATGTGTCAGAAGAGGAAATCCCAGATTGCTCTAATTTTAGTGCTAACAGCCCCAGCATATGTCTGACTCTTCAAGGGAGATTTACAGAGGAGGTTTGCATTGGGGTGGCTGGAAATCTTCTTTTTCCACCTTCCCACTACTGCTGCTGAGAGCCGCCACCTCCCCATTGGTGTGATGAGGGAAGTGTTTACACCATCATCTCTTAATGTCAGCGTGTCAGATCCTGCTTTGGACCTGGTCCGCCTGTAGAAAACTATCACAAAAAATTACTCCTGGTGTCAGCAGGACATCTTGGACATCCTCAAACTCCTCGGGTCTTGACAGTAGACTAAGTGAGATCCTGAGGAGCTCGGCACTGAAGTCTGACCTGTGCTGTGATATACTGAGCAAAGGTGAAGCAAAGCCCAGAGCCAAAAAGGCCAATACAGCCTTGTGCTTTGGGAAGGATCCTAAAACATGTCCTAAGTGCCTGAAAACTAGGCTGAGTTGTGTTGTTGAACGGTATGAGCAGGAAAGTACAGAGGCTCAAGGTCATGAGATGTGAACACCTTTCCTCAGTCAACTGCCTCCCTCCGCAAATAAATCTCTATGTTTGAGAACAAAACCCACTTTCTCTCCTTGATTACAACTGTGAAGACCAGGACCTTTGTCCATGGGCATTGCCCAGTCTCTTTCTCACGGTTGACTGATTTTCTTTCTACATTTGGAATACATTTAGGGTCTCTTACCTGCCACTGATTCTCTGGTGTCTAATACAGGAGACTGTGTTTCACTCGTCCCTTCTGAGCTTATGGGTCTCTGTCCCCTACCTTGCAGTTTTTCCCAAGCTTTGATAGCTCTGAGAGTGCTCCCTCTGCTTTGAAACTGGTTGAAACAGGTAAACGGATTCAGAAGTTTTTGGGAGGAGGATAGGGAGGAGGATGGAATGAAAGACCTAGAAAAAGATGGAAATAAGCCCAGTTCTTTAAATAAAAGGCTGTGGGTATACCTGGCTGCTGCAATCTGGAATGGACAACATGGAGGCCCATGCATCAGTACAGGCTTGGGACGGACCTGCTGGAGAGCAGCTCTGCGGAGAGAGACCTGGGTGTCCTGGTGGACGACAGGTTGACCATGAGCCAGCAGTGTGCCCTGGCTGCCAAGAAGGCCAATGAGATCCTGGGGTGCATTAGGAGGAGTGTGGCCAGCAGGTCGAGGGAGGTTCTCCTCCCCCTCTGCTCTGCCCTAGTAAGGCCTCATCTGGAGTCCTGTGTCCAGTGCTGGGCTCCCCAGTTCAAGAAAGATGAGGAGCTACTGGAGAGTGTCTGGTGGAGGGCTACGAGGTTGGTGAGGGGACTGGAGCATCTCTCCTACGAGGAGAGGCTGAGGGAGCTGGGCTTGTCCAGTCTGAAGAGAAGGCTGAGAGGGGACCTTAGATATGCTTACAAATGTATCAAGTGTGGGTGTCAGGAGGACGGGGCCAGAGTCTTTCCAGTGGTGCCCAGTGACAGGACAAGGGGCAACGGGCACAAATTGAAGCAGAGGAAGTTCCGTCTGAACATGAGGAAGGACTTCTTCCCTCTGAGGGTGACGGAGCCCTGGCCCAGGCTGCCCAGGGAGGCTGTGGAGTCTCCTTCTCTGGAGATATTCAAGACCCGCCTGGACAAGGTCCTGTGCAGCCTGCTGTAGGCAACCCTGCTTCGACAGGAGGGTTGGACTAGATGACCCACAGAAGTCCCTTCCAACCCTGAACATTCTGTGATTCTGTGATTCTGTGATTCTCTGAAATCTGCAAGGAAGATGAGCCACATTCACAACTGACATGAGACCAGAACTCAGGCATTTGGGCTGCTTTTTTAGTAGCAATTTTTGGATGTTGTCTGCCCACCAGATTCTGGGCCAGACCCTGCAGGTTGTACTGCAGGTCTCAGTAGGAAGCATACACAAGTCAGCATGCTCTTGTGAGCGTATTTAAATAGAGACTGCAAGTCCTGGGAGGCGCTGGACACTGTGTGAGCACAAGACACCCTGAGGGAGCAGATCTTGTTCCTTTTCTGTGCTCACTGCCCCATTCACAGGAGAGAAAACCAGGATAGTGGGATCAGATGAAGAGCTATGGGCAGAGGTGCTCTCCTCAGAGATCTGATGTAAGCTGAGCTCTTTCCTTCCCTGATGCTGCTTCTACTGTGGGAAGGGAACAAGCTGGCAGTGGCATGGTGTCATTCTCATTAAAGTGACCCCAAGGCTCCCTGCTCGTTGCCTTACTCTTACCACATCTAGCACCTTGCCCCAGCGCTGTCTCCAGTCCTGCCCATCTTCTAAGGACTGGTGTGCTTCCAGCTGAAACCCCAGCAGAGTTGAGGACTGTCGACATCCAGGAAGTTGGTGAGAAGTTCAGAAAGCTTTTCTTCTTCTCTGTTTTTCTCCCAAATTTTTATATTTTCAATGACTGTCTATAAGCACAGACTATTTAAAATCAGGAAACAGTACTCCACCCACGCTACCGAGAGATACAGCATGGTTCAGAGCAAGGTTCAGGGCTTGGGAATCATTCTTTTTCAGGTCCCTGGCTTTACTGGAAAATCAATAATAAACAGCTGGTATAAGTCAGGCCCCACTATTTCCCTCCTCCTTTTCAGAGAAATCAAAAATAAAATAAAAAAACACCAATTAGGATCAACCCAAAACATTTCCCTTGGCCACCTAATTAAATTTTTTTCTTCATTTCTAAGTTATTAAAAATAAACAGGTCCATTCTGGGAGAAATTCCATTTTGAAATGACGAATAGAAGCTGAAAGGTTTTGCTTTGAAATTGCTCTGGTGTTTCTGATGTGAAACATAAGACAGGTTGAAAAGAAACATTTTGACATTTCCCTTCCATCATCCCCATACTTTTATTTTCAGCTGAAGCCATCAGCTACACTCAACCCATATTCACAAATAACACACTGCCCCCATCCCTCCACTTTTAATTGAATTAATTCTTTGTGAAAAATGACTCACTGGACTCTACATAACATTTGGTCCAAGACAGTCATCAACTTTTAATTTCTGCTTTCTTCCTTTGGAGTTTGCTGATCATCCAGCAACAGTGAGAACAGTCAAGATTTGATGATTACAGTCTAAAATGATAGGGAAGAGATCACTCCCTTTGTATGGGGGGAAGGGGGGAAAAGAGGGGAGAAATGACGTTAAACTTTTTCCTGAGCAAAAGCCCAAGGCAGTGACCCCAGAAGGACTGCAGAGCTCGACCCGTCATCGGAAGCACATTTGACCCATCAGGATCTGGCACAGCACAGTGCCCAGGTGTGGGAGCAGACCAGCAGCCAGATCCAATGGACAGCGACCAGTGGCCACCCCAGCTCTTAAACCAGCTGGAAGGAAGAAAAGGAGAGTGAATTACCCAAGGGCTGTGTCAGGGGTGGGTTGCAAAGTAGAGCCTCGTTGTTTCTTTGAGAAAATCCTCTTTTTAGCATCCCTCTGCAGCCAGCACTTTCACAGACTGCAGTTCAAATTGGATAATCGTCTGGGTTAAAGTAAATCTTCCCCTTGTTGCGAAACTGCCATTATTCTGCTGGTTTTCCACACGTCTCTCTATAATTGCATCAAAGAGAGAGGGCAACGCATTCATTAGATACAGCCACAAAGAGACTGAGAAGACATCGGTTTGTTAGACACGGCATCTACCCAAGAGAACGCGTATGTGCGCCGTGCCTCAGCACAGTCTTCTCTGAGGGATCTTAAGTTGAGGTATATTGCTAGGAGGAAGGGTTTTCCAGGAGCAGAGGACCTTGCCAAGAGCACTGATATTTCCAAGGGCATGTGGAAGTGTATCTTTGTTAGTCCTGACACTTCAAGAGCCCCAGCTTTGCTCAGCTCTCACTTTAAATGAACTGTGATCAATTAAAAGCTCTGCTCACTGCTTATTCACAGAGCATATAAATCTTCAGAGTCTGATTTTTCCTTTTGGACTGCCTTTGGAAGTCAGAAAATAAAGCCAATGCCAATTTTCAATATTTCATGTCTCCATGTTCCCAAGCTCAAATGAGTCTGACGCCTCTGGTAAGCTGTAAGGAAACAGCCAGAACAGACCAGAAATCTCGGAAAAAAATATTCACCTCCTATCACCTCTGCAGGGAAAACATTCCTTTTGGTGTTCTTCCTTTTTTAGATGAACGTGGACTCTCAGGGGGACAAACTGGCGGGCGCCAGCACTGTTTGCTGTTAGATTGCTGTCAAAATCCAGCTGTAAAGACCCAAATGAGCTTCTCACTCGTCTGAAATGATTTCAGTCTGGAGAGGAGATATCCCAGCAAGCTGCCATGAAGCAGCTGCAGATTGACTGTAAGAGGTGAGGGATAATATTTGTCTACCTGGAGGTGCATCTTTCTAACAGGTAGCCCCTCACTGAAGACAGTGGGCAGAGAAGACTGAGACTGTAGAGCTATTATCTCTCCTGTCCCTGTTTTGAGGGTAAATGCAGGACCATGCTTTCCCAGGCTGTCAATGTGGCACTTTGGAACATGTCCCACATTCACTTAAAATAAATAAATCTGTGTTGGACCAACTTTCTCATGCTAATCAAGTATCTGGAGACAGCGAAAACAAATGCTGTGGGACACTGCCTGTGCTTACCGGGGAGGGAATGACCCTCCTGCCCCCTGCTAAGGCCAGATTCATAGTCAAGTGCCTGCAGCCTTCCCTGAATTAGCACTGCTGGGTGCTCCAAAACTGTGTTTGAAACAACCACAGGTCACTGCCCAGGCAATCCTATCCTCAAACAAGAACCGGTGCTGGCTAGGGACCAAAACTTGATTTCACCGTTGGATATTGGAAGTGAACCACGAATTTCTTCCATCTGCCCTCCTCTGACCCATGGTTTCAGAGACACTGATGGCCACATGGGCTATTAGATCAGGCAGAGGGTGACTCCTTTCACTTTGTAGATATGGTCTCTCTCCTGTAGCTGAAAACGAAGGGCTGCTTCTCTTCCCAGACCCTTACCTTCTCAGCACCGCTGTCTATGAAAGCTGCTGGACTCAGGCTGTAATAAGAGCAGCAACACTCGTGTCCTGTTTTCAGAGTAACTCTGCTGTTCAAGATCCTACCTGACTGTCCACATAAGCCAGTCAAGGAAAGTGTCTTGATTGACATCAGATGATAATCCAGTCTGGTGTCTAAAAGCAGAGGAAAGAGGCAAAGTTCCATAAAACCAGAGGTGGATGCCTGGAAAACTCATTAAAGCCCTCAAAATACAATGGATAACAAATCCTCAGTGGGCCGTAACGTCTGTGTAACCCAGTGGGCAGCTGACACTACATTTATCTTCCAAATGTTACCTCTGGTCCCTTAAAACACATTATCAGAGCAGATCTGTGTGCTGGAGGACTGGAAACATAAACACTCCAATTAAAATCTTTATCAGTCAGACAATGCCTGAGAATTAAAGTCCTGTGCCGAGCCTGCCCATCTCCCACTGATGCCCCCTAAGATACACTGCTGAAAAATCGTTGCAAAGTAGACTGGGGAAAACACTGTCCTTTTGCTGCTTGCCAGCTAATTGTGGGTTGCTGAAGCTTTTTTGCTGTTGTTGTTGTGTTTCGGTTTTTCTTTATCCCCCAGCTTTGAAAATTCATTAGTCACAGGGGCGTGAGGTTAAACGGCACTTCGCGCAAGTCACATTTTTATTCTAGGTTGCATAAGCTTCATAGAATTTCTGCCTAATGCTTTTGTATTCTCTCGTGCCCTCTCCTCCTCCTTTCCATTATTCTTGTCAGTCTAACAACCGACAAGACTGATCTTGCTCACCGCTTTCTGATCCCTGCTCCCCCTCCCAGGTCTCAGTTTACTGTAGGTTTTATTGTAATACAGCTGAATAGGAAAGATTCAGAGGCACAAAGGACCATGAGGGATTTGCTTCCCCTCGGTCTCCACTGAAGCACAAGTATCTTTGTGCCCTTGAAATCTCACCAGCACTGAGAAGCTGTGGGATGTTCCACTGATCTTCAAACTAATCCTCGCATTGCTCTTGTTCTACCTCCTCCCAGCTTCTTTTTGGTACTTAGGTTCATTGGCCAAGAAGTATGGAAGTTAAAAGAGGTAGCAGGTTCCCACCAGCTGGGAAGCTGACCTGTGATGCCTGTTTAATAGCAGAACATGTGGTCTTGGCACTGTATTTTTATTCTTGTTCTTTATTTCATGATAATCATTAATTTCCTTCCTATTTATGTTGTAACCATGGTCATTTGGATTCACATCATCTGAAGTCTTTAAACTTTAAACCTCTGAGACTTTAAATCAATGTACACATCTCTATCTGAATTAGCCACCCACCCTCCATTTCTAATCAAGGGAGCAAAATGGGTACTTCTATGAATGACTTACTGCCCCCTAAGTAAATTTCTAAAATAGACCAGATGGCTTGTATCCTGTTTTGCCCCAATGGCTGCAAAGGGAGCTCCAGTGGAGACTACTACATCACACACCTGTCTACTTGGCAAGAGGAACCCCACTGTTGATGACTGGCTCAGGAGTGGGCATCTAGGCTGAGGGTGTTTAGTATTAGGGAAGATTCAAGTAGAACCGGTTTCTGGGATTGATAGTAGGTCAGATAAGGCCTGGTAGTCTGGATTATGGGTGCTTTAAGAAAAATGATAATGGTCCTTTCTAGATAGAAGACCCTTTCAGCTATATTCTTGTCTAACGTCTTTGAGAAATTTGCTGCACTCTGAAAATACAGGCACAATGACAGCTCTGGGTAGGAAACCATGAGATTTAATGAGGATGTAGAGTGGGTTATACATGGAAGGAAATGTCGAGGCTAAGAAAAGGGTTTCTATGGCATATCTGCTAATGGTTTGTTGGGTTTGGCTGTCCTCCTGCTATTGCCAAAGAATCTCGGGAGGTTACTGGCAGTATTCGGACTTGGGTGTATTCTTGAACCTTGGGCTATATTTACTGCTCGTGCCACGCTCAGCAGCTGGTGACATTTAATTCTTCCTCAAAAAACAAAAAGGGAAGGGTGTCCATGTTCATCCCAGCAGTGATGCAGTGTTGATGCTGGTAGGAGATGCTGGTTACTGGGACACAGGTGAGAGACTACCCTGCACAAAGCACCCGAATGGTGAACATGCAATACACCTGTATTCTGAGGAAGTCTATCCTCTGGGCCAAAGTGCCAGGCCCTCTCAGGCAACACTTAACCAGAATGCAATTTTTTTAACCCTTATTTTGACGCTGGACAAACAAGATCAACAGAGCTCCCATATTTTGCTGATATCCAACCAACTTGCTCAACATAGACTTGATAAAAAAATTGTCTCCTCTCTACGGTGATGGACACCAACCAACATCCCCACCTCAGCGCATAAAAGGGCCTCAGACAAACTTGAGCTTTTGTTTTTCAGCAGGTATAACTGTTTAGCATAAATTGACCTGGGTGTCTACAAGCCATGGAAATTCCCCTTTGGAAAACGTTCTTGAGGAAGCAAATTGGGGAGGGAGATGGATGGGAGAACAGTTAGAGGCCAACCATGCACTCCATCAACCTTAAACGAATGAGCTGTCACATGGATATATAGGGAGAGGGACACAGGTTAGTAAATTAAAGCCCTGACAGCTCTTGACTCCAATCCAAAGTGCTAATTGGAAAGACTTCAACTGTTGTCGTCCCTGGAGACCTATATCTCAATCACAGGCCCGCCCTCCCCATGTCAGCCCAAAGAGTTGTTATCGCCTACTGCTTGGTCTTTTCCTGGAAGAGGCTCAGAGTATGAGAACAGGCAAAAAGATGTTTTCTTTACTCCTACATGGCTTTTCTGAGCTCTGCTCTGCCTGAGTAGGAGCACACAGCGGAAGGTCTGATCCTCACCTGGTGGCAAGTCAGTGTCTCACCACCACAGAGTTGCTATCACCGTCCAAGAAGCTGTGCCACTTTGTGCAGATTGGAGACCTTCTGGTGGTGGCTGATGGCAGAGTTACTCCACTTCAAATTGAGAGAGGATCAGTCCTCATTATACCGATGTAATAAACACTGAAATTTCTCGCTCTTAATTACGGCTATAACTGATTCCACTATTACTGGTTAAGTACCAATTATGCAGATTTACAATAGCCTGTGGCATTGTCTATATCCAGCATTCGATGATCCAAAATGACTTGGATAACACTGTATTAACCAGCAAGGTGGTATCTGCGATACTGCTCTTTCTTGCTTGACTGGCAGGAAATAACTTGGTTACAGGCAGAAGAAACCTGACTTTCTAATGGCGGCTGCTTTGGCTTTGCTAGTTGGATCCATCTCATCTTGATTCATAAAATCTTGTTGTTTCCCTCACAGGATACTGGAACCTCTGACACCAGTTGGCTGCATTTGTGGGCAGGCACTTTCTCAACTGGTTTGTGTGTAGCTATCCACCAAAGCTGGACCCAGAGACTTTATTACTAAGCCACATACTCTTGCACTCTCTTTAACAGAGAGAAACTACATCTTGTTCTCTTCTGCGGATGCTATACAAAAACTTGGCAATGTGCATTTTTCACATTGTATCATTACAGAAATGCACAGACGTTGACTTGGGGACAGGTGCTCTAAAGTTATTGAAAAGCCTGTTCTTCCCCAGAGACAAAATGTGATCACCTCATTCAAAACTGGCCAAGAAATTCAGACTAATCTTCTACCTCTTCCAAGAGAGCCCCAAGAGCCACAATTACCTCGAGAAATTAGGACTATAGCTCTTTCCCATGACCCAGTGGTAACAAAGAAAATATTCCTCTGAATATCTGCTTCAGTTGAGAGTGATCTCATTGGTAGCCCTGAGTAATGTAAAGTTTTCTTACCAAGTTATTGTAATTCCATCTCATTGAAACACTTTTCCTGTAGCCTCTTAGAAAATGAGCATTTTTGGTAAATCCTTGTTCATGTAAATAGGAGAGAGGAGAGCCATTTTTGTTGCCGTACAATGGACTACGGAAGCACATGAACAATGCCACCACAGTGGGATGGAGGAGAGGAAGGTTTCCTGCAGTAATATTTTTCAAAACGTTCGTTCAGATGTATTGTTGTCAAATAGCCAAGCTACTCAGAAGGGCATTTGATTAACTGGTGGCTGGTCAGCTTGGATCTGCTCTTCAGGGAGAGTGGAGTAAACACTGCTCCAGAGGATGTCAGTGGGAGAGCATGTCTGGGAGGGTTCAAAGAGAAGATGAACCTGACGTATAACATCAGGATGGAGGATAGCTGAAAAGGCAGTTAAATGCCACTGTACTATGTTCTGATCTCATACCAGTTTTATACGGGTGGATTCAGACATTTTGAAAAGGTCTGGAGTAAAATGAAGGGGAGTGAAGGAAAGAAAGGGGGAGGTGAGGCCAGTATTCAGGGTGTCTGAAGCACTGAACTCCAGAAAAGTTGGGACCCTGGAAATGACCTCCAGGTAACAACTCTAATAAAATATGTATTAATAAGACTAATAAAATAGAAATAATCAAGGAACCCTCACCCCTGAAAAGCTTCCAAAAAGCCTATGGGGTACCTCCACAGCATCTATGAAGCTACTCTTGATTCGCACCTCAGAGTAGAAGGATCAGGCCCAGATTCTACAAAGATGTGCTGTGCAGCTGTGCCCATCACACGTGTTCCAACAGAAGGAAGGTCCATCCTCTGTAGACCAACCTCATCCTGGATCATCCACCTACTTTGTCACAGTTCCAAGCACAGCTTCCCAAGGACAGAAACATCTCAGAAAGGAAGTTTTGGCTGAGTCTTGGTCCCTGAGCTCCTGCTGTGGTGCCATGCAGCCTCTGGGTTCAAGATGTGGACAAACTGTTGCTACCATGTGGCTCCAGGTGAAGAGCCTGGCTCAGGGCTTGAAATCTGGGCAGTCCTCCCAGCTCAGCACTGCTCCAGAGGCAATTATCTCTGCAGAGCTGAGAGCTCAGGCAGGAGGCACGTTCCCACTCTTGAAACAGCCACTCAGCTACTGTGCCTGGCACTTCACCCAAGCTGACCCTTGACTGAGCATTCACACTTGGCTTTTAATTACCGTTACAATTAGCATCGGTTTCTTGGCTTCCTTTTCATGCAGCTTTGTGGGGAACAGAAGCACTGAAGCCACTGCTGCAAGCTCACTATGGAGGAAGGGATTTGCCTTTAAAGCCCAAGAGGATGGAAAGGCAAGGGCAAGAAGTGAGCTAAGCTGAGAACGAGCAAAAGTGAACCTGCTAGAAATGCTGAGGGCCTTGTTCAGCACCCAGAGAGAATGACAAAAAGTGATTTGGAAGAGATGTATGGTCTTTTAAATGCAGCTATTCACACTGCATTTGGACACAGGGACCTGAATAAAATGCGCTGGACGCATGGAGGAAGGCACTGTCAATTGCTTTCACATGCATACTGAGTTTTGTGATGATACACTCTCAGGATTTGTTTCCTCCTCTGGAAAAAGCAGCTCATACCCCATAACTTGTGAAGGTCTGACGTCCATGAAGGACTCAGGTCTCTGATGAGCAACGCTGTTACTGCGACCACACTCTGTGAACATAAACAAGACATCTAAGGAGAACTAGCAACCATGCCAACTCTCACTTTGCTAACTTCTCTGCTCCAGTGATACAAGCTCCAATTGTTCCACTGATCAGTGAGTAAAACATGGAATAATCCTCTCCATCCTGATCTTGATTTGAAGTTTATTGCGTATGTTTCAGACCTACAAAAGCCCTTGGGAACCCGAAAGCTCCCTTGTTCCTCCCACACACTTCTATCTCATGCATGAGTAAGGGATGCTGCCCTTTACATACCATCTTACTTCATGACTCAGCATTGGAAATCAACCTGAGTTTGCACTGGGCAGTCAAGCAGTGATAATGCAGTTGCATGCTCTTCCCAAGACCTCCACGGGAGCATGGACTTTGCAGCATGACTCCAAACCTCAGCAGACTGCAAAGGAGGATGGTCCTGGTTATTTTCCTCTGTTTCCATGCTGAATGTCTTCCCAGGCTTTCTGGGCTCTGTCCAGATGTTTTCTGCCATTGACTTGTGCTGCTCCTAGGTGGCCCTTGCCCAGACACAGTCCCACTGCTGGGATAACAGAGGTTCCTGCAGGAAAACACTACCTTCTGCAAGGCATATTTCCCAAGCACAGCCCTGCTGTGTCCACAGCCCTGAGAAGGTCCACAGCTCTGGTATGCATCATTGTTGCCAGCTCAGCAACATCTTAATTTTATCGTCTCAACAGTCATGCAAAGAGCCTCAAAGTGAGCAGTATTGTAGGTAAGGCATCTTTCAACTATCAGAGTGATTTTATCAGATGCCACTAGCACCTTCTTTGCTAGGGCTTCAGCACTATTACAGTACAGCCTGCACTCTTGGACATGGGAGTCCAACGCTACATCGTGATGGGTCTAGCTTTGAGACCCTACTGTCGTTTGCTATATGTGTCTCGCAGCACACAAAGGGTTACTGTGCAACCAAGGAGTTTGTGGGGTGGCAAGGACATACAAGGAAAGCATTAACCACAAGGAAAAATGTGAGGAATGTCACCCTCTGTAAAATCAAGCCCTTGTTATCAGTTTGAAAGACTACCATTCTGGCGCAGGCTGGGGTTTGTTTCCCTCCCAGACCTCCATCAAGTCAAGTCGCTGACATGAGGCATGATTTACCTTTCACTCTGCATTCTTGGGACTTACACAGTCACAAGTCACCCTCTAAGTACAGTGACAGAGACCTCACTGCCTTGTCAGGCCCCCTGGGATCTTGCAGGGCTGCAGGAATTTGGACTCTCAAAAACCAGGATCAGAGCATGCCAGGGAAAGCAGCATGACCATGGTTGGACAGACTGGATTTTGCAGGGGCTGGAGAGACTGGGTGCAGGTAGGGAGTCTGAAGGTCAGAGGAGAGACCTTTAGCTCCATGGCTGGTCCAGGTGGAAGAGCGGGGTGGCACAGCAATGACAACGAGCTTTCTCACATTGTAGGGGAGTTGTTGAGGGAAAGAGCAGAGTCTCCAAGGGCCAGAAGGAAGGTTGCACCAGTAATGCTGTTCCTCAGTCAATCCCACAGCCTTCCTTTTGCTAGAATTCTAGCTGTTTTGCCTTGCTAGAGGTCACTTTAGCTTATGGGCTGGTTATATGGGAACATCCCTACAATACAAGTAGCTTCTCACAGTCCTCTCAGTGAAAGAAGGAAATCCCCGAGAAACTTCCAGGCATGTAGAGGACCTTCAAAGGGTCATTCCCACACCTTCTTCCCACATGTGCAAACACAACCTCACTTCTTTTCCTCCTGAGAGTTTCAGCTTGCACCCCTTGAAGTACTCTCAGTTTGGCTTCTGTCCTGGTGACTGCTGCAAGTGTCACTGGAGGAGCTTCAGGATGGACATCTGAAACTGGAGGCCATGTATCTCAGTCCTTGCCAACAGCTGAAGGGTAAAAAGCAGTCCCCCATCTGGAAGGTCTGGTCTTCCGTGATTCTGGCTAAACACTGAGCAGATGTAGTGCTGTGACTCCTTCCCTCCATTCACCATCAGGTGGCAGAAGGAGTTTCTTACTCTCTGAGCTTTAAACCACAGCTCTGATGCCCCTTTACACCTACAGAGGACTTGTAGAAGTGTTTCTTTTTTTAGCGGAAATATTTTTTCCTGGTGGTGAGTTTCACTCAATTACATAATTTCTATAAAACATGGGTTATACACCTGAGGATAAAGGTCTTATAGAAACCAAATCGTGTCTCCTGGCTTCTCTGAAGCAAGGCTAGTCTCAGCTTATATGCAAAGAAGCTGAGAAACAGATGGGTAAATGGCTTTCGTGCAATCCAAGTCTTCACTCCCATCCCTGGGGTAGCACAGAAGCTAGATAAGAATGGCAGCCTTGGAGGGACCCACTAGCACCCAAAAATACTTTGCCCTGGCTCTGGAATGCAAATGCAGT